>NC_138786.1:2399200-2999200 GCF_965178545.1 Coloeus monedula | reverse complement strand
GTTTCTTGAGCTGAGTAACAAAAAATCTGTGTGACCCTATGAGCCCTTCACACCGCAACCTGTTCTACCACACGTGACTTGTCTGACCTTGGACTTGCTCATTGTGGTCCAAGAAGGAAATACTATTTCTTCAAAAAGCACACTGCACTCGGTATCAACAAGGAACATTCTCCAAGTGTAATTTAAATCTTCTCTCTGGAGTACAGCACTCGATCGGCTTAAAGTGATTGGGGTCAATAAGAATAGGAGCACCACTATCTTGGGTCTGATGTAGCATATCTCATGTTAAGTCTGTGTGAAAATTAAACATGTGGGGTCCAATCCTGTGGTAATCCTTCCCTCCCACTGGCTCAGAAAGTTGGTTGTGTGCACTCTCTCTCTTTCATACACGTGTGTGCTTGCAGCCACACGCACCCACACACGGGGCTTTAGGAGGGTAGCTGCTGCAGTGAGAGACGTGCCCTGTCTGCTTCTGTCTCCCAAGAAGGAATCCTGTAGGATGGTGCTCAGAGAGCACAGTTGATCTGGGTGTTTTACACTGAGCATTCTCTGGCTAGGCTAAAGCTGAAACCTTCTGAACATCTCTCTAGTTGTTACTATCAATCGAGGGAGGTTTTTGCAGGCCTGCAAATACCTGAGACAAGATACAGATTTCTCCATCCCTTCATTTTGTATAGAACTATCTGGGGAGCTTAAAGTACTGGGTGAAATAAAACTACTAGTCCAAATGAATTTCCCACCCACATATCCCTGATGATAATGGCAATGCAAATTCCAAGTGAGGGCAGCATTCTATGAAACTAAGATCTAATGCCAAAACTTTGTGCTAGTGATCTCCAAATTTCTTTTACACTCATGATCAACTCAATGTTTTTCAAAGAGCCACATATACTCTTACATCAAACTTTACATAGAAATCTTAAAAAGGAGAAGTTAATTTCATTGGCTTAGTGCAGGTCTGCAGACCAGCTCGGTGTAAGGATTGTGCAAGTAATTGTCTTCTAGACTTGGACCCAAACCCAGTAATTTAGGGTGGAGGAATCCAAGAGTGAAATTTTAAATAAATGGCAAAATTAACTCTGAAATATTTGTAGGACATGAAAATGGTAGTTAAGTGAAGTGTAAATGTTTTCTTGGTCGTCTTTCGTCTGCTACTTTCTCACAAGTCAGGACAGGCTTCATTACAACCAACATCTTGTGGTTCTTACCCAGCTGAGTAAGATGAAGCTCTCTGTAGTCAAAAAGGCTATTCAGAGAACTAAGGATGGGCTGACTGGGTCCTTGGTGCCTGATGTTTGGGGGGTGGACCATGTGTTCAGCAGCCACTGACACTCACGGGAGTGTATCCTCCTTCCACTGAAGTCCAGCATTGGTTTAATTGCCTTAAGGAAAGCACAAGAGTCTGAAAAGGAATCAACAGTGCTGAGTAGGGAAGGATTTTGTGGACGAGCATCTCTTGGTTTCAGTGTCACTCAGTCTTGGGCGAAAGTGCAATACTGGATGAATAAATGGGTCTACAAGTACCAGCCATTTCGAATTGATATTTCACAGGGCTGGTTGGTCAACTCTGCTTAAAGGCCTGGGCTTGCATTGCTGTAAATTGGCATAGTCACTGACTTAAGGGAATGAGGGGTCAGTCCACTTCCGTGACCCTGCAGCCCATTTCCTTTTGGCCTCAGCACTGCTGCAGTAGCATTTACAGAATGGCACATGATAAAGGACACGATGCTGGGTATCACTGGGCCTCCCCTCCCCCTGTTCCTGACTAATGTCTTTTCAGTGTGGGAGCAGAATCCTGATACGCGTGACACAAGCAGAGTGCGCGGGAATTAGTTCCATTAAAGCCATGCCATATGGCTCGCAGGGTGCTCTGTAATACCACTGTGCTGCTTGACAGTCTTTCCCTATGGATGGGATCAGGGCATATTCCCTGATTTGCACTCTTTTTTTTGCGTATCAAACAAGGACAGACTTTTAATTAAAAATGACATCATCACGCTGCTGCTAGCTCGTTGCAGGCAGTCCACATATTAATGCTGCTTGTTTCAGTTTTCAATGATCCTATTATGAATTGTAACCTCATTACACAAACCTTGCTATACAGTGGAATTTCAAATGGGGTTTTGTGGTTTTTAGAACTTAAACAGCTAGAATAAGCACAAAGGCAGTTGCGGTCAGGCAGCTTCCTCTCTTACCGCAGCAGTTGTGGAGATGCCATTCCAGTGACCACTGTTTCTACAATGAGTCAGTTTCATTTTTAACAATTTGACTCAGTTCTCTTCAAAGGGGGCAGCATGTTATTTCTGCATGATTTTTGTGTGCATGACTCTCTACAGAGGGGTCAGTGCCAACTTGAACCCCTTGGGATCCAGCCTGTTGGAGCAGCCCGGATTCTCCTGGTGGCGGGAGGTGTGCTCCTTAAATGCTGCAGAACTGGGGCTGCCAGCCATACATCTGTTCTGCCAAACATGCCCTGTGTTTTCAGGCATCTGAAAACACCATGTTAAACACAGCTCCTTCCACCAGTGAGCCAATGCTTGAGGTAAGCAACACTGCAGCCTCTGCAAAAGCTCCTACAAGGAAACTGAGGTTAAACTGTTGCCTTTCTGAAATGAAAACACAAAATAAAAGTGCATAGATGCTTCAAAAAGAGGGGAGGAGGAGTATAAATAGGTTAGCCAGTGGCAAGAAGGAGTCCAGTTGTTTCTATGCACAGTGAATTATGAATCTCCAAACCCCTGCAAGTGACTGTCAGTCATCTTCTAGAATCAATGATTAAGTAAACAAGAATTTATGGAAGTTCAAGTTTTACACAGCATTCAGCTGCAAGCTCTTAAAGATCATTCATGTAAATTTTACAAACAAGGAATGCAGCAGTTTTCAATCTTAATGAAATATAAGAATGTCTTTTTCATTCAGTATGACTCACAGTTTCGTTTTGAAGTTTTTGAGCTTCTCCTAAGGTTATGGAGTGGTCAAGCGAAGCGGAACAGGGTTTTTGAAATCAGGAAGCCTGGGCGCTGTTTCATTCAGAAAAAAAAAGGGGGAGAGCAAAAGAGGGAGGGAGGAAAAAAAGCCCTATTCCTGTGTTTGATTGAAAAATAAAACTGCTGCTCTCAGTGAACCTTTGAAGTCCCCCAGCCCAGTAATTGTTTCACGACATTTGCAGCTTGAGGCAGCAAGAATGTTTGTGGTTGTTTTAAAGGCATCTGAGTGTGGATTCCATATGGTTTATTTTTATTTTGTTTTTTTTTTTTTTTTCCTCTTATTTTTTTTTCTTCCCCACTCGGAGCCTCAAGTTCTTGCGCATTGCCCTATACCAGGTCCCAGCCTACTCCGTTTCTGCATGAACTGTCTGTGAAAGAGCTGAGTGAAGGCATTGTGGCCCTAAGATTCAAGCGTGCTTAATTCAGAGAAAATCTGTGAATGCCTGTTGAGGCAATAGTTGATTTTAGCCGTGCTTTATCGATCCTATATTTGGAGTGTGGCTTACTAAACACTGTACAGTTTGCTTTCCTGAACAAAAGACCTCTTCATATGGCCAATACTTAGGGCATGATACTCCAAACGCTCACTATAGAGCATAGTGCTGGCTGTCATGCTTTCAATAGGTAGTTTGCAGTAAGCCTGATAGTGAGCCATTGGAGGCAAATAAAGGGCCTGATTCACCACTGTGTTCCTCTGGTCTCAGAGCAGTGAAACTGTTTTGTTCAGTGGGACAAGCTGAATCAGATCCAAGCATTCTGAAAATATGTGCTATAGAACCAAGGAAATCTAAAGTCAATTTAAGGCATATAAACTTGGAAGTGTCGGGTGTATTTGCAACTCTCCCTCACCTCACCCCCCACAAAACACTGTCCATTATATACAATATAATAGGTGGCAACACTGATTGTGTGAATCACTGAAGCACAGTCCTGAGGTTATTTATAAATGACCACTAGCAAGTCATCTGTCTTTTCTCTGCAAGACAGAGTGCTGGAGTAAGTTATAACCAGCCAAGTACAGAGGTTGCAGCCTGGGTTGCAGTTGTCTCTGATAACAGGGGAATTTGCTCATTTATAGTCAGGGAAGTTCTGCTGAAGACCAGCAGTAACCTTTTGGTCTAGCATGGAACAAATTGTAGCGACAGGGGAATTGAACCTACTCAGTTCTGAAGAGGGAATCAGACTAGAGGGCACCAAAGACTTCATCCAGAGTGGTCCTTCACTCACTTGGAGAGACTAAATGACTTCCAGCTCTTAGAGTCTGATATAGTTATCTGTGCAGTTACAGTGCTCTCATGGGTGGCAGCAGTCCCCAAGGCCTGAGTGCCTTAAAATCCCTTTAAAAGGGTTTAATGGGAGCATCCTGCATATGGAGGCTTCATCCATGTTAGTGAGTAGTGCAACATTACAGGAACAGATCTACAGAACCAACCAGGTGGTGCTGAGGTCCAAGCTGTCCACTCTGCAGGCTTTGGACTTGGGACTGGCCGCGGGTGGGAATCTCATTTGAGGGCTCAATGACCACTGTTGGTTGGAGAGCATTTGTGCCTTTCCAGTTTTGTTTTGGGTGAAAGGAACTGGGCTCCTGCTCTTAGTCTGATGCATGAGGGAATCAAAATGTGGTAACTGGAGATATTTGTAGGAGGAGATTCCTTCACAAGCAGGCTTCCAACATGAACTTGAACACTAACGCTCTTGAAAAAGCTGATGCATGTGATTTTTACCAGTAACCTTTTAACTGTGTATTTTCTTTAATGGAGCAACCTGGGTAAATAAAGGATATGCATTTTCTAAGGGGGAAAACGTGTCCCAGAGTTTATATTTACCAGGAAACAGCACAGCACTGATCAGTATTTCTGTTCTCTTGTGGTCTCACAATGTTGGAATGGCCCCTGGCATGGTTTGGGCCAACTTGTGCTCTACACGATTCCTGAGCAAGCCAGAGAGTTAGAAAGAATTAACCAAAGAGACACAAGAATGAATGTTCCTTGAACAGAAACGTTGTAAAAGCAAATTAATATCTAATATGATTTATGTCCTTTATTTGTGGCTACCTCTTAGAGAGCGCTCTGCTGTTGTTTTGTGCTTTCACTATACATACGCTGTGCATTACCTTAATTCTCGTCATGTTGTTCTGTTTAGTGAGGCCTAGTAGAAATTTAGTGAGGCCTAGTGGAAATTTAGTGAGGTTTAGTGGAAAATTTAATTACGAAATAGTGGAGGAGCCTCTTAGAGAGAATCAGGTGCTCCTCAGAATCAGTAGCCATGGCTGGTGTCCAAAGACAAGCCTGTGGTAAATGGTGCTTGCATGACTTTGGTCAGTGAGCCAATTTGTAAGTGCAACTATGGCATCTGCAGGCCTGAACTGAAAAGAAAGGAAACTTTGAAGGGGCAGCTTAAAAAAAATCCCGAACAAAAAAGTACAGAATATCAGTCTTGTCCATAATATTGACAGGAAGGATATCTGTGCCAAAGAACTTGGTCTTTGAGGAACGGAAGTCAAAAACACTTGTCTGCCATTTTTTATGTGCCAACCCCTCAATTCACTGACCTCTTCCAACTCTGCTTTCTGAAAATAAGACCAAATCTGGGCTAAACTCTTGAATTTCTGTCAGCTCAGTGCACAGCTTACACCGATGAGGGGTGTACCAATGAGGCAAGCCCGAGCTACAGTCACCAAAGCCTGTGGAGCACAGCAACAGCTGGAAATCCTTCCTGAGAAGTATAAATATTTGGAGGGGCAGCCTGGGCTAAGCTTCACTGCTTAGCAGTGGCTGAGGCAGCTCATTCAGACCTCATTCTTTCACCAGCTGTCCTTGCAAGGCTGAAGTTAGACAGACACATAGGGTGAGAAATAGATTAACTTAACAGCCAGCTAGGGTCCAAGGCATAATTAACGGGACTAAATCATCATCACAAGGCAAGCACTAAACTTGCAACTCAAATTGCAAAAATGTTTGTCCTAATGGAAATAGAGTACTTGTAATATTATTATTTGCTGAATATGGAATGTTCTAGGAAAGAAGGAGCCCTCTTTCAACGGTTCTCATTTTCCTAATGCAAATCATACACATACTGAAAATTATAAAAGTTACAAATTATACTAAAAACTAGAAATTGCAGCAACATTTGAGAGATGGGTATCCATAAGGGCTGAAGGGTAAAGCCTGGTGCGACCACAAACAGCCATTGTCCTATTGTGATGCTGCTGAAGAGGTACCAGTTCAGTGGGTGCATGAAATCTTGAAAACTAAGTTAGTTTGCTGAAAGTTCTGCTAATTATAGGGCAACAGTCTCATAATTATATGTCTGACCTTACGTCTAAAGGAAAAATACACATTTTGTTGAATAGTGTGGTTTGGAAGGGGTCTTAAAGATCTAAAGTTCCACTCCCCCCTGCTGCTGTGGGTAGAGACATCTTCCACTAGACCAGGTTGCTCAAAGCTCATCCAACTTGGCCTTGGACACTTTCAGGAATGTTTGGGGCATCCACAACTTCTCCTGGGCAACCTGTTCCCATGTCTCATCACCCTCACTGTTGGGAATTTCTTCTTAGTGTGTAATCTAAACCCACCCTCTCTCAGTTTAAAGCCATTCCTCCTTGTCCTGTCACTCCATGCCCTTGTAAAAAGTCCCTCTCCAACTCTCTTGTAGTCCTTCAGGTACTGGAAGAGGCTCTGAGGTCTTCCTGGAATCTTCTTTTCTCCAGGCTGGACTACCCCAACTCTCTCAGCCTGTCTTCATAGGAGACATACTTCACCCCTCTGATCACCTTTGGGGCCTCCTCTGGACTTGCTCCAACAGGTCCATGTCTTTCTTATGCTGGAGGCCCCAGAGCTGTATCCAGCTGGGGTCTCATGAGAGCAGAGTAAAAGGGAGGTTCCACCTCCCTTGACCTGCTGACCACTTTTTTTTTGGTGCAGCCCAGGACATGGCTGACTTTCCGGGGTGTTTTACTTTTAGGTTCTGCCTGGCTTGGAATGAGTTAGTTGATAGAGAGCAATGCTTGAAGTCACATCCCTTTTAATTGGTGTGGTTTAATTATTTTGCTGTATTTGAGGATAATCTAACTGCTCTGTAGAGAAGATCTGAAAAAGCTGTGGGGGCTCCACTGTGGTTGGGCAAGCTAGGAAATGTCTTATAAAAGGCACCCTGTATCTGACAAGACTAGACTACATTTGCTTGGAGTTTTAAATTCCATGAATTTTTGCATGCCTTTGAATTAATGATTCTTCTTTCAACATCAGAGGGGAATAGAGGACATTTTTGCTGTTAACAGTTCCGTGCTGTAATAATTATCCTGTTGCTTCAATGACACATTCCTTAGGGTTTTGAAACTGCAAAAGGAAATCCAGCTAAGTGTAGTTTTATACTTTCGGTTCTTTATTTTCTGAAGTTGGGTCAAATCCTGCAGGGTGCTAAGTCTCTAACTCCCACTGGTTGCACCTGAGATTGATAGGGAGTTGAAGACACCATGCAGAATCTGTCCTTGGAGATCCTTGCGGAGGTAGGTTTGCCACATGAGCTGCAGAAATGGGTTCCAATGAAGGCCTTGGATTAGAGAACCCCTGACTCAAGAATTTCGGTTTTACATCCAAATGTCATGGCTGACTTCTTTCTCTAAAAGTGGCCAGGCAGGATGTAAGCGTTTTCTTTAGTGTGGGAAAGTTCAGTTCCAGTTCACCTTTCACAGTGCAAACTCAGTCCTACTGAATGGTGATTTTTCGCCCTTCAGAAACCAAGATGGGTTGTTTATGTGAAACATTTTGAGGAGCACTTAGATTTAAGGTGACTCTCTTGAATTTCATGGAGCTCTCCGTGGCTCAATCTCTCTGCAGTCAGCGTAGCCATCCAAATCCTCTCACAAAATTCCCCTTTCGTTTACAGTTTTAGCATCAGTTTCTCCTAATCTCATTACGAGAGGGCTCCAAAACTGACATTTTAGAGACTGGAGGAAAAAAACCATGATTTTTTTTTTCTCATCTGCATGTTGACAGAATAAGTGGGAACTCATGTAATTTCATTTGCTTTAAGTCTTCTGTGACACTTTTATACATTATCTAGTTCTCTATTCAAAGTGAAAGCAAAATTGATTAAGAAAAGAAACTAAATCCTGTTTCTAATCCGAGTCTGCAAATTAGAATTCCAGTCCTTGGAAATTAGAATTCCACTCTTTGGAAATTAGGAGTGCTGAACACGTTGTATAAATAACGTAGATGAGTTACTTATCTAATCTCATTTTTAATTAATTATTTGAAATAGTATTGCAACTGCAATATTCAGGCAGATCCATTTTATCCCTTGAAGCTTCCTTATACAAGAAACCTCATCACCATGAATACCCACTGTGGTTTTTATGTTCTGGGGTGCTCACCTGAGCTTCCCCTGCCTCTTTCTCAGCCTTTGGCCATCTCTAGGAGGACCATAACCTCATGTCCTTGTCTGAGGTGGGTTTTACCTCCCTACACCAACTTCTCAGTCTATTTCTGCATTTGAGAGTTCACGGGGGCTATCTGGGGACTCATTTGTTTTGATGTGAAGGGTTTGGGAGGGTGGGAGGCAGCAGGTACTGGCTACCCTTTTCCTGACCTTGATCAATCTGTGTGTGAGCAGCAGGGCCAGGGGCTTCCTGCCCCTGACAGCTGCACCCTGGACAGTAGCAAAAAGAATGATAGAGCTGGAGAAGGCCAGGGAAGGAAGTTTATGCAGCATGGAAGAGTCATATCCTGAGGAAATTGAGTGCAATATGTGTGTATAACTATATAGATAAATATAAACTTTTATATTTAAGGAATCAAGAGCACCAAGTAGAAACAAGAATAGGTCTGATGAGGGGGAAGATGTAAGCAACAATGGCAGCAAGCCCAGGGTCACTTTCTGAAGACAAGGAGATGACTGGGAACAGGGAATTGTGAAGAAGTGCATTTTCTATGATTTTTTTTTATCTTAAACCAATTTGCAGCCATAAAGACAAGTGTACTACTGGCCTGTATTAACACTGGAGCTAATACAGTTAAACCAGTTTTGTTTCTTCTCTTCCATACCCCTTTTTGGTGTGGGTGTAATCTCTAACTAACCCCTGAACCTGCAGCTTGGTTTCATGTGGGGCCCTCTGAACTTCAGCTGGGGCTGAGGTGCCTCCGTGTGGGAACCCAGAGGAAGCAAGAAGGCAGAATCCCCGTTGCACAGGTCCATGTCTCTTTGTCAGCATTGGCTGCCTGAACTCTTTAACATCCTCCTTCCAAAGTACAGCATGAGGTCATCTTCGGCTCTCCTTCCTAAACGCACAGCACACACCTGTGTCTTGCATTCTGTGGAGATTTATTAATGGCATAACCATCTGCTGGCACAGCCTTCAGAGCATGTGTGTGGAGCTGCTGCAGGAGGCCACGAGGCCAAATGTGGGGCAGTCACAGGAGGCATCAGGCAGAAAATGACCCCATGTTTTGTGGCATGAGAAGTTAACTCACGTGCATACACAGAAAAGAGTGGGATGGAGACTGTCAAATGGGAAACGTGGGTCCAGACTGTGAACTGAAGGAAGCCATTGCCAGAAAATCTGGTTTGGCCATAATTATTGCAGCTGGGACTTGCAGGTTTCTTGGTTGCCTGCAAAGTTTTGAGTGTCTTGCTTAGGTCCAGGTGCTCTTGGAGGCATGTGCCTGAAGAATCCCCAAGATACTCAAGCTTGTGCTGGTCTGGGGTCAGCATTACGTGGGCTTGCACATTTACACACTGACTTTTAGCAATTCTGAGAGAGAAAGGACGAAGTTAAGATCACTGTAATTTGGAATCAGATCTAGACAGCAGTAGGAGTTTTGTTACTAATTGAAAGGAATTTTTTTTATATTGCTCCTCTTGCTGTTTTAGAGGGAATTTTCATAATACTTTATCTGGGGTGTTGTCATGTGTGCTGTTGTTTCAGGATGGTGTCACTGCCACTGCTTAGATTGTTATTGTTCTTTCTAAATAGCTAGGTGGAACAGGTTGCATCCAGAATTTGGTGGTGGGGAACATGGGTACATGGGGAAAAACCTTTTTGATGGTAAGTTTAAGCCTGAACTGATGCAAATCATGAGTAAATGTATTGAAGCCATCAGAGTTCATTCAATGTAAAGCCATAAGGTAGGGTCATCGTCTCTGCACGTGGCTGCGTACGTGCCAAAAGACAACATGATCTGAGTGTGTCTTGCACTTTTTCAAAAAAACATTTGAAACTGTTAAAGTTCTCAGAGAAAACTGCTGAATGAAAATAATTTGAGGAAGGAAATGGGCCGTTATAAATTACAGAGCAATTTACTCCTTCATGGTTCCTTTTCAGTTATAAACACTTTTGACTATCTGGGGTATTCATTTACAAGGATGCGTTTTTCTCTGTCTGATAGGTGGTTCTGAAATTTTAAAAGTGAAACACTACAAGTGGGAAGGCATGGGAAGACAGCAAAATTGTTTTTAGGTGTGGAGGAACTGAAAAGGTTTTCAATAATTTTTTATCATTTCAGCAGTGTTCTCTCTCTAAGGATGCCTTGGAATTAAAGAAAGGAAACATTTACATTATAATTATATTTCTGTTTATTTAATTGAGTTATTAAGCAGATCTGGCACACAGAGGCAACTCCCTTTAGTCCTAATTGTTTCTCCTAATGTCGCAGTTGCAGCATTATTGAAAGAATTCGCCGAAGAAAGGCCTGCCATCACTGTCAGGATGCAGCAGGAGGGCTGGGGGGGATTTGTTCCATGGGAAAGAGAGGCACTGAAATGGATTGCTCAGCTGCCCCCTCTGAAAGACAGCAAAGCAGTTTCACAAAATGAGACAGGAGTCTGCAAGGGGGGGTGGGGAGGGTGGCTTCCATCCGAAAACTCTCCCTAGTTACTAAACAGTTTACATAGGTCTGTGTATGAGGAGATTTTTTCCAATCTTTCCACAAAGCTTTCTAGAATAGTAATTTTTATGTCAGGATATTTATATTAAGAAGCCCACAAAGCCACAGTCAGCTTTCCATACATGTAACTTGCATGGATCCATACAGAAAGTTTCCATTAAAAAAAAGCACCGAAAGTTGTATTTACTGCTTGGGCTTTAATTTCTGCTTAGTTATTTGTTTGTTTCTCTGTTAGGTTTTCTTTCCTGAAGACCCTTTTCCCATTCAGGAAATCACCATAAAGATGACTGTAAGGATGAAGACCAAAAGGAATGTGCAATTATGGGTGGCAAACTATCTACACAAGCAGTATTTCACTTTTTAAAACCAAATTTTTTTGCTTAAATCTGCGTGTGTATATATATATACATATATATATGGACTTTTCATTTCTTTTATGAATTCTGGGCTGAAGAATTGATGTGCTGCCCCATTCTTCTTATGGCTTAAGATCTCTGAAATACAATGATGCATATGTCTGTTTGTCTGTCTATCTATCTGTGTATTGTATTTGATCAAATCAGTTATCCTCATACTGATACTAGAGCTTCTCATGGAGTATTCAAAGTCATTAAAGGCTTCTGGTTTAATGTTCTTCCCAACTTATCAGAAGGCACTGAAGAATTCCTGTTCATTTTTCTGAAAGTACTCAACTGATGTGATTTACCAAGTAGAAAAAGTGCTTTTGAAAGGTCCTTATTTAGGAGGAAGGTTAAAAAGATTAAAAATCTCAGGAAAGCCTGTATGTAAAGGGTAAGATTTACAAACCCTTTAAAAAATTCTCAGTCAGTGGTTGATGTGGGGGATGAGGGAGGAGAGAGATTGGCTCTGAAACATCTCCAGAAAAATAGATTAAGGATTAAGAAATAGGGAAATTGCAAAACAGAATGGATGGACATACAGGCATTTTCCAACAGGCAGCTGTGTTATTTTAGAGAAGAAATAAGTAGTTTCTGGTAACTTCTAAGGGTTCACGGAGGATGTGCAGTGAGCCAGGAGGTGCCTTTGCTTCTAAGACAGGAATGTTTTAGGAAGGCACTGTTGGAATCTGTTGAGTGTTGTTAATGACATGGATTTTTTTATTCTGTTTGTGCTTATTCCCATAGTGGACCAAGGGCAGGTGGAATAGGGATCCATGAAGGGATTGTTAAATAGTTTTCCTGATACCAAGAGCTGTAGCCTGCAGAAAGACTTGGTGGCACCTAGGAGCCACCTCACGGAGTGATGGTGGAGGAGAGAGGATTAGACCCGCCTCTGCTGGAATTGAACACCTGTTCCAGTCCTCTGAAATCCTCTTCCCAGGTAAAACCCACTCGTGGTATCAGGGGCAAATCCATGTCCAATTATACTCTGATGGGAGATGATCCATGTTCCCCCTTGGACACATCCAGGCTGAGGATGGTGGAGCCAGCCCCTCTGCCCATTCCCTCACCTCCCAGTTTAGTGCTGGTTTATTGGAATATCTTGGGAGCTGTAGTCACAGGGCAGATTAGAACTCATGCATGATTTAAAGCCAGCAGTGAAAGTCATCACAAGGCCACGTGTTAACTCTGTGAAGTGCTGAATGCTGCTCAGACTTGAGGAGAACTTCAGCTTCTCTTTCAGTGAGGCTGAGACCATGGCCCTTCTTAGATCCAAAGAGGGGCCAACAGAGCTTTTTGTCCCAAATACTGCACCTTCTTCGGCCGCCAGCTCCTATGGCCCGTGAGGGATGCAATAATATGGAAAGGGGACTGGAAACAAGCGCAACTGCATTCTTCTGGGACTGAGCTTTCCTCCCTCTTCCTGTTGTGGGGCTGTTCAATTGCTTTAGGGTGAGCATGAGGGACTGGATCTAAGGGTTTCCCATTTATGCAGCTCTGCCGCCACCCAAGCTGACAGCTGCCCGCTTGGCTGGGAGTGTGGCATCCAGTAGCAGGAGAAACTTCTTGTTCCAGCTGGCACTTTCTTATCTAACAGTCAGAGCTTTGTAAGTGTGGACAGCTGCAGTTTCAGAAATTGGCTCTATCTGTATCAATTGGATTTGTGAAGTCAGTGAAAGGGCATGAGGCAGATTCATGGGATTTCCTGTTAGTATTAGTAAATGGAATCTACTGCAGAATTTTTAAAGAATAGGAGACTCAGTCAGTGATGCCTAAATGAGGCCTGTGGTTAGGGAAGGCTACCAAAGAGAAAAACCACTGGTCAGTGAATATGCTGGGCGTGATGGGCATGATTTCCAGAAATCTTAAATCCTCTTGAGACCAAGGCAAGAAAGAGCGACAGTGCCTGTCTGTGCGCCCTGGATGGCGAAGGGATCACTAGGAAGCAGGTGGTGCGTTGAGCTGGATGGTCAGCCTGTGATGCAGCAGCAGTTCAGGTTTTGAAAAGTATGTGCGAAGAATGGCAGGAATGTGGAGCCTCGTAGGGGTTCGGCAGCGGCTCTGCCGGGACCTGCAAGTTCTCCTCCCGCCTCTGCCACTGGTTTGCTGTGTAGCCCTGAGCGAGGCACACACCTTTTCCCTGTCTCTTTCCCAGCCTCCCGTGGGTTTGATCGAGCTGGAAGCGGGAGGAATTCTGCAAAGGCGAGGCACAGTTATGTAACAGCACAGAAATAAAAGCCTGTGCTGAACTTCCACTCCCTTTTCTGCCTCTGTGGGATGGGGGAGGGAAGAAGTCACTCAAACGTTCCTGTTTACTCCTTAAATATTTCTGTGGGTACTGTATAGGATTTCCCCAGGCTGTACCAGATGGGCTATGAGGGAAATCATTGACAATGCTTTGGCTTAGCTGGGGTTTTCCTAAGTTTCAAAATTACCAGTTTGCCACAGTTTTGCTTATCATACTTGCTTGGCTGGGACCGAACTGCTGTAAACCCAGCACTGCAACACCAGATGTTATTCATACCAGCACAGGTATTTTCCTCATAATGAATGGGGAGGACGACCAGCTTTTGCATTTGCAATTTATATGTCTGTCTGTGAGTAAGAAAGTTCTTTCAGCCCCTTGAGATATCTGCACCAAAAAAACCCCCCAAAAATAAAAAAAGAGAGGTGGTACGTACCAAGAAAGTCTTGTGTTAATTTTAGTGGAATGTTTAAGGTGTCTGTTTTTCCTCCCTTCCATTACGCCTAAACCATGGCAGAGGTTCATCATCCCTGTCCAGGACAGCAGATCAGAGGTGCACCTGCACACACGAGCAACAGTTTGGGCAAAGGTGCCCAGCTGTGATCGGCTGTGGCTGAAATGCTGGGGGAGGTTTTGCTCTCCTGAGAACGTGGCACAGGTGGAGAGCCAACAGCATGGGTGGAAGAGTCTCCTCAAACTATGGAGCCAGGCTTCTTTTTATACGTGACATCTCCCAGAGCCCTTGCTTCATAATTTAGAGGTGAGCACAATCATTTGAGGGAAAGAAGATACCAGCTCTGATCCCATGGGTCCTTTTAAGTTTTATCCCCTGGTTCTGCCTTTTTTTCATAAGATTTGAAGCCCCTGAATGTCGGTAAGGGCAAAAGTCTCTTGTCGCTGCAAGCCTGCTGCCAACAGCAATTGCAGAGGGATTTGAAATGTGCCTGATGTAATTCTGCTCCTTTCTGTCTATTGTTCAGTCAATTTAACAATTTTGGCACTTCCTCTGAAACAGCGTTATAGAGAATGGGATTCTGCATGACTTGTTACTTCCTAGCAAGACAACACAACTGCTTCTCTAGGAAGTCACAGCCCATGGTGGATCTGGCAGAGCCGTGGCAGACAGCCAGCATGGCCCCTCTGTCACCTGAGCAGCATTGCTGGGTTTTTTTCCTAAATGCAATGATGTGATTTTTTTTATGCATTGATATTATAAAAGCCATCAATGGCAGAGAGCTGAGAGACAAGTCAGCCTTTTGCTCTTCACACAGCAACAGAAGCGGTACTTTTTATTCACATGATTAAACAGTGCTGAGAGCTTTAAAGAACATTAATCAGCAAAGAGGAAGTTCTATTATCATATGCTTTACTTTTAAGAACTGGATAGTTTCAGAGGACTGTATGTTCCTCTTGTGTGTGCAACTTTAGGATCTGCAAAATGCCAGCTTAGAAAATTGCTGCACAACATTCCCAGGGCTGTAAAACCTGTGGGGCATGGAACCTTGGGCTCCTGCCGTCTGCGTGGTTAAGATTCTTTTCACAAAGGATACGAACCTTTCCTTACAAAAACTGCAGTGAAGGTGTCAGCACATACCTTTAAGCTGGACTGAAACCTTTCAGTCATCAACTGAAGCATAAAATCTTATCAATATCAGCTGGACTTTCTCCACATGGGAGGCCCCTGACACATTTATATTTAGCACCGGTGACATACATGTGATTACCATTTGCATTGCATTTCTTGTGCTAATCTAATCATATATAGGATTTTTTCTGACGATTTTTCTGTACCATTGTCTGTACACCACCATTTTTCTCTTCAAAAACTCTCTTTGGCATGGTACCAAGTAGGAGGTTTCCCACTGTTTTGGCTTTCTAGGTTGTGTTGGGAAGAAGTGAATATACTTTTCTTGCAGCACAGTAGTATCAGGGCAGGGAAGGCTCACTAAAAAGAGCAGCCGCTTGCTGTCAGACAGAGAGATCTTTATTTTGGAATCATTAAGGCCAGAAGGCAGAAAGAGCAAAAGTCTGTGTGGAGGAAGAGGTGACGCATGGTCCTTGTGCCTCCACCTCCTTGCCTTGAAAAGAATGACAGCTGTTTGTGTGGATATTAGACAGAAATTTAAATACGCAGCAAATGGAAAAGAAAATAAGTGTTTTATAGATACATCCACGATGGGCAGGTGGCTAGGAAGGGTTGCTTTGTATATCACATGTGCTACATACAGCCCAGCACTGCCAAACCTTTATCCTGAACACGCTAAGGTTTGGGGCAGGTTCTTTGAAGGTGTGCTAATCTACATTTAAAGCATCCTAACCGTATATCTTCTGATCAGCAGGGCCCTCAGCACTCCTGGTTCCAGTCAGACTCAAGAGTTAAAGGCACGATTAAAGTTCAGATCAGTTGAATAACTCATAAACTTGAATTTCAGAGCATGTGCAATTGCTCTGTCAGCTCAGGGCAGGATGCTGAGCACCCATTGCAATCAAGTTCCTAAAAACTTAGGATACCATTGCTCTCTGTGGGAAAGCATTGGCTCTCCAGAAGATGTTACAGGACCAGCCCAAACCGTTCCTTTGATCCCAGGAGACAGCTCAGAGGATTGTGTGGAATTCATCTTTGCATACAGTAATAATTCTTGTGCTCAAAGTTTTCCCTTTAATGGATAGGTTTTCTTTTTTATCTTGTTTGAAATTTACCAAAAATAAAAGTTGGCCTGTATTTGTTTGGAAGTAAACACAGGAACGATCTCAGCAGTCAGGTTTGCAACCTTGTCTTCTGAAAAAAGGTGGCTGAAATTTTGTTTGTAATGAAATTCAGAGCACAAGACTTTTTGTATCTTGGGGAATGAACACCTTGTTTAGATCTAACACCAAATCTTAGGCACTGCTCTGGCAGAGCTTGTGCTATTTATTCCTACACATTATACAGTATTGACAGTGGTGCTGGGAGCCTGCCTGGCAGACAGCCAAGCGACAGTTAAGCATCTGATGTTCTTTTATCCAGTAATGGGTGTTTTGGGGGGTTGTTGGGTCTGGGTTTTTTTTGTTTAAATGTTTTTTGTTTTTTTTTTTTTTAAATATGATTAGGGAAGCTCCTCTCTGCTGCTTGCTTCCTCTGCCGGAGTGCGGCCCTTGGCTGTCTCCTGAGCTAAAAGCTGCAGCTAACCAGACCTTTTCTTTCTTTTTTTTTCATGTTGAATAGCATGTCTCAACGTTTTCCTCTCAACCATCATGTAGGTCTGGTTGCATTGTTGATTCCCATTACATGTCTGCTGGTATGTAAATTATTTCAATTCCCCCACACCCCGCCCTTCTGTTCTTGTACTTTCAAGGAGTTTAATCCGTGAAGGGGACTACTTCAAAGCTCTCACAAGAAACTAATTTCTTGATGGATAGAAGGGCCAATAAAACGAAATTAGAGTTTTATCTCATTGTCTCTATAGGAATGAAGTATAATAATTATTTCAGGCAAATACATGTTGGAGACAATAATTAAGATCACTATCATGTCTTTAAGGACAAGAAGATTCTAAAATAAGCATTAGTAATGGGATTAAACATTATTGCAGTGCCCCTGATCTCAGCCCTGCCAAAGTGCCTAGCACATCTGAGTGTATGAAGCTTGCTCACTGGGAGAAAAAAGAAGCAAAATATAATTCTGCATTTAACAGGACTTTTTGGCTTGTGTGTTATTTAAGAGCTGAGGCTCCAATCTGGGGGGGAAAAAAAAGTCTTGTGTGCCTGAAGGAAGTGGAAATGGGGTGGGATTTGGTATCTGGGTCATCCAGAAAGTCTGCTGGCTAATGGGGTAGGTGTCAGCATTTTTACAGCAAAGTTCCCAGGGAATGCTGCTCTGGAGCAGAACTGCCAGCTTCCTAGCAGGGCCGTGTGTTTTGCCATCTCCTTTGGGATCCATGAATTCAGTGTCCGTGTCTCTAAGTCTCTGAAGGACAGCCGTAACAGCAGACCAGGTTAAACACAAGCATCATGTAAAGTATGGCATAAAAATATTTATCCCAACCATCTGGGCCAAGTCTGTGACAAGCTGACCCTTGGTGCAGCAGCTTCCCAAGTAAACTGTGGAGATGGACTGTTTCTTTTCTCGAAAGATTTGTTTTCTTTCTTCTTTCTTTCTCTCTCTTAACCTGCCTGTGGCAGTTGTCTGTGCGGGCTCTTTTCTGTTCTGTTCCCTCACACAATTTCCTCCTGCCTGTTCCCAGTGCCATTGCTGCTCTAGTCAGACAGGGATTTTGGCCTGTTTCTGCATACATTCAATTTTTTTTTTTTTTTTTTTATGTGTGTGTGTAAAAACGTTCAGATTGGCCCTAATTAATTTTAGGCTAATTAGCTGCTCAAAACTGAGAACCCTCCCGTGGAAAGACAACAGACTGTTGTGCTCTGTTAGTGCCTAACACTTAGTACACAAATTTGAACCATCTGGCTCATGGCATTAGCTTTGATTTATGGTAATATGTCTTTACCGTGCCCAACACCTAAGATTTTCATAATAAATAAGGGAGGATTCCTCAGGCTTGTTTTTCAGCTCTTACTGTAATTTTCTTTCTTTCTAATGGAAGTCAGTCACAGCTATAGGAGCAGGTACCACCTGTCATCTTAAAATCTGGCTTTTATTTTAGTTTCGTGTTGTTTTTTGGTTTTTTCATTTTAAATAAGAAATTTCCTTGATCATCAACAAACAAACTCTAGACAACTTTCCTGGCTTGCTGTAAAATATAAACCTCCTGGGGCTGAATTAGTTTCTAAATAGGTTGGGACGAATTAAGTGAAAGCAGCAAATGCAACTCGGTTGCCCATATCAGCCAACTGATCCCTACTGTGAGTTTCTTGTTCAGCCAGATCTTCTCACAGGACAGAAATAAAGAACTGCTGCTAACCAGCCTGACCTGCAATCCAAACATATTTAGTGAATTTTTTTCCAAACTGTGTAAAACAAATCCAAGCAGTAGCAGCAAGCAAAGCTCTGATTTCATCACTCACATCAGTCAGCAGGGCCTGCTACCATGTCTAATACGTGGCTTGTTTAGAAGACAGGTAGGGCCTAGGGAAAGAACCCAGGCTGGACTGAACATAACATTCATTCACTCCTGTGCAGATCTTTGGAATTAAATGTTAAGAAGGAGGGAAGTTCATTTGGCAGGTCGGAGAAGTCAGTGCATGGTATCAGCTGGAGCAGCCCTGCATAGCCACAAAGCTGGACCTCCTCTGGCTTCATGTCACTGAATTTCCCACTCCATTCTTAGGCTCTGTTCTCTCTCCAACCTGGTGTTTGTTTTGGTTCCTCCTTTTGGTGCTCCTTTCATACCAGCCTGAGGATAACCAGGGTTTAGACTCTCACCAGTCCAGTTAATTGCCTAGCAGGGCTCCCTGGGACTTGGGCCCAAGAGCAGTAACAGCAGAAATATTTAGCACCTGCAGCAGGTAACTCTGTCCTCCTTCAAAGTGTGGAACAAAAGGCCGGTGTGCCAAGTGTGTTGTTTCACCGGGATCACTGTTGCCTTTCCAGAGGGGATTCTTCCATTTCTGTACCTACAGGGTAGAGATAAAGTGAAATGAAAACAACCAAGTATTGTTTTCTTCCAATCTCTTTACCTAACTTGCATTAAAAAAAGCCCCTTGAGTCAAGCTGTGTGAGAGTTACAGGTCAAAGTTTTCCTGGGACAATTTTTGATGATGTCAAATTGTACCCCTGTAAGGTAAGTACACAACACAAGAACCCTATAAAGAATTCCCCTTTTATATCCTATAAAACCCCACACAGTTTAAAAACCTTTTTGGATAATCTGAAAAGTTGTTCTCAAGAGAAGCACAGAAATACCATTTTGTTTGTTGGATGATTATCCATAAATTTACGATAACTTCTCTTTGACAGTTTTTTTAAACTAGCCTGGAGGTTATTTCAAGCAAAAGGACTGGTGTACTCAGCCCTTTGAGTGGACAAGCTGCAAGCAGAGATCAAGATGCAGCACCTGAGACTCACAGTCCAGAAGCTGCAGAGCCAGCACCCTGCAGGATTTTATCTGCTGTAATTTACAGATTGCTGATCCTGACTCCTGCTCACTTTGAATGCCTGAATGGGGGTGGACTGGCAGAGCCCAGGGGGCTTTGTGTTCTTATGAATAGTGGCAGGAAAAGATCCCTTCCCGTAGGAGTAACACTCCATTTTCCTCTGCCATCGGTGCAAGATAAGAATTGGCTTATTCCTACCTGTGGCTGAGTTGTTAGTACTGAAAGCCCATGTCCGTGTGCTGTGTGCCAGCCTGTGAGGTGAGGCAGAGAGTTTCAGTCCAGTTCCTGGCAAGGACTTTGCTGATTGAAACCCACAACCACTGATCTGTGCTTGTTACCTGTCCTGTTATGAGGGCCAGTGGCTGAATCAGACAGGAAGAAGGGAACCCTCTCTTCTCTCAGATAGGGAGTGCTGCTAAACAAATCAGTTCATCATATTGAGCACAATGGGGTGATTTTTGAAAGCATATCTAAAAATGTGTAAGGTATTTACAGTATAGATAATGAAATTAGATCACCTAGTTTGACCTTATATTAAAAAAATATCATAAATATCACTGAGTCCTCGAGGGTGATTGAAGCACATCTCCTGAACAAATATTTTATCTTGACCTGATGATGGCAACATACAGGAACTTCTGAGTTTACTTCGGAAGCATTTTCCTTAGTTGAAAAAGGAAAAAAGTAACTTATTTCTGCTTTTTCTCTATCTGGATGTAATTTTCAGTCATTCTGAAGAGCCTCTTTAATAGCTGATTTCTTTCCATGTAGATATAATTATGCTTCATAATCAAAGCCTCTATGATATTTCTTTCTGGGACACAGGACCATGCGGATTGAACTCCTTAACACCCCTCTCAGCAAAGGACTTTTTCTAAAGCTTACTGGAGTTTTAGGGACTTCCCACTGATACCAGTGAGTTTTGGACTAGAAAGTGGCCCAAATGGGGCTTATATGTGAATGAAGTCTGCAGAGTCAGGGCCCTGATAAAAGCAGCTGGCATCCTAATCTCTTGGTTTGGTATCAGATCTAAGGGAGCTGTTTCATCAATACATGCTGACGAGAACTGAAAAGACTTGGTCGTGCCTTTGAACATACTGAGGATTTTGAGAGGACAAAGTAGGGGAAAATAGGGACAGCTGGAATTTGTTTTGTTGTTTTTTGGTTGGGTTTTTTTTTTAATACAATTTAAGGTTTTTGTTTATTTTTTTTTTAATAGTGTGAATGTAACGCTCATGAAACCGCTCGCTATACACTGAAATCTTCTATGAATCAACAAAACATGTACCAGCAGTACAAACTTCACCTTGCTTAAACAATGTACGTCTCAATTCCGACTTGAAAAGACCACCTGTAGGGGAAAAATGTTAGTTCGGTATCCAGGGGCCATTCATTCCTTTGCCACTTTGCTGAGACTGCCAATTAGTGCCAACTTGTGGTGGCAGATTTTGTGATGTAGACACATGTTCTCTGGAAAGTGGGCTGAGATATTCGACTCATTTCACATAGGGCACAAAGAATTATTTGCTCTGTGCTATACAAATGGGAATTGTCCAAAGCTTTCCTCTGTGTTAGCCTCTGTACGCTTACTGAGTGTAAATACAGGGGAAATTGGTGTTATTGCAGGGACAAATTAGCACCAGAACTGAGCTGTATTTTTTTAAATGTGCTGCTAATTGTGCCCAATTTGTGCTGGAGTACTCACTCAAATGCAAAAGCACAAAACCTACCGAACACATTTCAGGGTGCCAAAGAGAGCTTGCACTTTTCTCTTAGCAAATTATCCTTCTAGTTTCACACTGCAGCAAGCGCCAATTGGTCCCACTAAAACCTTTATCTGGAGTAATCAAATTAGCACTGCATGTTAGCAAATTAGGTTGCATTTACAAAGGTTTATATTTGCTGCAGGTTTGGGCATTAAAAGAAAGCATTTTCTAAGTTCTGCTTTAAAATTTCTTATATGAGTGACATTGATTCTGTGACATTTAAAAAGAGGGAGCTGCCGAAATGGAAGAAATGAGGCAAAATAGTTGTTTGTGTTTCACTTCCAGAGAAATGTGAATTAGGAATTGCAGAAGTTTCTAAACTTTAAGGTAGAACTGAGAAAGCTGGAATTATTCTTGTTTTCCCAGTAGGTTCATTCTTCCCTCGGGTACACAGAGGGCCAAATAGGTGCCACTGGTTGTACCCAGGAAATTACTGGGGCTATACGGCTGCTGAGAGGGGCAGTGCAGCATCAGTCACATAATGGAATTTGCTCCTGCCAAAAGTTGTGCCACTGACAGGGTGGGAACTACAAAATGCTCCCAGGATTGCCAACAGGAGAGACGAGAAAAGTTGCAGGCTAAATTTCTCCCTGGCAAATATCCACAGAAGTCATCAGAGTTTTATTGGGGCTGAATTTCAGTCACTGAGATTAATTATTTAATGTTTGTATTATACGAAGATTAACAATGTAATTGTTAAGTACTATTGCTTCCAATATTGTCTTTTGTTTGAAGTTTGCTAAATGTGCCCAAAGCTGGATTATCCTTTTTTTTTTTTTTTTTTTTTTTTTTTTAACAAAACTGCGTGTGAGAAGGCAGAGAAAAGTAACACACAGAAGTGCATCTGACATTAGACACTATCACCCTCCTGCTTTCAGCTGATCACAGGGGATAACTTTAGGAAATCCTGTGGCAAAAGAAGGCACAGGAGTTCCACAACCTGTTATAAACAAGGTTACGCCAGAGGCACTGCTGTGCTGGAGGTACAAGGAATAGATGACTTCAGCACACAGTGGCCTGAGTCATTATATTTCATTCCTGGCAGGTGCAAGAATTTATTTGGGCATAAAATTCTGTAGGATCTGCACAGTCGACACATAGAGAGTGCAGAGCCTGAGTTTTCCCCTAATTTTGAGGTCTCAGCCCGAATCGCTCAGTGCCTGAAGAAGTGTGTGCATATGTGATTTCCAGCCAGTGCTGTAAAAGAATAAATCACTTGTAATGGGTTTCTGCAAACAGCTTTGTAACAATCAGGCTGTTGATCTGCTCTTCACAGATCAATATCTCTGGAAAATGCTGCTTTATTGCCTCGGATGCCAATCCAGGATTCAAGGAAGGAGCTGGAGGTGGCAAGAAGGGCACGGCCAAAGAGGCCTCAGAGAGCACTAAGTGAGCATCAATCACAGCCTCCTTATCAGCAACACAATGCCATGAAAGAGCTATTGAGCACAGTAATCCAGAGTAGCATCTGAGCCAGGAAGTCTCTGCATCATTAATTTCCAGAAACTGAGAGGAAACCAGAGGGCAAATTAAAAAAAGCCACTTTCTCCGTGCCCTGCTTTTGATGCTCCTTGGTCAAGCACCCTCCACTGTCAACTGGAGTCTTGGTTTGAGACAGGTGTCCGCTAAGGAAGGCAGAAGCCTCCCTTGGAATGGAAGATGCAACCCCCCTTCCCTCCGAGTTATTATAATGTTGAAATCAAGGGGCTTTTAGGCAAAAATGTGGGAAATAGGAATAACAGTTCTTTACTATTATATATCTATATGTGCATAACAAGGCAAACAAACAACAATAACTATGGCAGTAACAGCAAACAATCCCAACCCCAGTGCCAGCCTTCTCAGCTGTCAGGCTATTTCCCCTCGGGTGCAGTTCCGCTCGCAGCCGGCAGGGGCGCTGGCGGCTCCCGGTGAGCAGGGCAGGTGCGATGGTTCCCCCGCGGCTGCAGGGGGCGCTCCGGAGCGAGCTCGGGGAGCACGCGGCACTGGTGGCCTGGGATCCCGGGAAGGGATGGGACAAAGGCTTCACAAACCCCTGGGCAGCCGATCCCGGACTCTCAGGAACAGCAGGCTGGAGCGGCAGGCTGGAACGGCAGGGACAAGCACAAATCCCGGGCGGCAGACGCGATGTATCCAAACAGGGAACCCCGTGGAGGTCTGGGCAGGCAGGGCAAGCAGGGCTACAACGCAGCGAAGGCTCGAAGCAGTAGCGGGGCAGGGTGGCCACTGCCCAGCTCCCAGTGGGGCGGGGAAGGCAGGCTTGGGAATCCTGGGGCTTCTCCAGCAGGAGAAAAAAGCAGCCGAAGAAAGCCTGAGACTGGAGACCGACTGCCCACACACTCAGGTGAAACGAAAAAAGTAGCCAGCTCTTTTGTTTTTCTTAAATACCCAGCCATTTGTTTCCCTAGCAACATGTATGGGGGAAATTCCTTTAACAGGAAAAAAAACCAACCAACCAGGAGAGCTCCTAAAACTCCAACAACTGGATATGGGGTTGCTTACGGCTTTGGTCTGGCCTGGATATGGGGTTGCTTACGGCTTTGGTCTGGCACAGAGGGGTGTTTATGTTCTCAGAAGATACTGTCACTATCCTCCTCTGATTACAGCCACAGGAACCAAACCATAAATGTGAAAAATACTGCACAAGTAAATAAGTCCACAAGATTTGACGAACAAAATGGACACTTAGTTTGCTAAGCTGGATTGGGAATTAAAACCCCCATTTTTTCAAGCGGTCTCTGTAGTTAAGCCCCTTCCCTGAAGTTTATTGCATGAGCCAAGAGAGGGAGACCATTCTTTCTAACAATGTCCATTCAGCTACTTTGATGCTAAAAATAAAAAATGTTTGATAGCTATCCAAGCAAAGAAGGTGAAAACAGTATTTTCCAGCTTTTTTAAAGCTCTTGGGCTATATACATTTGATAAAAGCCCAGCAGATGAAGTCAGATTTGTTTTTTTCCTTCTTTTTATGCCTATAAACTCCCTTTCACTTCTCTGAAGCCTGGACAGTTAAGATTGAAAATATCTGCTCGTTAATAAACTTACAGAGCAACACTACATTTTCAGCAGAGATAATGCATATTCCTGATAGTTACAGAAGTTTATGGTTAGGCTAAATTTATTTTGTAGCTGCCAAAAGAGTGCCTGCCTGAGGACAATAGCTAGAATTCTTTTCTTAGTCTTGCCAGCCACATGTTACCCGTTTAAGATAAGGCTGGGGAATAAATCTCATGGAAGCATTTAGCCATTGATTTATAAAGGTGTTTCTCCTTGGGATCTGCTTTTGCAGCACCAGTGACAGGGTTGAAATGGAACTTGCAACCCTCCCGAGTTGGTGAAGCAATTAAATAAACTGAACTTTTTTGTTGTTGGAACTGTTTCTTTTGTTAGGCTTTGGGAAAAGGAGTTATTTCAAAGAGAAATGCACTTTCAATTTTGTTGAAGAACAGAATTCTGAAAACAGAAGTATTGGGAGCCCTGCATTCAACCACTGAAAGTGCTGTAAAAGAGTTAAAGGTTCTGCTGGGTCTCATCTCATTACCCCCTTAGGGGTGAGACTGCTCAGGAGGTGTCATTTCCAAAGACACACAGTGGTCCTTCGATCCCTGCATCATCTTCCCTGGCCAGGCATGGAGATCACAGTGTGTGAAGATCTGTCCCAGATCTCTGTTCCAAGGACTGTTTCCACAGTGTCTGAAATGTCAGTTTTCCTTTGTGAGTAGAAATGAGTTATTTTCTGTAGTGGAAAAAAACCCCATCCCGTTTTCCAGGCAGCTCTGTTTTGATAATTTTGACTTCTGTCGGTTCCATATACTTTTATCAATATCATCAATGACACTGATGCTCTGACAAAGAGACCATGCTGGTGCAACAGGCAGGGTTTGTGATTCTCTTGCTGACAGGCAAGTCTCCAGTTACTCCAGACTAAGGCTTTTCCTGCCAGATGAGTGCTGGCTGCTGCACTGAGTCTGTGATGGATAAATAACTTGTGCTGACTGGGATGGAGGCTATCACATTTGGTTTTCCTTGTTGTTGAGAAAGAGCTCAAACCCGAGTCTCTGGGAGAAAACTGCTGTGTGTTTACTCTGTTACCAAGACCTCTTTTTCAAAATCCGGTGTCAGTAGCAGGAAGTGCAGCCAACACGCTGATTTGTGAGTGCATTTCTCATCTCAGAAAGATTATGTAGGCTCTCTACAGATAATATACTGCACTTCAGGATGAACACTAATATGGAAAACTATTACAGCATTCCAGAAATGTCTAATCATTGCTGATGAGTTTTATTTGCCACTTGTGTGCATGATTATGACAGATTCCTCCTTAAAGCTGAGGACAGTCGAAGTTTACACAGGTCAGACTCAAAGCCTTCAGCGTTTTGCTTCATGCTTTTGTTACTGGGTGTAAAAGTCTTAAAGAGGATGCTGAAACATTAAAGAGGATAAGCAAAATGTGAATAAAAAGGGGTATTTTGCTAATGAATGAGGAAGGTTGGGGTGACCTAGTGAGCATTTTTAAGAGGTTTAGGTTTTCATGTGAAAAATAAGTAGTTTTCAAAAATACAGAAGAGAAGTGGTCTTTTACCCACCTCACCAAGGTGTTCTGCATTGATCTTGGGGAAAATCATCCTCTGTCCATTGACTGTATAGGAAATATGGGAAGAGGAATCAACACGGGGTAGCGTTAGATACATGGTGTGCTCCTCCCTGCTGGCAACAACAGTTCCTTTTGCAGTCTGAGAAGTTCCTTTTTCACACTGCTCACTTCACTTGCAGTCCAACTGGCTTTTGAAAATGAAATGTAGATGCCCAAGTTATTCAGATGTCTAAGTTATTATTTGTCCTCTTTACCTTGTCCAAGCCTGTTTTGTTCTGGGGACTCTTCAGAAGGTTGGGGAATTGGTGGGATGAAAACAAGCCACGGCATTAGGGAGATGAAATCTCATTAAGAAAGCAGCTGTGATTCTCTAATCCCTCCCTGTGAGTCTTGCTCTGAGCTAGAGCTTGGGCTGAATGAAGCAATGAGGAGGCCGTGGACCCAAATTCAGATGAGAAGTGTGAATCCTTCAGTGGTATTGTGGTTTGCTCTCCTAGAAAAAAAGTGGCTCACGTAACTTGGGATGTTCAAATGGGAAGTGTGGATTCAAACCCTCACGCAGATGAGGGACCTGAGTATGTGCTGGCCACCTGCTGAATGAATAACACCTACTCTGGGAATCATCCAGGCCATCTCCAAAATCTTTTATCATACATGGGCACCTGAGGGAAGAGTGAAAATGTGTTATTTCTATTTTCAGTTTTAAGTTTGTATATGGGTAGGGTGGGGAGATCCTTTCTCATTTCAATAGCAGGAATGGGAAGAAAGTGAGATTTGGATCAAGTTGATTGTTAACTTCTTTGCCTTCAGATTTCACTGCCAAAAACCCCCAAATCTTATAAAGAAAGGTTTTTCCTGGTCTTACATGTGAAAAGTTAGTAGAGTTCACTTCATTGCAATTGGCATCAGTGGAGCCTACTGATTTAGTATTATCTTTATGAGGTTAATTTTAACAAAAAAACCCAACCAAAACCAACAATAACAACAAGCTGTTCTGAGCCTAATTTAAAGGCACATATTAAACTATCCCTCATAATGGGGAAATTATATGGATGGAGATGTGCTCCAGAGCTCCTGTGCTAACTCAGGTATGCCGGGGAGATCTTGAGCACTCTAAGTGTGAGCTCTGAGCCTGTGATAACAAACAAACCTCACAAAGGAAAGCTTGAGAAAAATCACACCACTCTCTGATGATAAATGCAAAATCTTGTTGGTTTGGGAGTGAGTAAGCAGAGGTGGTGAGACTTTTGAGAATATTCAGGCAAAGAATATCATGTTATAATCCAGTTTATATTGTGTTGAAACAGAAAGCAAGAGTTGGACTGTTTCCATGATCAGTTCCAAGCACTGTCACAGGTCATGACAGGATGGATCAGTTGATCTCCATTTTTATCACGACAGCATCCTCAGTTTATATCAAATAAAAAATTTTGTCAATCTGTTCATATTTTTCAACTGCTTTGTGAAATCCTGATAGCAAATCTGTTCTAAGTCTTCCCTCCCACCCCCCTGACCCAGCCTACTCTGCTTATTCAGGAAATGATCTCTAAAGCTTGAACACTATTTACATTATCAAGATTTACTTATCTTTTCTTTTTTTCCATTGAAACGCTAAGCAGCTCTTACATCAATGTAGGTGTGTTTGAGAATTATGAGAGCCTTCAATTCTCATACCAAACTACACCCACACAAGTCAATTCCAGTTCCAATGACTAAAGGTCATGTGAATGGCAAAAAGTAACAGGTAAGAACCTAATTTTGCTATTAAGAGTAACTGAATTTGCAGTTATGGTTTATTAGTGAAGGAATTAATGCCACAAGGAGTAAATCCTTCCCCTGCCTTTTGTTGGTGTTTGTTCCCACTATTCCTGCTATTATTTTTAAAATAGGCTTACGATGTGTGAGAGCACAGATTTGCCGTTAAACACACCAATGAGAGAGAGAGACAATGGTGGGCTAGCTCCTTGCCAAGGGGTAGGTAGCATTCACTACCCAGCTCCTTCTGCAGGCTTTGCTAAAAGCAGATGTTTGAGAGCTGGGAATTGTCGGGTTCCCTGAGGCTGATGGCCCCTGTTTGTGCATTGCACCTTTCCCAGGGAGACTTATTCATATTTCCTAGGTATAACTGAATTCTCACATTAATTTAGTGGTTCTAGTTCTTAGCATGGCCCTTTGTCTTCTTTCAACCAGATCCTCCCTGGGATAGTGGTCTCTTTGATTTGTTCTTCTCCCATACCATACCTGGTTTTTATTTGTGCTTCCCACCTGAGCCATTTGTTAATTTACAGGCTCGGAAGACCAAAGTGGTGAAGATTCTGCAGAGACCACGTGCAGTCAGGGTGGTCTCACAAAGGTTTTGCCACCCTCAGAGACTTTCACTGGAGACACAACCTTGAAGTGATGGGTGATTTCCCTGATTTCAGTCATGTGTGGGCCATCAGCCTTCAGTTCTCCCCTCAACCATTACCTTTTGTCAGGATGCAAAAGGTGGCACTAGGTGGGGGCAACATGAAAATATCCTCCAGGAATTCAGGAGCAAACCCAGTGTTTATTGGGACTGTGTGTTAAAGGACTTGGCTGGTATTGCAAACTACTTCTAGCAGAGTGAATTTGAAGAATAGGAAGAAAATCCCATGTGTGGGCATACTGCTGTAATAAAACCCTGCCCTCTCCCTGGAATCACCTCTTGACCAGACAGAACCTTTGATTCAGATAACGAAAGACCTGTAAACACTTGAGAAATTTTCTTCAGTTTATCAACAGCCTCAGTTTCTTTGGACCCTCTGTCTTTTTTTCTGCTTTTAGCTGTATGCTGTAGGGAAGGGTCAATGGCATTTGGAATGGTGTGATTGATACTGTTCCTGCATTTCCAGCAAAGAGGTATCTGGAACTCCCCGTCACTGGTGCTCCGTTTCCCTTTAAATTACAGCCACCAGACTTCAATTTTCCTTTCTGGAATAAGGTAGGACTTGATGTGAAGAGGAACATATATCGTTATCTGGACAAAATGAAGTTATTCTGTGGCTCATCCTTATTATTTGTGGCTGCTACAAAGCTCAAAGGTCAGGTTTTTTTGTTTGTTTTCTTTTCCTGTCACAAACTCACACCAGGTCAAGCTGGGTATTCAGGGTAATTGTGAGCAGGTCAGTGTCATCTAAGCAAATGGGCAGAGCTTGTTTGATGAGGCATGTGGTTTTCTCAGTTGCTTCCTGCTCTATCTGTCCATCCTTCTCAATTTGTGCTGTTGATATGTGTTTAAGGATATTGACATTTTGAGTGTATTTAATGCTGTTACAAAAACTGGTAGGATTTTTGCCTAAATCCATTTCTGGTTCTATTAAATGCAAAAGGTTATCGTGACATCCACAACAGGGAGGCTGAACAATTGGACTGGCAACATCAGGAAGGTACATAAAGGACATCAGGATAAACAGGGATGGCAGAGAGAAACTGGGAAGCAAGGACAGGAAATGGGAAGAAATTCTTCTACCATGGTTTGTCTGGAGCAGATTTTATAGTGCATTTTGCAGCCAGTGGTGGTTTTAACAGAGGAGCAAAACAAAAGTAAGTGCCACTGTAAGTGCAAGGTTACATAAAGCCACGTGAGCTCACAGTGAGATCTGAAGTTAGCCTTATGTCTGAATTTGTACCATGGTTGATTTGTTAGGATCTGCAGGATCTCTCTTGGTGTTTAATGGATTTTGCTATCTTTAGTAGCAGAAAGCATTCAGATCCTGTCTGCAACCATTGCAATGAGTATTTTCTGTGTACAACTGTGTCTTCTTGTACCTAAACAACATCTTATTTGGAACACTTGGATGCAAAGCTTCCAGCACAGTCCTCAGCCTCCTGCCATGTTTATCTACACTTCCTTGGTGGTCTGGTCTGTGCTGGAGGCATGGAAACCGATAGCTCCCCAAAGGCTGCCAAATCCACTGCCCTGATCTCCTCTGGTGTGGTGCTACCAGTAATTGCAGCTCTGTCCTAAGGCCCCAGTGCTCCAGTGACATGAAGGTGAAGTTGTTGTTTTGAAAGAAAATAAAATTGACTGAATTTTTGGTTGGTGCAGACATACAGAGCTGCCTTCAGTTGGCTAATCAGTAGCGTCAGTAAATAATAACAAGATTACTACTAACACAGGGCCTGATAATAACTTTCCTAGGGAAAAACAATTCTTTGCATTTCAAAATTAAGTGGTTTAAGCTCCACAATTTTGCTTATATTGAGGGTATATTGAGGATGAAGGATCACCCTTCTGGTCTGGGAGTGTCTTTCACCACTTTACCCTTCGTAGACCTGACTGGTTTTGAAGCTCATGCTTTCAGAATATGTGCGAGTCAGGATGTGCGTGGCAAAAGGAGCACCAGGAGCACCAGAGCTGACAATTTTTTGTCGATGTCCTGGCAAAAAACCTGAGTGCCAGACCATCCAATACCAACTGCAGTTGAGGATCTAATTGATCACCGTGCTAGGAATTTCCCTTCAATGCTCATTAAATTTCTAGATGTTAACTCCCCTGCCAAAATTACCTAATGCTCTCCAGCCACACTCCAGATAGTCCAGAAATGAGAAGGTCGCCTTTCTTGGGACTCTTCTGGTATCTCAAGGAATGAAGTGATTCAGAAATTCTGTTTGCTTAATAATTTTTAAGACTTCTTACTTTTCCTGTTAGCCTTTAAACAGAGGGAAGAACCATGGCAAAATAATTAAGATTAAAAGGCATGGTTTCCTGTTCAGATGAAAGTAGCATTCACTTTGAAATGTTTGGTGGTGATTTTGATTCATGTCTTATATGGACCTTGGTCTGCCAGAAGCTGCTGCTACCTTTGCACAGCTCCAGAGAAATTGCTGGAACACACTGCGGGGCCAAGAGGAGAGGGGAGTTCAAAAGTGGACCAAAGGAGAGTGATAAACCTAAGATGAAGCCACTGATCCAGGCAGACTTCCATGTAAGACAGAAGATTTTAATGCTGTTTACTGGTATCATTTTTCAGAGCTCCAGTTAAATGCAAAACAAATCACAGATATGTTAAAATTTTACTGTGTGAGTCAGACTGTTGTTTTCAATGAGCAGTGGTAAAGCCCCTGCTGTGGTTTTAGCATGGTTAAAAGTCCTGTTTTTGCTGTTCACAGTGATTAAAAAAATAGCACGTTTGATATGCTTTCCAGTTATGTCAATGCTTCTGTTTTAAATCATGAATGAGAGAATTGTTAACAATAGGTTAATTTTTTGTTTGTTGCTCAGATGGGACGTTTTAGTCCCTAAAATTGAATGCTAGTGTAAATCACTGTCTCTGCAGCATTGCTGAGTTTGCTTTGAGATGGATTTATGGGAAGGTTTGATTTTCCTTTTCTTTAATCTTATATTGGCTTATAATGGAGCCCACACCAGTGAAAACCAGGCAAATATAGCTGTCTTCTAGCTCATGCCTCAGCAGCTGCGAGGTACTGGCACACAGCAGAGGAGCTTTGTGTCTTGGGTTTTTGGATTTCATTCAATCGGTTCCACTTTGCATATTTATTCATAGTAAAGCACCATTAGCTCAAGACTAATAATTGGGATGGCGTGAGGAAAACTGTATAAAGAAACGCAGGCCACTTGGCTCTCCTGAGGCCTGACTTGGTGAAGATTTGACTGATCCTTTATGTCAGGAGCTCTGTGAAGCCTCTGAATAACATATTAATGCACGTTGCTGCTTTTCTCATCCTCTCGTTTAACATATTTCAGTCCAGTAGGGTGTTTCTTGAATTATACTCATGTAGCTTAAAACCTAGCCCACAAACTAGATAGGAAGCCAGTTATCTTTTTAAAAATTAGTTAGAAAAAAAATCAACATTTCTAAATGCTAGTAAAGAGCAAATCAAATGTCTTCATCAATGCCAAGGATTTAAGCTGGCAGTTTTTTACCTGCTGTATATTTTTTTGTAAATGAAAGCTGAATATACAGCATAAATATGGGTTTCATTTTACATAAACCTCCATGCAGGCTGTTTTGGGTTGGTAGGAGCCTTTTTCTTCAGAGATGAATCACTGCAAGAGCTGGTCCTTCAAAGTTCCTTGTTGAAACAATCTTATCTGTCTATCTTCCTACCAAACCCTCCGGGCTCTTTGGATGGAGAGCACGCTTCCACAGGAATCTTAGAGAGAAAGGAAAAGATTATGGTTCAGGGTTTTTTTGTTTGTTAGTGGTACTGGCACCTTGAGGGTACTGGTGTATCAGAAGCTGATTGTATTAAGAGGATCATGACCGAAATGTCCCAGCAAGGGCCAACATTGCAATGCTATGAGCTAATTACCCCTGACTTTGGAGGGACATTAAAATTTGCATCTGGATATCCAATTGCTAGACCTTGGTTCACTGAACCTCTACCTGAATGGCAAAAAACAATAGCAAAAGAAGCCACCCCAGGAGCCAACTTTGTTCCAGGGGGCTTCAGGAAGGGGTACAAAGTATTTAAGGATGTAGCTCATATTGTCTTCCTGCTGAAGCTTAGAATCCTGGGGATTTTATCATATGCTGTGAGGGCAGAGACCCATGTTGTGAGAGCCACTGACTGATTAAGCAGTCTGTCATCAATAATGGGCTTTGAGGAAGTGGGACAGTAAATATGTCTGGGAGAAGGAAAAATTAAGTCAAAACTGAACCTGTACTTCACACTGAGGTACAGTCATAAAGCAAAGAACACTGTGCTGTGCTTCTGGTGTTTTAATTTATGTGTGTAGATAGGAAGAAGTTGCTTCTATTTCCACTTGGAAAATGGACATTAGACTCTAAATGCACTTTCTGAGTTGAAGTCAAATAAGTGAAGAGTGCCAAGCTAGTAACAGTATAAGCAAATAGACCTCTATTACGTCAATTAAGTTGTGGCTATTTATTTTAGAGCTGATTTTGGCTAGTGTATTGTGCTCAATATATTGCATTATGGAACAGTTTGACTGTGCTCTGCAGTATGTGGGGAAAGTATTAATATACAAATATATTAATATATTAGAAATATAAACCCAAGTGTGGTTCAGTTGCATCCCAGGAAGGTTCCACACTGCAGTACTCCATGGAATGCCAAATGGGTCTGCAGGCAGCACAGCCAAAGCCTTCTGTCCCATGCTAAACCCTCACAGTGAAAGTGAATTTTATGCTGCTGGAAAGCACTTTCGAGTGGTGTGGCTTTAGAGCAGGTCTGTTGGTGAAATAAGCCACTTTGGCAAAAACAGTTTTGTATGAGCATAACCCTATTTTTGTCCTTATGGAAAAACTAAACTAAAAAATGACACCACTAAATGATCAGTACTATAAGAGCAAAGGCTTCTACAGTTAACCTGGTCTCAGCCAAATCTCCAGTGATGTTAAAAATCACAGGGGAATGGACCTGGGGGTACCTTTCAGCAGTTTGCTGGGTTGAGAGGAAAGTGAAGCAGAAGATTTCCCACCCAGCCTCATTTAAAGCATGTGGGATATCAGTATCCATATGGAATGCTTCATGATTAATCATCGTGGAGATTTGTCTCTGTGGAAGATGTTTCGTTCAGCCCAGGACTGAAAAACAAAGGATATGTTGCTGCCACACTAATGAAAAACACAGACAATCTGCTGCTCATATGTGCCAATTGTTGCTGCAGCCTTTACATAAATGCACTTAAAGATGAGAAAAATAATTGCAGGCAACCATACTGCAGAAAGCTCATAGGAATATGGGCTCTTTAGGGGGACACTTTCAAGTGCATAGAAAGCCTTTCACAAACTTTACTCGTTACTGAGTTCTTCTTTGCGCTTGCTGTTGGTGAGTCCATCAGACCACAACACCTCAATCAGAAAAGTGCCAAGCAGAAAGCGAAACTATAGTCAGGGGGTGGGAAATGTCAAGGGAAGTTTCAAATTTTAGGTGGTTTTGTGGGTAAGGCTAGGCACAAGCACAAAACCTGACCTGAATCCCAGAGAACCTTTTAGGGATGACCACGACAGGTAAAACTGTGCACATACTGGCAATCCAGTCAGCTTCTGAAGGTTTTTAAGTAACAGAAAAGTGTAAGCACAGCCACTGCAAAATATTTGTATAGAAATGGTCACTTCTGTGGGCTGAATAAAGGGTTACCTGTGAGTAGATGATACCTTTGAATAGATCTGGTTTTGCTCACCAAGTTTCAAAATGTACTTTGTAATATTGTTGGTAAATATTCAGGCTCTTGCTCAACTGAGGTTCAGATCCTTGCAGTATGAATAGATACTTCTGCAGCCACAATTATCATAAGAATTGTACTGTTCCCTTTCTCCTGCGGTTTCCAGAGGTTTCTCCTCATTTGTTGTCCCAAACTGCATGGGCTGTGGCCCTGGAGTGTTGGAGAGTTGCCACTGTGTCATTCTGCAAGCCCATACGCCACCCATGTGCAGTGCTGGCCCCTCTACTCCGAGAGAAACAAACCCCAAAACTACAAAAGGCCCTGGAAAGGGCAGAAAGAATGACCAAAGGTCTGAGAAAGGAGTGACTGGACCTCCTGGGATGCTTCAGTTCAGAAAATAAGTGAGCAAGGTGGGATCTGATAGAAATCTACAAACCACTGGTGGTGTGGTCAGGTGGATGGATATCGGTTGCCATCTCTTAGAGTGCAAGAAATAAGGGCTGTCAAATGATCTGGGCAGGAGTCATGTTCAAAACAAAGAAGGATAACTTCTAGAAGCAGACTTCCTGCCAACAGGTGCTTTGGATGCAAAAAGCACCTGCGTGGCTCTAAGGGGAGACAAGGCAAATACCTGGGAGGGACAGCTCTGTTGGAGGTTCCTAAGTGGCCACACCAAGCTCAGGAAACATTTGAGCTTAAAATAATTCCAGACTGGGAAAGTGCTCAAAGAAATCTCCTATATGTTTGCCCCTGTTCTTAACTTAGACACGAAGTTTGCTTATGGCCATTGTTGAAAACAGAATGCTGGGCCAGGTGTCCTTTCTGCAGCTCCTATATCTGCTGTAGATAAGGTTCTGCCAAGATATTTTAACACTTGGTGTCCGAGATGTCGATGGTTTGGGGTTTTTTTCTTACTTGGTCAGTCTTTCAGGTCCCAAGTTCAGTCCAGACGTCGTTCAGATCATCTTCCTCGTGGTACCTGGAGTATTAATGCAGTGGATTTTAGTGTGATTGGAACAAGACTTTTGAAACAAAAATTCAGAGGGCTTCAGTCTATTTTCCACCCTCCAAGTATTATTATGGAAACGACTGGATCTTCCTTTGTTTCCGTCTGTTATTTCTGTGGCAGTTAGGTTCCCAAATATGTTGTAAGGAACTGCAGACTTGCTGTATTGGCTATTATCCATGCATTGCTCTGCTGCTCATCCCCAAACATATCTTGTAGACTATCTTTCTCTGAATGTACAAGCCTCAGTTTCCAAGCTGAATCTCATTTAGTTACTTTATCAAAAGTACTAACCAACAGTTTTGGTTGTCGGTTTTTCTGGGATGTTTTAGCCTTCCACAAAAACCAGAGAACACCACCACTGGGACCCTTACTGGCAAACTTTTGATCCATGATATGTGTGGTACAAGAACAGCACAAGTCTCTCATCTTTGTCTTTGGCAGAATGCAAGGCAAGTACATAAAATACTTCCTTATTATAATGCTTAGTAGTAAGTGTTGCTATTAAGTCATCAGCTAATTTCTGATTCTGTGAAAGAAGCATGTTTTGGGCAGAAATTTTCCAGGCCTAGGTTTGTTACAAAGTAAATTGTTTGCTGAATAAAAAGCTTTTAAGCAGACAGACAGCTGAAAGGCCTGAAATTCAACAGTTGCAGTTTGCATGGAAATTGTCTTTATTGTGGAGTTGTCTATAGGTTTTTTGTTTTGGCCTTCATTTTCAGTTGTCTCCTTCGCTCTGCCACAGCCATCTTGTTTAGTCTTTGCCATTAGAAAACAATCAGAAAACCAGTGTTGCCAAGTACAAATGCATCTCATTTTTGTAGTTCAGCTGGGTTTTTTTTCCTTATATGATGAATTTTGCACAGAGGCTGCTGCATGATACCTTTCAAATATGGGCAACTCTGCCAAATCTAGCGAAACGAGCATTTTGGCCAGACGTTACTGTTGCTGCCATTGTGAGTTTTCCACCATTGCCAGACCTTCCAGGCTAAAATAGCACAGTTTTCTGCCTTCATGTATAAGGGGCTGGCCGGCATAAAAGAGAAACCTTGCATTTGTCTAGGTGCACAGCAGAAAGAAGCAGGTGCACGTACAACTCTGTAGGAGACTCTGGAGGAGAGGTGCAGCACCTCTAGGATTTTCAGTATTGTCTAAAAAGCCCTCCAGGCAGACCTGCAAAATAGCTGCAAACTAGATTGTGATAAAGAGTAGAAGAGATTTAGCAGATTATTGGAGACCAAAAAGGAGAAGTCAACTCCATGTGAAAAACTCAGCAGGGCTGAGCAGCCAAAGGAAGGTGGAGGTGAGTACAGAGGTGTAAAGCCCTGATCAAGAAGGTGTCATCATCAGCTTGAAAGCCAAAGATTTGGCAGGCAAAAATTAGTAACATTTTTAGGTATTCCAATTCCCTATCAAGACATGATGCTGGGGCTTAGTCGAACAAGCTTAGTTGAAATAACTCCTGTCTTAAGCCATCCTATAAAACAAGCTTCTGGAAGGGCTTCTGAAGTTGATTAACTTTGTTCTCCCACCTAGTTTGCTTTTCATGAAAGTTCTGGTTTCACTCAGGACTGGAAATGAGACTTGTCAGGAAGGCAATGAGAGTTTTGTGGCACACAAGGAAACGCAAGAGCTTGCCAATGGAAGCCTTTGTCTGGTGAGATTTTGTTCAAAAAACTGTGTCCACGCAAATTTGAGCCATGGCCAGGCAAGTCAAATTCCTCATTCATTTTGTGACATACCGGTGAAGCTTTACGTGACAGGACAACCTGGGCATGACACAGGGTGAGATTGCAATCAAACTGCATTGTCATGAGCTGGCTGAGAGACAAGCAGTGCTTCCAACCTTTGTATCCCCGGTTTGACAACAAACTGTGGAGCTTTTAGTTGGCAAGGCAGACCAAAACATGGCATTTTATGTTTTTAGCTCTGTGCATGTGCTTTTTGGGAGCTCCCTTCTCTTTTCCTGCCTCCTGTGCGGCTCTGTGGAGCCAATATCTTTTAAGCTGGCAAGACATGCTTTTTCTTTATTGCCAAACTGGTGAAAAGTCTTTCAAGGGAAAAGATATGGGGGGTTGTTTTGGTTTTCAAAGCTTCTGCTAATATTATTTTTTCCTTCTCTTCACATCCTCTGCACTCACAAACAAAATGATTGGATTCGAAAGAAAATGTGCTCAGAAGTCAGAGCCTTCTTTGCAGCATTTATAAGTGAAACTGCAATCCAGCTGTTGGCAAATCATAAGCTCATTGTTTTGGCAACGCTGTTTCATTTACTTTTTTTCTTTTTTGTTATACTAACTTGTTTGCTCAGGTATTGGAATTCAGAGTTTTTCCTTCTTTTTAGAAATTCACACCCTTTCTGGCAAGGTTTGAGCTGTTTTTATTGCTTACAATTATACCTACAGGTAAAATAAATACTTTCCCACGGATGCCCTGGAATCCGGTATGGTTATGAGCTGATGTAGCTGGAAGAGCTGAGTTGTACAACGAGTATTTCTGCTGCTCTGTCTTTTCCTTCTGACACTTCTTAAAGACACAGGGCTTGAATCTGTTCTTGCTCTTGAGTTATTGAAGCAGTTCTTCATAAAGGTTGCAGGGTCTCCTCCATGCAAAGCTGGGTGGATGAGAGCAGATCCAAGAGATCTGGAGAAAAAAATACCTGTGAGGGAAACCTAATGTGGCTTTGCAACACAAATATTGCTGGGGCCTTTAGAGCATGACCGAACAGAGCTCTACACTGTGCACAAAAAACGGCATTGGAAGGACACTTTGATGTCGCAAAGAAAAGCACGGAAAAGTTAGGAAATGCCCTAATTAAAGCTGCCTGTGTAATTCATTATGATTCATTTTTTAATTATCTGATCACATACTATTTTTTCCGCAGACCCCTCTTACCTCTGCGCACAGGATGTTCAGAGGCCTCTTAATGAGCAGCTATTCAGTACTTTGTTTCATCTTCATTGTTCCATGTGTGGCCCAAGGCCTTATTTACGGCGTGCTATTAAATCCTGTTTTGAGGGCTAAATCCATAAAAAGGCTTTGGCCTGGTGACCTTGTGTGCTGAAGGATCTGACTTCTCAGCCCCCTGCTGCCTGGTGTTGAGAGGTAGAGTTTATAGCCCAGGTGTGCTGTTGCAGCTGCAGTAGAGCAGGGCCAGCTCTCCAGCCTGGTTCCATGGTGCCATTCCAAGGCACCCCTAGCTCAGGTAACTCCAGGAAGCACGTGCCGTTCTGTGGCTGCAACCTACTGTCACCCAAAATCCAAATAATCATCTCCTTTCCCTGCACAGTTAAACGGGAGTCTAGGATTTGTGACTCATGCATGCTGTTTTCAGCAGGATGCCACTTACGTGCTGAAAAAGCCTTGGAAGAGTATTTCACCAAAGTTGTGACCCAATTTTCCTCCCTGTAGAAAGGGAATAATGAGAGGGACCAAACCATGTCTCACAGAGGTGTTCTCTGGCTCCAGTGTTTACAAGTCCTTTGGAGTTTCAGTTATGGGAAAGACATTGTATTGCTTCTTCATCCAAAACTTAAGGTCAAAGTTGTGGAAATATCCCCTTCTCTCACTGCCTGAATTAGATTTACGGAAGAGCTCTTGGTGAAGAAGAACTTATTTTTTTTTACACAGGAAAAATGGGCTACTTTCAGTGTTCTTTAAACTGGGATCTTCCAGGTGACCCCAGAAATCCCACCAACATGTTCTGGAGAAGTCCTGAGGGATTTATGGAGAGACAGTGAAGTAGGCAGTTTTCTTCTCAACTCAAACTGTCAGGATTGTGTCTGTAGCAGAACAGACAGAGCCAGGGATGGTTCTCTGGCCTGGAGATCAAAGAGCATGGCATGACTCAGCCGTGTGGCTGAGCTCATCCTCCTCCTCTCCCATAAAGCCAAGACACCTTGGCTTGGTGGAAACAGCTGACCTTTGCTATCTCTCAGATTGTGCTGAAGCAAATCAGAGAGAGGAGAAGTTGGCAAGAGCCAAACCCATGCTCGTGAGCAGGTTAGCAATGGTGTGGGCAGCACTGACCAGGCTCCTGCTCTGGTCCTTATCATTTATCAATAGAGACAGGGCCCGCGCAGGGTGCTCGGCTTTCCCTGAGAACTTGTCACAGGGAATGTGGGGGAATCTTTAGGATCTGGTGTGTTTCATTGTTCCACCTCTTGGTGGTTTAGGAGGGTCTGGATTATGTACATCCAGGGCTAACCAGGACTCCTGTGATGTAATGGCAGCAAACCCAGTAGTCCTTGGTGGAGTTGTGGGAATGTTGCAATACTAATGTTTTATCCGGGAGAAATTTTGCAGCCTTAGACTTTTGTAGGTAAATAATTCTCTTTCCGGAATACTGCTGGGCTTTGTATTTCAGAGAGGGAGGGAGGGAGGGTCAGGAAGCAGCTACTTGAACCGGAATCTCTTACAGTTTAGGGTAACACCCAACCTTGGAATTGCTTGCTGTATGGTTATTTTTCTTGTTTTCTGTTGTTGTTTGGAGGTAGATGTGACAGAGGTGGTCATTTTCTGTTTCTGGGAAAAAATGCACCAAGAGATTACTGGAGTTTTTCCTTAATGGGGTTTCGATGATGTTTTCAAGGGCAGAGAAACAATTTGCTGCTTATTTCTACCCCCAGGCCCTGCCAGTGTGACCTCATGTTCATTTCCAGCCAAAAGCTGCATTGATTTTCTGCATTGATTTTCTTTCATTTATATTTAATCTGAATTCAAAAGTGTGTAAATGATACTTGAATTGTTCCTCCTGTGTTAACATACTGGAAATTTTCATCGCATTGACTGGGAGTATGCTTCCAAGCACGTGCACTCACATATCATGTCAAATAGACCACAGTTAATACATGTAATAAGAACAGTGCCACGAGAAGCAGGCTGGCTTGTCCAAAAGGAGCAGACCTTTCTGCAAACAAAAGTTTCTTTCACCACTGAGGGCCTGATTGCTCTTTAATTCAATCCTTGGTGGGCCAACACATGGGAAACAAGCTATGGAGTGGGGAACGTGTGTAACTCTACAAATGCAGCTAGGCAATCTTGGATATGGCATAATTGATCTCTACAGGAGGATAGATTTCTTTTTTTTTTTTAAATCTGGCAAAGAAAAAAACTATCCAAAAATCTATCCTAAAAAATCTTCCAGAAAATGGGGCTCAGACCTGTATTCAGCTTGTGTCTTTTCTCTCTGTAATCCCCGGTGCTTTTCCTCTGACACCTTCCTTGAGCCTGATCGGGAGCTGGATTTCAGTGTTGCTGGGGCTTCCCTTGTCCCTGTTGTGCAACTGCTTGGGGAATCTGATTTTGGGACCTACTTAGATACTTAGTGCTTAGATACTTTCCTGATCTCTGTCCAAACCCTTCTGGAGCGCTTTGATTTCTATAAACGCGATGATTCAGCCTTGCTGGATCCTTGTTGAAGGCTATGACACAACTCGGGTTAACTTCAGAATCAGCCCTGCTGGCAAAACAGACTTTCTTGTGAGATTTATGGAGCTTCCTGCTTCTCGCTGGGCTGCGAATGGAACAAGAATAGCCTTTCTCAGAGTGCCTTGGCACTGGTCCTTCTAGAGGGAACCCAGAACAGGAGACAATGAGAAATACCAAACCTCCATAGACTTTAAAAAACCCCAAAACAAATGCCTTCACTTTTTTGCTGGGTTTGGTGGACTTTTCTTGGTTGTTAGTACTTCAGTCATGCCAGTTCACTCACCATTAACTTTTAGGGAAGTGTATATAGAGAACACTGTGGATGAAATATAATTCAAGTTGACTTGAAAAGGTGATGTTTTGGCACATCAAACTCTTAATGTCAGCAATTATTTTACTTTTCTTACCGTTTCATTTGCACTGTCACTGTCACTCTTCCTAGCATTAAGTTAAAACCCCCAAAACAGGCAGTCTCTGCACATCTCTCCGAGACAGATGGCAATGAACATTAAAGTGACCTGCTGAAGACTGCAAAAGAGGGACATAAAAGAGCAGAAAATCAAGGGTTCCCAAAATCTTCAGGATGAAAATCCATTTAAAAGAAGAGGTTTCTTGATTATGATTTATTATTATTATTATTATTATTACTATTAACATTTACCTTCATGTAAAATACCTGCACGACTTTTCTCCTGCAAAACATAACTTTTCATGGTTTTGAATATGGGCAACAAAGATTTTTACACTTGAGCTGGAAGCTGGGATGATATGCATCATAAACAGTTGCAAAATAACAGGACATTAAAAATATGCTTATTGTAGCTAATCTGAATTTGTTTAGAAATTGAGTGTGCCACCCTCATATGCACATCATCAAAAAAACCCAGTAGCTAAACAGGTTAATCAAAATCACCTAAGTCCCAAAGTACTCAAGTTTAAAACCTGCTGACACTAAAAATACCCTCTTCATTTCTTCACCTGCTAGAGCAGGCCATGTAAACAAACAGACATTGTCTAATAATAGTTGCAGATGTTCAAAAATGGTGTTTATATTTACAGTCATGAGTGCTGCATTTCTGTTCACAAGCCACTTGCTTTCTTTCCTGACACTTTGCTAAATATATAGATTTAAAAAAAAAAATCTTTCTAAAGCTTCTGTGACTCATGCAGAGCTCCAGCTCATTTTAATATTACCCAAGCTCTATTGCTCCTCGTTCTGTAAGATCTTTATAGCTGCAGGTCCATGATTAATGAGCTTTAATTCATTTAGTTCTCCTTCCTTTTGCTTCACGTCCATGTAGACAGCTTCGTGTGTGTGTGTGTATGTTTTTCCTTGCCAGCAAGAGAGATGGTAGCATATGACTGGGGCCTTTTTGTCTGATTGGCAAGAATTCTTCTCTCCTCCTTCTCTTCTCACCTTTGCATGTGATTCTTTAATGTGTCAGTCTTCAAATGCAAGGTCGTTAGTTATTTTTATTTTATTTTGTTTTGTTTTATTTTATAACTTTGCCTACCTTGGGAAGCCCTAAAGCTCTCCCTTAATCCATTCCTTTTTTTTTGCCCTCCTCTAAAATGGGTAGAAATACTTACATGTGAAACGGGGCAAAAAAATCCTAAATCCCAAATGAGAGGAAGTACTCAATAAAAATTGGATGCAAGGAAAAGTACTTGTTTTTAATGTATTTTTCCTTCAAAAATACCCGCTTGCAAGCAAATATTTGTCTGAAGGACCACTGCAGGTGAGCCCCTGGGTGTCTGGGGATGCCTTCCCTTGAGCCTGGTGTGTCACAGTGTACCCAAGTCATGCAGTCATGGCAACAGTCCTGCTGTGCCTGTGGCTCCTGGATGTGCAGGTTCCTTCATGAATCACCTGTTTCCCATAGCTCTCCTTTCAGTTTAAATACTTCAAGTATTTCTACCCACCCTAGTTACTCTCAAGGTAATGTCAAATGGAATAAATTTGCTACAAATTATGGGCCTAATACTCGCTTGATGTTGTATTTGTGAGGGGGGACAAATGGATACACTACAGAGAAACTGATAAAAAGTGGACTGCTCTGTGATTGTTATTAAAAAAGAAACAAAACGTTTGTTTTATTAGTTTTAAATTTAATGCAATGCAATTGTGGTAAGGAGGTAGCAATTAAGAGATGCTCTAGTTGTGTGCACATAAAATCCCGTGTTTCTTTCTCAAAGTAATAGTAGAATCAAAGGCTGTTACAGCTATTTGGATGTAACAATAACATCCAGCCCTGCTTTGTAACTGCTAATGGATTTCTTCTCCAGCATGCCTCGGAGGAAATTATTTTCCTTGTTTTAGTGAGATGAGAAGAAACTCAGAAAGGCTGGGAAAATCTGTTTGTCTTTTCTCTTACTGAGATATAAATCAGCCAGATCAGCCTTCAAGCCAGCGGAGTTTAAGGCAGGTTTAAATTGTTGCTCGTGAGATATGAGGTTTCACAGACAGTTGTACAGCTGCTCTGGAGGGTCCTCATCATCTCTGGGTGCAAAGCAGGGTGAGGAGTCTCCACAGCAGCTGTGTGGCAGCCAGGGCAGCCCTTAGCAAGACTCCTGGTCCAAAGCAGGGCTTTCCAAACTGTGATATGCATACCACTGGTGGGACACAAACCACTTCCAGATGGCAGATGAAGGCAGCCCCTCCACTCCTGTGTGAAGCTGCTTGTAAAGCTGCGGGGTGGGTATTTCCACACAGATACTGGAAGTCATTCCGTGCCTTTGTGCAGACTCAGTTCCTGCCTGTAGCCACTGACTGGCAGTGTGGAGGTGCCCACCCGAGCTGTGAGGAGGTGTCTGCTGAGAGGTCTGGACATCCCTTTGCAGATTTTTCAGTGGCGTTGCACAGACTTTTTGTTTTCCCCCATTGTTTTCATTGTATCAGTTTTCTGATCTTGCCCTAATTTGATGATAATTGATTATTGCAGTGGTGCTATTCTTTCAGCAGAGAAACAGGCCACATGGTTTTAACCTTTGGGAACCACGCAGACACTCAGATATTTCAAAGATAATATTTTTCAGCAGTGATCTGACAAGGAAGTGATCTATTACTGAAAGGCATTTGTTTCTGTAGAGATGTAGCAGCCTTGCTTGGCATGTGATGCTCAAGGTATGCATGATGAAATGTAGAACATAATTAGGTGAATTTTATTTAGCTCTCAATGAATGTTTCTTTACCAAAAATATCTCTGGACCTTTGCTGATCATCAGGGTCTTTGTTTTACATCTTGTTAGTACATTGCACCTGAATGACACAAATCTCCCACACCACTGGCTTTTGGCCAAGTCTGTGAAAAGTTACTGCTACTAAGTATGGTAAACAGAATAACAATAACCATGTATTTTTAATGATGGGAGAGAGTTTGTAGGTATCCATTTCTATTTGTTCAACTCTGCCTTTCCATTAGGACACTAAAGGGCTTCTTTACATATCTGATTTCTTTCTTTTACATTCATTTTAGCTTCCTTTATGGACATAACCTCTGCGTGTGTTTTTTCAACAACATTCACTGGAGCAGAAGAAAAGGTTTATAGGTGATCCTTTGAAATGCCCACGTGGGTGAATGCAGGGACAATGCCAATGTTTATCTTCTGCTTGCATGTATTGCAGCAGAGAAACTTGACCTTCTTTTAAAATGCAAACAACAGCTGTAAACTCCCAAGTTGTCAGGGAATCCTTGGAATATGGAAAAGCAGACATATTTTTTTCCATGCTGTTGTGAACCTTGTGAGAATCATGGTTGTGCATCTTTGCAATACAGCCCATCAGATTTTAGAGTTTGTAATTTCGCATAATAGCACGTTTCCCCCCAGAAGGCTTCTACCCACAAATCACAGCTTCCATACACTGAGGGTACAGAAATTCCATGTTCTGTCCCAACCTACACATCGATAGGTGTCTGAAGCATAGCTTAATAAAAGCAGCAACTGCACAGCGTGTGGCTTTTGGCCCTGATGAAAAAGTGATCCATTTTCTCAGTCAGTAGTGGTTTTTTGTGTAAATGCACACGGATGACCTACTGGTGCTTCACAGAACAGTAAGTTTGTCCAAAGCAGATCTTGGTTTTATTGTTGTAAAGAACTCCAAGTCAGCAGGTACACCGGAGAGAAGGAAAGTATGCAGCTGCAAATCTGGCTGTAGCTGTAGGAGTAAGGTTGGACTATTTCACACTCAGGGACAAACAGAGCAGAATCTGACTGTGGCCTCTGGCCTCTCTCTCTCCAAAGAGACACCTCAGTATTTTGTTTCATTCTTCAGGCAATCACCACTTGGAGGTGGGTTATTAATGATGCTTGCAGGGATAAATGCCTGATCCTGCACCCAGCTGGGGGAATGTGAATCAGGAGCAGCTCAGGAGGACTATTCTGGCTGAAGGCAGATGGAGGCCCCTAGAGAGGTCACTCAACAGCTGGATTAGGAGAGGCTGGAAATCCTCCAAGGTGCCTGGCAGGGTTTGAACACGTCCCTTTGACTCACCTCGTTTACCTGCGTCTACCGTGGTTGCCAGTGTGGTTGTCAGTGACCTGCATCGTTTGCTGATCTGTGGGAACCTGCAGCACATTCCTGCTTTGAAATGCTGCCTGTGTTAGTGACATCATCCTTGAAGAGAGGAATGTTAACTCCAGTGCAACATCTGGGCAGCTGCTGGTACCTGAGCTGACCGCACAGAGAGTTTCACTGTTTCGCGTGGTACATTGTGAACGGAGTTCCTGTTGGGGCACTATGGCATGTGGAAACAATCTTCCTGCCCTATAGCTCACAAGGTTGTTTTGCTATTTATCTGGAATAATTGATAGGTCAGGTGTGTATCAACATAACTTGCAAGCAAGCTCTAATGTCTGGAAGTAGTCTAGGGCAAAGGCTTCAGTTTTTGGAGAAGTGCCTCTGTGCATAGTTGATACACCCAATTTGCTACTCTTTCGACCTGGAGTTCCTGGAGAGGTTTGATTTTGCATTAGTTTGTTTTTGGAGAGGTTGTCTAGTCCAGCAGTCAGAGCTCTGGATGCAAAGCCAGGAGCCCCAGGCTCTTCCCTGCTCTGCAACCTCAGAGTTTTGCCTCATGCCTCTCCCTCTCAGTATTGCTATTTTTGATTTGGGGAGTGGTAGTCTTCATGTTTAGGGCTGACCATTCAGAGTTCGTCAGTGTTCAACAGTTAATGCTGTTTGAGTTTTTGGCAGATATGAAATCCCATATTCTCAGAGGCACAGATTATAAGGCCAAGAGGGACGGTTCCTCATCAAGACTGTGATCTATTTATTGGAGGTGGGTCCAAATCTAGACACCAGATCAAACATACCCAAACCCTGGGGAAGATGAGTTCTGAATTCAGATCTGGGTGTGAGCTCATTCCCATCTCTGTAAACACCAGACAGGAACACAAGCAAATGGTTTTGGGGAAAATCATATATATATAACAAGATAAGTAAAGTCTCTGGATCCAGAGCTGAACCTTGTTCCAAACTGTCCCAACCACTATAAATAGGTTTCCCATATCTCCAGTTACATAACTCCAGAACTGAATTTTTCTAGCAAAGCTTACACGTCAGCACAGAACATTGTCCTCAGCATGGTTACAGTAGCAAGTTTTCAGAGAATTTGATCCTCAGGATGCTGGTAGAAACCTGGAAAAGCTCCAATACCTTTTGTGCTGGAGATTAGAATCTGGTTTACTGTGTCTCTCTCCTGCTGTCTCTTTGTATCTCCTGATTTTAGTAAACAAGAGGGGAAGGAGAGAAAAGGAAGGAACTCATCACAGGCTTTGAATGATGCAAACAGTTTAATTAGGAAGTAATGTTAGATACTGTTTCCCTTCCTTTGCTGTTTTCCAGGCAGGATGCATCCTTAGGAAACAATAATAGAACTGGGGATTACAAAGCCTTTGCAGGCATTGCAGCCAAGTGGCCACACAGGAAAGTGATACAAGGGCAGGCGCTTGTGTAACGTGAGTGGAAGTTATTCAACATTCCTTGAGGAAGCACAGCACCAGAGCTCAGTATGAAGACAAATATTCCTGTCAAGCTGAAAGGGAAGATAATGCTGGTTGCCATTTGGTATTGTCTCTCTTTGTGAAGTTTGCAGATTTTGTTCTCCTGAGCCTGGCTTCGAAATAACAGCACAACTAAAAATAACCTCACATTTGGGCCTTAAAATGCCTCCGTGACACAAGGTCAGACAATCATGGGCATTTCCTACTCTGTAACCTTTGTAGCAGGCAGAAGGAAAAGTGTTCAAAAGGGGCATTGCTACAGAGGTTAACCTGAAACATTTGACCCTGAACTGGTTCAGTTCTTAAATTCTCCATCCAGGAGAAGGCCTGTGGAAGCCTGTGAGACACCAGTTTTCTGTAAGCTGAATTTCCCTCTGTGCTATCTATAACTGTCCCGACGTTTCACTGTGTGACAGCAGTGTTTGCAAACGCCTGTGCAATTAAAGCCTCACCAGCTGGGCTCTGGGAGCCAGGTCCTGCAAAACTGAGCCCACGATGCAGAAAGGCCTCATCAGCCTGAAGAGGTTTGGTCTGTAAGTTGCTGATACCCACTGGAGTGGCCGGGAGTCAGAATACCTGTGGTCTAATCCATGGCCCTGCTGCTGTGCTGGGTGGGGGTTAGAGAGGCTCACTGCACTTGTGAACCTCAGTTTACCACTAAGATACTGAAATGATGGGAAATCTCTCTTAGATGCACATTTCTCTTTGGAATTGAAAAGCCATTGAGGAGTCATTCTGTTCTTCTCTTCTGGGTATATACTCCACATGTATTTTTCATACACTGGTCTCTCATCAGAAATTAATTGCAAAAAGAATGTTCTGTTATGCCCTCACTGTACATTCAGTGTTCAATAGCTCTGCCATTATCAAGTGATTCCTGTGCTTCCCAAATAAAGTACTCCTGTTTTCCTGTTTCTGACTCTGGAAAAAGTGAATTCAGGGATGATACTAAACAATACACCTAAAATACAGATTTTTTTTCCCCCCCCTCTCTGTACAGAGGTCTTTTGAAATGAAAACTATTATCTGCCCATGCTCTCTCTTTAATCTTTGAGTACTGAATTTCTTGGTTCCCTCAATAGTATGCACAAGCCTAACTCCCCTGTCTGCCCACAGCTACTGCCTTTGAGGATTTCAGAGGCTCTACCTTCAACCTAGTCTTTTACTTGGGAGACCCTGCATGACTTAGAGATACTCTTCCCTCTTGGCTTATCATAAAAGTGATTCTTCCCACTCATTCTCTTTTGTATTTTCATGCTGCTTCATCTGGGATGCAAATATGTACCAGGAGCCCAAACCTTCCTTTGAATTCCCCAGTATCACACAAAGGGTGGTCAGAATTGGTTTTCAGGGGATAACAGGGGTTTTGAATAACTGACATTTTTCATAGAAAATGCTGTGAAGTCCGCACGGCTTCATCTTTCACATGAAAAACTAAGAAACCAAAGAATGATTTTTTTTCTGGGCCAAAAGGAGAAAAAAAAACCTAAACAAACCAACAAACAAATCCTTGAGGCTTGGAGGGTTTGTTTCTTCTCCAAACCGACATTTCTTCTCTTTGCTTTCATGGATATGTTTTTTCTGTCTGTATTTCTACTTAGACTTTTACCTGTGTGGGACATCTTTTGCTAAGGCTTCAAAAGAGTTCAGGGCAAAAGAGAGTCACTGACCACTGCTGCATTTCTGCAGCTCATTCTGTTAAACATCTCAGTCGCTACATGTGCCAGCAGGATGTGAATGCTAGAGCACTTTGGGGCTCCCCAAGTGTGAAAGGATCCATAGAAATCCAAAATCTTCTGTTCCCTGCTGATCAGCACAGAAAAATGCAAAGAGTCTAGTGGGATTTAAGTGATGTATGAAATACAAACCCTGATACCCAGTGGCACGTATGGAACACATTCTCTCAGTCTTGGGGGCACGAAGAACACAGCTCTGCAGAGTTTGGCACTACAAGGAGAGAGGGACGGAGCTGATCCCCAGCTCACCTCCCAAACCAAGATCTGCCACCTCAGGGCCAGGGCTGTGCGGAGGAAACACGGAGACAAGCAGTCCCATTCAACAACAGCGTGAAGAAGAGGCTCTTGCAGGTGCAAGCTCTTCTGTTTCTGACTCTGTGTGGGGCACTATGATCTTGTTTTGCTTGAGACTCCAAAGACTCAAAAGTTAGCTCTATACAGGGCTCCCAGAGATTAAATAAATTCAAAATGACGTGCCCTGCATCCTGAGGGGTCATACCATTATGCATCGCATTTTGTGCAGAACATTCATTTCTGATGAGGGCTTTTATTGATGGCATCATTAGTATCTAAAGAGAGAGAGAAGATTGATTTGCTTTGACAGAGCATCAAATATTCCTCTTAGGGTATAAACACAAGTTGTTACCCATGCAGAAAACTGTAGAAAAATTAAAAACTAAATGATATAAAAAGTATTTGTTTAAAAAAAAATTGCTTGGAACCAGATCTACTCAAGTCTGTGGCAAGTTTGTAGTTTGGACCACAAAATATTGAATGAAATTATTACCTTGGTTTCTTACTCGTCTGGTAAAAAATAATCCTGATACAATTGAAAAAAGAAAATCTGAGTTTGTTTCAAACTGTTGCTACCTCATGATGAATACGGGCTCCTTGGGCCAGCTACTCATGGTCCCACGAGTCCCTCAGGTATTTCTAAATTTATCTTTGTATCATGACAGGATAAGAGTTTTAATATTTGCATTGTGACAGTAGGTTTTTCATCCTACTATCAGTACTTTGAATAATTTGTTTTTATCCCAAGCTGTACATCAGAGAGTTGGTTTTTCTACATCAAGATCTTTTCCTATCATTTCCAAGCAGTCTGGGACTTGGATGAGGGGAAGTGAGGAGGATGTATATTCGAGATGAGAATATCAGGCAAAAAAATGTTGTACATTTGCTCTCCTCACCCAGAGTTTCTCAGCAGTGATATCGGCTGTAAAAACCGCAGGAAAGGTGAGTGCACAGTTTGACTAAATATGAGCTCGAAAACTGAATTTCTACATTCGTAACCTGTTTTTGTGTAAAGATGTGAAGCTTCACCCAGGCCTGTTAATTTTATTTCACAGATTTGCATTAGGCAATGACTCAAGGAGTTGGGCACAGTTCAGGAGACCTTGTGCCTGACCCTGATTTATCTTCTTTGCCTTGCAGTGCCAGGCTGGAGTCTCAAAGCCCAGTTGCTCTGCACAAGCTTATAAAAGCACCACGGATTTCATGGGTCAAATGCATGGTCATGAGAGCAACTCCTCAGATTACTGCGACCAGATTTTGTTCTAAGTTTTATAGGAACTGACTGGGCCAGGAGAGTTTTCCTTTTGGTCACACTGTACAGAAGCACCTGAGACATTCAGGTATGCAAGCCCCGGTTATTTTCTGTCAGGACTTGTTGCATTAACACTGAAGGACTATCCTTTAGCATTAGCTCCTGTTTTTCCCATCTGTGAAACAAGGAGAGCTCCCAGTCTTTTGTAGACCTGGGTTTTGGGGGTTTATAAGTGATAGATTTCATGTAAATAATGTGAATGAAAGATTTAACCTAGTGTGGAATATAATATTTCTCTTTCTAAAAAAAAAGTAAAAGCACTACTTATTTAGACATGTTGAGGCAGTTGTTTGGGTTGTGAAAGAAATTGCTGTCTTCAAAGCTGGATTAATGGCCCTTGGGGCTACACAGAGAGGATGGTGAGGAGGCGACAGGGGGTATATGCCAAGACTGAGAAAAATATGCATTAAAGTTGTGCTCAAAATGTCTGAATTGATGCTTTCATTTGTTCTGCCAAGATTCTTCTCTGATTTAATGAGTACACATAACTCCTGCTGATCTGAGTTGCCTGTGAGCAGAAGCCATCGAGATATTTCCACATCTCTGGTCCAGAGAGAGCAAGAGCTGCTTGTTGTTCTGGGATGGTGCTGATGGGCTAAGTGAGTGAACTTAACAGGTTTTGCTCCTGATGTTTTCTGGGGGGTTACCGTTTTTTGGGGGGGTCTTTTCTTCAGGGGGAAATCTTCCAGCCCAGTCCACCTGTTGACTTCAACCTGTTCTCCCTCTCAGTTAAATCCTCGGAGTTCCTGATTTGCTCTGCAGTTGGCCTTGACACCTCTTGGGCCAGCGAGAGGTGAGGATAAGTAATACCACTCAAAAGATCCTCAGCACACTACAGTATCAATGCCTCTGGGCACATTGGATCATAGGTTTGATTCCTTTGAGAGCTGCCAGTGTAACCTCACCATGGCAGTTTTTCCTCAAATTTTATATTAAATAGCATGCATCTTATCTCCTTATCTCCCTGTGAAACAGCAACCTGGAAGAGTGTTCAGGATCAATCTTGTGCTTCATGAAAATGACCTGGCAATATTCCTTTGCCAGATCATTCTCACATATTTCAAAACAGAACCAAACAAAACCTCCTACCAGTGAAACACTTAGGCTGAGTTTATCCCTGGGGAGATGATGAGAAACAAACAACACGTGACAGTTGCTAATCACATTCTGTAATATATCACTGGAAGGCTCTGAGACGCTGCAGCAAAGGGCACAGTATTTGGAACGGAGTAGAATGGCTTTGATCTGAGGTTCATTTTGGGTTATGCTGTGGAAAAACCCCCCCGACAAGCCCCAAACAAACCTTGCCCTGTTACAAGGATAAAAATGACTAAAGCATTCACATTGAACTTTATGAACGGGTATCTCAGTAGATTCTAGGAACATGCAAAACCTGAGTAGCAGGGTTGTAAGCACATCAGTAGTATGATTATGTGCAAGAGTTAAAAACACACTAGCAACTTGCAAATTCTCCAATAATTTATTACACATTATTATTTATTTTGTAAGGTAAACTAAATTAGTTATTAATTGTTCATGTTATTATTCATTAATTCATTTATTACTAATTCATTACTTCACCATTTGCAACTAGAACAGCATTTCATGCGCAGTCGGTGCACCAGGGCCAGTGAAAACCTTCAGTGACAGAATCTGAGAGGGACACAGGATGCTGTGAGAAAACACGTCCAGTTGTCTTATCCCACCTCCTGCTCAGAGCAGGTCCAGCCATGGCAATATGCCCAAGGGCTTGTGGAGTTTCTAACCTCTCCAAGGGTGCAGCGTTTCCAGCCCTTCTGGGCTCCTGCTGTGGTGTCTGACCACCCTTCTGGTACAAAGTTCTTCTCTTTTATTTTGTCTAAATGTCCCATCGGTTGGGACATTGATTGTCTTTTTTTTAAAAGGACAGCGACTTTCCCAGTTTTTGCTCATCTAACAAAACTTTCTGCCTTCTCTCCTTTATCCCTCTACCACAAAGCACTTGGTGAAGGAATTGTGAAGCCTACAGGAAAGCCAGGCTCTGGGAAATGACTGATGTATGCCATCTTTCAAAGCAGTCTGCATGATTCTCTGTAGAACATAGATTAGGATTCGCCTTCTAAATCACTTTTACTTGAATTGTTCTAACATAAATGTGGTTGTCATGTGGTGACACACTCCAATTAAGTGATGGATGCTTCACAAAAAATGTTATTCTAACAAACTACTGATTGGATCAGTGCTTTCCAAAAACCAGTATTGTTTTTGTTGTTACATATCCCTAAGATAGCAGGAACTTTCTTTGGGAATTTCATGTTTATTGACTGCAAATGTTACTCCTTTTTTCCTGCCCTGTGATTGGGGCTGCCAAAGTGCTCTTGATCTTCAGATTGATTTGTGGTCAGAGGTTTTGAAGGTTACGTCCAGAAATGCCTTTGGAAAACGTGCTGTACTCTGAAGGAACACCCTTGGTATTCACAAGATTACGTATGAACTAGGACATTCATCTTTGTTTCTCTAACTCTTGGATGCTCAAAGGTGGAAAAACATGCAGAGATAAGAGGCTGTGGCAGGTGACCACCAGTTCTCAGATGGGAAGCCCTGGCCTGGCTCTCGGCTGGTGCTGTGACGGGAGATAGATGGCAATGCAGAGCGGGACGAAGAAACCCCGTTTCTCACCACTCCCATTTGATCTGCTTCCTTTCTCACAACTCCGTGTGTGGGGCGAGGGGGAGGGGAAGGAGGGTGAGGAGGGGAGGACGAGGGTGGGAGTTTCCTTCATGCTTCAGCAGTGGTGTTGAATGTGAGGGAAACAATAGTTGGTCTGATTCCAGGCATTCCCTTGGGCAGGGGCTGTTTGGGGAGTGAGCGCAGACCTGTGATTCTCACCGGTACCATTGCCAGTGGCTGGAATACCTGTGGGGCATTTGGGAACCGATAGGAAAGTGGTATGCAGTTAGAGCTCTGTCCTAAATTTCTTCCTCTGAGTTTTCAGGGAAATAGGGTTTTCTACCTCTGAATCATTTTCAAGATAACGCTTAACACTCAGCTGCCGAGATGACACTTTCTCTTCTCAAATGATAGCCCTTCATTTCATCTGAATGGCTGGAAGTGCACATTGCTTTCATGCACTCAAAAAAACCCCCCAAACCCTGAGTATTGTCACAGGAAGAGATAGGTTCCTCTGAAAAGGAAATACATGTAACCAGCTTGCTGGTAGTTGCACCACAAACCGCCTGAGCACCACGCTGCCTTCTCTCCTTACCAGCTGTGATTAAGAGGCCTGAATTGCAGATAACTGCTTCGGAAAAATGCAGGGGCAAACATCCGCTCTGCACTGGAGGCAAGAGCAACCAATGGTTCTGCACCAAAAATAATCCCTGCCCACCCCTGCCTGACAGCAGGCAAGCTTCTCTTCTATTTTCCAATGCTTTCATTTCTCAGAAAAACGAGCTTGATTCTGAGGCATGGGTTGTGATTCACGTGCGGAAAGATCATGCAAAACCATGTCATGTTTTGTAACATCTCAAAATAATTTGAAGTTATTGCAATTTACATCACGCCTTTTCTGCTGATGGGAAACCTTTGTGGTGAAAATGGTTTTACAAGGGCTATATGTGATTTTCTCTGGCTCAGACTTGAACACAACAGTCTGGATACTGCCAAATCTGTTTTGGACTGCCCAGGCAGCCTCTCACCAGCAGAATGGGCTCAGGTAGCTAATAATGAGCTGTGTCTTGAGATTCCAATAGTGTCTTCCTCCTGATAAGAGTAATATAAGATTAGTCTTCTCATGGAGCCACAACCTTTGGCTCCAGCTGGCATCGTGATTTACCAAAAACGAGAGCAAAATTCTAGATGAACTTTATTCGAACTCTTACAGATTTGATTTGGGTCAAGGTCAATGGCAAGTCAGCTAAACATTATTTAAGGCTTGATTGTTTGTTCCAGACGCGGACCAGAAACATGGGGTGGGAAGAGCTGCACCCTGCTAGCAGGTGACTGGTGAGAAGAGACATTTCCTTTTAAAGGTCCTGCCCTTGTAGAGACTGATTTACACCTCTTGTGTCCCTTCATGGTCTCCTCATGTCTTGGTCCAACTCTGCTGGCCAGCTCAGCCCCTCTGAGGAAGTAGCTTCTGGGATGTTTGGAGGAACAGATCCTCTGCCTCTGAGCTGTGAAGCCTAACATTTTGTGCTAGGCTGATCTAGGAAGCCCAGAGGTGGGAAAGAAAGTGATTTCTGTTCTTCCCTCCCAACCTCTACCTATAGCATGACTCTGAATGAGGATGAGTAATACTGCCCTAGATATTCTTTTTTTTTTTTGTTTTTTCTTTAAGGAGGGCCTTTTTCTTTCCTTCCCCCCTCTTTTCCCTACTTGTTATTAAGCAAAAAGATGCAGGAGAAGGGATGTGCATAGAAGAGTGTGTGATACAAAAAGCCAGCTCTGAGATAGCTATCTTTTTGGGAGGGGCTTGTGAGGAAATTTTTTTTTAAAAACACATGCAGAACAATGCCTTTGTTTCTCTTGGGGCTTTTGGTATTATTTGAGGTGAATGCTTTGGCTCACTTTGGGCAGGATACTCTGTGTCTGTGTGCATACACAGGGCGAGAGCAGGGGAACACATTACATAGCAGCACAGGGAGCTCACCCAGCCATAGTGCCTGCTTGCATGAGGCAGTGGATTCTTCAGCTCCTACATCACTCCCAGCTTAGTCAGACATACCCTGCAGACAGCAGACTGCTTAATGTGTTGCTGTTGTTTTGATTTCGAGGCTCTGAGGCCTGGCTCTCAGCTGGCTTGGACTAAAAAGGGACAAACAACAAACCCAGATAACTCAGAGGATGCAGGAAATAAAGGACATATAGGTATTTTTAAGGATATGGATGATGGGGGAGGAATTGCTGATATGGCTGTGAACTCTTGTGATATATTTAGAACCTTGGAGTAAAGTTCCAGTTCACTGAAGTCAATAAAAATATTGCTGCTGAATTCACTGGAAACAATTCTTCTGTCCTCTGTCAGAGGAAAGTATTAGTTGAAAATATACACCAACAGTGCTTTCACATCTGTGTCCCTGGGGAGTAAACGGCACTGTACTTCCATAATGCCCACGCACAGGCATACATCTTTCTTAAGATGCTGTCGTGAACCCTGAAAGCCCTGTCTTTTTTCTTCTTTTCTCAGCTTCCAGGTCAAGTCCTGGGTCAGGTCATAGGTGTTACCACTGGGGAGGAGGAAGGAAACATGTCCTACTCACTCCTGTCCAAGCAAGTCTTTGTGTAGGAGTGGAGTGTTTTGGGGTTGGGTTTTCTTTTGTTTTGTTTTGTTGGGTTGGTGGTTTTTTGCAATGAGTTATGTTTTCTGTTCTGTTTTAAAAACAAAGCAAAGTGCATGTAAGTCACATACCCAGCCACCTTCAGCTCTACCCAAGCTCTCTGCAGCAGAGGAAAGGCAATAGTATTACAAATGAGCAAACCGCATTTTGGGTTTTTTTAATAAGTACCTGAGTTCTTTGGGTCTGCCTGAACCAGATGCTAGGGATTGGTGTGTTTCATAACCAATATCAAAATAGTTTCAGTATCAGTCACTTGGATGCGGCACTCTACTCTAGCTTTGTCTCCTGTGGTGTCTTCTTGGGAAATATTAACTGAACTGACTTTGTAATTTTTCCATGGCTGCTCTCTCTGCAGGATGTGCCCTGTGCCAGATGGTTGACTTGAATGAATTCTCTTTACATAGTTAAAAATCACTTTCTTTTATTATTCATGACTTGTTTCTTCCATCTCTCATGTTTCTCAGTTTTCTCTCTGCTTCATAGACGGGTAGTCATGCCAGATTGAGACGAGGCTGTGATTTCATTTTACATTAGGAAGCCATGTTGGGGCAAAAAAGCATCTCAGAAGGACAGAGGGCATTTTCTCAGATTCCAGCTATGTTAAATCCCAGTGCCTGTGTTGTAAGAAGATGGAGAGAGCTGGTTTTCATAAAGTAACTGTACTGTCACTTTGAGGCTGTCTGCAAGTCTTTTTGTCTGCAAGAAGTGAATAGGAAATTGAAAATAAACTGCATGGGAATTTAAAGTATCTGTAATTTTTTCAGTTAAACTGTTGAGCTGCGTAGAAATACTCCCAGCATATATGAAAATCATAATGAGTCAGTGTCCTTCAAGATAGAGCACCTACATTTCTTAGTAAGATTACAAGGCTGGCCTGATGAAAAGATTATGCACTCAGTTGCACATGCAGTACAACTAGGTATTAAAAATCAGGCTCTGAAGTATTTGTCAAAAGCAGATGTAACTCCATTGATGTCAAATGCCCTGATTTTCTTTGGACAGGGATCTATTGCTTTAAGTTTATATTCAATATAAATATCCTATGCAATAATAAATCTTAGGAGCACATGCTCAGATTATTTGATTTATAATTTTATTTAGTGTAATGCTATTCCATTTCATTCCATTCTTGTATTTCTCATTCCTGTGTAACAACCTTGTAAAAGTGACAGGGAGGCTCAGATCTTTGCCCAGCAAACAATATATATTATTTGCTACATGAAAGTGGTGCACAACTCTCTTAAATGTTCCCTAGCAGACTCCTATTGCATTCCACAATGTGCCTGCACTTGAACCACCTCCATTCATATCAGAGTCTTTTTATCCCAGCACACATTGAGCAAGCTGCTCTGAAGCTTAATTCTCCTGACCCTTCAGTGCAGTCGGATATTGTCACCTAATCCCCTTTTTTTCCTTCTGTCCCATGTGTGGTTTTGACTTCTTTCTCTTCTCAATTCCTTTTTCCTCTTCCCTTTTTCTTTCTTTCTTATTCTATAAGCCTCTCTCCAGGCTCCACATTCCAGAATTCATCCTTGCATTAGGGCTGCAATACAATGCTCTCCCAGTGTTAAAGGATTAGACATTAAGGAGACTGTGGCAACTCCAGCCTTACTCTGTGCACAGGGGGAACATAAGGGGATGGAGGAGCGCCCGCTAAAGAGGAAGGAGGCTGAGAAACAAGGGGGGAAAATGGCATCTTAGCAAAACCAGACTGGGTGACAAAGAGGTTTGTGTGGCTAAAAGTAATGCATTCTGCTCAGTTTAACACTCTGGGTTGTTTCTGGAAGACAGTAAAGCAGCTGGAAAGCAAAGTGCTACACATTACACAGGCATTGGTACATTAAACACAATTTTTATTTTAGCAGCCATCTCTGAGCAATGTCCAGTTTGAAGTTTGTCACGTGGTGGCATGCCATTCCAATGCATGAGGTGACACTGTTGTCTGAAGTGCCAAGGTTAATCAATAGTGCATAGATTTTTTTTCCTTTTTCCCATAGATAGTTGTGCCTCTGACTCCCAGATTCCCAGAGTTCATACTACTCCCAGAGGAGGAGTCTGGGGTCTTCCAAATATTTCCTGCAGACTAGTTTTCCTTTGTTTTCATCTTCCTGAAGAGAATGGCCTTTGTTAAATGTCCCTTCTACTTTTATTATTGGATTGGAAACAAATTATTGAATTGGAAAAAAGTTTAATACTTTTCAGCATGCACAGGTTCATAACAGTGTAGAAAACCCTATTTTCATGAAATTAAGGTTAATTCCTTTCTTTGTCACCACTTCACCCCTGCAAAAGTAATTCTGTAAAAGCAAATTTAAGGATATAATCATGCTTCATTTAAATCAATCAGTGATCTCCAGAAGCTATCAAAGAATTAAATTGTTGAAATGGGGTCATTCCTGAAGCACGCAGACCTATTAGTGGAGCAGTAATTGTCTATTAGAATCTGTAGCATGACTCACAAAACCCCATAGAGAGGTTCTTGTTTTCCACCAAGGTTGTTTTGGTATTTGTTGATGGGGTGGGAAAACGAATGTGAAGAAGCAAAGTTTTGCATTTTGCATGGGAGGCGGTGGAGCTCGTGGTCATCCTAATCTATTACGGAAGTGAGGCCTGCAGTCGTGGGCCAGCTGCCGAAAAAGTTTTGTCACCCAGACTCATGAGTCTCACCCTTGTGGCTGACAGTTTCATTGTTCCCAAGGAACGTAAGTGTCATGGGAGGTCATGGTTGCATTATTATTATTCAGCTACATTTGAATAAATGTACTTGGCTCTGTAAAGAATGCTACAGGCCTACTTACCCTGCTGTACCCCACAGGCATGTGGTGAGGCTTAAAGATTGTAAAGTGCTTTGAGTTCCTTGGAAAAAAAGGCACTACATGAATGCAACAGATTCCCATTTGTTCATATAGCATCTGGTCCCACATCAGTGATGTTATGATATATGGGATCAGACCCGGAGTGCTGTACATGTGTTGGATTATTCACAAACATAAACGGAGATATGGCCCCAACCCCAAGGTCTCTGCAGTGTAAAGAGCTGACCTGGCAGCCCACCAAACACACCTTCTGCAAGGCACTGAGGGGGCTTTTTAGCACCAAGCAATAAAGGGTGAGGATTGAGACTTGGAGCAGACAGGGGAAAAGGGCACAGGCTGAGCATTGGAAAGATGAGCAAAACCCATGCTGTGGGAAGAAGGATTCAAATCTTGAAATCAAGGGTTGTTTTGAGTGCAGCAGCGATGTTTTACACTGTGTAGTGCACAGTGGAAGTGTATTTCCTGAGGAAATACATTGTGAGATTTTGATGAGAACAGAAGGAACTGGAGCAGTAGCAGTGAGACAGCATCATTTTAATAATGAACAAATACTTGACCAAGGGAATAATTTTGTTAGCTAGATTCTCACCCTGTATTGCCTGGCCCATATTAAGGAAGTTCTGTGTTTTCTGGTGTTTTCTTCAAGCTGCAGATTTTTTGAGATAAATACAGGTTTTGGGTTTTTTTTTTTACAGAAAGGAAGTAAACTTTGGAACAAGCCAGACATTCGTACCACTTGCACATGGAGATTCTTCTGTCAGCAGGGTGCAGTTTGCTGCCTACCTGCATTAAGGCCAGGCCATGATATTCTCCATTGCACAGACTCTGCAGGGGCTTTCAGTCTTTCATCTCCAAAGTGCCCCAGGAACGGGAAAATGGAAAGTGGGTAAAATCTGGAATCAGTACTTAAATAGCAGCTGCAACTGCTCCACACAGTGAGAGTCAAGGCTTCTGTTTTTGCACGTAAAGCTTGTGTTCTTCATGGCTAATAAAAGAAATTATATGTTGATAGTGTTCACAAAAGCTGCAAGAGCACAGACACTGTGTAGCAGCCCAAAAGAAAATGCTTGGAGTGACACTATAATTTTCCCCACCTGTTGCCCAAACTGTCAAAAGGAAACATGACTCTTATTTCACTCTGAATAAGATGTAGTATGTTTGTGGTTTGGGAGATGATGGCTTGGTTGTCTGTCAGTTGAAACAGCTGGCTGGCTGCAAACCAGAGCTGTGGCTGAGACATCCATGTACCTGCCTTGCTTCTCAGTCTCAGGCAGAGAAACCTTTGCTTGCTGCAGTTGGGTATTTAGCAGTCTAACAGGGCAGGACATTAGCTTGAATGTATTATGACTTTGAAATGGCAAATGTGAAGAAAGGATGCAGCTGGTGAAAATTCAGAGATAAGGAGTAGAGGAATGAACAGGTTGAAGTTTTTTAAGAAACCCTCACGTGGTTATTCAGATATTCCTCTCATGTGCTGTTCCAAATAATTTTAGAAGAATTCAATAAACTTAGTCTGTGCAGTTTTTTTTTTTTTTTTTTGGTGCAAAAAAAGTCTGTTGGCCAGACTCATCTCCCTCTCATTGCTGGGAGCCCTGTACCAACCACATAAAATTCTTTCACATCCTCCTATTTGCCTTCCCTGCCTACCTCTTTCATCTCTTCATTCTCCTTTACCTACATTCTGTCCTCGATCTGCTCCTGTGAAAAGAATCCCTAGCTTTACAGACGTTGGTAACATTGGGTTAAACTGCTGGGGCAGTTTGTCTCAGGAAAAAATAACCTGCTGATGGTGATGGGAAGCATGTCCAGGCCAAAATACTACCTGGGAGAGGCTGGTGGTGGTGGAGAAAGTGGGAACTCCCCAGGCTTCCCATTTTCCAAGGCTAAAAGGGCTACCTGGTGGAATTTGGCAAAGTTGCTTTTTTGTACCCTTGGACCAAAATTGTATGGCCTTGTCAAAACAAAAATGGAAGGTGAATGATTGGGCAATAAAGGCTAGATTCTGATTTAGTTTAAATGTTCTACGCACAGGTTTCCTCTTTTCCCAGTTTTTCCAAGCTGTTAAAATTTTAGGAAAAAGAAAATTCAAGCTAGAAAAAGAAGAAAGTGTCTGTAGCCTTTGCTTTGCTCAGGACCTAACCATTCTTGAAAGATCTATTCCTACATTAGAAAAAATCAACAAGCACTTAGCCCCCATTCCAGTTATGACTTTTTTTTTTGGTGCTATCTTCCCAAAACAAGAAAAAAAAAAGGAAAATAAGAACAACTAGAGAGAGAACTACTCCCAGATGATAATAAACTGCCTCAAAAAAGCTGAGAACAAGCTGGATCAACCCTCTAACAGATGGGAGTCTTTACTGTTTTACTCTTAAGAGACACTGGTAAATCATTTGGCATTATTAAAGATACCAACCACAAAAAGGATCTGTAAAAATACATGTTTCCAACTCTTCATCATCTGGGATTCTGTAGTTGTTAGTGGTCCGTGAGTCACTGCCGATATTTACATGTTATATATTCATTTGGATAGGTGCATAGCAGCAACCTCCAAGAATGAAATAATTGTCACCCATGTGAAAAAAAAATGGTGGTTTCCTGTGCTGACATATGTAATCGAAGCATCTTTTTTACTTGAAGCAGATCTTTTAAGCAGTAATCATAGACACAAAGCACAGTGGAAGTACCAGATCCATCCCACCACTATTTTAGCCTGGCTTTATTCAAGCGCAACTCAGCTGAAAAAAGCTGCAGTTACACCAACATAAAATGGAATATCTTGCCCACCAAGACAGCTCTGCACTGCCTCGTGCCCTGCTTAGTCATTTGCACCACACCAGGGAGACGCACAGAGCTCTGTGTCTGATTTTGATTGTGGGATTTCAGTAGATGTTTGTGGTACTTTAAAAGACTCCTCAGTGTGGTTGGCAGCAGACAACCCACCCCACCATCTCTGTCGGATGCTGGAGCTGCTGGAGTGTAATTTGTTGTCTAAAAGTGGTATTTACTAATGGAGATGGACTAGGATTTCTTAGAGAAGTCCAGGTACTTTCCAACATGTCTCTCCTGGTCGGCATCCGGACTTCAGGACTGAGACAGGTCTAAAGGCAGCTGCCGAAATAAACATTACCGAGGCATTAGAAAACATGATATTATCATTTCTTGCTTTGTGACTTTTGGAAGCAGAAGTTAGTAGGCAAGAGACATCATATTATATAATAACTCTGGTTCAAGTCCTGATGAGTAGTGTTACGTGCTTTTGGCAAGCAGAGGAGGAGTAGGTTCCCACAAAACTTTGTGTCTCCCAGTTTCTTTACATGTGGGTGCCATCTGTACCTTCCACCCACAGTGCTCCCAAGTAAATGGGCAGAATGGCATTTCGGTGGCTTCCTGCAAATGTCCCCAGTTCCCAAGCAAATTCTTGAACCTCAAAAACAAAACAAAACTTAAACAAAAAACCCAAGAAAAATGAAAGGACAGCTGAAAAACAAATGAGATGTCTAGAAAGTCAGAAGTTGATTCAACATTTCCTATTTATGCACACAAAAATGACAGCTTAATACATTTTTTCCCTAAAGAGGCAAGGGTTTAGTGTGCAGTATCCCCCTAACCACTCAGCACTCTCCAAGCATAAACTCAGCAAAGTTTATATAAACTAACTGCAGAGCCTCACAGCTGCTGCAAAATTTTGTGGGACAAACTCATTTGGTTTAAGTGGAACAAAAAATATGAAGGTCAAAACAGGGGCTCAGTCTGACCCTTCCTTTTTCCGGGTAATGCATGGTGCCTTTCTATTTGCCTGATGTACTCTGAGTCTTCAGAAGGAAAGTGCACCACACCCCTACCAAGTTAAGTAGTTTATAAATAGAGAAACACACCATTTTATCACTGAAGTGAAAATGTATGGGGGAATAACTGTTTTGAGTTACTCCTAAGCTGTGAGATTCCTGGCTGATTCTTTTAGTCTGAGCTGGAGTTGTCAGCAGGTTGTCTTATTGTTCCTTTTGCTATTTAACTTGAGTGACTCCGTCCAAAATGCAGTGCCTGTGTGTGTGCACAAGCTAGACAAATAAATATCAATCATCTCCCAGATGGTGATAATATGGCCCATGGGAATGGAGGGTAGACTTTCTCTGACACTTCTGCCTGTGTGTACATTCACTGCATTTCTGAGCTCTCCAAAATCCAGCAAATCCCTTTGCTCATCCCAAATTGTGCACTCAGTCGCACTTTTGCTGGTGCATTTCCTGAATACAGCCCCTTGTTTGGTCCCTTTGTATCTGGGTGTCTTCCTCCTCAGAGCCAGCTCTTTCAGATTTTGGAGCTTGCTGGTTTATTTGATTCTACTTTCAGGCAGCTTTTATGAATCTAATTTTGAGTGTGTAATCCAGAACCTTGAATTAGGCATCCCTGCTCTTCATAAAATGAGTGAGGAAAGTGAACTGCCTCAGCCTGGGCCTCATGGTGGTGAGATCCCTGAGCAGAGAGACTCCTTTGCTGGTCAGTAGGAAATGACTTCAACCCCGCAGCTCCTTCTCCTGCCTTTAAGTGCTTGACTGGGAGCTGCAGCGAGGTATTTCCCTGAAACCTTTCCGGGAATAAGGTACTTATGTCATTTTCCTGGAAACTATCGTGGAGATCATTCCTTTCTTTTAAAGTATAGCCAAGAAAGTACTGCCAAACCCTTTCATGCTGTGTTCACAGCCCCAGAATATGAATAGCCCATTCCCTGTTCTCTTGGCTGGGTTTCAGGCCCATATGGCTGAAGTGCCCTGAGGATCCCCTAACCACTAAACCATACTTGGAGCAGGGAGCAGTTTTTATCCCTTCTGCTGAAGCCATTCTGCTTTGTAGAAAAGCCTGATGAATTTTCTGGACTAGATAAGCCAAGAGAAGGCGTACTAATGATGAAAGTGAGCCCTAGGTTGTTGGCTGTCAAGAGGACACAGGTTCCTGCTCCTGCGTTCCTGCACTAGTGACTGTTCCCACAGTTCATAATGGATAGTTGTTGGATGGGAATTCACTGAATAGTACGCCACTTTTCTCTTAGACAGTGTCCTAATCCTGGACAGGAGACTCTGTCTCCATATTTTAGCCTCATGGAATAATCTCAATAGAAAATCTGGAGTTTATTGCTTTTTTTCTGACACACAAAATTTGGTAGGTGGCCCCCACGGCAAGAAAGGCCATGAAAGAGCTCATCTTTTACCTGCTTTTGTGAAATTCTGCATTTGTGCTTAGTGAGTTTGAGCCCTGAGATCTGTTTGTAACACTTAATAGGTAATTCTTCCAATTATTCTCCTCCAACTTCCTAATGAAACTCCAATATTTCCATAAAAGGATTATTTATCCCTATAGTTCATAAACATGAAGCGAAGATCAAATACAGAAAGTGTGAGATAAGTGGACATGGAGAAGCTGTGAAATGTTTTCCTTTCCTGGTTGTTTTTTGACAATACGAGGCTGGGAGAATAAAGGCCTCAGCTGATTATTGCTTGTGTGTGACAATTGACTGCAGAGGCAGGAGCACCCCTAGAAAATTCACAGATGCATCCATTGGGTAGATATTTCCATAATTTGAAGATTAATGTCTAAGATGCCTTTTGCCATAAGCAGGAATGCAGTGATCCTTTTTCCTCTGTTTTCAGCAAAATCCAACCTTTCGGATGACACAAAAAGAAACATGTTTTCAGTTTTTATGAGAGATTATGAAACTTATTTCCCATTATCTAGATCATTCAGCCATCCTGTATTTATGCAGGGAGATGAAAAGGGAAGATTAACCAGTGAATGTAAAGACACTCAGTCAACAGAGCTTGGGTTTTATATTTGTGTTAGTAGCTCTGCTACCAGCTACCAGCTTTCTTTTTCTATTGTATTTTCTCATTTAGAGGAAACAAAACAGTGTATTAGCTAATGATTATTTTAGGAGAAAACCAAAGCTAGCTGATTATTAATATAAAACATGCAGCACTGCCTTTTAATTTTCACTGATGGGTCCATCCTTCAATGCATATAAATGACACAGCTCAAGAGTGAAGCTGTCCTAATTTCTGTCAGCTGAGGACCTGGTTTATCACATTATAAAGTAATGTATGACTTGCATTATAATTACAACTTTAAATGAATAGAGTACTTTTTTTTTAGTTTGCCACATAACTTGAGTGCAAAATATGAAAAGAGCACTTGCGAAGAAAATAAAAGGGGTGGCAGGGAACTGCACTCAGAAAGAGGCTGCAGGTAATAAAAGTTGAAGTAGAAAAGAAATTTGCTTCAAAGTTTCTGCTCAAACACCTCCTGGAATAAGGAAAATGGTATCTAGCTAACATAGAAAATAATAGGAAGCAGTAAAAATTTGTTGTTATTATTATTATCATCATCATTATTTGGGGAACGTTGATGGTTTTCAGTTGCTTTGGCTTTGCATTTCTTTTGCTCTAGTAGGTGAAAGGCAGAATAGATCCCTTAGGATAGATTGCATTTACTCTGCTATTTTAGAGCAACTAAAGCATTCTGAATCCAGTGGAAACTGGCAAAGTGAGCACGGGAGGAGACTCCTGAAAGCATAATAAGCTGGTAGATGAAGCTGGTGATTGAGTTTCATGTAAAACGATGGATGTTTTTACTGGCACAGTACTTGTATCCACCATGCAAGGACTACTGAGCCTTAAGGTAGGATGTCAGACCTCTCTAGGTGTTGCAGCAATGGCTCTGATTGCTGGGAGGGCTGGCTCAGACAGGAACAGGAGTGGGGCTCGTGTCCCAGCCATTTATTCTCTTCCTCTTCCCTGCTTTCCATATTACAGGTCACTGGTTTGCACATCTACCTACTATAGAATCTTAGAGATGAAACATTTTAATGGGTCGAATGGACCACAATTAACCCTTGCTCTGGAGCTTTTCAGTACAAATGACCTTCATTTTATTCCATTGGCCTTTACTGGTGATACAGGGTGGCTGCATTTGCTTTGTTTTCATTTTAACATACATGAAAAATTATTTAAAACCATTGATAAAAACACTGAAAAGTCTTGGTCATGGGGGAATGCCCTATAATGCCATCAGGCCAATTGTGATTCCCCACTGATGGACTTAAAAAAAAGCACTCATCCCATTCTTAATGCTTTTACCATGTACTTTATTGTCACCATGTGACACTTTTTTAACCACAGTACTGTACATCACATCTGCAGAATTATACAGCAATCTACGTTGGGAATGAAATCATGTTTGTCTGACACGACCTATTTCCTGTTGAACACATTGAATGACACGAATTCTCTTTCCTCTCTTTTTTTCCCTCTTAGTTGACTCCTGCAGCAAGTGAATCATTCTTTCACCCAAGACCGGGGTCAGCCTCCCTGACCTGGTGCTGCCTGTGTCATACTGCCTGCCCTTTTTAAACATAGTGCTCTTGTATATCATGGGAATCTTCCTGGTCTTCCAGGAGACATTAAAAATGTGCCGGAGATTTTCTTCAGACAGGTCCTTAGGACTGCTTGGGACCAAATCTATGGCCTGCCAGGTTTAAAGTACTTTTCTGTAATTGATGTTCTTTACCCTCCTCTACAGTTACTATCAGACTGGGAAGTACTTTGTCATCCTCAAGTGAAAAAAGAACTTTATCCCCTTTTATTCCAGTATTTACTAAGTGTTTACCTCCTTTCCAACGCGTTATCTTCTTCAAAACAAATTAGCCATTAGAAGCTTTCTCAAATTCTTAAAATACTTCAGAAAATTTTTTTCATGTTAGTCACATTTCTCTCAGGTAAAGAAATGTCTCTGATGATTTTAGCTTCCCTTTATCTCAGCTCTTCATTTTTTAAAATACATGTCTTGATTGCTATCTAATCTCTGTTTCCTCTATTTCATTCCCTCTGAAGCTACATTATAGATGTGCAACAAGAAACTGTACATAAATAAATATATATTTGAGTAAGATCTCCTTGCTCCATCTGAATGTAGCCTTGAAACACTGAAAGTCTTCACATTTTGCTGAAAGAATGCGAGAATTGGAAAGCTTTTGATCCTCAGCAGTTACTGTGGGCCATTGAAGAATGGAGAATAAGTCTCCCATGCTGAGTGTGAGTGGAAGGCATGAAGGATATGAGAAGGGAAGGTTAACACTGTAGCTTGCCTGTAAGAGAACCACAATTGCTCCAGCTCAGTGATTTTGGAGTAAGTTACTTAGATTTTGCTTGGAGAGTGAGACAGCTACTGTTTCATGTATCTGCCTCATTAAGTTTAGACTATATTTGTCTCTGTTTGCTTTCCTACTTGTGCTTGGAGTGTGTCTATCTGTTCTCTGTTTCACAGAGCCTGGAGTTTATTTGCCTAAGTTTGCTTTCCACTGCCTTTGGACTGTGTTTGCACTGAGCTCTGTTTCATTCAGCCTGGACTTAACGGGCCCAGGTTTGTTCCACAGCATTTGGGCTGTGTTTGTTTTGCTTTCCAGAGCCTGGGAATGTGGCTGTGCACGGCTTGCCACTGCCCCAGAGTGTCTCTGTCTGTCCCGTGCTTGGCTGAGAGTTGTCCTGGGCTACCTTGGCCCTTGCTCACCTGCCTTGCCCAGTGCCTTGGTTCTGGATTCTCCCAGTTTGCAGTAAGGAGGCATTGGACATAAACAGAGTTGCCTGGCACGAAGTATTACATCAGAGCAAAATTTGTCCCAGATCTGCTGCAGGCAAATCAAATTTATATGAGGTCAGAGAGGGAGGGCTACCAAATTCCCAGCCAAACACAGACAACTTCAGCTTGTGGTATTTTTAATTAAAATAGAAATTGGGAAAAAAAAAAAGACCATGTCCTGTAATGCTTAGTTTTTGAGAATGAAGTTAACTAGAAATGAAAATGTTTCTCTTATTTCCAGTTTTTTTGTTTGGTTGGGTTTTGTTCCTAAATCTGTTTTTCTGCATCTTGACTGGTGTGTTCTCCAGGGATCGTCTTTCCTCATCTTCTGGAGATGGATGTTTGACACAAACACAAGTGTGCTTTGAGAGCGCTGTCTAGAACACCTTTGGGTAATTAAAAACTATTTCTTACCTCCTCTAAGAGCTGTTGTTTGCTTTTCACCCAGCATGAACTGACCCCTTGCAGCACACAGAACTCTGCAGCAACCATTTCAAGAATTTTGTTGGTTTATTAGTTTTAATCCTGTATGATTTTCCCAACATATGAGTTCATGTAAAGTGATCATTTCTGGTGTGTTTTCTGCTTTCTGCAAAAACGAAACACAACACCATTTTAAAAAGGAAAGGTTGAGTACCAGTTTGGCTGCACATACCTGTGGGGCAAAGTACCAGCACCACCCTTCAGCCTCCCACCTCCATCATTTTGGTGTTCCATGACAGAGCAATGAGTATCTCAAATACCACATTGAATTCAAATTCCATGTCGAAAAAGGAATGTCCTCCACCTCCTGTGATGTGGAGAACATCAGTCTCTGCCTGCACATTTAATCTCTTGCAGTGGTCACAACTGTTGAACTGGTGCTGAACACTTGAGCTATTCCTCCTACCCCATCATAAATGGAATATGTACACGAATTTAAAGCGATTGCATAGAATGAAATATGGAAACCCCATTTCTTTTTCCCTCACTGCAGCTATTCATCCAGCAGCAGCAGAACTAGAAATATCCCAGAGAATAGCTTCAACTAAGGAGAGGGTCAGGTTGAATAAAGTGGCTTATGATGCAGTCAGAGTTACTGACAGAGGCTTCAGAGTTAACCAGCCTTTGCGGCAACGCTTTCGTAATCACTGAGACTAAAGACGAACAAGCCTCCAGGTACAGAGAATGTGCCATCTCCGTGGATGTTTAGAAATGACCAGTCCTACCTAATGGCCAGGGGATGGATTAGTCAAAGCCCGCCCCAACACAACTGTTCTTTGGTCTATAATTACAGAAAGATATGTGTGATCAGTTTTATTTGAAGGAGATAGCAATGCTGGGAAGACAAACTATTGTGGTGTGACTTTAACATTTGGATTTAGCTGATTTTGGCAGCTGATGTTTTTAATCTTCAGGGATAAAAATAAAAAAAAAAAGGTCATAAATGAAAGGGGTTATAATACATAGATTACATATTATTTGGAAGATTTTAATATATTAAAATGCTAAAATTAAAAGTAGCAGCTGAAGATCTGCAGCCTTCACTGGACTGATCTCTAGCAAGGTTTGGTGATCAGCTTTAGATGGCTTGAGTCTGGAAAAATAAGGAGGACTGTGTTGCATACAGAAGATAAAAAAAGTCTGACTTTAGATTTTGAATGTGTTACATAAGTTTTTCATGTTACAAGAAGCAGATCATTCCAGGGTAAGTATTCAGTAGATTTATTGTAAGATGCAATAAAAGTCTTGTAAAAGTAGCTGAATGAGAGCTTCCTCTAGAGAAAGGGAATGTGAATTTCTCCTAACTTCAGATGTCAGCTCAGCTAATAAAAACCTGCCATTGCTGTAGTATCACAGCAACTTTCTGCAGGTACGAAAGCAGAGTTTTGTCAGCCCTTAAAATTACACGAGGGGAACAGGGAAAAATGAACAGCTGCAAACGAGGCAAGCCGCGAGAAGATTTTATATTTTACAGCTTTTCTGTTGTTATGGAATCCCCTATGCAGTTTTCCACTGCTGCCATGAGCAGTTACCTGAAATCAAAAAAGGGAAGAGATTGGATGGGTCTGGCACACACAGCTGTTCGTGCCTCTTCTTGCCAGTGTAGGGACTGGCACTTATCCAGGGAAAGGATGGGCAGGCAACCCCCCATCGTACATTTAGAGGAAAACAGAAAGGACTGACCTCATCTTCAGGCTTAGGACCTGCTACTTTTCCTGTCCAGGACTCAGGGCTCAGGATGTCCTTTCAGAATATTTTTTTCAAGCTTGTGGACAGTGCAGTTGACTTTGCTGCTTCAGTTAAATGCTTAAATGTGCTTGGTTATCTTCAGACTTCACTAAAGGAATCAAGGATAAGAGAACTGTTAAGAATGTCTGCTTTGGGAAACAGTGGTACTGCTGCTTAGCAGTAATTAGCAACACTGCATCTCGAGTCTGGTTTCACCCCTCTCCAAGTCTGCTTCCACTGTATCCAGAAGGTTTCTATATGGCCATTTATCAGATCTTCTCCAAGTATGCCCTAAAACCTACTTTCGTCTACACCTCTGTTGCAATTTCTTACTCAGGTGATAACATTTTTTCCACTCATTTGGATTCTCAGTCCTCATAGCACTGATATTATTCAGCAAGAATGAGGCTTTAAGCAATTATTGGCTGTATAAGCCCAGTCCTGCCTTCATTGCTGAGGTAACACCCACTGATGCCAATTAGGCACATTTTGTTTAGTGAAGGACCACTGGAATAGATTCAGTGGGCAGACAACTCTTAGCTTATTTTTTGTAATATTTTATCTTGGTGTGAAGCTCAAGGCTTTTTTTCCAGGCCTGTATCCAGCTGTAAAAAATAATTACAGCAATGAGACTCTCCAAGAAATGACCAGACAACCTAGGAAATCTGGTGAATCGTATGGCTACACTCATGCTATGGTGCTTGAATCCATGCTGGATCCAAAGGGGAGCAGAAAACAGCTGACCTGATATTTCAGGTCTCCATCTTCTAAATAAAGCCACAGTGTGGCTGTGGCTATAAATTAAAGATGCAGGCAATTTGGAAATGTTCTTAGTGCCATGGCAGGTGAAATGCAGACCACTGCTGGCATCACCAGAGCCAAAACCATCCTTGGATGTTTCTACTGGGGGATTAGCAGAGAGATTAAGAGAGCTACCCAAGAGCAGGGAGAAGGTCTGAAAACACAGGGAGAATCTCCAGTCCAATGCCTCAGCCATGATATTTTTCCTTAGTAGTTATGCTTTATTTATAATCAGACTTGGGAGTCTTTCCCCAGCCTCAAAACCCCAGGAAAGATTTCACCGTGGGTGTTTGCTATTTCACTGAAAAATCACCTGATTTCTAGTTTTCAAATAGAGATCAAGTGCAGCCTAATGGTTTTTGTGTCAGGAGAATGTTCTCATTTTCCCCATGCTGTCTGGCTCTGGTTGCTGTTATGAGATGTTTAGAGAGCGCTCTTTGGAATAAAAAAAAAGGGAAGAAAAAAACGTCAGAGGGAGCTAAACCTGATGATAAGTTAGAGCCAGTGCAATGTATGGCTTTTCCTCAGTGTTTTTAAGGGCAAGGAAACAATGAGTTACATGAAATCCTGAATTTTTAGAGACCCTTGGCCAAAAGTCTGAGAGCTACAATTTGTTCTGTGGGAAGCTGGAGCTGGGAGATGTCTGCAAGGGCAGCTCCTGTAGACCAGCCAGGGCATCCATGGGTGACTTCTGCTCTCTCCCAACAGTCTTGGTGTTTGCAGTTAAATGATTATTAATTAGGATTTGCTGCTTCAGTATGCAAAACCCCTTGGTCTGAGCAGAAAAGGGTGGCTAAATATCGAACTGATGGGCTGGGTAAACGTTGCACACACAGCACAAACTTTAAATGTCAGCAACAAACCCCATTTCTGTAGTTGGGTACCCATGGTAGTTTAATCTTACTTTTTCTTGAAAAGATCAAGTAGCTATCTTGACTGAATAGATAGAATGGAACAACCTATACACTTTTTGGATTTCACAGAAGAAAAAAAAAACCCTTGAACTGCTTATATTTATTCCTTTTGTTAAGTAATTTATTTTTATTGCCACCTTTCTTTATACCCTTAGACTTGAATAGCTCTTGGTGGTTGTGTTAGGTGAACTAATGGTCTAATGGGTCAGAGGATCAGAGACCTTCTGAAGGGCTAAGACCACCCACCCTTTTCCTTTCAGATCTCACAAATTTTAAAAAGATATATTTCTTCAGGCTTTGGAAGGTTGTTTTCCCATCTCCCAAAGCTAGGAAGGTCCTCCTTCAATTGACACAAATTACATAAAAAATCCATTGAAGAATGCTGAAAAACCTGAAACATCCAAGTAATTTTTCTTGTCAAATCTGATGACTGTTGAGCATACTATGTTGAGTGTGCTAATATCACTAGATAAGGGAAACTGAAAATGCCCTTTGCAAAAGGCAAGGGTATTCAGAGGGCTGGGCAAGCTAAACTCGAATCTTACAGGTCTTGACTCTTCTTTTATTTCACATGATGCTACACGTACAAAAGCAAACTTAAATCTCTCAAATACAATTCTGTGCTTTACAAATGTTCTAGTTCTTGTAAGGATTCAGCTTTTTTGTTGGGGGGAAAATTATTTGCTCATCCATGAAGAAGAGAGAAAGAGAAGCAGTGGCCTCAAGATACAGGAAAACTATGACAGAGTTTTCAGTTTCTTGATTTAGAGGATTGGGCTTGCCCACATACCATAAACACTTCTACTTGCTTCCCTGAATTAAATATCAAATCCCAAATACTCAACCTTGAGAGGCCACAGGAATCACAACCACCCAAGACACAGAGTTCCTTTGGCAGAGTAGCAGTGGAGTTACATTTAGCCTTACTCATGTCCACTTGTTCTATCTATAAAACATATATATATATATATATATATATATAATCTGTAAAATCTATACATACAAAGTTTTGGTGTTTATGAGACTTTTTCAGACATTAAAGCAGTTAGACATTGTTGCCCATCCATACACGAGGAGATACAAAATGGGCACAGATTTTCTGCTGGAAGTAGCCACTTACGGGAGCCATTCCAGATGCCAGAGAGACACACGCAGGTGCTGAGATCACACGTGGGGCTAAGATTTACTCCATAGTGGATTTAGAAATTTTCAATCCAAATGGACAGACAAACAGCATGGAATTGTTGCTTTAGAGCCTTCCCTGAGGTATCAGTGGATCACAGCAGCTTTGTTTCTGCAGCGTGCACAGCTCCTTTCCTGACTCCCACTGGAGGACAGCAGATTACTTCATTGCCTCCAGAGGAGCACCACATCCACCACTTGCCACCCAGTTACGCACCCAAACCAGCAACCAAATGAGGGAAACCCGAGGCTGACTCCCACTGCTCTCCCCTCTTTTGGCAGGGAGCTGCTATTTTCTTCCTACCCCTTATGTAGGACAGAGTACAGCAATAATGAGGGTCTTACTTTCCTTTCAGCAGCTGTACCAGTGCAGGAAGGAAAGAGGTTGTTAGCAAACTTTAGAAAGGATTGGAAATTCAGATTTCAAGAATAGATAATTGGAAAAGCAAGATGGGGAGGTTTCTTCCACACCAAATAATAAACATCACCCCTTGAAATAAATCACTTGATTATAGTATCACATTGTATTTTATACCTTTTTTAGTCAGACATTATTACTCATAAACTAAATAATATGATCATTTTTTAAGAGCTGAGATCATGCCTAGAAACTGGTCCAAACATGACTAGACATTGTAATTCATTTTTTCAAGGTTTTTGCTAGCCAAGAGCCAACATCTGTACTGAAGTGGAAAGGATTTTAGAGAGGGTGGGTTGCTCCTACAGAAACCGGTGTGTCATTTTCAGAATGCTGCTGAAATTAATGAGGGTATGGACAGTCTCCTTTCTTTCAAAAGAGATCATCAGACCATGCTTTCCAGTGTGAAATGTAAGGATGTAAATATGGGGGGGTCAGCTGTATTTTATGAGAGGAAAAAACCAGTGCTACCTGGTGACTTAAAGCAACATAAATTCTTCATGATGGGCTTTTTTGGACTGGAGGCACTGCAGACAGCACCTCTCAGGCTTCCTAACCCTGAGCACAGTTAAGGTTTGGGTCATTTGTATGCCACTGAAATGCTTTCGCGGTGCATTATAGTGGTTTCCTTTAATAAATGTGTAGACCTCCTGTTTCCCTCCCACCAGCACTGCTGGGTTTGGAACCGAACTGGACTTGTGTGTGCATAGCCAGGGGACTGGAGCTGCTCCAGCACCAGGTCTGGAGCCACTCTAACTCAGGTCTGGCTTTTCCAATATGTTTTTATAATCACGCTTAATTATGGGCATGAGAAATAACTAATTACTGAAGTGCGTGGCTTTCCTCCTCCAAGCAAATGTGCCATGGCTATTTTGCTTATCAGATTTTGCAACCCACGCAACCCCTGTCAGCAGAAAAGGTGCAGAACATCGAAAATATTATTTCCTTCTCCTGAGTGTTTAGTATAACAATATAAGCATTGACCGTTGTGTACTTTGGTATTATTTTCCTTTCCTGCTTATAGTCCCTTCTCATGTTTCTCCATCATTTTAGGCCCCTAATAGGGATAGGATGAACCCATTGATGTCGGCACATGGAGGCCTGCTAGTGGCATGCCTTTGGTTTTAGTCTCCTAGCAGCAGCCATTCATGTTATGTGGGCTTTCTTTTTTGGGCATTGCCCACCCCTGAATCTGACTTCAGGCATTTTTCACTGCCTGTTCTGCATGAATAGCCACAGGCCTCTTGCCAATTGTCCCCCCTCCTTGAAAGCCAGCCTCAGCCAAAGGCCTTTTCAAGTGTGATCCCAGAGTGCCACACAGGCTTTCAGGGTATTGTTGTTGAGATGAGGGCCCTGCACTGGAAAGTGGGGTCAGAAGAGAAAGCACAATAAGGGGTGATGGAGGCTTCATGCAGTCCTCAGATGCTGGCCTGTTTATTAATTTACAAAACTAATGTCACTGTCTTTAGAGAAGAGATTGAGTGAAAAAGATGCCCTTTGAAGAGAAGAACTGCTTTTGATGCATTACCAAAACACCGCTCCCCTTATTAAATTGATTTTATGGAAGAAAGTACAGCTAATAAAAGTTCAGAAACACCAATAAAATATTGAAGGTCTGGATTCAGTGTTTTCTTTTTTCCTCATCTGCTCAGACACAATTCATGTTAATGGGTTTTACAAGCTGTCCTTGGGCAAAAAAAATCCTTAAATTTGCAAATATCTGGTCTTCCTTATGCACGTCACACAAACTGTTAGTCAAGACAGTACAATAGTGCAAGCCCTTTAGCAGAGCTCTCCTCATACATAACGTAATGAAATATTCAAGCAGAATTTGTTTACGTCTCAATGTTTTTGGGGGTGGGGGTGGATCTAAAAGGGTAGGGGTCCATGAATCTTGAATATAACACACCCAAGTGGCTTGACTCGTGAAAAGATTCAAAGCTGGGCTTGAATGTTGCTCCTGCTGTCAGTGTTGGTGCAGATTAGTGGATCTGAGCAAGCGGTTCTCTGACCTGTCCCTGTCACGTGAGATGGAGTCCTGTTGTCTGGTGGGATTTAAGGTTTGCACTGCAGGTTTTAATCTAAGAGCAACCTTGGGAAGAAATGTGGTTTCTTGATTCCTTATTCTTCCTTCCTTTACCTGGTCAAAGGCGAGGCTGGCTGCATCCCCCTACAGGCACACTCCTGGTGGTTTCATTTTGCTGACCAGTGCCACCGCAAACTGCGGACTCCATCTCCTGCCTCCCAAAAAAAACGAGGGAGATGCTGCTCTCTCCATCTCGGAGCAGCTCGGGAAGCAGTGTGTCACACCCAGCTGAATCCTGGTCTCTTATTACTCTGGGAAACCAAACCAGGAATGAGTGTCTTCATCCGTAGAGGCCTCGCCACTTGCACGGGCGGCTGTTGCCGTGAGCTGCCAGAGATATGGGATGATTATCATTGTGGATGCTACACAGGATTGAGTTCAGGGAATTCTGAGGCCACAACCATGAAACTCTCCAGCTGGAACTAAAGACAGCTGTCATTAGACTTGTATCCTCTGCAGGCGAGAGGCAGAAGGAAGGCATTCCAGCCTGACCAGTGAGGTACAGATAGATGCAAGATTAGGAGTCAGTTTTAGACATGTGGCTGTAAACGTGTGATTGAATTTTAAGTGCTTTCAATTAATGCAGATCAAAAGAGACTTTTGTAGTCGGGTAGACCTTCATAAGTACCAGACTTCAAGCATAAATTTGTCCAGTCTTCCTTTGTTTTTCATAACTTGTCTTGCCACGTTTGGTAATTATGGAAGGCATTCAGGACTTGCTCTGTCTCATCCAGTTTCTTCTCTTCTGTAGTGCTCCAGCAGTGAAGTCAGTAGTTTTACAATCCACTGCCTTGGATCTGGAAAGTCATTTATGGCCAGCAAGTGGGTGTAAATTGCTAATGGTAACATCTTAAGTCTACCCTGTATGCAAAGCAATGGAGATTGATCCATGGAACAAAAATAGTTATGTAATCTACTCACCTTCCTAGTAGGAGAAAATAATTCAAAAGCTTCTTATCTCTTTTTAAAATGATAATCCAGGAGAAATAAGTTTATGATGAGGAATGTTCTTACCTGAAAGCAAATACCAGAATATCACCCTGTATGATAAACACTGGTAACATTTAATTGTACATTTATTTTGGTTTTCAGCTCTGCTGCAGAAAGAATCACATATTAATACAGGTTCAGCATTACTCTTCATGCTTCTATCAAATACATGTTCTCAGATTGATATATTTGGTTATAAATATATTCATTTGAAGCATTAAAGTGTTGCGTTTTTCCTGAATAGGACACTATTACCAATTTTGGTATATATATATACTGATAGCTAATTCTCTAAAAATTATTTTTGTTTGAGAATGACAGTAGATTTTCAAACTCAGAATTTAGCGAAGAATTAGGAGACTGGTTAGTGAATGATTCTGTGACTTTTTAAAAAAGAAGATTGTATCCTTTTGTACTTGCAATTATCTGGTATGAAGATACCGCACACCTTAGTAGAAAGGTGTGAAGGGCTTTTGCATACTTCATCCACTCATTAAAATTAGATAATTTGAGAACGGCTCCTTGAGTTAGGTTAAGAAGTCAGATCACCCAGCCTTTTACAGTGCTTTTCAGTCTCAAGGTAGATAAATAGGTCAAATATCTTCTTTTAAGGTTGTCATGTCTTTCTTCTCTTTATAAATGAAGAATGTAGAAGTGAAAGGTTGCTAAGCTGACATTGCTTCAGTCAAGGCTGAAAGCTACTAACTGTGCCTGAAGATTCTCTAGGAAACACAGCATCTTTGCAAAAAAAGCATACCTGGGGTGTAGGAATAGGCATTAAAGAGCTCTGCAGCCTCTGGTGAAAAATCCAACACCCCCAGACAGTTTGGAACTTGCCTGTACAAGATCTGTTTATTTTGGCTTCGAATGGTGGAGAGGATTTGCCCTCTATATGTAAACAACCACAGATAATAGGATGTCAATGAGTGTATTTCAATATTTACCTTTTAAAAATTAATCAAATTAGCCACAGAAAAGTACTGAGAGTGAAATATGACAAGTACCAGAAAGTTTCTCATGAACTACTTCCCTTCTCCTTCCTTATGAACAGCTAAAAGTGGTCAAAGTACCCAGGAAAGCTGCTCTGGCAAACTTGCCACTTCCATGGCAGGAATAAGCACAGCCATGACCAGGTCAAGAAAATCCCTAGTGTGGGGAGAGGTTTTATGATAGCTTAGAGGCACTAATCGGTAAAAAAGGTGTCTGGTAAAGATAGGAGGTTGGGTAATCCTCAAAAGTTCAGCATTTTGGTTCAGATAGCAAGCTAAATAGTTTATCTGGAATCTTCTGAATCCCACTGAGGTGAAGCTCAAGCAGCAATCTTATGAGAGCAAGGCTTCATGTGGCATTTCGAACTTCTGCTTTTGGTCCATTTAAAAATTAAACAAGAAGTGCAAGAATGAAACACTTCCTTAAAAACGAAGTTAATTCAACGTGTTTTAGAGTTAACTGAGTTTTGAATTGGTTAAGTTTGGATTTAGGTGTGATTTTGGACCATTTTATGCTTGTTTTAAACCATTATCTGTTCTCTAAGTAGTTCGGGAAATTTTTGTAGCTACCTGGACAAAATCTACATCAGATTCCAAACACAACCTGAGGTTAGCATTAAATGGAGTTAGTAATGCAAACTGCCACATCCTTTTTTTTTTTTTTTCTCCTTTTGGAGCTCTCTTACTTCCCTCACAGCTATTTATCATTGGAAGGATAGAGGAAAAGAGAGAATGGGCAAATCAAAATAAATTTTTTGAAAACAAAACCAAACAAATCCGGCTTCCCCAATCAGACACTGTTTTCTTTTCGCCCCACGAAAAAGATAAACCGCCTGAGAAAATCAGGTTAAATGAAGAGCAGTGACATGGTGATAACTGTGGACAGAGACTTCAAACAAAGTGGTCTAGCTATGAGGAAAAGACACTGATGGTGTTTTGCAGCAGAAAGGATTTAGTGTCGCTGAGTTAGGTTTTGGAGACCACATGAAATCCTTCTGCAACTTTCTCCGCAGATTCTGCTTTCGCTAGCTAAAAGTCATGCTATTTTATCCTGGCTGTAATGAATGTGAAACCAGCAGTGAACAGGGAATGTCCAGATCTCACCACAATGCACAGCCTTGCTGCAGATGTGAAGTAGTTGCTTCTCCACTTGTAGGTAACCTGCTATGGGTTGCGATGTCTCAAAATTCTTTGTAGCATTTCTGCCTTTTTGCAGCAATTCTAGAAAGGCTTATGGTTTTAGCACAGGGCTGTTGGAAAGGCTCAGCTTCCCAAAAAAGCTCGAGAGGTAGATGGATTTTCAGAGGGAAATCTGGCTCCGTATCTTACAGCGGGAGGTCACAGATATGGACTGGTCTGTAAAATTTAGTTACCCAAACAAGAGCTGTATTGTTTTGAAATCCTCACCTCAACTGTAAAGCCTGGGACTCTGGAAAAAATTCTGCTTGTGAGTCCTTTTGATTTGCTTCTGCTTGTGGATGTCATCTCCTGACTCCTGCCTGTGTCCTTCTGTCTGTCTTGCTCCCACTGAGGGGGTGCCTGAGCCTGGGTCTGCAGAGTTTTGTTAACTCAGAATCCCTCATGCATGAATTGATTTCATTGCTTGAAATTACAACAGAGAGCTGCTTCACCTCAAAGAGACTTTGTTTACTGTTCTTTTTCTTTGCAGAGTAGTCTGAAATTATCAGAGGATCCATGGGTATGGAAGTGCTCTGAAGGTGGGAAGGTATGGTTTCAATTGATATTCAATTTGGCAGAGTCAAAATGTTTCACAAAAATACACTAATTTTGACAGGATTAAGGCTTTAAAGTTCAGTTTTGGTTCTGGCCTGGGAGAAATAGGACACAAAAAACTGTGAGATTTTTTAAGAGAATACAAATCAGTTTTTTAAATGTTTGAAAAAATTTTAGTTTTACAGGATCGCAAAACAAAAGCAATGCTGGGGAATCAGAAATAGTGTAGAAGCAAATTTGGCATTCACTGGCTATTTCCTTGAAATATAAACATGGAAACCAAAGAATCTATCTGATTACCTTGGTATTATTGCTGTCTTCCAAGCTCTTCCACTCTGGAAGTGTGACTGATCTGTAAAGCTTTAAATGGTAATAAAGTGTTAGGAACAGGATTTCTGTGTGGTCCCTGTGCCAGCATCAGAGAAAAGATCCAATGCAGCTAATCTGTTCAAGTTTAATGAATGTCCTGCTGACTTTTAAGGGAGCTGGCTGCCTGACTACCCTCTGAGACCTTAAAAATCTCCCCCTATTTTTGTAGGATTTTGTCAGGAAACCAGATTGAGCGAGCCCATATAGAAAATGCCATTGCAATTCCTACAGGTTTCCACAAGACATTTGACCCTCTCCCCTCCCTTTCTTTCTTCTTTTTATACCTCTCTGGAATGCAGATATTTTGGTTAATTTTCTCCAGCTGTCACAGAGTCTCACAGGAAAATGACCTCGCAGAGTGACCACTTCCCCTATTCCTTGACTTAAGTAGATTTTTTTCTTCAGAGCTTTCACCACATCATCCACATCACTGTCTGGTGTCTTTCATGAGTCAGGAAAAAAGCAAAACAAAATTTTCCACCCTCTAGAAAAAAAAAAGGGGAACCAAATCAGATCAGTTTGGGTTGGTTTTACCAATTTACATTGGTATTTCAGAGCAGTTAGTGCAGCAGAACTTTAACATCACCCATTTCTACTAAAAAGTAGGGAGATATTAATATTTCAATATTTTTCTTCTAAGAATGACTTTCATCACAAAATTAGTTCATTCATTTAGTAATGACAGCAGTCTCAGGAAGTCAGAGAATCAGAACTCTGAATTCTTTTGTTCTTTTCAATATACAACCCAGAGGGGGAAATTTTATTGCAGAAACTTATTAAATTTAGTTTTCTGAAATAGCATTCTGGGAAAAAAACCCCAAACCAGCAAAGCCCTGTATGGCAAATATCTGTGGCTTATGAAATATGTAAATATATACACGAGATGCATCTATCTCAAAAGCTAATGGTTTATTAAGTACCAAGGACCTGTTGTTAAGCATGACTTCCCTCTTCCTTCAAGTTCCTCCTCTGTTTTCATGAATACCTGGTTGGGGCTTGTAGAATCCCAAGGATTTCCAAGCACAGCTTTTCCACACTGTAACAGCTCTTCTCTATCTTGTGTTTTGGATGCATATCCCAAAGGTGTGGTGCTTTCTGTGGCATTTTGAGAATTTTCCCCCAGGAAATTGTAATGAATGTGTTCTTTTTGAGTGTCCTTGTATTTACATGAGTGCTTCATCAAGACTGTCCAAGGTGAGTAGGTTGTAGCTGTGCCTCATTTCTCTAATCTTCCAAAGCTGATATCACCACATGCTATTTTTGTAACATAGACTTTGAAATTGTTTCATTTCAGAATTTTGGGACTGATTGCTTGGTACAGCCCCCAGCAATTTTTATAAAGAAATTCAAGATAGATTTTCATGGTTTGTGGCATCAAGTAGGTCATCTGGTATAAATATATGCCTGATAAAGGTCTAAAAGCAGGTTACTCTTGTGCAGTGACAAGATTTTGGGCTTTTCTCTCCTCTGTGCAGAATGTCCACCAGGCAGAGTAATGAGCTGGCAGATTGAAAGAGCAGCCCGAGGTGCAAAGACCCAAGTGTGGATTGTGGAGGTCACTATGGCATGAGCTTGGTATGTATCTCCTGGAGTTGGGATGAATGGGAGCTAGAAAATAAGGAGATTTCATCATGTCTCAAAGGCTGCCATGAAGGACCTGAATTAGGTAGAATTAAGTGAGCAAAATCATGGTGTAACTGATGAGCACTTGGTTTATAACCCTACTGATGGTGCCACTGTTGTGTACAAACTGTAAATCCTTACTCTTTCTCTATGTTTGTGACTACACATTGCAGGGATACCTCAGCCTTGAATGGGATCATCCTAGTTTGGGATGGGGCAGTGTGTTCCTCCTCCTCATAGCTGCTGATGTATGGGAACAGCAGCCTTGAAGATGCCCTCAGCTGGATCCCACACAGGAGATTTCCAGCACTGCTGCCCGGGTTCTGTGTGTGAGCAGATGTGCTGCCTCGGCTGCTGCTGATCCAGGTTACCCTTCCTGTCCATCCCAACCACTTCACTCACCCTCTAAAGCCTCCAGCTGGAAGGAGGTTTTGTCAAAAGATGTGGCAAATCCGAGGAAGTAGAAGGGAAGAGGGATGGTGAGAGAGTCTCTGCAGGAATGTGATGGGTCACAAACTCCTAACTGGAAGTAGCCATGGCCTGGGCTGTGCATCCAACTGTGCTCTTGGAGGTGCTCAGTCATGTGCTGATCCCACTTGCTGGAGATCCCATCTCAGCCAGGAATGTGCTTTTGGAGCAGCACTCCAAGCTGTGAGCCTGAAAACTGAAGTGGCCATCTTGACTATATTGTAACTTGGGAATAAGGGAGTAGGAAAATGCCTCAAAATTGCGTGCAGCATTCCTTCACTTGTATGTATGCTGAATAGACCCGACGTTGCAAACAATCCCATTTATTTCAGTGGAAATTCTTTCAGAATTAGCTTTGGCTGAGATTAGGAAAAATGATGGCATCTTTTCCTGGATGATTCCTTTTTGCCGGAGCTGAATTTTTACAGCTAAAACCTTTGGAATTTAAGAAATCCGATAAACAGGTTTCCCAAGTCTTTCTAGTCTTAACCACAGAAGTAAAGGATAATGGTTCTAATGGTATGATAATCTCATATCCATGCCCTATTTCAAATGCTTGCTTTGCACAGGATGGAAAACACTGATAATAATAATAATAATATTAATAATAATAATAACAACACCATTAATAATATGGATGATAGGTGTAATAGCTATTTTCTTGGAATTAGTACCTGGGAGATAGTATGGCTTGGTTACTTTGCTTCAAAGAGAGATACGAAATTTCCAGCTTGCAAATTTTTAGATAGGTCAATATAAAACCAAATGATCTTAGTAAACTGCTTAACCTGGAAGGTGACCATCATGTTTATGGTATTAAAATAGGTTCTTTGTACCTGCTACACACATATAATTACATAAACATCTCCCTATTAGCTTAGATGGACTCTTTGCATTTCAGACTCTAGAAATTCTAGGAGGAAAAGAGGGGATGAACCAGAGAATGAATCCCATATTCCAACTGATCAGTGTTTCCTCACGTGTATCTGTTTCAGGAAGAGACTTCAGCATATGTTTAGCTTTAAGCCTGTGCTCAGGTCTCTCTGGGTTTAAACATGCACTGGTCAGGGATGCTTTCTTAAATAGAAGCAACATGTTATCCCACTGAAATCCACTTGATTTGCCAGCTACACCCCTCCTTTGCACAGAGGTGATTTCTACAGGCATTTGTAAAGACAGGGGAAGCTGAGGTCTTTAGAGCAGCTCCTGCCTTCAGAATGGATTTAGATCTCTGTGGTACAAAGTGCAGTCTTCTTCCAGTGCCAAAGCTTTTTCCTACCAAAGAAAATGTAAAGTAGCATAATGGGACTGCAGGCTTATTTTCTGGTCTATGGGAAAATAAGAAATCACTTTATTAGGGTATTTTTGCACTGTCCCTTTTTGTTCCCTGTCTTTACCATCTGACCACTCTCTCTAAAGACCAAGGCTGCACGAATGCAGGAGAAGTTGCTTTGTTATGTAAGGGGAGAATCAAAGGTGTTGAGAGTGACCAGGTCATATTCCCGTCGGTCTCCTGCATTTAGACTCCTTTCAGCTTGGTTTTTGGTGACAAACTGCACAGCTGCAACGCCTTACATTGACCAGCCTGCATGTATGAAGGATGTGTAATGTTAACTAAGCCCTTTCCCGTCCCTCATGGAAGACCACCCTGCCTGCAAAATCTCCAGAGGAAAGCACGGCATGTCCTGATCAGAAACTGCCTTTGTTGGCAGAAGTACAGTACGTTGCATTAACCAAAACAGCATTTTAAAAAACATTTTTGATGGTGGCTGCTTTCTATTTAAATATCCATTTTTCTTGTGTAAACAGATCTTGTTCGGTCCTTGCATCCCAACATCCCAGGACTATCTGAAAGCCTTGTTAACATTTAGCATTGAAAATTGCTTCAAGCCTTGCATGAAATCCTCAAAACCTGATATGCTCAGGGCAGAAGAAAGACTGGATTCTTCTCTGAACTTCCCCAGACAGCAGTTTTCTCTGGGACAACCTTTCTGGTGATGCAAGTTTTCCCTTATCGTTCCTCACCACTGACAGTGCAGTTTTTCTATTGGGTGGGAGCTGTTATTAAGCAAAAGCCACTTTCAAAACTTGTTTTGCTTCTCTCATGTTGGTTTCTCTGTGCCTTCACTTGTTGCTGTATATTCCCCAACCATGAATTTATCACTTGTCTCCTGAACAGTGAGCAATGCAGCCCCCAAAACCTGTGCTTACCATAGAAATGAATAATATTCTGCTGGACACAGCCACTTACTGGCTGTGAACACAAACGTGACAACATCATTTGGTCTCTAACTGGACATCGAAAGGGAAGACCTGGGATAATTGTGTCCAGGGGAGTCACTTTTAATTTGGGCACAACTGCATTTAGAACCTGGCCCTGGGAAACTCATACCAGCACCACCAGTGTATCTGAGGATATAACAAACGTACCTGAGCAGTATCCTTCTTGTTCCTTCTCAAATCATGGATATGAGGCTTCTTGCTTCAACTGTTCCTCTATATGCATGTCAGCACAGCATAAAATACGCTGTCTAGATGGGCTACTTGAACTTGCAAGGTGCAAGATTTGTAGAACTAAACCCTTCTCTCTTCAACACCGTTTCAGCAGTGTAATTTCACTTAAAACAAATAAACCCTTGGTTTACCTCTGAATAACCTCAGGGACACTTGGCCAATCTCAGGGTGTTGGGTGGAATCCTATGTTAGGAAACTAAAACTTGAATTGGTGTTTTCTGACAAGTGATTTACCCATCAGAAAGGTCTGGGCTGTAGGGCCAGTGGTGACAATGAGCTGCTTCTTTGCTGTGTCCCAGTTTTCTCAAGTGTGTGATGGTTGTAATTAAGTTAATTTACCTGTCGTGGATACTGTGACATGTAAATTGCAGGAGGGCTTATAAAGGGCTATCAAATGTGTGATTCTAGATGTGAAATCTCCAGGTTTAGACAGCTACTTTTGAAGGTCCCAGGAGAAGTGTCTTTCTTTTCCTGCCCACTATTCCTTCATTTCACAGTTCATGGAGCAGTGGCCACCCTACATCAAAATCTTGACTTCATTTTGTGCATCTGTCTGGGGTTTTTCCATGCTCAGAGGCAGCACTCTCATCTCTCTAATCCTAAAATCCTTTTCTGAAAGAAAAGTGAATATTGCTCTTTGCAATTTGCAGATGGAAAGACTGAGCAAGGAGGTTAAACCCTGTAGTTGAATAACAGACAGAGATAAGAAGCATGGGAACGAGACGGATGGGCAGAAATTTCAGGCCTCTGGAAGGGTTCAGGATCACCCTGCAAATTCACCTCAAGACTGAACACTGCATTCCTGTGCATCCAGAAGTGTCTGCTTCCCTGTGTGTCTCCTTACAACCTGGTGTAAATCCTCCCAAAGCCATGTGCAGATGTCATTATCGTAATAATGTTACAGAGCTTTATTAGAGCTCATTTTCCATCCTGATTCTGATCCACTCAAATGTCCAGGGAATATTACCCCAAATTTTCTTTCTTGTTGTGTATCATCTCCCTCTCTTCCTGTGAGATTTAAGACCAGCTGTTGGATATATAGAGGAGGTAGCTGGCATCCTCAGCTTACTCTTCACAAACTTGTATCTTCACTGGGGATGGAAAGACCAAAATCTGCCAAGTTTCTTGAAAATCTTCTGGACTACGAGGATTTGGGGGTTTTTAATGGCGGTGGTGATTTTCAGAAAGGCTTCACATAGGTCACCTCCATGTCTTTCTGTGCACAAAGCACAAGGTATATTTTCCACTTCGGTAAAAAACCAGTCATATGTATTTATTTAATCTACTTCCTGTGGTAATGTTGTGTACCAATGAAGTTAAAGAGAGAGCCAGAGCTGCGGTGACTTTCATTCGCTTGGAAAATAAGAGGAGCAAAACTTCATTAGCATAGCACAGTCTGTTAGGTCCCACACTTATACCCCCCAAAAGGTCTTCCTGTTTCCTTGTGTTTTGATAAAACAGCTGATACGCTGCTAAATTGCTGGGAAAGTCAGGAATAACATTAATTTAATGAGGGAGTTAGATTAAAAATATGCCATAGAGCTGGACTGCTGCTTTTTTAACTGCTTGGCATTCCTGATGCTGGGTCTTGGTTTCTGTAGCCATGCAGCATATGAATCAGAGAGAACCCACCCTGTGCTTTGGCATAACTCTTAAAGCACTGACAGTTCCTCTTTCTTCGGCAGTAATTAAACAAGTAAAAACTGGTTGCTTTGGTTAGCAGATATAAATGTGGAAAATATTCACAAATACATATCACTGGGCGTGTGTGTCTAAGGAATCTGGATGAGCTGTGGCTGGACTCTCCTTTCCCACATTCTTACAACAAAGGTGCTTTATCCAACAAAGCAATCTGGCCAAGGTCTTTTATTTCAGCTAATTCATGTTCTCTTCTCTCTTTGTAAGGCTTGAAGGTTTGCTGATAGTGCAGTTCAGTGCAGCCCTTGATGACAGGAGGCACGGTTGGGGATAGGGCTCTGTAGGGGGAAGAAATCAGTTAAAACCAGGATGAGACAGCCCCTGAAACTAAGGCCAGGCCTATCCTTAATTTATTTTTTCTTTCACTGATTTGACTCTCCCAGCAAGCCTGGCTACAGAGCTCATAGTTTGGTGCAATTGTAACTGAAAAGGTACCCCTTTCTAAAATCAGCCCTCAGGTAAATAACGATAGTGGTGTCAAGGTGTTCATGGTGGCACGGAGAGGTGGTGTGCTCTGGCTGCACGGGTAGGCACCTTCCAGAACAGGGCTCAAATGACTGCAGTCAGACCCCAGCTGGCTGGTTAAACACCTCCATCTTTTGGGAGAAAGCCTGAGCTAATGACAAAGCATTAGCAGAGCTTCAAGGGCAGTGCACATAACAAGGACTTTCTTGGAGCCTCCATTTACAGCCATAGGACAAGACCACTCCCTTTGCCTCAGTGACTCCTCTATAAAATGGGAATAATCAGACCATGGTTTATAAATCCAGAAATCCTTCGTGTGATGATGCTTCATGCTCACCTTTGCTACCCACTTTGTAGTGCAAACTACAGAACTTCCTCGGATTAGCTCCTGTCAGAAATATTTAGGGGAAATAAAACCTTAGCATTTCCACTAGAACAGTTGAGAAGTTGACAATATTTAAAGTAAAAACATGAGCATAACCCTCATCCAAAAGAGGCAACCTGAGACACAATATAATATATATAATATAATATAATATAATATAATATAATATAATATAATATAATATATACAACATAACATAACATAATTAATATAATATCCCAGCTGTCAATACTGAGGGGAGGAGACAGGACCTAATACTTAATAACTGAAATGCAGGCTTTTCTTTTTAGTCTGGTGTTGTTTCACTTCAAATTCCAGGAATACCTATGGCAGTTATGTTGATGATCTGCCTGTTGCATTTTCCATTTCCCACATGTATTTTTCCCTAACCTTCTCCTTGTTAGGTTGATAGCGCACTTTCCCAATTTCGTACTTTTCAGTTCGTCTCATGGCTCTTTTCCTAATGTCTACTACTTTCCAAAACTCTTGGTTCAACTGGTACCTTATCCATGCACAGGTTCTAGGGATCCTGCCTGGATCAGGCACAGGAATGGCAATGACAGAGGTGGATGAAGTTGCTCAGCACTTTGGCAGGAAAATCTTGTTAGGCTCCTTACCTGGTGATTCAAAAGTTTGTTGAATTCATCAGGCTTTAAACCTGATACTCATGGACCAAGTAAGGGCAGTTTTCGTCTTTTTTTTTTTTCTTTTTTTTTTTTTTTTTTTAGCAAAATAGCTTCAGTTTATCCCCGTAGGTTATTTTATTTTTCTCAAATTACCCAATTCATATTCGCCTCCCGCAGGGTTCTCTTTTCTCACTCCTGTTTATTACTCGCTGAGTTGCCTCCCCTCTAATTTACCCTCGTGGTACAACCCTACAGACTAAAGAGGAGAAATTCCTGCTTTGTACCAAAATAAGCAAAAGCAGAATCGGTGCCAGATTTTAACTCTGGTGAGCAAAGCTTGCTTCTCTTTGCCTGGAATCATCCAGCGATACCACAACCGGGAGCTACAGCCAGACATCCAAGTACAGCAAATGTTTCTGGGTTTGCCCGCTACACTTTCCTGCTCCTCAGATTCAGGCTGGGAGGAAGAGGAAGATTAGGAAAGAAAATGTGTGCACGAATATTTCAGCAATCTGCTGTGTTAGGAAGGAAAAAATGTAGAGAGCGGATGACTGATTCATGGTGTTTTAGTTGAAAATGTTGTAGCTTTTAAACATTGCCTCAGTGTGGTCGGGGTGCTTATGGTAAATGCATTTCACACCAGATGTGGCCTCAACTGTACATGACTTAGAATTTCCCTGCACACAGTAACTGCCAGTTCTGGGAGCCTGAGGATGCCCAGGTTTCAGAAAGACTGTTCTTGTTGTAGCTCTCCTGCCCAAGGGGTGCCAGCAAAATGAGCACAGGGGTTGGGGAAGCTGCTGACCCCTAAAAATCTCGGGCTTCAAATAGTCTGTAAAACATAGATGCCAGTGTTCTGCTCCCAGGGGCTGAATAATGCCTTTTGTTCCCAAACCACGTGTCTTTGCACTTGGAGGAGCGGGCACCACTAGAAGAGGTGATCTTCCATCGACCCCACAACACACAAGCTCAGCAGAAGCAGAAGGGCCCATAGGATATTTTCCTTTCTGGAAAAAAAATGGGTAATGCATACACTGGCTATGAGGTTATTGGGTGCAAAACTAGAACAGGGACTCCAGCTGAAAAGGTATCGACTGCCTGCTATGCCTCTGTGAAATCCCTGCAAGTGATCTGGGCCAGAAAAATAAATATTATGATTTCTGCCATTCACCTGGCGCTTCAGGATTTCTAGAAAGAATTCAAAAAGGTAAAAAAACCCCCATGGCTATTGTTGGTGAGTTGGATGTGGATGTTGAGTTATAGAAAGATACTGAGTATACAGAAAATTTCGAGTCCTTTAGTATCAGCAGAGTGTTTTGCCAAGGGTTTATTGCTTTTGGAACCGAAGCTGGAATTAGGCTTGAATGGGGCAAACACGAAGCTGATCTCGTGCACATGAACAGGCAGCCCCAAAGAGACCTGAGAAGGAGTCTGTGCGGAGCTGCTGCTGCTGCAAATGTGGGGCTCACCCAGTGCAAGTGTGCAGACCTGATTTAAATGCTAGCAATGCAAGAGTCTAAGGAATAAAGGGATATTATTTCATAATGTTTGGAATATAAATCCCACTTTTTCTCCCAGCAGGAGTGAGACAGTTTCTGGCAGTGCCTCAGTTAGCACCTTCTTCCCTGGGCTGTCCCAAGCTGCAGTCAGGTGTGGCATTGCAGGATGCTTTTGCAGCAGGAAACCTGCAACACCTTGGGCTTTGGGTAAGGCACAAATGGTATTCCCCACCTGAAACCGGAGCAATTATTTGCCTCTCTGCCAGGTGAAGCCTGTGGTGCTCTGACCTCATGTTTTGAGCACTCAGACCTAGTCTGCAGCCAGTCTGAGATCCCTGCACATGTTGCAGCCATGCCTTGCTGTCACTGAGCGGATGGTCCAGAGGCTTTGCATCATCCTGTGACAAGAGCCAGGCCCAGACCTAGATGTGAGCCTTGGCTGCCCAGGTCCCAAAGAGCCAAATTCGTGTCGCTGAGTCTCCACAAAGCCATAGAAATGGAAGGATTTAATCATGTCTGAATGCAATTTTGGGTAACTGAGTAATTGACGTAATACCGGTCACAATATGTTGGCTGGTGAAGACCACAATAAACTGTGCATGTCAGCTAATCATGATTAAACACTGATGAGGCCAGGCTAAAACTGCACTTAGCTGACATGTGCTGAATGCTATTTGTTCTTGTCTACACCAATTCACATCGCATTCAATGCGGCACAATATAGATAAGCCCTTTGGGGAAAGTGTAGCTCTGGTCAGGCCTCAGTGTTCCCTGACTGGCCAACAGCTGCTCGAGCAGGTTTATAAAGGGACCACTTACCCATCCTTTGATGGAGAGATAAGCCACTGTAATGTAATTACAACCAGGGAGATGGGAGAGGGGAAAGAACAAAATATGCCAATCATGAAGGGGGTACACTGAGAGCCTCAGATTCCTTCCAACCTAAACATTGTGGCAAGGAAAGAAGTCTTAATTAGGAAACGTGTAGGCATAGAACAGGAGCCCATCCTAAATGAATTGGGGTGTGATGAGCATAAAGAAAATGCTTTTTAAAAAGATCTTTGACTCCCACTGAGTGCTTGTTTCTTAGACTTCCTTGCCTAATAATGTCAGCATTTAAATGGCCCCAACTCCCAAATAACAAGGCTTTGAAGTTAACACCTCATTGAGGTATAGAGTTCATACGTTTGCTATTCCTATTATTTGGCTAGAAACCGTTTTCTGCATGGCTAGCTTAATAGGGCAACAGAATATTAAGCTGTATAGGGATTGAGAAAGCTATTCACACAAAGGAAAGAGCTACAGACTTCATGTATTTGAACAGAACCTGACAATTAAGAGAAAAGAGCAAAAGTCTGGGAAGTGCCCCGAATCCCATAATTGCATGAAATTTTTTCATACCTGTGATATTTCCAGTGGCCAGGCACAAACACAAGGGATTTTCGGCTGGGACTGTGTTAGGGAGCTGTCGTTGTAATTAAGAGAGGAGACGAGGTGTTTTTTCTGTCCTGCCAAGGTTTTAAAGCCTCAGAAAGTATTCCATTCTTTTGCAGGACAGAATCAAGGTTGTTTGGATTTTTTCACTGAAAAAAGCAAAAAGATGCTGAAAAGTGACCTGGTGCTTGTTGGACCAGTTACTTAGGGAATGGGTGACTCAAGTCTGCCTCTGTTGTTTTCTACCATCATAGAGGAATGCCTCAGCCACCAGGCTATCGCCTATTTTAGAAACTTTACCTTTTGGTTTTGGCCCCAGCATCCAGCAGATCTCTAAAAATTACTTTTTCAGTCAGCATCTTCTTGAATCCACCAAAAAAATGGCTTTTCATTCATCTGCATTTTTGGACCAGTTGTCTCCACTCCTGGTAGATCTCTGTGGCAGAACAATTATCCTGCCCCAAAACAGCTATTCTAAGTCAGCATTATCTGTGCCATAGAAAAGCCCAGAGCCTGCAGTTAAAGACAGGGTTCTTTGGTGCTTGCTGCCATATGGCAGATGTTTTCTTACCCTGAAAAATTCATGAATAATCTGAACAGCGCAATGGAGAGAGTAAATGATGTTATTAAGCTCATTTTCAGGGGTAGGAGGCTGAACCATAATGTGACATTTCACCAAGGCCATGTAGGAAACTTTGCAGTGCCAGGATTAAACTAAATTGATGGGATGTCCCAGGCTTTGACCACAAATAAACCACCTGTGCCCTCTAAATTCACCTCTACAGAGCATAAATTAGGCATTAGAATGATCACAGAAGTGGAAAGGATTTAGAAAAGATCCTCTTGTTCCAGTGCCCAGCTGAATAACAGCTTCTACTTTTTTTTATTTCCTATGGTTTTTACAGTTTAGAAAATGCTGGTGATAAAACTGTCTTGTGTTTGGGATTCAGGAGATTTGTGGTCATTTATGTCATTCTTTCACTGACATGGGCCAAGCTTATGCTTCAGTTATTTCTCTGAATTTAGACATAAAACCATCTACCTCTTCCAGGCTTCAGTGATCGAAGGATTCCACCTTCATTCCTACCTGGTGCAATTATTTCACATCTATTCCACAGCAAATACCACAGCAAAAGCCACACTTGGTACTCAGCTACAAGCAACTGGCATCCATGATTAAATTAGACAATTATTCTGGGTGTGCAACCAGAAGAATCTTCTGCAGAAATCTCTTTTTTTGACTCTGTGAGGCCTCGTAGGGCTTGGGAAGCAGATTGAAGGCAATCTCATGTGTTTATATTAACTTGCTGCTGAGGATGAATCACAGTTTCCTCACAACTCCACTGAAGTGTTAATAGCATCTGTTCATTTTATAGCAACTTATAGATTTTAAAATGGATGAATGGAGAGGAAAAACAGCTCCATCACCCTGGTGGTCCTGTGTCCAAATGCCATGTTGTGATGAAGAGCAATACTTTTCTTTATGCTGCTTCCTGAAAGAAAAAACACCCTTTTGCACGTGTAATCATTGTTCCTTAGGCACTGTGTCCTTCTACGGTGTAAAATCACAGTGACAATAATTGCTCTGAGAAACAAAGGAGTCAGATTCCTCCTCTGTTGTCTAACAAAGTGGGAGATTGACAGGGTGGGCAGCCCAGGTGCCTAAAGGCTCTGTCCCCTCCACGAGCTGAAAACTTAGGTTCTCAAAATCCCTATTTAGCTGCAGACAGACTTACACTGCTTAGAGAGTTTAAGTCCCTTCAGCCCACTGAGCTGATCTTTAATTTGGGAAGTAGGAGATGTATTTCAAGTAAGAGTTGTATGTAACCTTACAGTGATGGTATTTATTGGGGAGGGGAGGGGGAAGGAGAGGGGGCACACACTGGAGTTCCAGTCCCTACAGCAAGGACTGGAAAAGATGCACTTGTGGGATAACAGGAAGAAGTTCTCTCTCCACTCCAGCAGAGACTGAGAGAGATTCAAGATGTGATTTTGATCATCAGCTTGGACACATCTGTGATGGGAAAGATGAGGTCCTCAGCCTCTCCATCAGTTCCTGTGAGAAATATAAACCATGGCATTTTGTCATGAGAAGGAGCTGGGTTCCCAGCTCAGTGTCAGCGACAGCTACTCCTGCCACTGGTGCCTCTTTTTTATTATCTCCTGCACTTAAAATCACTGATGGTCCTGTGTGCGGTGTGGCAACTTCTCCCTTGGTTGGGACAGGGAAGTTGGAGAGTGACAGTGGTGTGTTGGCACTGGGGCTGGAAGAACATGCAGTAAAAATAAAAGCACAGGAGTCTTGTTCTCCTGTGTCTGAAAAAAACATGATTTAAAGGTGGTGATAAAATCTGGGTTGCATATCCTGAGCCAGAGGCACAGGTTACCTTTTCCAACAGCCAAGTGCTCCCTCCCTCTCCAGCCCTGATCCCAGTCACTGTCTCGTGCAGGTCCTGCTTTCCTCTGACCACATGCTGAGGCAATTTAACCCACTAATCTTGCAGAAAACTGTATTTTGATGGGTCAGTTTTTCATTAGGTTTGTGATTTGAGGCTCTCACTGTCCAGTCAAATGAGCTTTAGAGCTGACACAGCAGCAGAGGGGAGGGACTGGAGCAAGAGGAAATAAGGAGGAAGGAGTAAAGGGAGAATTGTCCCCTTCTGGCAGAAGGGATGCTTTAGATTAGCTCAGCCGTATCATCTGTCTGGACTGTGAGAGTAAACTCTGCTCTGTTTTCTGTTATTGCTTGCTCTATGCTTTGTTTGTTTTGGTTTTTGATAGGAAGAAATGTAGCTGTATATATTTGGGAGAGGATTTTGGGCAAACATCCTGGTCTGACATCTGTTCAGTGCAGCTTGGACAGGGATTTCTAGACCCCCACCCCCCCACCCCCTCCAAATTTTGGGTTTAAAATGCTTCCCTGTCCAGCACATCACAATTGCCAGTGGCCCCCAGGCTATTTCAAGAACACTGAGATGTTTAATTCAGCCCAGGCTCTGTGCAGGTCGCCCTGCTTGTGGCTTCTTCCCACGGTGCCAACTACTGCTCCCAGTCTCTTTGAGGAGTAGCTCCAGGTCACACAGAAAACCAGGGCAAAGCCAGGAATGACATTCTCCTTTCCTGCATCACAATCTTGTATCTTAATTATTATTTCAGTTCTTCCTGTTCAGTGTGAGGGTCCCTCCCCTCATCTCCCATATTACTGTGTGTCTTCTAAGCATCAACAACAGAGGAAAATCATCTGCAGAAATTCAACTCTGGGGAAAAAGAGAAAAACAAAAGGTCTTATAAGCATTCATTCATTCATATTTAAGAATGAATTTTCTTCAGCCGTGCTGTGACCTCACTTATACTGTCAGGAGAACTGCTAGATTAACTTTAAATTACAGTACAGCATCCTTCTTAAGTTGCCTTGTAAAGTTTGGGGGTCTTGTTCAGAACATTATTTTGTTCAGCCAAAGAATGGAAAGGGGTTAAAATATGTCATCATCAGAGTCCTTGTGGTCTGCTGAAAAAAATGATCCCAGCTATCACTATCTGTGTGAATATAATATTTACCTCATTTCAGCTCATTTCCCTAATGCCTGCCTTGTTTTGGGGAACCTAAGCTGAACAGACAGGTTGTGATTTATGATATTTGTACCAGAGGATCAGGCCCTGAATTTTTTTGTTGCTGAACTATTAAGCTATAACTGCGGAAAGGTGCCACCCAAATATAGGAGAGGAATCTTGTCAATCTTGCTGTCACAGAAGTTTGTTCTTTTGTCTTGATTTTAAATGTTTCGATAAAAAATTCTCATCTGTTCATATTTCTTAAAAGCTTCTCCTAATAGCAGCACGTGGCTTGTGCTCCCCACCTTAAACCCGTGGAAAGCAGCAAGCCCGACATCATATTTAATGTGCTTCCAGAATTTCTTGATCAGAGCTTAACTGCTGTAGGATAACAGCAACAACCACCAACAACAAATAATGAGAACCAAATAAACCAGAGCACCACAGGGACCTTACATGCGGCGGGTTTTGTGAAGAGAATTAACATGAAAGAGGGTTCCGTTTGGGGGTAGAGGTCAGGGCAGATAAACTCCTGTGTTCTGATACATTTCCTTAAAGCGGGAAGAGCTTTAGAGAGCGGGGCTGTGGGAAGAAGCTGTCAGCGACGGGGTGGTCAGCGGTGTCAAGGGTGGTGGCCTGTGTTTTTCTTCTGTTGCAGCCTTTCATCCTCCATCTGTCAAGCTCCATAATTTTCAAGCCAGACAGTCAATTTTTAATACAAACCTTTAACTTCTCCCAGGTCTGAAGTGCCCCTTTTATCTTGGATTCACGCAAAAATGGCAGTAAATGGAAGATTGTTTAAAGCCGGTGTCCCCGCTCGGGTCTCCTCGGGATGGCACCAGGTTGCCACCTGGGCAGTGGGGTGTGCCCTTGGCCCCTGCTGTGGTTTCTCCCTCCACAGCCATTTGTTGCCACGCTGGCAGCCTGTGCATCCCACACGGAACTGTAAAGGAAGGGCAGCTAGTCCGAGGAACACAGGGGACAGACGTCCTGGTGGAGCACAGCAGGCCCGCTACTCAGGGCCCAGCAGACACCGGCAGTACATGCCCTGCTGACCCACTGGCCCCACTGCTGGCTCATTTGCCCAGTGCTGGCCCCAGGGACTGATGTCCCCAGGCAGGCACAAAGCTGAGCTTGGGCTAAGGACCAGCACAAGCCCAGGCTCTCTTCATGCCCCGCTGCATTCTAGCGCGTAGCTCGAGCTGACATCTTAGCGCGGCCCGTGTCATATAATTTCAGCACGAACAAGACTTGGCCCACACTCAAAATACACAGTGGTTAAGTGTTTAAATTAAGGTTTAACTGACTCAGACACTGAATCTAGCTCCAGCTACTGGTGTTGCTGTGCTATTAAATGCTACAAACTGGAGTTCCTCCATTCCTCTGCAAGGATTATCACAATAGAACTGGCAGTAAGTGAAGCATCCAGATGAGTTGACAAGGTGAAGCCCAGTGAAATCGGTAGGAATCTTTCAAGTGGCTGTTCTGAGGCCTATATTTCATCCAACCATCCCAACTGAAGTTCTCCCAAAGAGAAAGCTGCATATATTCCTAAATCCTCCTACATATATATATATATATATATATATATGTAACTCTGAGCATAATAGGGATCATCTTATTTCTTTGTACCCCAAGACATAGCTGCTAGTTGGACTTGTGAGTTCTACTTTCCTGTGTTTTAACAGGAAAAAATCTCCTGTTCTGTTCTATACTTGCTTGCAAGTTGTAAATAACGACTGAAGACATTCGGAGAAGGATCAGAATTCCCTTGGCAGCAGAAAGTGTTTGGATGTGGGGATATTACCTCACGTCATGAGTCTAGAAGGACATGGAAGAGCCCACACACCTTCCTCCGGGAGAGCAGGATGAGGAAGCTCCCTGCCCAGAACTGACATTGCCCTGCTGATGTCTTTGGCCGTGAATATTTTCACATGCAGCCCACTGCTGCCTTCTGCATTGAATATTGGGGACCAGAGCCTCAGAAACATGGGAAAACAATCCCAACAGTGTGCTTCAGAGTTGGACTGCAAACTTTTAGGGACTAAGCTTCCTAATCACTACCGTATGGCTCATAAAAGGAGCAACCTGATACCAAGGACCAAGAGGTTGTTATTCCTCCTCTCTCCCCTATCCCACTCCAAATGTTAGAACAATAAATACATTTACCTCTTGTTTAAGATCACTTAAAATAAGTTGCTTTAATTAAACCTCCTGGCAATCTATCTGCACTAAGTGATTAAGTGCTTCTTCTTTCAGTGAAAGGAGAAGGGATTATCACAGGACAAGACAGACTGAATTGTGGACAGAGCTAGGACTGGACAAAGCTGCTGAATATTTTTCATCCGAATTCACGTGAAAATGCTGCAAAGTTTCAATTTGTGTGATGTTGTTCCTATCAAATATTTCCCCTCCTTTCAGACCTTCCTTCCCTCCCCACCGTTCCAGAGTCAATGAAATAGTTATTTCCCTCAGGTTAAAGTTCAGCTTTGAATATCAACTTTAAAAGCTGCCCAAGAAGAGAGCTTCCTTTACTCAATGGGCATCATTTTCAGGGAATAAACTTAAAAATGGAAAAATAGCAATTGTGTTGATGAATTATAGCTATTTAAAGTTGTAAAAAAATCGAGTTTGCACAGCAATCAGTTCTTTGCAGCTGCACCATAAAAAGTGTTTGCGGGCGTTGTTATGCTATTTTTACATTTTAACTTGAAATATCTTGTGTGAATTCAAATTGGGTAATTATTCTTCCAAACCAAGCTTTTTACATCGCTCTCAGCTCAGGAATCACACTGGTGGGTTTGTTGTTTTATTGCTGGCCATTTCACTTTCAGGACGGAGAAGAGTCACAATAAAAGGCTCTTTTATGTCCTGTGCCGTGTCTTGAGATGGTTATGGCAGCATCTCTCTTTTAGCCTCCCTACTCTCAGTTTTGTCTTCCAGTTCCCATCTTTCCCTGCTTTAGCCCTGCTCTGGTTCCTGACATGATGGATTGGATGGGAAGCTGAAACAAAGTCTGGATCCTGGCACGGCCCAGGCAGGCAGGCGCTCCGGACAAACTGCTCCGCTAATTTATTTGGATTCTTTACCTGCAACCTCCCCGCTGTTTTAGTGCTGGGGCCTCTCTTGGGCAGGGACAGGCCAGTGTGCTGTGTGGTGCTTTTATGGCGATGGGGACAAATGATCATTAGGGACTGGCTGGAAACCCTTGGATATACTGGCGTGCAGGGGTGGTATTTAAAGGTAAATGCATTAACAGCGCACTGCCATCTCCTTTTATCTCAGCCACCAGCACGCTGCGGGCCACGCAGGCAGGATGCCACCTCGGGGACTGATTGCTGCCATTTGCATTTTATAACCCATCTCCAAGTGGGAGTGAGAGGGGAAAATGCAGCCAAAATGTGGGAGTTCAGCTGTAGCTGCAAAGTTGTCCCTCGCTTTTAATTTCTCCTATTAGCTAGGGAGGGCTGTGGGGTGTTAGGCTGAGTGGCTTAGGCTCTGACTTCCACTGATGAGCAAAGGAAAGAGACACGGTAAAATGTTATTCCCACTGTCCTTCCTCTGGGTGGGAATTTGGTAATTTTAGCTCCTAGTTTTAGAATTTTCTGAGGTGAACAAGACACAGCATCAGTCCCAAATATGATTTTTTTTTTGTTCTTTGTCCTAATGCACGGCATTGACATTACTGGCATGATCTCTTTCTTTGTCTTTCTGAGACTAAAAATAAAAATAAATTAACCTAGGGAGTTTTTACAGTGTGGCATCTCAGAATACATGTGAGTGCGACGTCACTGCTCTGCTTTAGGGAGATTTAGCAGGGACTTGAGCAACTGAGAGAATCTGCTGTCTGGCCTCCTGTCCAGCTAAAATGAATTTGGGATTTTTCAGCAGAGGATCGTGGCCATTCTGCCTTTTAATCACCCAGTATGAATTTTGCATCCTGCATAATTACAGCAAAAATTTGGTCTTTTCAGGTTAGGTACAGAGCTATATGTTACTGGAATGTTCTGCAGTATAAAAAAACTCCACTTGAGAGAGTCTGTCTTGCAAATAACATTTACTTTTTTTCCTAATTGGAAAGAATCAAACTTTTATTCAGCTGTAAAGATAGGGTTTGATGTTTTTAAAGGAAAGGAATTCCCAAAGGGATGTTTCATCAGTAGAATGAATTAATAAATAAAAAGACAAAATAAAAAGAAAGAAAAAAAGAAAGAAAATTGAACAATTCCTAAATATTTTCCAATTCAGATGTCTAAAATACATGCGATCTTCCAGCTACATTTTCCTCTTGCAAACCACAGTGGGGTTTTAATAAGGACAAGTTTCATTTTATTGCCTTGTTTTCCTGTAAAGTCAACAAGTTAAACCAACAGGATTTAATTTTGGGTTGGCAGGCCAGCTAAGAGATGATACATCGTGTGCCCCGCTTTTATCTTTTTCTTTTCCTTCCTCCTCCTGCTTCCTGGTCTCCTTGAGGTGCTCCACTCTGCTGCTCAACTTATTGGCCTAAAAAAGCCCAAGAAATCTTTGCAGGTGATTTATAGAACCCGATGGTTATTGTATGGCTAATGATTCATGGAACTTCATTAAATACCAAGTATGTGCCTGCTTACTGTCTGTGCACACTGCATATTAGAACCTTTGCACTCCCCCTTGCAAATTGCCCCCATTAAAGCCGCAGACAAAAGGTCCTCTCAGTAGCTTACATATTTTCCCACATGTGAGAGAGCAATTGGAAACTTCCTCTTGATAACTAAAAACTTTTGAATTAGAATTTATGAGAAGGGTCTTTTGGTCTCGTTGCCTAAGGGCTGAAACAGATCCCAGTGTGTACAAGCGTTCCTTTGATGCGTGGAGCTGCACAGGGTAACATTTTTTAACAGGATCAAAAAGCGTAATGCAGGGACAATGTGTGGAGGCCCTTGCTCTGACACAAGGAGTCGGAGCCTGTGTTTTTCCAAGGCTAAAAATCCAAAAGTAAGTGTCCAGGGCAGCAACAGCATTTTATATTCTTTTTAATTGCGGTAAAGTCCTAGATAAAATAATGGCAGTGTTAGAGTGTTACAACTTCCTTTTCTTTAATGTTCCTCTAAAAATGCTTTGAAGCAGCTTTTACCTTTGGGAAAGTATTGTATATGTGTTAGGGGAAAACATATCAAAAAGAAAATAAAGGGCCAGCTCTTTAATTGGTGGAAATCAGCATGGCTCTATTACAGGTATTGGAATTTCTCAAGCTGTGGATCTGGCTAAAAACTTTCTGTCATTTCTCACCACGGCTCAATATACTCCTGCCCACTTATTTGGTTGGACCATCCTAATGTGAGTTGACTATTGGCAAAACATTTTCCAATCACATTTCTTTACAAAGGCAGCAGAAGATTTAAACCTGGATCTAACTTTCAAAGGGTGAGTATTTCCCATGATTTCAGCTGCACTATTCAAGGAGGCGCAGCCATATGTACCGGCTGATCCAAAGTCTCCACAAAAAGCTCTTGGTAACTAGAATTTTTCTCACTTAATAGCAAAAGGAAATGTCTCAATACTCATTTAGATGCCCTACATATGGTCTTCCATTATATCTCACTTCACACTGCCTCTCTATATGCAAAGAAGAGTGAAAAAAAAGGAATTTTCTCATGTTATGGGGCCAACACACTGCAGGCATCACCATGGTGATGACCACATTACACCCACCTTGTTGTTGCATTATTAAAACAGAGATGGTTTTGAGGCCATTATTTTCTGCATTCACGCTGAATATTCATTCAATAGTTGTGAAATCTGTCATGATATCCAAGTCATGCATATCAGCTAAAAGGGACGTTTTCACCAAGCAAAAGAATTGGGTTTGAAAACCTCAATCTGTCTTTAATGGAGCACTCCAACTTACTACTTATTCTGCAGCTGATAAATTAAATGTCCCTCTCTTTACTCCAGTTGTAAGTCTTCCAAATGAGACAGAAGATTTAACCCTTGATTACTTCTGTGGTCAGTTAAGAGCCAAGTAAAGTTTTCACCACAAATTTGGCTTGGTCTCAGAGCTGGAAATCTTCTTCTTCGCCAGTAACACACTGCCAGATTGTTTGGACCTCAGTGGTGACCTTTAGAGAGCACAGTATATTGACTATAAAAAGCCCAGAGAAGTCACTATCTGAAAGACCAGAAAAACCTCCCACATGAGTCAGAGAATGTAATGGAATTGGTGGTGGACAATGAGAAACTTCCCGGGGATGGCGCGTCTCTGCTTTTATGGTGGCTGTGTCTTCCGCTAATTTTGTTTTCTTGTATTTGCTTATTATTAATATCTCTGAGTCGATAATAAGAGTTACACATCATATCATTTATAAACATGTATGCATGTTTGCTCTATGCCATAGCACCAGCTTACTCCCAGGGCCATATTTCAATTATTTGCCTCTGACCTCATCTCATTTTGGATGTATTAAATTACAACTCCAGTACATTTGGGCTGCTAAACTGAGACAAAAAGATCCCCCAATCCCTTTTCTTTTTCCATGGCAGAATGGACACACATAAACACAATAAGGTGTCTGACAGTAAGGGAGTGAGTGAGATGGCAAACTACTTTCCCCCCAAGCTTCAATCTGTAACTCCAATGGGAATTTGGAATACACCCCTCAACAAAGGTTTGGGTGCACATATGAAAGGTGCTTGCTGCAAAACATTCTTTTCTTTCCATATGGGCAGTGTGTAAAGCAGTGGCTTGGTCGGAGTCATGGCTTCCTTAAACTGGAGTGTCCCAGACTAAAAATTCCAGGACAGTCAATGGGGAGAAAGATTTTTCTTTGTGTAATGGTTTTGGAAGTTACAAATTCAGACATTTCACCCATTCTCAATAAAGTCCTCTGTAAGTACTTCATCAAGACAGATGTAGAAATTTCTGGCTGTTAGGTCAATAGAAAGTAAGGTATGTTTAGAGCAAAATTAGGCAACAGAAGAGGAGAATTATTAAGTGTAGGTAAACATAAGGAATTTGTTACACCACTTTAGATAAATACTGCCACAGTGGGATAATAGCAATACACTTGTTGTTGGACTAAGCAAGAGGTTTCTCTGCTTCACAGAGGCACAGGTGGAGTTGGCCCTGTGCTGAGACTTCTTTTGCTGCCTCTCCTCTTTCAGCAGCAAGGTTTCGTAATTCTCACGGGGGAATCTGGGAAAGCAACATTGGGAAATGATGGTGATTTTGAAAGTTCAGTCAATTTGGGTGACGTTTGGCATCATCATTTTTTCCTTGTGGTGGGATGCCATTAACTTTGCTTGCTTTCTTGGCAATAACTAAGAACACTATATGGTTTTTAACTGCAATATGGGGACCTCTACCAGGAAGACTTCAGGGCAAAACAGTGGCACCCAGCCTGTTCTTCCTCCTCTTCCTGAGTTTAAATAAAATATGGTCTTATCTGAATATGCACCCAGAAGACTGGATGGTTATTTAAGCCCCGGTTAGGGAACATATTTAAGAATATGCCTAATTTTAAGCATGTGCTTAAATCAATGCGACTTAAGCAAATGCTTGAAGTCAGGCATGTGGTTGAGGTGTTATCCTGAATGTGGGTCCTAATCCTTAAACAATAGCAAAGCCCAGAGGAAAGGGCAAGCTATCTGGGTTCCTTTCTTGGCTCTTTTGTTGGTCGTGTTATAGTCTATAAAACAAGGATCATTATTCTTATCCCTCTTTGTGAGGCACATTGAAAATTATCAGGGAAAAGCACTCTGAATACTGTTATTATTGGCTATACTTCTTGAGGCTGAAAAAAAATTTAGAGACAGACATTCTCAGTGGATTTCTGGTTCTTCCTCCTTTCACTCGGGCAGGAAATACCATGAGAATGGAAAGAAGGATGCGTACCCATGATCACAAATAATCTTAATCTCCTCCTTTGCGCCGTCGCTGTAAATAATTAGATATTGCTACACTATTGTTTCTGGAAGTTCCCGCGGCGCTGCAGCCTCACTGTGTGCAGGGGTACCTGCTCTTGGTATCACAGGCGAGCTGGAAGCTGTGCTGGGAGATAATAGGACAATGGGGAGTGTTTGGGGGAGGAGGGGAGGCCCTGAGCTCACACCAATGGTAGAAAATAGGAAAGAGGCTCACAAGTCTGTGTGAGTTTGTGGAAGGAACACTCGGGGCTGCTGAAGGGGCAGCACATGAAGGCAAGTCCTGGGCTTCACATAAATGCTGCTCCCACCAGAGAGGTGTTGCAGGACCAGGCCCTGTGGTGCTCAGCTCCCGTGTTACTGCTTGGCTGGAAAAGCTGGAGGCAGAAAAGGCTCTGCTATTGATGATAATTCAGAGTTCCTCACATTCTCACTACCTTAAGTCAGTGCTCATTCCCCAGCTTCCATGTGAAGGGCCCGGAGCCAAGGCTACGAGCCTGTGTGTATGTGTTCAGGACAGTTAATATTTATGATGCATCTTACTGGGAAAATTAGTATAAAGCTGTGTTCCAGCAGTACATTTATCCCATGACCTAGTTTTATGAATAACGTGCTGAAACACGGCCCGCTTGATTTAAACCTTTGTCACCCTTTCTGATGGATACAGTGCCTAGCTTTGGCTTAGGCAATACAAGCCAGGATTTGTGCAAAAATGTGATGTGTATTAGTGCAAGGTAAACAGATGGTAATGCTTTTGTTAGTACCAAGTGCATACAAAGATATTTATCAAAGGACCACATGTAAGGTCCATAGTTCTTGGCAGAGATCCCTGCGCTGTTACATCAGCTAATAAGGATAACCATTTTATTGCATTGCACACAGTTTTTGTAGGGTTGCTTTAGACTGTGCAGGCGGCTCCCAAAACTTGCCACAGTTCATACACTAAGAATTTGATTCTGAATAGTGTTGAACATCTATAATACCCTGTTGTTTTTGTTGTTATTTTTATTTTATTGCTATGACTCTTGGCATTTCTCCAGCTCAAATCCCTTCTAGGGAATTCCACTGCTGCTTAGCAGCTCTGAAATAAGTGTAAGAGAGCCAGGTGGTGAATACACTGAAATGTTGGAGGACAGACACAAGGAATGGTAGTGACAGATTTCAAAGGAAAAGAGGTTGAACTGTAAAGATTGGAAGGGAACTGTGACAGCCCTCCAGCCACAGAAAAATGCAGGCAGCTCTGAAGAAGTTACTGAAGAAGTGCAGCTAAACACAATTTATATCAAAGAATGTTGCATCTGAAAACAACAAAGCTGGTTGAGGTTGGCAGAATTTCCTCATATGGTTTATACTCTCTTCTTCCACCACCATCACCAGCAGAGATTATTTGTATCACATACTGGGGATCTCAGTCCCTGGAACATTGGCAATGCCCTGGGAGGGTTTAACTGGGAACTCTGCAGAAGGGGGAAAGTAGCTTTTCATCACTGCAACCACACGATAAGAATTTTGTCATCCTTTCCTGTCCCCCAGGCTGTTCCCACCCAATAGCACTTCATCTCTTAAGCTGGCAGAGCATGACTGGTTCAGTGGCCACACAGTGAAACGATTTGGAGAATCAATTTGGCTGAAAATGGACAAATTTTGACTTTGTTTCCCTGCCAGATTTGTTTTCAGCCCAATCAAGTTGCCTAATCTGTTTTACCTTTGCACTGGCTTGTGCCAGGATGAAGAAACACTGCTCAGGAGAGGGAATGAGCAGGTGTGGAAGGACAGAAGGGCTTCTTTTAGGTGACAGTGCTGGGCCACATTGACCTGAAGTGCTTCTACAGATATTCCAAACCCACCTGTCTGTGTTCCTGTGTAACTTGCCTTGGCAGAGGGGTTGGCCTGGAAAATCTCCCAACCCTAAGGATTCTGTAATTCTGTGTACCGCTGTTCCATGAAAGCATGGAACTACTCCTGTGGGAGCTACTCCATGACCTGAAATTCTGCACTGAGACAGAAATGTGGGCAAGGTCCTGATGGAAGCCAGCCCTTCCTCAGGTGCCAACTCCCACTGACCTCAATCCTTAAGCACATAATGTGGTCTTTCCTGGATATGCTTCCCCAAACCTCAGCACGCAATGAGTCAAAAAAATGATAGAAGAGTGTGTGGGTGGGGACATTTCTGTCAAACATCCACTTTTTCACCTCACTGTCTGCACTGGGTGAGATCTGGATCCCCTTATTCAGTGGTACTTTATTCCACAGCACTGAAGTTATTGGGATCCTCATGGGTAAAGCATCACCACAAGGTAAGTGAGGGTAGGGCCGTGGGCTGTGTTACTGTAGCACCGCTTCTGTCACTAAGATGGTTTCAGACTTCCAGCTCCTTTTTCCTTGGAGACCTTCTGTCAGCAGACATAGTTGCATTGACTTCAGAAATCTGACTACGAACTTTCCTCAGAGATGTAAGATCCTCATTATCTGGACCTTATTTTTTATTATTGTTTATTATTATTATTATTATTATACTGCCTTCCTGTAATTGTAAAGATAATTTACTCTTTCAAAGACTAATTTATAGCATTACTTCCATTCTCTTTTAAATAGATAAGAAGTGGGGGTGAAGAAAGGACTTCTACTGTGAAAGTCTTACTTAATACATAGGAATTTAAGTTCACCCAACTCGACACTGCTCAGTCAAATTCTTAATTTTAAGAGCTTTAAATCCTTTGATTTTGGAACAGCGGTGTGATGCAGAAGCAAATAGTGTTACATTAGCTCTTGCAACCATCTTCCTGTGAATTTTATATTCAGGATTTTCTGAAGTTAAAATCCAAAAATCCATCCCCTGATCACTGGGACAGCTCCCAGTAACCATAAGCAGGAGAAACATGGCAGCAGAGCACATGTTCTCTTCAAATCATTTGCCTGCATATCTGCAGCAAAGCCACTAAACCAGTCAACTTCTTGGTCTGAGATTGCTTTGAAACATTTTTCTGTATTGTAAACATTCCACTCAGATTTCTTCTGTGCTGTGGCAAATGCCAGGACTCAAAGGGCTGTCATCAGCTGCCACAATGACCACTGCCCCTTCCCTGAGACAAAACATGCCACTGCAACTTTCCTAGGACTGCATTCATGTTGGCAAGTTTCCACCCTACAGCTTCAACAGCTCAGTATCCTTCCATCTGATGCATTTTATGCCCCAAACTTTTTTACAGTTTAAAGCCAGCTTGAAGAGACCCTTCATGGGCTTAAAGTAGTTGGGAATGAAGTGGATGTGCAGTGGGTAAACAGAAAACTGGCTGTTCCTCTAGGGTAATGATCACTCTGAGGCCAAAAGGGAGCTGGGAGGATGGATCCAGTGGCTGCAACTCCTGCCACTGGAGCTGTTACATTCTCTGTCAGCTTTTGGCCATTTTGATTTCTCACATTTTTGTTACCATTTTACAAGTGTTTCAACCACTTGCGAGCAGGTGTGTCAGGTGCCTCGTCTAATCTTTCCTTTTGCTGATTCTCGTTTCCTTGGGTACCTCAAAAAATCCTTAGAATTAGGAAACGGTCCAAAACAGCGGTAGTCTGTAGCCATGACATTCAGGGAAGTTTGCATTTAAAACTAGAAATTTAAATTTCTGCTAAAATTGCAACCAGATCAGAACTTCAGGTTCGTTTTTTTTTTTTTTTTCCCTCTGAAGAATATGAGTAGGTTTTTTGGAAGCCTGAGTTACAATTTACATCAATCAGATGCAGGTTTATATCCATCCCTACCAATTCCCTCTTGAGTACCTCATCTTTCAAATGCAGTTGGCTGGACCTTTGGAGACCAGGAAGAAAGCTGAGGGTTTAGGCATTAGATAACCCCTGTGCTACAGCAGCAAATTTTTAAAAATCTACCTGAAATAATTGTTTATACAACTGCTCTTGCCAGGAGCAGGAGTGGACATGAAATAACTTTTATTTCAGGGCTACACATGGTACCTGATTAGGCCAGGATGCCCAAGGTTCCACTGCAGTTTTTTCAGTTTGCTTGACAAGTTGAAATATGTATCAGGGTGCCACATGGAAAATGAAGGCCTTGATTAGGCAACCCATTTTCAGCTGAATGATCCCATTTGGTCAGAGTGGATCATTTGTGCTTGCAGGACCTGCTTTTTATTTTTCAATTAATAGATAAAACACTACTTGTGGAAATGGGGTGATATTTCTAAAGGCAATTGATAATTCCTGCAATTCATAGCATGACAGGGAAATTTTATGTGGATTTGTTCCCCTCAGAGGGCCACGTGCTAGCAGGAGTAGCAAGTGGAAGAATAGGATGCTCCTTCTGTGACTCATTCATTTTAGAAACGTTTCTTTTGTTAAAAATTAGTCCAGCAGCCCTGGGACAAGGCAGAGGCAGGGCGGGGACTTTATTTTGCCAAGGGCAGAATGTCAGGACTTATGGGCTCTTCTGCTTGAATGAAGAGGAGAAAATGGATTGTATCAGTGGAGCTGCTCCCTTCACAGGCAGCCTGGAAGGGCACAGGGACCCTGCACCTCCAGAACAAACCTCTCCTTCACAAAGGGGTGCCGCTCTGCTCCCTGTGGCTGCACTTGAGGTGCAAGGTGTTTGCTTCTCCCAAGTGGGTGCTCAGGTAGTGTCACATTCCACATGCCTCCCGTGGGAAAAAAAAAAAAAGGAAAACTCCAGTAGTGAGAGGGCCAAAATTAGCTTCTCCTTAAAAGCCTGAAAAGGCAAAGAGGAGATTAAAGCCTACGTGGGTCACAGTAACCCTCTCAAAATGAAGAGACTGATACAGAATGCTGAGGATGAACTTTCTTTCCCATTTCCAGACCAAAAAAAAAAAAAAAAAAAGAATAGGTGCTTCCAGGCTCTGTTTATAAATGCAGCAGCTCTGATTCCAGGTCCAGTGCCATCTATTTTCAACTGTCTGGACTGTCCCATATCAAAAGGAAAACCTTTATTAGGTTTCAGCCCAAAATGTAAATGAATTATGAAAGTCGACTGAGCCAGGTGTAAGCTGGGGAGGGGGGAATTGTGTTGTGTCAAAAAGAGAGAGAACAACAAAAAAGCCAAAATTCAGAATATTTTTGAAAAGTACATAGTACTTTAGACATAGAGAGATATGGTAGAGGGTGATAAACTCTGTATCCAAGTTGATCAAAGCATTTAGGAATTAGGAAGAGAATATGTGGACATTTACTACACAAGGACCTGGTATGATTTCTGCCCCTTTGCTGGTGGTTAAATACCTGTTTAGAATAACCTAAAACTTAAAAAACTACTTTTAATAGAATTTTCGTGCCAGCATAATGCTAATAAAATCTAAATATATGTGCTTTATGAGTACAGCTGTGCAAATACATTTTCTGTAAGAACCAAAAGTGGGGAAAGAGGGAGAGGAAGGAATTGGGGGGCAGTGAAATCAGCTTAGGAGCAAGAAATGGGAGGGGAAATGCACTTCAGACTGAATGAGAGCTCATTTGGAGGATTCCATTTTACTTTTTTTTTTAATAGAATGTAACTGAACTTCTAAGTGAAACTCTTATACAAAGTAAAAATTTAAAATATCCCGTCTTGATAAACTGTGAGAGAAATAATTTAAATTTTCCAACTGAAACCAATATTTGAAAAAGTGTTCAACACAAAACCTTAATCCTTTTGGTTGTAAAGATTCATATAGGATTTAAAAAGCACTTGACTGAAAATTTCATTAATTTCTTGTTTTACGGATATTTTTCTCATGCCAGCATTCAATTGATTGAGCAGCATTCTGGAATGTAGATATCAGAATTTAGAGACTGGGGTTTACATCAATATTCACATATTATTTTATTTCCTCTGGTCCCTGTGTAGTTTTATACCTTGGTGTAATAATTTTAGAACATTTTAATATTTTTTCATTTCTTTTTCCTCTAACCAGAGTCACGAAGTTGGTGTTTGTGTGATTGCTAATACACTCCAATCTTACAGAACACATTTTATCTTTTCTCTTTCTGGACAGGGCAAGTCAGCTCCACCAATGCAGTTAAATTATAGTGCAAATCAGGGGGGTAGAGAGTCCTAAATACTGAGGCCATGTAAAATTTGGTGTTGTCATACCAGGTGTATGAGTTATTGCCTTCTCAGCCAGGATCTCTGCAAAGAATATGTGTAAGTGATTACAAGCAGTCCCTTGATACTTTTATTGAATTGTCCACGCTCTGCTTCTTCTCCAACAGCAGTAGGCACCTAAAAATAATCATGCCCGGCACAAATCTCCAGAATGAGCACATCAATCCTATTCTGGAACACAGCAATACCTCATAAAATCCCCAGGGTGAAAAGTGTTTCCTAAATTCTCCAGAAGAGACATGGGGGAGTGTGATGGGTGAGTGGGTTTTTGGGGGAAAAAAGAGATACTTCTTCCTTCAAAAAAATATTGGCTTGTGTGATTTTTCTGTTCACCTACCTCCTTCTCTTTTCAAAAATTAGATTAGTTTTCAACGGAAAAATGCGTCAATTTGCCCTAATAAAGGGTCTTTTGAGCTCTGACTAATGCTTGGACAGCAGGCCTCTGAGGAATGTCAGGAGATGGAGCAGCAGCATTCTTCTGGCTGCTGCTCCGTGCGAAATCAGCATCACAGCCCGGCTGCCTTACTACGCTCCTGGAATTCCTGTCAGTCAGATTAGATGTGAAGCTCGGGGCTGAATCACAGAACACACAGTTGCCTTTTTCCCTAGTCTTTAAAGTCGCGGCCAAATCACTCGGATATTTTGATCTTTGGAGTTGTGTGTTCTCCTACCCAAACTCCTGTTACTATTTCTGTTTGAAATGCAGTGTTTACTCAGTTTCTGTCCATGCTTTTCTGTCCCGTTTGCCAGCTTGAGCCCTTTTTATCCAAGGTGGTTTACACTAACTGGAAGATAAAATTATTTGGTCTGAAAGATTTCTGTGCAGACTGCAAAAAGCTATTATTTAAATAAAGGGGTGTACAAAGCCACCTTTTACAATTAAACCAGTTTATACACGTGGAACATGCAGGCTATATTATGGAGAAACAATCGTTTCAAATTTAAAACATGCTCTCCCTCATTACAGAAATATATTCTGCTTTTTTTTTTCTTTTGCTCTATCTTTTTACTGTTTTTCTTTTTTCTTTTCCTCCTCCCCCCTCCTCAGTTCATTTAAACAGAGAGGCCATTCCTTTCTCCATCTGAGTTAAATACCACAGTATCCTTTTCGGCAGGCTTCTAAGCTAAATCTAATCAAGCTGTGTCACAGCTCTGTCAGGCAGGTTGCTCTTTCTTTGGCCTTGAATAATTGGAAGAATGTTGGCACTTGTGCCTGGGCCATGAGAACGTGACCCGAGTTGATATTTAATCTACTTCAGTGCTAGGCTGCACTAGGACTGGGGTCTAAGCCAGGCCTCGGGAGCAGTGTGTTAGCCATCAGCAGCACTCATTTTACCTTGAAATGGATTCCATTTGATGTATCATTACACCGCTCCAGGAGAATGCTTTAATGAGACAGATACATGCGCTGGAAAGGATTAAATTGTTGTCCTTTAAACTCTTTTTTTTTTTTTTTTTCTTTTCTTTTCTTGCTTTGCTTGCCTAATAGCTACAAGGTGCTGGGAAGTACCTGGGAAAGGCAAAAAAGGTTACAGAGGCGGCCAAAAATAGCTAAAACTGAAGGTATGTCATCTGTGGGTCTGCAAGCACTTTGCAACGATTGCAAATGTCTGGTCCACCCCTCTCTTTCACAAACTAGAGGCGCTGAATTTGTAGTTATGTTTTCACCTCCTTTCAGGGAAACCTGGTACTGTTGGAGAATATCAAAATTGCTCCGCGTGTGTGTGTGATTTGGAAGTGCACAAACCAAACGCTCATCGTCACTCGGGATGTGGGAGAGGAAAGCTTTCCTTCCTCTTCTCACAGGCATACATAAGCTCCAGGAGCCCTCGGGAAAGAGGAAATTCCTCCCCGATCTATGGGTCGCTCCTGCTGGGCAATCCGAAGTCACCAGGGATTTCACTCGTTTCGTTAGCACTTCCATGCAGATTTCGGTGAGAGCCTGTGAGGTCGGGGGTGGTGGAGGGGGAGAAACAGCGACTGGGACCTTCTCCAGGGAGAAGTGTAAATTGCCCTTTTCTTGCCTCACAAGAAAGTCTTGTGCCCTGGATGACTCGCTGAGGCCGAAGTGTTTGGAAATGCCCCACCCTCAGGTCACACACCCGAGCAACTCTTTGAACCCTGCCAAACGGAGAGGGGAACACACCCACGATTTGCAAAGGAGTCTGCGGGCGACGTTTAATTTGCATTAAAAAAAAGGGTGGTCCCAAGGACCCTTTATCTCCGATAATGAGACGTATCCATGTGGACACCGCAGCCAGCAATTTCCATGTTCAATCTCCATCGCAGAACTGTTTCCTGCCGTCCCCAGTGCCGCACCGCTTGTCCCCTGTGCCGCGGAGGGATGCTGAGGGCCAAGGGGCAGCACCTCTGTGTCTCACCACATCCTCCGAGGGATGTGAGCAGAGGCAGAAAAGATCTTTGTTGTGGAGTTGTGAGACACTAATCAGGTGTGTTACTGATTAACTCGGCCTCCTCTGGAATGTCAATGACTTCTTTTCTGCCAGGCTACAGCGTGAAGGGATGGAGTGTTTGTCCCTTTCACATGTACTCCCGCAGACTAATTTCCACTGACATTGTTAGCAGAGACCAGCACCTGCTTTGGAGTCATTCTAGCCCCTTTTACATTTTACAGTGTGTGAGCCTTGATAAAAAGCAAAGTGCTGCTTCAAAATACGATGTTAACTATACATTTTCCCCCTCTTACTGTGATAAATCGTGCTGCGGCATTGAGAGCAGCCTCCTCAAACCTCTCAGGTCAGCCGAAGGATAATGCTAACCCTTGAAGACAGCTGATAAAACAGCCTTCTAAGTTTGTATTCCTCGGAAGAACCTGAGCGCATTAGCAAAGGTAATGCCAACAGCCTTTTTACACATCTTTTTGTGTGTAGAACGACTGGATAAAAATGAAAAGCTTCCTTTAGGACAGACAAGAGTGCTCACGGTTGTCCATTACCCACAGCTTCTTCTCTATTTTGACTATGAACCCTCAAAAGACTAGAAAGTCCATTCCTCGCTGGGAATGTTTTCTCACAAGTAGGACAACAATGCCAGGCTGACCTAAAGGAAGTTGTTCTCTCTTACATTTCCTTCGAGGTTATTTCTTTTCCTTGAAAGTCGCTTGTTTCAAATTAAGTGAGGCCATCAGAGATGATCTTCTGTCACTGTCAAAGTGACAGCCACCACATTGTTCTGCTAGTGGACGTTCTGATTTTAATTTCACCTCCAAGCGGTCCCTTTATTTCATCTGCAGACCACTGGGAAAGTGTGTACTGGTCTTAATTTGTGGCATGGATTTTCCCTAGAGTGCTTCGATATCCCAGATTATTGAATAGTTGAGCAACCCACCTCTGCCACACCTTTGTCATTATTATCTTCCTGCTTGACATAACCATGATTCATTTTTTTCTAAATCTTGGATTACAAATCACCTTCAACCCTTCCATTTCCCACTGAAATAAAATGTCTGGGGCCAAATTTATAGGGACATAACCAAGCCAGAAAACAGAATATTCCTCAACCAGTTATGGTTAGAAACACAAACAAACAAACTCTCTCTTAAATGCTAGAGAAATGATCACCTTTCTGGCCCATGTCAGATCACCAGGTCTTTCCAATGGACTTCAGTGGAATAATGGAAATCCAGGGAGTGGAGCACCAGAGGCTTCTGCTGCTTCATTTCTTTTCTCACACCTTGTGTATAATCTTGGGCAAGACACGTCTCTGTTTACAAAATCACTTTCAGATAAATATGCAGGGGAAAATCTATTCTCTAGTTGTGTGACACCCATGGCCAATCAAAAGCAATGTTTATTAATTAAATTTACTGCATGCATTGATTACAAACAGGAAATTAGGATTTGTCTTGCTACCTGCTGATGTGAGTCATTATTTAATAATTTTCTAACTGCTGTTACGAAGAAACGGGGTTTCTTATTGGAATAGGACAACACAGTTGGCAGACATGATGCCCGAACAATTTTCACTTAAGAATTGTTTACTGGATTCCTCTTGTTGGCCCTTTGTGGAAAACTGAACCAGGGAAATGGTAGAAATGGCAGAAATAATATGGCCAAAATAATGCCTTCAGCTGGGCAATCTTCAGGCAATGTGAAAACATTGCTGGATCCTCTGCGCAACCTGAGAAGTATAAAGAGAGCTAAGGAAAACCAGGAGAAATGTAAAGCTTTGAGTGCAGAGAAAGGAAAGGCTGGGATTTGGAGGATGATTCTCCTACAAAGTGGTCAGCAAACTAAAAAGAAACAAGGAATGTCAATGGAAGTGTCTGACTGAGCAAGGCTCATCCTTACTGATTGTATCTCCCCACAGGACAGGAGCAAACCCTGACAAAGGCAAAGCTGAAGGTTTCCCACTCTGTGCTGTGATTTTTTATTTGGAGCTAGAGGAACCCCGGCCTTAGGAACTCATCTAATGGATGAGATATGGCTGGAGAAACATTTCATCTGACAAAGACAGCTGAAAGAAAATGTGCTTTTTCACAATTTTGTTTTCTCCCAAATTACAAAATGCCAGTATTTTTGGCAGAACTGGAACACAGTCAGTTGCCTGCTACTGAGTTTGGGGGACTTAGTTTTCATTATGCTGTGGAATGGTACTTCAAAAAAAATATTCACAGCTTTATGCTTAACTTTAAACAGCTGCTTAAGCTGCTTGAGTTCATAGACCTGGTCTTCGTATGTCAAAGAAATGACCAGACACAAGCATAGAGCAAAAGCAGAGTTTTCAGAAAGAAGAAAAAAACCCTTTTCTGTGGCATTTTGGAAAAGTCCAAAGCGTATCTCCACAGCTTTTGAAATCAATGCTAAATGCAGTGGTTGGGTTTAGGAGAAACAGAAGAGTTTCCTTTGTTTTGCACAGTCCTGTCCTCTTGAGCTGAATTTGATTTTGCAGTCGTTTCTTTCAGTATTGAACTGAACAACTCCTGCAGCCTTCTGAGGGAAATCTGAATGGGAATTTACTCTGCAACATCCACTAGAGGTGGAAACATGGATCAGTGGGCTAAACACAGCAGAATGTGGTATTAATCTGCATTTCCTGCACTGCTGGGAGGTGCTGCCCAAGCGCTTCACATACATCTTGCTCACACTTGGATTCATATTTTTTTATTTTCTGTAAATATTTTCTGGTTTGTTTTTCTAGGGGAGAAAAAAAAAGGTGCTTTCACTGTAGAGTTCAGAGCTGCTCAGTAATACCAACTATTTTTTTCTCCTACTAGAAATGGAAATATCTGGCTTGTGTTTAGAGCTTGGACCCAATGTTCTAAGCTGTCCTAGTAAATACAGCCTATCAGATTCGCTGAATGAACAGCCACTGAATTTAAATGGTAACTAAATTAATTTCAAACATTTTCTCTCATTCTGATGGCTAGGCAGGAATTTCAGTAGCAAGTTTGCAAGCCAGTTCATTAGTGCCTGGCAATGTTAATGGGTGTGATGCCTCTGTCCCTGTCTTTTCACACTAGCAAGCTCACACACAGAGGAGAGCTTTGCCTTTGAAATCTTGCTTCTCTTTCCTTTTTTATTTATATTTATTTTTTTTGCCACTATCTCCTTTGCTCTTTCTCACAGTGGTGCAGTTTTAAATATTTACTGTGGTTGGATACCCAAGGAGTTTCTTAATGTGGAAATACTCCTTTTAGTTGCAAATGCCCCTTTTATCATGCACAACACTGTTGTCTTTTTTATTGTAACAAGTCTTTGCAATTAAAGGAGCAAAGGACTCCTGAGGTCATCTAGGCATATTCATGCCAGTGCAGGATTGTTCTCTGCAGAATGCTTGATCACTATCTCGTTGTGAAAGGTCCAAGGGATGGAATGTCTCTGGGTGCTTATTCTCTCCAAATTCTTCGAAATTACATCGCTGAACTCTTGGAAAATTCTTTCCAACTGCATCTGGCTCAAAAAGCCCTTTCCTCTTTGTCCTTCCTCTTTTCACTTCCTGTACCATGGCCATCCCTTCCTTGAGCACCTTCAAATTCCGTCTCCCGAACAAACACATCTGGCCCACGAGAAGTGTTTTCTGGAGTCGGCTCACTGAGTCTGGAAGAGCCATACCTGGAATAGCTGTGCTTGGAACACAGAGCCAGCCCCTCCTGCAAAAGGCAGAGCCTGCATCTCCCGAAGTCTGGCAGGAGGGACAGCTGTGTTCCAGTTGGTGTCCCAGCCTGTTTCCATGTTTATATGTTGCCAGGGAATCCTTAAGTACTCCTGCCGTCGATATAATCAGCTTCCCATGGTTTTCCACCCTCACAGGAGAAACATTCAGTGAAGACAATTCTGTCTTTGCCGTGGTAAGGACACCTCCAGCAGCAAAATGACCAAGGTGGGCAGGAGCAAGGACCAAGAGTTCAGCACTTAAAGCAAAGCAGTTTTAAGGGGCATGCCTGTTTTGCTGCCCCCTTTTCCTGCCGCTGGGAGTAAACGAGCAGGACAGCAAGGAGGCTCATTAATGCAAGCAGGAGCTCAGAAGGGACACCAGGAATGTCAGCTCTCCGTGGCCAGAAGGAACCCGGGAGTGTGAGACTGAAAGCAGAGGCAAAGGGGCTGTTTGGGAGGACTGGGTTAGCAGGAGGCTGGACATCCGAAGCCACGACAGCCCTGGGAAATCCATGACATGGGACATGCAGGGGACCCATGGCTACTGATCTCTGTGTAGAGAAGGTCAGGGTTCAGTTTCTTCCTCTGCCCCAGGGGACTCAAGGCTCATGTCCTACCTCCCGGGAGAGCTCTCTGGCCAATGAGCAGAACTCTGATTTGGGTGAGGATGCTCTCTGTCCATCCTGTCCAAGCCGTGCCACTCAGCAGAAAGGAATTCATGAAGCCAGAGGAAGGATACAAGCGAGTTGGGGTGTGCTGAGGGACTCTGGGAGTCAGAGCAGGGTGATGGGCGGGCCTGTTAGTGCTGCTGCTGGATTTATGTGAAATAAACCCCCCTCCGTGCCCTCTGCAGAGCCATTCTTCTTCTCCCCAGTTGTCTGAAGCTCTATCAGTTTGGCATGGGCAAGGTGTGACTATTAATCACTGTCCCATCTCCCGAGATGTTACCACCAGGAGCTTTCATTCTCTAACAAAGTGGAAATCTTCAAAGCTACGTTTAAGGAAAACATTTCAGCATACCAGGAAGCAAAAAAAGGACAGGGAGTGAACAGCATGAATGTGGTGCTTCTGTAGGCAGGTTATTAGCACAGATTGGTGTATCTCTGCCTTTCTGTAATAATTTCAGAACAAAAAAGATTCATTTGCACCTTCAATCAACCAACGTGAAGAACTCTATTTTTACGAGGAGAAATACCTCAACAAGGAGATTGTGTCTGCTAAACTGGAGATCGTCTTGTGATGAGCTGCTTCATACAGAAATGGCATATATGGTTTCACACCATTTCCAAAAGTGTTGTTTGAAAAAAAATGTTTTTTAAACTGTATCACAGGGCTTAAATTTTACTCTTTAAAATTTTACTCTTCAATTTTACTCTTTACCCTTGGTTTCATACAGTGGTCTTGTCTTTGAGTACACTTAGGATTGCACTTTTTCTTGGGGTGCTGCCTCACCAAGGGACTTAATTACTTCCCAATTTCCTGATAACAGGGCTCCCCGCTTGAGAGGTCCTAATCTTCAACCTGCTGGGCTTTGAAATGCAGCTTTCTGTGTGAAACCACCCACTCTTGCTGCGCACACTGAGGATGGAGCTCTAAAGGCTTGGCCAAGGAGCTTGCTGTCCACTTGGCAAACACAGACCTGCCCCTTCTCTGCTCCTGTTCCCAGCACCCAACAGCACAGCAGCCCCCAGCAACAACCCCACGGGACCTCCTGAGCAACCCCAGGACCAGGACAAAGGCTTCTGAGTCCCTACACCCCTGTCAGGACAGGGCACATGGCACACTCAGGACCTGCTGAATAGCCCAGGCTGTCACCCATGTGTTTCTTGTGGTGTTGTCAGAGCACAGGGCAGACTCCAAGCTCCCAAGAATTTATAAGTTCACCAGTGTGGAGCAAAATCTCAACACCAAGGGCCAAAGGCAGCCCCTGAGCTCTATAATTTAAATCCTTTCTCTCAAGCGCGGGTTTCTTGAAAGTGCTTCTCTGCAAAACATCTAAATGTTGGTTTCCATGCCCCTCCCCCCCATCTCATTTTGGAGAATGGGAAAGCTTTAACAAGAAAAACCCCCAAAACACATAAAGCAGCCTGAGGTGAATAACTGGAAAATACTAGGCCAGACAATTACAGTTGAATGAAGTAAAAAGTCCAAAAGTCTTTGAGAGAAAAATTTAAGTAAATGATTGCAATTACTAGATCCTCCTTTGAAGTACTTCCTGACACTCTTTTTCTTTCACACATTAAAACAAAGGAATTAAATGAAATATTTAAATGAACTAAAACCTGGGCTTTAAAAAATTTGGTTGTGTGAAATATTTGCTGCCCAACATGAGGATTTCACAGTACCCTATTGCTTTAAGGCATTATTCAGAAGGCTTTTAGGTTTTATCTTTCTTATTGACAGTAAAGTTTACTATACAGTGGGGTGGCAAACAGATTAGGAAAAGCCCGAGCTCTTCCTCCAAAGCTGGATGAGGAAGCAGGGCCTGTGCACTCTGTTCTCAAGACTTCAAACATACCAGATTCTCCCCCCATCGTTTTTTGCATAATCCAGTGGAATCTGACAAACAAAAGACTCTCAGAAGTCAGATGGCATTTAATTTGAGTAGCAGGTAATCAGTGAAAGAGAGTATCCTGGAGAGAAGGTAATTTGTCTTGAGCTGACAATTTGAGATGGATGTGCCGGGGTTATCTGCAGTGTCAGTGCAGTCAGGGAGGAACTGAACTCCATTTCTCTGGCTGGAAGTGTAAATCAACACAGACCTGGGAGATAATGAGGTATTTAACGGGTTCCCTCTTCTCCTCGCTGGAGATCTCATCTTTTTTCACAGAATGAGCTCTTGAAAGGAAAAGGAAAGGCAAAAAAGGAAAGCAACAAAAGGGAAAATAAAGCAGACATAAAGGGAAATTTGCTCAGTAAATTAGCTATAAGAGCTGCATTAATCTAATCTAACAAATGGCACATTTTCCCCCTCAATTGGAGTAGATCGACAGAGTCAGATAAACCATGCCACCCTCTTGTGTCCCAAGATGTGGTTCATGGACCTCTGGAAGACTTCAGAGTGCTTGCTGGAGTCCTTGGAGAGATGCAGGGCGTTTTCTTTACAAACTGTGATGTTTTGGGCATTGCCTAAAATAATGTACTGTGGAATTGGCCAAATCTGAGTCTTACTTTTGGGATACAAGCCTTGTTATTTTGACAATGAGTCCGGTCCAGATGAACTCTGGCCACTTCAAATTGGGGTCCAATGCCATCCAGTTTGAGTTGAAATGTTTTCTTAAACGTTAGTGGGAAGAAATCGAATAAAATCCTCATTTTCAGAAAGAGAATGCCTAGAGAAACAGAAAAACTCTTGAGAACAAACAGCTAATGATGTTACTTTAGAAAATATGTGAAATAAATTTAGAAAAATTGACTATTTTTTTCATTTAGTTGTGCTGAGGTATGGCATGTCCTGGAGGGGAAAACCTTTGACTAATGTGAACCTATCATTTGTTTTATAGGTTTAAATCAAGATCAGCACTACCATAACAAAAAGTCTCAAAAAGCTTCAAGCTAAAGGTCACGGCTCAAGGAAAAAAAAAATGTAAATCCTGCTCAGGAGACCACTAAAATATGATCTTAACTTTAGGACTTTAAAGTCGATAGCACTGAGACATTTGCTTGGTATTATGCACACACTTAAATATCTGTCCTGAATGCGAACACTGAATAACAAAAGAACTAAAAGAACACAGGGTGGCAGAAAGAAAGAATATTATTAAACAATGTTCCTTAAAGAGCATGGCTTTAATTTCTGCTGTAAAATATGCAAGGCTTTCCAAGAATCTGGCATTCATTTTTGCCTGTCTCTTTGCCCCAGCAACTGGATGTGTATGAATATTCCTATCGATAATTTGAGACTCTGTCCTGCAGCAGAGTCTGTTTTCCTTCAGAAAAGCGGTATTCCGGTTTCAAAGTGGGTGAAGTATCTGCTACTAACAACCCAAACATTTGTTTAGCTCCTTGTTCATACACAGATCTTTGCATTTATACTCTAAAATAAAAAGAAGAATTCATGTTTTCCTTATGAGTCATAGATCATTCCATTTCCTCATGAATCTCAGGAAGTTTTTGTACATTACTGGCAAACAATTCAAAACAAGATCTCTGTTTTGCAGTGTTGTTTTAAACATGGCTGGCCAACACTTTTAAAATTGAAAGTTTTTCTTAAGAAATGATTTATTGTTACGAGTGCAATATTTTGCCATTACAATGTGCTCTAAACTAGTGTTTTGCTATAAATCTGCTAAGGAAAGTATTTTTTTTTTAAGCTCTTCTTTTCAAGACATGTTGTGGGGGAAGATGATTTTCTAACCAGAGCTATATTTGACCTCTTATATTTTTCCCCATCAGGATTCTCGTGAATTCTCACCAGGGTGGGTGGAAAGAGGCATGTTCCCCAGCAGACAGTTTGTGTGTGCCAGCAGCCGGGGAAACTTCTGCTCCTTGGAAAGTTGGTCCCAGTGCACTAAGACTGAGTGGCCAGCCCAGGGCAGAGTTTCCCTGACTGTGGGCTACAATCCCCCCAGGGCCGCAAAAGAGTTCAAAGGGGGCTCTGAAGTGTTAGAAAAAACAGTGTTGGTCAGCAGCTGCTGACTTTTTCCTGGCTGGAAGAGTGAGGCTGTGGTTTCACAAGATTAAGTCTTCAACACCAATTCTGGCTTCTGGTATTCCCTTTCCAGCCTTTTCCTACTGCTTGTTTCATCTTCCCTCCTGCAGTGCACGGGCCCCTCGGTTCTCCTGGAGTATTGGTTTGTGGCTCTGCTGCGAAACGGATCAGGAATTTGATCCAATTTGGAGGAAGACACATAAAAAACTAAGTGTTTCTCTGCCAGGCTATTTTTGAGCTGGACTTATTCCCTGCTCCAGTTCATTGCACAGATGCATCCATGGCTGTACTGGTGGAGCAGAGGGAGTGGTGCGGTGCAACCCCGGAGCGAGGGACGAGGAGCAGGAGCACAGTGCTGGAGGGCTGTGCTGGCAAAACCACAGCCACCAGGGAGATTTAATTACTGGTGGCAAGAGGTTATGCTCTCTAGAGATCGGGGAATTGCTTCTCACAGCCTTAATTGCTGGCAGCAGCTCAGCTCCTCCAGAGAAGGGGAGCGAGCATTTATTCCTAAAGGAAGAATTGCAGCTGAGTCCTGCTCTCCTTCTGCCTGTGGGGCACGAATGGCTGCTGGCTCAGGGGGCTTCAGAAACGGGCCAGCTTCCCCACATGTTTGACAACACAGGCCTTGGAATCCCAATGGAATTTTTCTCCCTGGGTGCTCATGACAGGTCCAGCCCAGCCTGAAGGAGAACAGGCTGAAGCAGAAGCTGGCTGATCTCAGGAGGACATCGTTCCTCCCACGGAGTCACGCCCCAGTGTCACTCACCGCTGACTTTTAATAACTTCATGTTGGTGCGCACAGAGCGAAACTTTGGTTCAGGGAAGCCACTCCACAGTCAGCCCCAGCTGATGCTGGTCTTAAGAGTTTCAGCAAGAAAGGGTTGGTCTGAATTACCGAGGGGTGTTTTAATTAACCTCAAGACATTGTTACAACTGAGCTGAGCTTCCTGAAAACAGAGCTGGAGTTCTTAGAGCATGGTCTTCTCTTGCAGAGCTTTAGGAGTCAGAGAAGATGTGACAAAAGAAAGCAAATGTTACATGGTCCCACTCAACTTGCATCATAGGCAGAATAATTCATTCTCGAGGTGAACCTGGCTTCTTTTGTACTCATGGAAAAAAACCCCAGAAATATTGTTTGAGTGGGAGGAACAAGTTAGATATCACCTGTGAGTGCCACTGTTCTATTTTTGCTGTTGAGTTCTAGCACGTTTTAGATGATGGCAGATAGTCAAGATTCATTTCACTGTGATAATGAGGGAAACAAGAAATGGTTCAGCCCATCAGACAAAGGGCTGCATTCTGAAAATATCAAAGCTACCTAGGAACCTTCCTGAAATCAATTAGATTTATTGCCTAAGTCTGCTAAGTTCATACATTCCTAATATATGTGTAAATCCCTTTGGAAAAATAGAATTTAGACTCCCACATCATTTATATGCCTTTGATAATTTACCAGGAGCTGTTTATAGACCAGAGCTGAAAGCCCAAGACTCTGAACATCACACTGGTTTTAAATTGAGAAGATGTTGTATGAAATCCAAACATCAGCTTTATCACCCACGTGCAGCCAAAATGAAGATAAAGAGCTGTCTCCAAGGAGTGGTGACTCTGCCCTGCTGCCTGGTTCAGAGGCTGTGCAGGAGCACAGTTCCATTACATGTGGAACCTTTTGCCTGTGGAAAAGCCCTGCTTCTGCCTTGTGCCCAGGTCAGGAACCCCTCACACTGGTTTCGTCCCAAAGCCTGTGATCTCTGCAAGCGTAGGTGACAAGAAATAACAGTAATAATAGAGAAAATAAAAAAAAAAATAAAAATAATAAAAAAAAAAATCAAAAATTTGCAAAGTTGGAAGAACTTGGTTTGAATTCCAGTTTCTGAAAAACAGCTCATAAAATTTACAGAGCTTAAACCCAAGGCGGGGGGTTAAAATTTAGGTTCACAAACCACACTATTATTACGTGTGATGCCTCTGACCCTGCCCACACGGACACACACACAGAGCTCAGGGGACAGCCTGTAGCCTCCACCATTAATCACTCTGACTTCACAAAAACCATGGCTGTGACCAGAACATGTCAACAACATGGGCCACATCATTTAAGTGATGCTGATGTTGTTTTCCTCCCCTTTTAACAAAATAATAAACACTTATTTGCCGTAGGAATTGGAAACAATTTATGAATGGCGTGAACTTTGTAAGACCTTATCCCATAGAGGAGCTGTGGTGTATTTTTGTTTGAATTAATCTAGTACAGCCACCCCCAGACAGGCAAATTTCATGAATCAGACTGTCTAGAATAAGGGGGTTGACTTACCAATTCAATATTTGGAAAAAAAAATAAAATAATGGATGTTGAGTTTTCTCTAATTTCAGAGCCTTTCAGTGAATGTGGGCCAGCATGACAATGTTTTTTATGGCAACGCTGAGGCTAAATAGTTTCCTTTCAATGGCAAATGAAAGCTGAGATTCTTAGAAAATCTTGTATTTTATAAGTAGTTGTTTTGGTTTTTTTTTTTATTGTCATGCTATCTACACATGGAGAAGGAAATATCTGTGTTAGCAGCTGCACATAGAGAGCGTTCCTGTCCCTTAACAGGTTCCAAGTTAAGCACTAGCTGAGCAATGTTTATACATAAACAAAAGAAGCTGTTTCAAGCAATCAGTGTTAGATGAAGTTACAGTTCCTTTCTCACAGGGTTATTTGTGAGCATTTTATCTGAGGAAGAGTTGAAGAAAGATAATGGAGTGACTTTACAGATGTTTATGGGGAAAACATAGAGAGAAAAGTGCTTCTTTGTGTGTTTTCCTTACTGGAGAGGGGCAGCAGCATCCCTGAACAACAGGAGAGGAAGCTGAATTGTAGCAGAGCTCAGAGGGTGAGATTTGGCTGCACGAGTTGCTGGGCCACCTTGTCAAGACTGTGCTTTTGCCAAGAAGGTTTGGACCAGGTGTGATTAAATATTAAACTAAGAGAGTCCTTTTGCATCCCAGCAGCACAGCCTGTGCATGGGGCACACGAGTCCTGTCCTCTGGGGAGGACACAAAGGATGCAAAAAGATCTTCTACACGCAGCCCAAGCAGTGGAGTTGCTCAGAAACAGGATGTCCACTGATGTTTCTTTAGAGTGACGCAGAGCTCTGGTCTTGCCCACCCAGTCTGGCTGCTGCTACGAAAAGAAAAAGAAAAAAGAAGAGACATAGCACAAGCAGAAGAAGCCCAAACTATGTGACAGGCAGTGCCTTGCTGACAGATATTATGTGGGATGCATTGTTTTCCAAGTTCCTTCACCTCACCTCAAAGAATTATGTTTATTTTATGGATCACAAACGAGACATTTTTTTCCTGACTGTCAACCTTGGGCACATTCTTTGGTGCCTCCTTCACACAGGCTGAGCAGGAGCCTGAGCTGTTAGTGATCTGAGCTCTCCTAATTTACACATACCAGTGACTTAAAATTCCTGTGTACAACTCTTACTGTACCGTATTCCAGTGCACTGGGGGCAAACAATCCCATTGTCTCCCATATGTTTCAAACAACAAACATAAAACAGGTGATTAAACTCCATAAACAAACAGGGTTTTCCCAGCAACAAATCAACACCTCTCCTCGTCTGGTATTTGTGGAATTTGATAAGCCACCCACTTTGCTCCCTCCCCATTCTTGTTATGTCTGTCCTCAGCCTTCTTCATCTTTTATCCCCACCCTGCTTCACCCAGTCTCCAAAGACAGGCATTCATTGTTAATTAACTGCTGAAAACAGTGCAAGCATCTTGGTTCATGGGATTGAGATGGGAATGGAGCTTTAGGTCTGAGTTTAAACTGTTTTGAAAGGCCTAAAAGGCATATTTTCTCACTCAGGAGGAGTGAGGGAGGCAGGAAGGAGTAACAGAGAAGAGAGGGAGAGTTAGGGAATGTAACTGGAAAACCTCAAACCAGTAAATTGAGACACATGTCTTAATCAGTTTGAATGATAGGGGTTTTCGAAAAATCAAAGGTTCTGGTGTTTCTGGTACTTATGTGCTCCCAGATGTAAATACTTGCCTTATATAATGTTTCTGGGCCAGATGCTGGTCTCAGTCAGAGTGGTGTAAATCTGGAATGATTCAGGATTAGTAAACACTGCCTTAATGCAGGAATTATGATGGCATAACAGATTAGCTGTCTCCTATTGTGCTGGTTTATCAAGAGCACTTAAAATTGCAAGAATGGTGAAAATAGAGAAATTGTTAAAAGCTGCTGCCCGTTCATTTTCAGTCAACATTTGCTAAATATCTTGCCTGGAACCTTTAGCAGTGGATGGATAAATTGCTGTATTCCTTCCACACACAGAAGTTTCCATCTGCATGTGCTGTCTTATCTCACAGATTGTGTTTTCTTTTATTGACAAAATGAACATTAATAAGTGTTCAGATTCCATCTCTACATGTAATAAGCTGGATATTTGAAATGCTACCCCTATCTGATTACTCCTGTTAAATATTCTCTATCCAGTGGGAAGGCTCAGAGTCTGACTTGAGGTCATCCTCACTAATTTTAGATGCTGATTTTGGTAAGAAACATTCTCGAGACTTGAGGGGCTGATATTTCTGTTCTGGATGTTGAGGTTGTAGCTGCATGCACAGTAACAGCAGTGGTTCAATATTCCCATTGTATTCTGCCTAATTAGAACATGATCTGTAGTTGTCCCCAGAAATCCACACAAAATTCAGCTTATTTAGGTCTAATGTAACATTAATAACTCTTCCATGGAGTATCCTGCAGTGTTGCAAATACATTTAGCCTCTGTTGATCAAAAGTGAAAGCATTTCATTCCATAAAGAAATTAGGAGCTCTACTGCTGTCAAATTCAGCAGTTAAATGAAGCAGAAACTTAGTTCAAAGGCCAAGTCCTGGAAGCATTTTCCTTTGCAACATTTCAAGAAGCAATGCTTCCCTTTTGGGATTGTCCAGGATAACATGCCTATAAACTAAATGCCATGCCTTCTTAACAATGACAAATATTTCATGTCTAGGAAAAAAATCTGGTGTGTGAATTCAGCAACACAAAAGCTGAAAATTTGTTCAAAGGGTTTTTTGCTGCACTGTCTGTCCTGGGGGAGGGCTCAGACTCGGGAAGTCCAAATCTCTGCAGAAGTGACATCCACATGATGAAATGAGGGATTCTCCTCCTTTTCTCTCCCTGAGGCCAGGCATGTCAGTCCTACAAACTCCTGCATACACCAAAGAAATAAGACTCAGAGGGACAGGAACAGGGTGCCCAGAGAAGCTGTGGCTGCCCCATCCCCGGAGGTGTTCAAAGCCAGGTTGGACGGAGCTTGGAGCGACCTGGGACAGTGGAAGGAGTTGGAACTACATTATCCTTAAGGTCCCTTCCAGCACGAACCACTCCACGATTCCCTGAGAGCAGCTCGCAGAGGCCTCAGGTCTCTGCCCACTGCTGCTGTGGGACACGATCCGTTCCCAAGGCAGCATCATTTCCCCCAAACCGTATTTCTCTGCCGCCTGCTTTTCCTTTCCCCCTCCAGCTTCCTCCTTCTCTGATGTAGGTATGGAGCAGATACCCGCGAGGAGCCAGGCGCTGCTGGAATTGCGAACAACAATCGCCAGCAGGGCAGTGAGAGGGGGAAGGAGAGGGATTTCTGGCTCCTGCCTCCCGGGAGCCTCGGGTGCTCTGCGAGCCTCCTTTAGATGTGCTAATGAGCAGCGAGATGCTGAACTCGAAGCACCCAGATTTAAATATTTTGACCCACGAGCGCAGATGCTTTATCTGGGAGTCTTTTCTCAGGTGAGCAGCAGCAGCTCCGTGCCCTGGAGGGGCCGTGCGGTTGCTCTGCCCACGGCTGCTCTCAGGTCCCGGCGCTTTTCCCGTCTGCGAGGGAGCCGGGGCTTATCGGCAGCAGCATCTGAAACGTCCCTCGGTTCTACCGGCATCTTTTCGCCAATCACGAGGGTGTTTTTAATCACTCTGAACAGGAAATAGAATGCTGCATTTAAATACTGTATATCATTATCATGGGAAATATAATTAGGAAGCGTAATTAAATGGGCTTGACTGCATATCAGGCTGTTTCTTGATTTTTCACTCAATCCAGCTGTTTCTCACAGGCTCTTTACTTTGAATACTGGTGGTCTGTGACAGAACCTCTGCACAGAATGGAGGAAGAATTACTTCTTTAAAGGCCGTTCATTTAATCTAACTAGGCCAATTTCTTTAAATGCAATCATGACATTTTCCAACACAACCTCCTTTACTTATTAATTCAGACGCTTCCTTTTGGAATGTCTAGATCCATCCAAAATATTCCAATTTGAAGGCTATATAAAACCCCAAGCATACAAAGTCCCTGGTGGCATGGGCTGGCTGTTTATTATGTGTTTGTTTAATGTGTTGTACAACGTGGGCCTGATTCTTGATTGGATTTTCTTAAGGGCTACCAGTATGTACAAAGAAATGAGGGTGGTAAAACAAGAGTGGTCCCTTACTGAGTACAATGCTGGTTTATGATGATTCTTTTTCTTCCTGCTCAGAAAGGAAAAAGGGAAGAATTCTGAATTACTGGAGAAAATATTCTGTCTTCCCTCCAATAAAGCCATAATACTGCAAGAGGGGGAAATGCTGGGAAGGATATGTTGAGAAAATTAGTGTAATTACACTAAAAAATGGCCATTTTACCAGTGGACAAAAATCTTTGGATTGAGTCATGTAGGTGGCTGGAGAAGAGTTTGCTGCCAGTGAAAGAGGCAAATCCATGCTCTCCCCTTCCAGGGCAGGACACAGCACTCAGGCCAGGCCCGGTGCTCCTATGACCCCTAAGCAAGCTGATTCAGCTCCCTGTGCCAGCAAATACCTAAACATCTTCTTTTAATTATTTTTTTTTCCCCCTGTGGTGCCTGAGAGAGCTAAATGAGCTCCCAAAGGGATCAGATGAGCACTGGTGTCAGCGACAGGGGCACACAGGTCCATCCATGCTGGGCTGGGGGGACACCCCGCTCCCTTCTGGCAGGAGCAGGCGCCTCGATGGGCCCAGCAGTCTCATCTGACTCTGCTTATCACTGCAGTCATGTGGTGGAGGGAAAGGCTATCTGGAGATCGTGGTATGGCATCTCCACAGCCAGGAATGTTTGAGATGTTCCCATCCCACCAGCGGGCTTTGTTGAGTGACACTAATTCTTAAAGCAAAAGAAAACCCATTGCTTGGGGTTTTCTGCTTAGGGACAGTTTTTCTTGGACCGTGCTCATAGGCCTTTCTGGACGTGTAGGATTTCATTACATGGGCATGAGCAGCGGCAGAAAATGCTTTTCAAAATTCTCAAAAGCCCTGCTCCCTGCAGGAACCAGCTGTGTCCTTTTTCCAGGGAAAGAGTGGTTAAAGCAGCAAACAGATTCCTCGTGGTCACTGGAAGAGCCAGGGCTCCACGTTTGTAAATCTTCCCCAAACCAACAGGCTGTGCAATATTCTCTGAGCTTTAACAAATATTAAATACTTTATGTCCTACTGAATGTAACATTAAAAAAATTGAAGAATCTGTGGCTGACATAATTACTTCATGCCAAAAATGCCTAAAGCTAATTTCCAAGGCGGTAGAAAAGTAGAAGTTTAATTTATAGGCACAGTGAAAGGATTTTGCTATCTTATTTCTTCATGACAAAAGCTACAAATTCTTTTTCATTCCAAGAGTAACGAATTGACTTAAACAGAAGCAGTAAAATCAATACAAAGTTTCTCCTGCTTCAGAGATGTCAGAGCTTTCCCAAAGTGTGACTCAAGGCAGCATTTCCTGCAGTCCAGGGAGAGAAGCTGGCTGTGCACTTTACGGATAATTAGCTGAAGAGGACACGGCTGATGCTGAGAATTGTATTCCCTTCCAACCAGAGATGCCTGGCTGACCCCAGAACCACACAGCAGCAAATGGCAGTCAAGAGAGTTAGGGGCCCTCTAATTTGCCCAGTGTCCAAAATGCCAAACCCCAAATTCCACGGTTTCTTCCCTAAGCACACAGTAGAACTAGTCAAAACAGCTATAAATACATTTCCCCTGTATCTGCACATTCCATAAATAGTACAAATATAATTTTATGGCAATAACAGAGACTGGAACAGTGGGATTATCTGCTTGAATTCAGATACTTGTATGGTTTAACTTCTGCCATTAGAGTTTGAACTCTGAAAAGATTATGGGTATAAATCCATTTTCGCTTTTACAACACAGCCATGTGCAACAGGGTGCTTGCTTGTTTCATGAACAGGCAGCAACAAAACCTTTCAAGAGCAGGGATCATCCTGCTTCCCCTGAAACCAAGTGATGATGTTGTCCCTGACTTTGTGGAAAGGGTGACAGCATCCTCTTTTATATACTTCTAAAATTACTTTCTCTCTGATTTTTGTTGTATTTTCTTTATTTCTTGAGAAATAATTCCGTAATATATATCTTTTTGTGTTTACTGCTTTGTAAGGAGTTGTACCAGGTTAGGTCTTTTCGGGTTCTGAGAAACCAGAGAAATGAATTTTGCTTGAGATGGTGTCCTTTGAGGTTGCAGAGCGAGGAGGAGATGCCAGAGTTGCCAGACCTTCCTGAAGGAATAAAGGGAAGACAATCACAGCAGAGGGAACAGCAGATCTTTCATTCCCTTGGAGGGATCCTGGTGATCTCAGTGCCTTCCGAGGAGGAGCGCCAGCACATTTCAGCGACCAAAGAGAGTCAGAGCAAGAGTCCAGCCATTCACTGACCCAGCTGACTCCAGGATATCGGCTTGTGGAGGAGAAGGACGCTGGATGGATGTGGAATAGCTTGTCCACTGTGGCCATACGTTTTGTTTTATGTTCGAGTGAGGTATGCGTAGCACACTTGGCCAGCGTCCATCCTTCCCACTTGTTGATTATCCTCTGAAGTCATCAGTCACTTTTCTGCTCCCTTCAGTAGGAGCTGGATGGAGTTTTTCCTGGCAGTTTCTAGCAACCATTTTATCTATCTTCTGTCAGCGCTTAGTTAGTGCTAAATTGGAGTTAAATAGGCAAAGACAAAATCTGCCCTGTAAGAGAAACTCTGTGTTTTCAGCAACTTCGTGATTAAGATGCTGAGGCTGGGGTTGGTTTTGTGTGCAAGGGCTGGGATTGAAGTCATCCATTTCTGAGCTGGTTCAAAGTTCCTTGGTGTCAGTGGCAAAGGTGGTACAAAGATGGAAAGAAATAACGCTTGTGTAGGGGGTAAAAACAATAGTATTTTTTTTTCTCCTTGTTAAAAAAGGCAAAAATACAGAAAATATTTTGTGGAGTAATAAAAATGCACCCTAATATAATCCATCAGTACTTTTTATGGCATGAAATGATTTCATGAGATACTGCCAGAGCTAAACCAGCACAAAACTTTAAAAGAAAAAGGAGTGTAGTATCATTATTTTTGTTATTGTTATTATTAATATAATGTATTGATTTAAAAATGTATCCTAGTTATTTCAAATTACAGTAATTATTGCTTTAAATAATCGAGTTCATTTTAATTTCATCGTGTGTTTGAGGGACGTAACAATATATATTTGTAAGAAAAAAACATCTAATACGGGAACAGGTATCCCTAGAACCCCTTAAAGCAATGTTCCCTGTTTTCCATGTGTCTGTTCCTCATTTCTGTTCATAAAAGTGGTCATCTTAGGGGAATGATAAAAAATTATCACGCAATCAGACATTCTTACAGTCCAAATCTTGCAGTGACGGAGCCAGTGGATTTTGGGCTTTTCCCACTCGAGTGGGTTTTTTTTGCCACTGAAGAAGTTTTTTTGTCTCTATGGTGTGTGTGGTGACACCACGCTCTCCGTGCTGGCACGACAAACCTCTCGCTGCCCGGACCACGGGCAAGGTTTTGGCGTATTTCTTACCCAAAGGACAGGGACAAATAGACTGGGAGGGTGGGACCCGGCATTTTCAATGCTGGAACGTGGATTTCAGTGCCGTGGCCGCAGCCTCCCTGCGAACTGGAGGGAAGCAGGGAGGGATGGTGCTCCCGCGGGGGCCATCCGTGCTCCTGGGGTGCATGGGACAGGGCTTTACCGACGGCCATGGGGTTAATTTCCCGACATTTATTCCCCGCATCCCGAGCCCGGCATCAGGGCAGCCGCCCCCGCCCCGCATCCCAGAGCCGCGCTCGCACCGCCGGGGCCCGGGAAACAGCGAGGGATTGGGCGCAGGGAAGGACGGGCGAGGCCGGGCGGGACAGCGACGGGACGGGAGAGAGACAGCACGGGACAAGGATGGGACAGCCGTGGGATGGGACCGGGGCGGGATGGGACAGGGATAGGACGGGACAAGGATGGGACCGGGGCGGGATGGGACAGGGATAGGACGGGACAAGGATGGGACAGCGGTGGGATGGGACCGGGGCGGGATGGGACAGGGATGGGTCGCGACAGCGGCAGGACGGGCTAACGACGGGACAGGACAGCGACGAGACAGGACAGAGGCGAGACAGGACTGAGACGGGACGGGACCAGGATGGGGCCAGGATGAGAGGGGACAGAGAAGGGACAGAGACGGGATCGGGACGGGACCGCGCAGCGGTGGCGGCGGAGCGGCCCCGGCCCGGCAGCGCCCCCGGCTCTGATTGGCCAGTCCCGCGGGCGGTGCAGCCAATGGGGAGGCGCGGCACCGCGGCTATTCATGAGCCCGCGCTTCCCGCGCGGGACCGCGCTCGGCTCCGGCCCCATCGCGACCGCGCTCGGCTGAGCTCGGCTGAGTTCGGCTGAGTTCGGCTTGTGTCGGCCCGTCTCGGCCCTTCTCGGCTCGGGTGGGCTCAGCCCAGCCCGGCTCGGCTCAGCCCAGCCCGGCTCGGCTCAGCCCAGCCCGGCTGAACGCACCCAGAGGCTCCCGAGCAGCGTGAATCCTGCGGAGCCGCCCGTTAGTGCGGCTGGAAGCGGAGCTGTGGCCTTTCCCAGCCATGAAGTCATTCCCTGGTGCTGATTGAAATCATCTGTTTTCAGTTCTCTGACAAATTAATTGAACTTTCCTCTGACTCAGGGGCCTTCTGACTTTTGAAGCAGATTTTGTCTACACGCCGTCTCCCAGACGAACACAATTTAATTTTCTAGGCTTTAAAGGAACTTTATGTTTCCAGAAAGGCAATGAAAGAGGCATTTGTTCGGCGATAGCGTTGTGACTTCTACAAATATGGCACAAGAATAGAAGCCTATAAAATGTTGATTTTACTGCCGCTGATAACCAGCTCCAAAACGTGTTAGATCCTGAGATGCACAGGACTGATAACACGGCAGGCCAGGAGTTGCTTCCTTTCAAGTACGCTAAAAGAATGCTCCTTAAATAACTGCGAGGGCTCTCGCAGGGCAGAGCTGGGACAGCGCCGAGCCTGTGCCCGTGTTCTGTGCTGATCAAATAACTACTGATAAAGTAGTTCCAGTTCAATTTAATTTCGTTTGGCTAAGCAGGAGCTGCAAAGTTCAGCTGGAGTCCAAATCCCCGCCGCCCCCAAGCCCTGAGTCCAGGTTTATGATCCAGGCTCCCCAGTGGGATGGGTTGTTCCACCACTCGTTCCATCTACCCTGGAGAACATTTAAAACTCACCTTTCGAACATAATGAGACAAAGTCTGCTTTCGGGTACCTGAGTGTTGCTGCCTGTGCTCCTCATCTGGGCATATCCAGTGTTTGCAGTGGCTCAGGGCAGTCATGGCAAGGCCATGCTGGGCTTGGGGGCTGATGGAGGAGCACTGAGGGGTCAGACTGCCATCTACTCTGCATTTTTCAGTGATACCGGTCGATTTTCGCTGTTATAAAAGCACCAAAGCACATAATTAACTCGGTGGGCTTCTGCTCTCATTTACTGGGGTAGATTTGAGCATGTCCTTTGTTGAAAACGGAATGAAGAAACTCTGCTGTTTTTCTTGGCCCGTCCGAATTCTTGCTTCATTTTTGCCCTCACTCCCCCTCCACTCTAAAATCCAAATGATTTGTAAATATTAATTAATTAATTAATTAATCTCTGAAATAATCCCGGGAAATAAGGCTGTTATTTGTGGTTCTTCATATAGATTAAAAAAAAAAAACCGTGATATTTGAAAGAATTTTATGAGGCTATCAGGAATCCAGTCCAAATTTTGTTCCATGTTTCAGCTGTGGTGGCCAGGACCTCAACCAGCTCTAACTGACTCAGAACTTTCATCATGGGCTGACCCTCACACCATTCCTAGTTCTTCACCATCTAATTTGCACTTGCTACTTTGGAAAGTCTTCCCTAGAGCACTGAGCTATTTGAAAAATCTGTGTTCCACTGAAGTGCTCGAAAGGAATTAAAACATCGATACTAAAATCATAACAATAGGTGCCTGACATTTCAGCACAAAACCTCAGACTCAAACATTCCTGAATGCCAGAGAAATATGCAAGTGAATCCAGACTGTTTCAGGCTTTTTGAGGAATATCATGGAAAGGGATGGCAATATTCATCTGGGCCACCTATCCCTATCCAATATTTTCATTTTATGTACACTGGATGCATGTAACCCAGATCTGTATTTTTGCTTTCATTCAATTGTGGCAAATTCCAGGCGAAGGAGATTTTGTGTCTTTTTTACTCAAATTTCCCACTGACTTTAAAATTCTCCTGGCAGGCTCTTACAGTTTTACTCGACTGAGAAGGAAGCACAAAGGCCGTCAAGTTGAGGAGTCATTCTTATGCCCTGGGTGAAAGCTGCTGCTGCTGCATGATCTCAAAGGTTTCAACAGGCATCTTTACAGTGTTTTGTGGCAATACCTAGTTCTGAAGTGTGTGAAAGGACATTGAAATGTTCTCAGTGATCCTGATGATCCCAACCAGCACGTTCTGTGATTCTGAGTAGAGGGGTCTTGCTTGTGTGTCTACAATAACTTGTTAGTCCTTCATGATATTCCATCTGCTGATGTTTAAACTTTCAGTTAATTTCCCAGTTTTGCCTGTTTTTCAAAGTATTTACGTTATGCAACTGTACAACATAAATGTGTAGTTTAGTGTCCCAGCTTTTAACACGGTGGGAAGTACAGGTGTGTGATAAATGTACACACAGCCACTAGACATGATCCAAATACCACCCAACAGCGTCAACTCAGAACAGGATGTGAAAAAAAAAGGGAAAAGCAGTGAAGCTGCCTCCAAACCATCTTCTTCCTTGGCACAGTAATCCATGCTGGGCGACTCCAGGGAAGCGCAACTGGGAATGGAGCCACGCCCTCTGAAGGGTGTAGCAAAGGCCTTGATGATAGCCAAGGTATTTTACAACAATAATTACTTTGAACTGTGAGCTGTGCTTCGGGATATCTGTGCAGCTGGGAGGGAGTGAGGAGCGAGATAAGATTTTTGTAGCTTTAAAAGAAATGTTTTCTGTTGTGCTTGCACAGGTTGTCGGTGCAGAATCTGGTCCTGTTTTATGACAGAGGCCATGGAACCAGCTACTACAGGAGGTTTATTTCTTCCATCAGCATGTGCCTTTAGCTCTCTGGCGCACCAGCAGAAAAACAGCCTCCTTGGGCCAAATCTGTCGTATCTTTATCATGATGGAATAGTCCCCTCAACTTCAGTGCAATTATTCACGAGTGAAACAAGTGTCCTAAGTCTCCTGCAAAAAAAGGAATTGAAAGTACCCATGATTATTCCTCATGACATTGGCATTTCTGCAGCAAAAGTTCACTTTTCTGGTCTAAACTGAGCAAAGTGCTCTTAGGGTGACAGATAATTGGGGAAATGAACTCAGGGAATCTTTTTCTGGCTTTTAAATAATTTCTAGTCATTATTCTCCTTTTAATTTGGTTTATTTGCAAATGGAGCTTGTCCAGGAAGGCAAAGTGTTGATTAGCAGCCAACACTTATTTAATAATGGAACAAAATTAGTTTTGCAGTGAAGGAGAATTCACTTCAGGAAGAAACAGGAGTAACTTGTAAAGATTAAATCTACCAAACAGGAAATGGAATCAGTCCCGTGGGGTTTAGGTAGTCTGATTGCAATGCCAAGGGTGTAAATTGCTGAACAGCTTTTGCTGGCCTGAGCTGCTGTTGGCTTTCCCTTCCTCCTGACTGCTCCTAGGGGTTCCGCTGCTGCCTGAACCATTCCCCTCCCATCTGGATCAAGCCCCTGAGCTGCCTTCAGGGCAAACGTGGCTGGGGGAGAATTGCTAGCAGCTGCTTGCACTGCTTAGTCACCACTGCCACCAAGAACCACTGCCTGAGAGAGCTGCAAAATATTTGCAACGTGTATTTACAAACAATTGCTAGAGAGATTTTGTCTGCCCAAAGCATTTGTCAAACAATTTTGAGCAAGGAAGTAAATACAGATAAATAGATTTTCTTTTGACCAGGGAAAGTATATGGGCAGATTTTATATCATCTCATATGGCTAATCATGCTGCCGTAATATTAAATAAAAGCAATGTAACTGAGATGTAGCAGGATGGGGCTTTTTGGGTTTTTTTTCTGCTTGGACCTATTCTGATGATGGATTATGTCAGTTAAACATTTTAGGAAACAGAAGCCGCTTCTCTGTAAGAGCTCAGCAGCAGAACTCCCAGCTAAACCACAGGCAGTCCATGTTTGAATGGGTGCTGGTGCCAGCCTTGAGTGAATGACTTCTGAAAGCAGCACCACGTAAATGCATCTGAATAAAATAAGAGCAGACTGGAAGCAGTTCCTGAGACTTGAGTGAATGACCTTTCTTGCTGTTGTCGTTTCCAAATTTTTGGCAAACTCTCCCCTGACCACTATATTTCATTTCCGTGCACCCCTGTACTTCCCAATTCCGGTCAGGAGCAGAAGCAGAAGTAATAAAATACCGCAAGCAAAGCTATTCTTGTGATATTTCCGGTGCTACTGGATGCAGCACCAACAGGAAATCTCATGAGAAAGACTGTCCCTTCACAGTTTCCAGGCCCCACTTTGGAAACCCAAGCGATTTGGTGGAAATAAACAGCCAATAGGCATCCTCCAGCTTGGGTGAATAAACCTCCTTCTCCCAGCGTTTCTGGTGCAGTCCCTTCCACTCCAAGGCCTCGTGACGATCGTAGGCACAGGGAAGACTGTGGCTGGCTCACAAGAGTCTGAACCTTCCTTTCTGTGCAGTTATGTGAAATGAAGGGACCTGCACGCCTGCAGCATTCTCTCTTCCAAAAATGAGCTCTTGAGAGCTCACCGTGCCTCAGGACTGCAGCCTCGACCTCCACCCGTCGTGCCTGCTGATGGTGATTTGCAGAAAGGAAGGTGTCCCCCTCCCACCTCAGCCTGCATGTGTGTGCTCCAGGAGGATTCCCAGTCTCCCAAGAGACTAAGGAGGTGGAGAGGGAGAAGAGCAGGGGAAAAAAAGGGACATTCAGGCGATTCTTCTCTTTCCTTTCCTGCTATAACCCCCACCCCTCACTGCTTTGAGTGTTACACACCTTATGCAGGAATGGGAAGGAGCTGTGCCTATTTTGCCCATATGCTATATTTTGTGTGATAATTCAAGCAGTTTGGCCGCATGCTTGGAATGCTTATTGCCGTTTCCAAGTCCAAGAGTTGCCATCCAGTCCTCAGCCCACAGGAAGGGGACCTTTCCTTCGGCAGCGCAGCAGAGGAGGCCCACGGTGGTCACAGATCTCAGGGCTCCCCTGCAGTCGGGCAATGTTTTGCAGCAGCTCTGCTGCTCAGCCAGATGATGGACACACGCACACATGCTGGCAGAGATGATGACTCAGATGTAAACCCTTCCTGGAGTGTCACTCTCGCTCTCTCTCTCCAGAACAAATGCCTTCCCTCTCGGTAACTGATACAACAGCCCTGGCCCTCCAGCTGCAATGCCAGATTGCATTTGCAGTGTCACTTTGGCTGTTAAAAAATCCTCGTCACAGTCATCTGCTTCAGCACCCAGCCTCCAGCCCAACGGAGTGTGGGCCTCTTTGTTTTCCTCGCGTGCAGCCGGGATGCAGGTCTCCAGTGATGCTTGGTACTCAGGGCTTTTGGGGATGGAATGCAACCGCTTAAAACTGTTTGGTTTGTCACTTTTGCATTTGCTACACAAGGCTCTGCTAGTACAAACGGGCCTGTTTATAATATTCATCAGACAGTGGAAGAAATTCCTCTGATGTCTGCATAATGCAGCGAGCAGACTCCTTGATTATTAACATACCGGTTGTGTACTCTTATTTCAGATGTTAGCTCAACACTGGGGAGAGAGAGCTGGGGGAATAAAAAATGCAAGACACATGACATGCTTGGGATTTGGTCAGCGAAACTGGAAAAAATATTTACACGGTTAGGTCGTGTTTTTTATGTAATTCTTTCCTTTTATGTAATATTTGGAGAAGCCGCTGAATTTTCGGTTCTTACCCAAATGAAGCCACACCTCTGAGCACCGGAGCAATCACTGCAGGAGAGGGAGTGGGAGAAACACGTCCCCATCCCTTCTTAATCCTCTCATTGATGTGCTCATTAGTGTTGGCACGGGGATCGTCTGATGCATCTCGTCCCTCCCCCAGCACTTCCTTAAGCTCGGCATTTCCATAGGAACTTCCAGCCGGGGCCCGGGATGCTCCAGTGATCTTCCCGGCCCCTGTTTGTGGCTGCTGGATGCACCAACCCCTCTCACCACGTGTGTCTAACCAGACCTTCCCTGCCAGCCCTCAACCAATGCTGCAGAGGAAGGAATCCTGCGATGCTTGTTTGTGCATGAAAATACCTCTTGGAATAGAAAAGTCACAGCAGTCAAGGTGCTTAATGTTGTCTGACCAGCAATAACTTCGGTGGGCATCAGCCGCTGCAATCCTGTCACTGGTGTTTTACCCATTATTTGCAATACTCTAATTTATTAACGAAGCCTTTTTGATGCCTTAGTCATAGAAAATACAGCAGATCTTTTTTTTTTTTTTTCTTCTTACTCAGTGTTTTCATCCCTTGGGTATTGTGTCTTCTCTTCATTTACTGTTTGTTATTTTGGTGGAGGAACTTTCACTTTTGGTTGGTTTCAGAGCCCACCCTGGATATGCCCTGGAAGGGCTGAAGTACAGTAGATGGGACATTAACTCGCATTAATGTGGAAATTTAGAATCCAAATAGAACTTGTCCTGTTACCCAACAATGAGTCATTGTCCTTTTTCTCTTTTTAGCCAACAGCAGATTCAGAAGCTGAGACAGTTTCCTGCAGATAAGAGATAAATTGAAGGGAAACCTGGCAAAAAGATGATGGTCAAGCTGCAAGATATCATTTCCTCCAAAGCCCCTACATACTAATTAACCATTCCAAGCATATTTTCAACAGCATTTAGGGATTTCCTCATCAAAATAAACTTCCTCCCATGTTATCTTCATTTTTGACATCCGGTGTTATAGTCTGACATAAGAGTCAGGGTTAAAAATCCGTAATATTGGGCTGTGTGTATATTTATGCACAAGGGCGTGCACACTCACACATACACATACACACGATTGAAGCTGTGCCAGTATTACTCTGGAATTTTAATGCCTGATCCAAAGTCCTCTGTAGTCAGCAAGAGATTTTCTGTTCACTTCAGTAGTAGCAGGATCGAGCCCCTGTCCTTCCGCATCCAGATTTTTTCATTTATGCCTTATGACTTGTTTATAACAAACTACAGATGGGCTTGAGTCATAAAGTTCGGGGTATTCGGTTTGGAGGCTTTGCTTTGGGCCCATCCCTTTAATGTACTGCTTATTCCAGACCTGCCTTTTAAAGAGGAAAATATTGTCAGAATGAAAGTGTATGTGCAATAAACAAACTTCTCATTTCCTTCCCCTTAAGTTTGTTTTTTTTCCCCCCCTTTTGAAGCTGATTTCTTAACCGGACAATTAGTTTTAGGGCTGCAGTTGAATGCAAACTTGTCATACCTGATTTGCAGTCCTTTCTGTTTCAAGTGCTATCAATTATTTTCTAACTAGATGCTCCTGTGGGATCAGCTGTCACTAAGAGCAAATTTGAACACAATGGGTTGCTTCCTATTTCCAAAAGAATCTGAAGATTGTCAAAGCTTGACAGGCAGCTCCAGTTTTAAGATGAAACAGATAAGTTAGGTTTCCCTGGTAGGAGCTTTTGAACACAAGCAGATAAAGGAAGTATTGTTTCCAAAGAGGGGATGCCATTTATAGTGCAAATTCACCCTTATTAAGAACAAACTGCTGTTGCTTTAAACACACAGTCAAATGCATTTGCACTGCAGAGGTAATAAAACGCTTAGAGTCTCTTCAAATATTTCTGTAGATCCTGCACTTACAAATTCGGCTTTCATACTTCTATTTTTTTTAAATGAGGGACTGAGTAAACCATTTAAAAGATCAGTAGATGGTATAATGTAGCTGTTGTGTAGATCAAATACATGAGGTGTTGATTTTATAACTGGATTAATCGACAGTCAGCTAGAAGTTAAGTTTGTGTCGCCTTGTTTTTGAAGATGCTTCATATATTGTGTGCCCTGGTAATTACTTGTGTGTGTTGCACATGGAGTTCAATTGCACGTTATTTCAGGCATGTCACAAGTGAGAAGTGCCTCAACTTTTAGGTCTGAGACAGCAGTAACTTTATTTTGTGTGATGCCGGGGTGTAGTGATGCCACCTTCGTGCAAAGAAATGTGAGAGTGTCACTGAATGTGCACTTAAGGAATAAAAAAAACATATTTTGGGAGTTGACGCTGGATCAATGATCCCAAGGTCTGAAGTGTTGCAGTTGTCCACAGAGGAGACTCACTGTGTGTACTGGGAAGACTCATGGCTTAATTCAGGAGGAAAAATTGTCCTTCAAGTCCTTTTCCGTTCACAAAGCCATTTGGGGTGCCAACAAAGATACCATCTAACGCCAGGTTGTGGTTGGTCTGTTGTGTGTCCTCACTATGAGCACAAGGCAAACCCTGAGTCATTCAGGTGGCTGATCAAATGGCCAGTGACCTCAGGAATTAGTCACATCTGGCACATCTGCTTTTGTTACAAGTGTCTTGCTGAATGGAAGACTTGCCGCAGTGCAGGAGGTCCTGAGCTCCCTGTGTGAAAGCTGGCTGAAAGAGAATTCTTCCTCCCTCAATAATCTGATTCCATCATAACAGGAAACATGAAAGAGTGTGACCACTTGTTTTTACCATGTGTAGTCGGTGGGGTATTTTGAACTTTCTCGTCTTGGAAGTTTTCAGTGAAAACCGACCTTGAGGATGATAAAATTTCATTCAGAACCACTGGAGTTGGGGAAACACCAAGGAATGGTAAATATTCTCAGACAGGGCAGTACAGCCTGAATGTAGCTGCTCCCCTGCTGGTGGATTTTACCCAGAACGGATGAAAAGGAGGAATTTTGGCCACGAGGGCAATTCATGCAGTCTACCAATGGGGAAAAGCAATGTTATTTCCACTTGCAAAATCATAGGGCTTCATTGCCACACTTTCACAATCACCAAATTAGAATCAGGTGTTAATTAGCACTTGTGTTTGGCAAGCCCATTTTATTGAGAACATTTGCCTTGGTCAGACTTTTGATTATTTTGGCTCTGAAACCTGGTTTACATTGATTTAATCATTAGAATACCCTCTTCTAAGGCTTTCAAATGATGCAATTAAGGGCAAATACCACATCTCCTGCACAGCAACAGGGATCTGAACAGTTATGACAAAGCCAGGAGACAGCAATAAGTGCAATTTTTTACCTTTTAATGGGGTCTAATCCTGTAGGAGAGCATGTGCCACATATTTATATATATTTTTATATATATTTATATATATATATATATTGCTTGTCCATTACTTCACCTGTACATTGGAATTCTCACACATCTTTGTGTCGTGCTAAATGAAAGTGTTTTCTAAATGAAATGTTTCTAATGAAAAATACAATGTATATTGTATGGGGACATGACAGTCCTTACTCAATTTATAATTCCAACCATTTACAGAAAAATCTCAGTGTTACAGTTGCATCCAGGGAGCAAATAGAGGCTGTGGCACAAATGTGATACAAACGTGTCAGCATCTACCAGAATTCCCGACCTATTCTCAAGATTTCTATTCAGAAATAAGTTATTTAGGTTATTTCCTTCTAGAAGCTTCTCATCTGCTTAGCCATGTGTCCTCTCCTGCTTTGCAGCAGTATTTCAGAGAACTTGTTTTCACTTTTTTGGCATTATTGTGCCTGTTTGGAACCATTTGCTAACAATTTAAAGCTCCTATCTTTTAATTAGCTTTTTTTTTAACATTTCTAATTGTCAATATTAGGGTACAAAAGTAAACCAACAAGGCTTTATCTGCAATCAAAAAAGCTTCTGCTTGCTCGATGTGGTAGCAAGTAATAATTTGGTGTAGTCAAGTTTTTGCATAAGTTGAATCAAGCAGCAAATCATGGAGGAAAATCAGTGTTTTTACTTCCAGAATTCTGCTGGGTCATATACTGTTCATTGTTACACTTCACTGATGCTTTTGAGTCAGATGAGAAGGGCTTTTGTGACTTTTCCTCACCCTGAGTAGTACCTTACTCACCAGAGCTTCCAATAAACCCACTGGCAGCAGTGTCCCACCAGAGCTGAGGTGTCGGGATCCCACTCTGTCCTTGTTCATAATTCCATTCCCGTATGACTGAAGAAAAACACCTTGAGGAAAGGAAGCAATCTCTCTAAGGAAGGCTGAACCTTTTTTTTCCCCCTACTCCTTGAATAGCTGTACGATGGTGATTTTTATCAGATGAGTCATCTGCCAGGTTTAGAGAATCGGTGCTCATGCTGTGGATCCATTAGGGGTTTGTACTTCTCTCCATGACAATACAATGAACTTGGAGGGAGTCATGAGGAGGCAGCTGCTTAGATCAAGTGGCAGTGTCTGTCCACTCCTCAGGCTGTAGCCAAAATCAACAGTGTGTCTTTACAGTTGATCTAGGGAATGCTGTTACAAATATGGGATGTTTGCACTAATGACTTAGTCAAATACATCTGGAGCCCTTTTCCCTGAAGAAATGAAACTGATGTAATAACACAACACAGTCTCCTTATTATGTAAATCATGAGGCAGAAGGCTGAGGACGTTATTTAAAGCAAACTGAGGGAAGCTGAAGATTTGCTCAAGTAATTTCCCGTTTTTACCCCATATGAGATCTTGCAGATGGCAGGAAGGACTAGAAAAAGCAGCAGCCTCCTGGCTTCCAAACATGAGACAGCTCTCATCTCACAATGGGATTTTACACCACTGGAAACCTGGAGTTTTCCACAACAGAAGCACTGGGACACGTCGTAAGAAAATCAACCCAGACTTTACACATCCCGTGTATAGAAAATAAAGGAATAATGTAGGTTGTCACTTGTGATGGGGTTTTTGGAGGCATGAATTTGTCTTAAAGACATACTCTGGTTTTGAGCCCAGGAAATCTCTCTAGCTTGCAAATAGAAATCTCCCTCTTTTTACACTAACTGAAACTTGGATGCAGTGAAAAAGTGGGAAAGAACCAACGAGAACATTTTCTGTAATTTTTGGCTAATCGTGCAGTATTCATCTTTACTTCACATAAAGCTCATGGCCAAGTTTTTTGCTTACTTTATTGAAGTTTTTTTTGAATCATGATGTGTTTTGGATCATTTTTCTTTAATGAGTTTTGTTTTTTCTGTGACATTCACAATGTATCATCTATAGATGAACGTAAAGCTTTATGGGTTGCTGCTTGTGGCTGAGGAAAAATGAACCTTGGTGCCATTTCCTTTCACCCTTAGCAAAGCCAGGCCAGTGCCCTGCCACAAAAAATAGCTTTACTTTTCTGGCGCAACAGGGTTTTCCTAAATAGATAAAGCAGATCTCTACAAGACACAACATTTTTGAGGGCATGACTCAGACACAAAGTTCTCTGGGGAATGCACACCATGGCAGGGCTCCCCACCCTCTGCTTGGCTGTCAAGGTCCACCCTCTTACATTTCATTTTCTGCAAGAGGAAGAGATGTAGGAGGTCTCAGTGCATCACTGCTTGGTGCACTGCTGAAAGAGCTGAAATACCTCAGGCCTGAGTGCATGTAAAGGTTTACATAAATGAGAACAAAGAGGAGTTGCCTCAAGACAACTCATTATAGTGCTCTCCTACACTCACTGCCCTGCTGAACATGCAGGGGATGCTCTGTGACTCATTGTTTGTGGCTTAGGTATTGGCCAAGGCATTGGCAGCTTTCACTAACTTCAAACCAATGTGACTTTTCTCATGGAAGAATAAAATTTTGCACCTTTAAGATTTGCTTCACTCCCCCCCTTTCCCCCGCCCTCCAATTTCTGATTTATTTTCATTCTTTCTAATTTTCTTTCTCCTCTTTGTGGACCTGGAACTTCCAATGCATGAAGGAAAATTGTTTAGATGAAAGAAAACTATGGGGAGACATCAAGAATCACGACTATAAGCAGTAAAACGTAAGTAAGAGAAGGAGGAATTTTCATGCTTCACATAAAAAGCCTAGGATTTCATTTAGCTTCTCAAAACCAGCAAATCATCACATGTTCTCACTTTCACCACCCTGGCCCTAGTGATCTGCTTAGGGCTCGAGCTGCTTGCCCATATAAATTCATACAAATATCCATGTAGAGTACAGAGGCTCAAATATTACTGTGGTTGAAGGCTATGAGATGTTTGTGTGTCTTGCACCTTCTAATCCCACAGCTTTCATTGATTCCAAGACCACATGAATGTTTTCTTCCTGCCTGTGTGAAGATTCACTTGCACAAACCTTATTGCTGTCAGAGTGTTTCAATCTTTTCACTTCCTATGAGCCAGATCTGCTGGGACAGTGTTTCCCCCAGTGTGGATCTTTATCCTTGAATGTTTGTGTGGATTGCAAAAAAAAGCCCTTCTTCCCATGGGTGCAAAATCCTTTCTCTGCACTGATGAGGTCTGGGTTCGAGCAAGAACTTATTATTTCTGAAATATGGAATGCATTTGCTCTTGGAACACATGTCCTTTTTATGCCCCCTGGTTCATGAGCTGGTTGCAAAGCTACAAATTTGCTATAAAATTCCTTTTAAGGTGCAGCGCTGCTAGAAATTTGTAGAATAATAGAGATCCTTTCATCCTTTGTATTTAAACATGCAATTTGCTTTAACGGGATCTGATCAGCCATTAAAACCCACTCTGTGTTTTACGTGTCTAACAAAAAACACACTTGCCCAAGTAAAATAGACTGCATGCAAGGCTACAATATAACTATTTCTATTTAACATATAACGAGGTCCTGCAGAGCTCCTTTTGTCCTGAGGGGGTTTAACAGCCCTGTCCCAACACCACCAGTGGAAGGCAAAGGAAGCCCTGTGGAAGGAAAGCTGCAGCACAGCACCATGCAGGTGTAAAGTGGGGTTTTGGTGGTGTTTTGGGTTGGCAGCCCCAAAGAAGGGCAGGGATGCTCCATCACCTTTGTGTGGGATCTGTAATGTTGGATGTCTCTGCTGTAGCACTGGGAAGGAAGAAGTTCACAGAGTTCAAGGCTTGGCTGCAAGACTCGTGATAAATTTGGAGGTCGACTGTTTCCTGTTAATGCTGACTGATTTGCCATAGAATTGCCTTTTTTTTTTTTTTTTCAATGAAGAAAATGCAGTTTCTTGTATAGTCCTATTTGTTTTGCTTAGGCATGCCAAGTGTTGCTTGGTGGAAGGCATCAAGCAGGCATCAAGCACCAAGAGAGAATATCCTGGCTGTGGGAAGTCCAAAGGCCTTTCCACAGATAGCCTTTTGCTCAAAATCCCATCCAATTTGCTTTTCTCTAGATAATGTTTTGGTTCTTTTTCCTTCTGACTCTGTGTCCAGCCTTTTTTTTTTTGTCCTTAATGCCCAATTGTTTTCTCTTGCTTTTTTTCCCCCCCAAACCCATAAAACTCAGCAACTACTAGATCTACTGAGCTATCAGTCTGTAGGTATGCATTGGTGCTCCCATGGTTTCAGCTGTCAGATCCTGGGAAGTTATTTGCAGGAGAACCTCATGGACATTAGTGGGAAACCAAGAAATTAATTGCAAGAGATACTGCAAAGACTTTTCAGACTTTGCAACTAAGATCTGATAACTCCTTCGATATCAATATTTCTCCATGAATTTTGATTCCCTTTCATTCTAAAATGAAAGCGTCAAAATAGATTTTTATTTTGGAAATACAGAGATCAAAACCCCACAATTTTTAGTTTGAAGATTCTTCTGTGCATTGCATTTGTCCCATCAGAGCTGAAGGTGAAAATTTAAACAACTTATCAAAACTGGGAGCTGCATTTTGATAACATTTTCATCCTTTTAAGTAGCTAATGTGTTTTTTTGCTGGAGGCTTCATGCATTCTTTCAAGGAAAAGGAGAGTTTGATTATTTTTTTGTATTTGAAATATCTTGTGATCATGAGCACCCCAACCTTTCCTGTCAGTTCAGCCAGGACTGCAGCTCATTTAGTCACCACAATTTTTAACATAATAGTAAAAACCCCCAAACTCTTGTTTTTCACACGTATGTATGTTTAATGCTAAGGATTACATCTGTGTAACAAGTTTTAAGAGACTATTTTACCATGGTTGTCATGAAAACTAGCACATACCAGATTTGTCTTCTTGTTCTTTTTCAAAGCCCAAATCTTTTGGCTGACCAAATAATCCCAAGACCTCTAAAATATTCTGTGATCTTTCTAATTGGATACACTGATGTCTGCTGGAAAACAGATGTGATCAACTGCAGTCATCTGTGAGCTGAAAGAAAATACAGCATGTTTTTTTCAGGAAAACTTTATCAGTAACTCTACCTCCTTCCAAGGCATGGATGTAATCCATAAATAAAAGAGTTGCCATTTGATGAGAAGGAGGAAATTCTATCTTAGCCAATGACAGGGAAAGTGAAATGTGGTCACCCAGAGTTCCTGCAATTCAAAGCCAACTCATGCCCACTTTAATTATTATGATGTATGTTCCCGTTCAACTTTAATAGCCCTGCTTGTACGAGCAAAGGATCTCAATTGCCAGGGTCACATTTGGTTCACTTTTTTCCTCTCTAGTTTGGAGTTAGAAAACCTGCAGGAAGGACAAGGACCCTTTGAGAGAACCATCTGTTCTCTGGGCTCTGCCTCCCCAAGAAAGATTAGCAAAGCCAGGGTGGTCAGTTTGGGTAGACCCCTGGACAGCAGCAGAGTGGAAGTGGGAATAGACTGGCCTCGTTTTGTCCTGAGAAGTTGTGGGGTTCAAAGCCAAAGCACAAGGGTGTTTTTGGAGAGGACTGGATTAGTGTAAGTCGGGATGGCAGAATCCATCACAGGAAACCAGTGGCTCCAGATAGATCAGCCAAGGAGGTGATTGCAATGATTGTTGCATTTTTGTAGGTTTAAGTACTTGCAATTTTAGCTTTAATTTTGCCACCAGTTTTTCAATCTCATTGGAATGTTAGAAAGCAAAAGTTTCACAGGTGGAGTTGGGAACAGAGATCTACAAAGTAAATTAAACTGGTTTGTAGGATTGTGGAGGGTGGAGATGACAGGTGCTAATTGCTGTCATTACTGGAGGATTTGGTACTGTTGAGAAGTTTAAAGAGTTTTGGTTTTGTCCAAGCTCTTCAGGCGCCAGATGGGTTGAGATAATCTGAGGCTTTAGCAATCCATGGTGCATTTGTACTTGGGCAGCACCTCTCCTTTGGGGAATTGATCCACACAAGAGCTGCCTTCCGTGTGGGATTCTCTTCGGAAAACACAGTGTTCCAATCAACCACTCTTTTTCCTTGGAAGGGTCTTGTCTGTCTAAAAGCCCAAGGCAGGGAGAGGGAGGCCACGCTGGTGACTCCTGTGGGACTCCTCCCAGGAATGCTGACAGTGGGAATCGCCGGGCTGCCTCATTAACAGGATTGGCTCAGCTTGGAAACTCAGACATCCCTAAAACCATTAAGGTTCTTCAGGCATTATTTACCTGTGAGGCCTGAGGCATGTCTTGCTTCTATGTGAAAATTCGAGTCCTGATATCAGCGTGTGGCTCTGGCAGCGGTGATTGTAGCCAAGGACCCATAAAACATGTGCTTTTATCTTGCTGCTTTCTAGCACAAAAGTCTTGCAGACATCCAGCATACGTAGGTGGCATGTTTCATTACAGATGTACAATTGATTTTATTCACAGGAATAGTGCCCGTCATCAAACTGATATCAAAGGCCAGTAAGAATTTGTTCTTAGACTGCCACCTCACACCTCATCTAGAATAAATTAATAATTATAACAATGAAAGAGTGAAATTTTTTTTTATCTTTTCAGAGGACACAGGCCCCCAGTTTCCATGAAAACTGCTCTGCAGCCGGCTGCTTCTGCAGCTAACATGTGCTTATTGAGCCAAATCCATATCTCAGGGCAGACCAGAGGGAATGTGTCTATTCTGGTTCTTGAGAAACAAAGCAGGCAAGGGCTATTTCCAGTGGCCTTTCAGGTCCAGTGTGGGTGGCTGAGAATTTTGAATCAAAGTCCTCCCTTTCAAACTGAACCCAGTGATACGAATTTTGAACAGGGCTCGCAGACTTAAACCCACTAAAGGAAAAATTTGAGACAGCTTGTGATGAAACAAGCAACTCTGCTTCTCGGAATATTATCTTCTAGAAATGGGGGAAGCAGTAAATAAGAAACAAACTCAGAAGAATGAATTGAAATATTAGAGGACACCAAAATCTAGGGAAAATGTCTTGGCTCTTTTTCTTCAAAACATTGTGGTAGACTTCTGATAAACTAGAAAACGCAATAAAAGCTGTCAGCTTGGGCCAACAAACAAAAAAAAATGCTGACAGATGTGTGGAACACTCACTTTATTTTTTTTCATTCTTTACAAAGTTATACAATAAAATCCAGCCAGTGTATGTGACTATGATACGGGGGAGGAGGGAAGAAAGGGAAGAAGGTTAGAGACTTTCAAACGTGTAATACTTGGTCTCTAAATCTGTATTTCTTATACAAATAATTTTGAGAGATGCTTATGCATCTCAGAACTGCCTCCACAAAACCTTTAAGGTTGAATTGTCCTTTTGAGATGATGTGACACGGTGTTCTTCATTCAGGGAAGGAAGCACCTATGAACCATTTCTTTTTTGAGTCGCTTTATTTCTGAATCCTCACTTACCCTAAATAAGATCTGAAATGGTTTCCCTTGAACATGACAGGGCGAAGGAGCAGAGGCTACATTGTATTTCTTAAAGGCAGTCTGATGATAAATATATATTTGTATATATATATTTATGTAATATACATTTGTAATGCTAAAAGTGGTCATGTGCTACAGCTTTAAAGCATTTTAAAAATATGTACAGGCTGCAAAGGAGGAGATATTTCATTTTTTGTCAGAGAGTAGCCACTCATAAATTGCTGAACAATGGGAACTGCACGCACTGGTAGTGCCTGGACTTAGGGTGAACCATAGCATTCCACAAGCTTGTAGAGCTCGGCATAAAGTGCTACTATTGGGAGGCTGCATCACCGAGTATCTGCTCCCTTAAACCCCAGGGTAGAGGAGAAATTTTCATGGAGCTTATAGTGATTTATAATGGGAAGCATAGGCTTTTTCATAGACATTGTTCTCAGTGACAGTGTAAAGAAAGAGAGCACTAAATCTCTTCTCATCATAACTAATGATTAAGTCAGCAGCTTTTTTGGCGAATACAGAATGCCCTTCTACAAAAACAAAGTATTCTATTGTGATGTATTACATTTAAAAAAACCCCCATAAGTATCCCATAAGGCTATTGCAATATTTTTAACTAGATCTTCCCTCTTTGTCACCATATTGAAATAAATGGAATGTGTCAGACTGAGTAATGCTCTTTCAATAAGTTTTTAGGAGCCCACTTAGAAGTTTGTCAAAATATAAAGAAACGAGGAAAACTTTCTCAGGATCCTCTATGGCCTGAATGAAAGATCAGTCCATTAAGGAGAAAAGCTTATGCTGATGCTGACACTAATAAATGGGACAGGGAAGGATATTTCATCTTAGTTTGGGCTACCTTGCCCCAAGTCTGCTGCCTGAAGTTACCCTGTTAAATAAACCAGCCAGCTGAAGATGATTCATTGCACTGCAAAGTTCCCATCAATATAATGGGGAAATCAGTTTCGTGTGAATGTTCAAATGTGAACCAACCCTCAACTATTAGGAGACAAAGGGTCAGCAGTTGCTGAAAAATCCGCTGTTTGGACCTGGATTTGAACTGTGCAATGCCTCTGCCTTCGGAGGGCACTTCTGTTATTCAGCCTGGATGCTGAACTTGCTTGAGATCTAACTCTGCTGAACTTGCTTGAGCATCACACTTTATTTGGAAGAAAATACCATCATTTTGCAAGGTTGCTCCTTCTCCAGTTCTTTCATGTCACATGTGATCTCAGCCCTCATGAAGTCAGTGATAACACTCTTACAGCCATCACCAGTTCCAGGCTTTTTTAGTCTCTATTTTGACCCTTGAGGCAAATTTTTGCAGGGTGGACCTTCACAGTTAGATCTAGCTTGGATTTTAACTCTCTCTTGTATGGAATATAAATACATTGTCTTTTATAAAGATGCTCCCTGAGTGATTTTCTGCAACAAAACACTTACAAAAAGAAACCAACAAAAAACCCCAACCTCCTTAGTGCTGCTCAGATGGAAAAATTTGCAGTAATATGGCAATGAGAAAGAAATGTGTCTAATCATTATCCCTCAGATAAAGGTCAGACTTTAGGGGTCCACTGACCTCCACATTGCAAGTGCCATATTTTAATACCCTCTCTCTTTCATTCTTCAGGAAAAAAGATAGATTAATGAGAATCCATTTCCAAGAGATTCTTCTTTTGTGACACTGAACCTACAGTGTGTTCTTATTTGTTTAAGCATTTCTGAGATGTTTGGAAATCTTGCCCAGTCAGTCCTTTCTTGCATCTTTGTACTCCAGCCTTTCCTGAGTGTCACATCTGGAATCTTAGCCACAATTCACAAAAGTTATGGTTGGGTAAAGTGGGCCCTCCTCAGACTTGAGAATCCTTCAGTTTTCCATTCTCCCTCCCTCCCCTTTGCTTTACAAAGGTCCTAATCAAGACTGGGATAGAAGGAAATCCCATTAGAGCCTAATAATGCTGCTTCTTTCCAGAGGGAGTCACTAGAAAGTAATTTATTTCTACTTCAGCATGCGACTGGAGGTACTAATTTGTCACAGGCCTGTGCACGCTGGTGCCATGGCCTTCGTTATCCCAGGGACAGGGGGCTGAGGTGGTGACCCAAAAAGCCTATTCTTCTGCCAGCCTAGCCCTGTTTGTTCCTTCCCAACTCAGACATCACATCCAAGTCCCTGGGACGTGTAAAGCTCTGCCTATGGCTGGAATTTGTACAGTGTAAGGTACCAAAGCCACCATTCTGCTGCCTGCCCGTATTAGCGTCAGCAAGGGGCTGTGGTGAGAGCACCGCTATCAGCTGCGTCCTCTGGGCTCCTGAGCCGTGGGCAGCTCTAATTTTCAGACATGCTTTCCTTCCCCCCGCCCTGCTTTCCCCTATTGTTGTGTCTTTCCCATCAGGGGAATTCACCCTCAAGTTCAGATCGCACACACTTCGGAGGGATGCGGCGGAGAATTGGCCCTTTGTGAGCGTGTGAAGAATGCTTTCCTTGACCTGTCAGGGAACATATTTTACTTGATGAGAAAGAATGCTGGGCCAAATTCCTCCCTACTGTAAGCAGGCTGCTGGAAGTGGCCGTCCATCAGGCATGAGCATGGCCTACTTTGGCTGGTGGACGGTCTCTTCAGCAGATGACACTGTTTACAATGTGTTGGCTGCTTTTACTGCTCTCTTAAGTGATGGTGAGTGTTTATCCCAAACAATGCAAATAGGAAGTCATTTTTTTGTGAGGGCCTAACCCTGAAGCCCTTATTTGGTGTATACTGAAGTTAAATTCAGCCCTTACTCAGATGAACTCCAGTTGAATTCACATGGAGTTTGCCACACTGAGGACAAGCAGAGGGCTGTGGGAGTGCACTGCTTGTTTTTGGTCCCAGCACAAAGATACTTTGGGTTCAAGCACACACTGAGGGGACTAGAGGCACACACAATGACTGTCTATATGCATGCAGCACTATACGTGTGCACATGAGCACAATTGCACACTAATCTAATCAATACATTCATTTCTTATTAGAACATAATTACACATCCCAGGAGGCTGGAACAGAAAAGTCCCATTAACCCCTCATGCCCTTTTCGGCTTTCCTCTGCCTTTCCATCTAACAGACCTCTGTGTCACTCCACTCATTAGCAGTTACTGTCTATGACATTGTTACATAAATAAGGATGTCGACCTGTCAGAATGGGTCACCCAATTCAAGGGTGATGATAAATATCTGTCCCTCTGAATTAGGCTAAAGACACCAGAGTATAGGACAGCTACTGTTGATTATTGGATAGTTAATGTATAGAGGACAAAAGGTGCTGAGGCCTGGTCACTTTTTGGATCATTAATATGGATTTAGGCCTATTGTTTAAAAAAAAAGCACACGCACACGCAAAACTAGGTTAGCAAGAACGTGCATAACTTTCAGTTTGGGATAGAATCTATGGGTGGAGGGTACGTTCATGGTGCTGAAGGTGTGGGTGGCTTTTATATCAAATTCATGGTGCTTTTGGATAAACAGCCAAAATACTTTGGGGCTGGGCTGAAAACAGTTTATGCACCCCCTCCCCCACCGCTTACAAATGCAGGGGAAGTAAAAGGCACATGGATGCCTTTAAATCAGCAGAAATAACTCCAGGAAGGGGAGTATGTAGTAAAACATTTTCAGTTCCAAGGCAGCTAGAGAGTATTGAAGCAAATCTCATGGTTTGCACTGAGAATCAGTTATTGCCAAGATTCTTTTCTCAAAGCCTGCACTATTTTCAAAACACCTTTCTCTACCTAAATACTGAAGGGGCTGGAGAGTAGCTACAGCCTCAATTCATTCACTCTGTGATTGCTATCTTTTAGCATTAGTGACAGGTTATTCCTTGCAGGTAACGTTGAAGTGTGATGCAACACACTGCTTTGATTTTAACAGCAGATAATGTAAAAACATCAAGGCAGTTTGTAGACGGAGTCTCTTGCCATTCCAAATAAGAATTAATTAAGACCCTTTTCAAAAAGTCTCAGTGCTGTAGCTCACATGAATGAATTAAGACTCTTTCCAAAAGACTCAATGCTGTAGCTCACTAAAAATGTTAAGCGCTGGGCACAACATCCCTTAGGATCTGTTTATCTGAAAGTCTAATCTCAGCACCCACAACTTTCCCTGAATTCCATGTCCCACAGGATCAGACGGTCGTATCACTGTCTAGAATTTATTACAATGACTTGCTCTGAGTGGCAGATCCAGTCTGGTAGGGAGCCAAGTGTCCTGTAAAGAAGTCGGGGCAAGTACAGCGTGTTTTGGCAGTGAGGTCCCCCAGTTTTGCTCCACCTGCCCCAACCTCCATGCAGTGTTACATCCTTTACATCCTGCCCCTGAGCTGCAAGAGAGTGCCTACAGCATTAAATTTTGGGAAGAAATCCTCCCCTGGCAGAGTGGTGAGGCCCTGGCACAGGTTGCCCAGAGAAGCTGTGGCTGCCCCATCCCTGGAAGTGTTCAAGACCAGCTTGGACAGGGCTCGGAGCAACCTGACACAGTAGAAGGTGTTTCTGCCCATGGTGGGAGGGTTGGAATTAGATGATCTTTAAGGTCCCTTCCAACCTAAACCATTTTTGGATTCTATGATTCTTCCAGAGCGAAGCTCTGACGGACGATGCTACAGCCCACGCGCCAGCTCAGTAGTGCAGGGTAGCTGTAATTAGCTCGGTTTCCCCATTCCTCATTTCCTCCACCCTCAGGCAGCAACTGTTTCAAGAAGTATCCCCATTTCCCCAGCGCACTGATGTATGGAAAAGCTTGCCTAATTATTCTAGTCTGAAAATGCAGTCTCACTGCGGTGCCAGACCTTCTGAACGCAGGGGGACCAACAAGTCAACTCAAGTCTGCTGATTTGAGTAGAGACTGTGAGTTCTGGCTTGCTGGAGAACATTCCCATCTTTATCCAGGTTAAGCCAAGAAGATCTGGAAAAAACCAATTCAGAATTGGTTGATCAGAAATAGGAATTCCTACAGCTCCTGAATTTTGCTTGCTAGAGCAAGGCTCTGGCAGCCCTTTGGGAAAGTGTATTTGTGCTGAATCAGTGTTGGGGCACAGGGAAATCTGAGCAGATGTGGTTGCACTTTGGGCTCACTTGGGTCTTCCTTTCCATTTGACAAATAATTGGGTCATTAAAAGGTATGAAGGAGGGAAGGAACAGGAAGAAATAAGCTACAGTGTGTTCACTGGACAAAGCACCTGTGTGTATCTTCAGGTTCAAACTCTGGAGTGTGGAGCTGTAATAAACCCATCCCAGGCACCTTTGGATTTCAGTGGCAGAGGAAAGGTAAGTTTTCAGACCCTCTCTGGCAAAATATCATACAATCAGAAGATCATTAAGGTTGGAAAAGACCTCTAAGGTCATTGAGTCCAACCCTTAACGATGGCCAAATGCCTTCTGCAATGTCTTCTGCAAATATGACAATAGATTTGTAAGAAATGTAACAATACTCTCACGACATGGGTGTTTTATTTCCCCATTCAAGCTGCAGTCCCACATACCTTTTTTTTTAAACTGCACTAAATTCTACTATTTTGTGATCATTATCAGTAAGATTCATGCTACTCCATAAAATAAAATTTTAGAATTAGTTTTCCAGAACAGGTTTGTCTGTGAAATAATCTGTAGATGTGTTTCTGCTGGAATATACATTTTCTGTCCAGATTTAAGTTGAGGCGGGGGGGAAAAAAAGATCAGTGTTTCGGTATCATTATAACAACTAAAATTTGAAGATGCTTTAATCTGAGATTTCCTCAATATATATTTTAATATGTGTTGAAGATGATGGTACAGGAAAGACCAGGCTGCAGTGAAGGTGCTTGCTAATACCTCCATTTTAAACACTGACACCAGTCTGTGTTCTGACTGATATCAGCTATCCTTGGCCATCAACACCTATTCCATTGAAATGACAGATCTGATAGGCCATGGGAAACACGTAAAAACCATAATTCAGAAGAAACACACTAATTTTCATTATTTCTTTGTATTTGGTTATTTCATAAATATTTTACAGGGCTGGCATAGCTCTATTAGCTTGATAGGGGAGAACCATGTCAAAATACAAGAATGAAAATATATTTCTTTCCTTTTTAGGGTTGATTGTAAAAACCCTCTTGCATACACACATGCTACATTTATAAAAAATAATTCCTAACACCCACTAAAAAAGTCTAATCATAATATCTCAAATATGTGGCCAATATAGATGGGATTATTTTGCAGCAGTGGGTTAAGCATATTGCTGGCACAGAACTCTGGGACATGATGATATAAATTCACAGAAACAGTGCTTGCTAATGCAGTAAATGACGACAGCTGCTGTAACTGCTGGATTCAAAGGGAGCTCTATCCAAGAATAATGAGTATTTCCCGTTGCATTTCAGAAGTGCATGCTTTGCACATGTGAGGGTGGATCATAACTCAGTCAGCCCTTCGTTTACTGCATGGTAATGCTGAGGGGAATTAATTAGAGGTCCCAAGTTAACTGCGCACATACTTGGAGTCAGAATTCCGGTGAGGCACCCAAGGGATCCAATCCCTTGGCACAGCCATGGCATGCCAGGCACCCCTGGCCCTCCCCAGGCAATGGCACTGCTGCCATGACCTGCCTGGGCGAGAAATTCATACTTCTACTGCAGCCCATGAACAATCCACCCATCTGTGCCCATGTTTTTTGTGCTGTGACTACCTTTCCAACAGGAACTGGACTGAGATCCTGGCTTATTCCAGTCTAGCCACTGAAAGGCTGCCTGTTTATTACAACCATACTCTCTGTGAAATGCATCTTTGTCTATGAAATGGCATGGCCATTACATAATAAGTTGGTGATTTATGGTTGTCGGATAGTGTGTTTGCACACTAGGCAAAGCAGTAGACCTTGAGGGCTCAGGATTTGTTAGCCCAGGGCTGTCCATCTCCACGTGCTTTCATGCTTGTTTGCTTCACTGAAACACAATAATTGATGGGACTTAGCTTCTTCAAGCGTGAACAGTGCGGTTTCTGCCAGTGGGTGAGGCAAACCCAAACCAGCAGCTATAGTGTAAAATGTATCAGAAGCATCTGCAGCACCTGGACACCTGTCAGAGTGACGTGAGACTCTACCCAGGCTATCTCCAGAGCTCAGGAATTGGTAGCAGTCTCGCTGTGGTGGGATGGAGCACCATGGACATTAATTTACCCCGCTGAGAAGTGCTCAAAGCTGTGGTTCCACAAGCATTTTTCTCTGTGGCACTTTTGGCTCCAGCAAGTCATGCTGCCACCAGCCAGGGCAGTCCCTACACTGCCCTCTTTGTTCTGCATGGGCACGGAGGGGTGGCAGGAGCATGGGAGCAGCAGGGGAGAGCCAGAGTGGACATCGCCTGCTGATGCTGACTCCACGTCCCGGAGAAATGTGTGTGTAACCACAACCCAAAGGCCAGGATGAATAAGCTTATGTGAAAGTCTGTGACTAAATCCTTCTGGGAAATAGGCTCTAGGCTCTTTCAAAAGTGTTACCCGCTGCTAGCAGGGACTGGATGTCTCAAAGAAAGGCAAAGGGCTGTTTAATCTATTCCTTTAAGTGCATATCACCATCTATCAAAGAAATCACTGGCACAGCTGCCGTTAACTGGAAGATGTGAGCTTTCTCAGCAAGTAAGTGATGGCCATAAAGATTACACTGCCCTCTCTAAAGTGGTTCCTGGTGTTAATCTAATCAGTGCCAAGTACAGAAGCTGCTGATCTGTGCCAAGAACATTTCTCTCTCCCCTGTTACCTGGGTTAAGCCTATTCCCTGAGTGTTAAAGTTACATTTCATAAGTATTGAAGCTGAAACGAAATATGAAAAAGCAAGTGTGTTACAGGGCAATGGGAGAGAGGGCTGTTGTGTCCATTGTATCAGCTTATCTGAAAATTTGGATGGCAAAACGTTTCTTGCTCCTTTGACTGTGTGTTGTCAAAGGGGTGTGTGCAATGCATGGGGGCAGCAAAGGAATCCGAATTGGAATTGCTGTGAGTGAATTATCCACCATGGATTGCCCAACAGCCCTGTGCCAGTGGAGTTACAAATACTCATATATGATGGCATGCATGTCACCAGTGTGGTACCAGCTGCTGCCACTCGGGTGGGATGCAATAAATTGCCAAGCCCTCTCTGCCTCCAGCTCCACGAGTTACACCTTGAAAATGCTCATTTGTGAGTTTGCCCCGAGGTGGCACATTCAAAAACCTCCCCTCTTGCACTAAATCCTGCAAGGTAAGGTACAGAAATGAGGTGCAGAAGGAAGCAGACCTCCAGAGGAGGGTGACAAGAGGCTGATGCTTTTGTACACCCCAATTCTGCCGCTCATCACAGTCCCTGTGACAAGTAGGTCATTTGTCTGCCTGGGTGACCTAACCCCAGGACCACACCAGCAGGCATGTCTGGGATAGGGTACGGTGGTGCTTATCCTGAACAGAGCCAGCCAGGAACATCGGTCAGGAGCTGCATCGCAAGTTTTTACCAAAAAAACCCCTCAGCTCTCTGTTGACAGAGAGATGCTGGAGCCTTTGTGAAGCCTAGAGCCAAGCGTGCCCCATGCTGTGATCTCATCAGATGTCATGTGCTAACTCAGGGCTTCAATGGACACCTTCTACAGTGTGGAAGGGAGGCCCTGGTGGTGAACAAGTGGCGTCTTTTCTTCTGAATATGCCTTAAAGTATGCCTTAAACTCGCTGCAGTGTCCACTGTAGATGCCTACCCCAGTAACAAACTTGCTCTTCACTTCTCCTGTTCGTGTGGCAGGTTTTCAATCATTTTTGCAAAAGTGCACGTGATATTGTAGTTAATGACTGCACTTCTCCTGGTAGTGGAAGCAGACAGTGCTGCAGGGTGGATCTCACCTCTAACTGTCCAGGACAGGTGCGCAGGCAGGAAACAGAGGGACGTGGTGTTCCCCAGCATCAGGCAGCCCCATTTTTGGCTGGGGTTATGGGAAATGTTGCCAAGAGAAGAAAGCAGGGGCAACAGGCGTGTCCTGAAGCCATGGTGGAGACAGGCTGAAGGCAGAATGACAGATTCTCACTGTAGGAAGTGTGTGTGATAGAATCAAAGCTGGTCAGCAGATAGAAAATAAGCAAATACACAGTCTGAGAAATTACCATTTTCCAGGCTACAGAGCCAAGTTCTTTCAGGCACTGGTTCCACTTCCATCCATGAGAGGAGACAAATACCTGCTCACACTGAAATACGGGATTTCCACTGCTGAATTACAATTCTGTGCACTCAAACATGTGGCCCATGTCCCCCTGACCCCACCAGGAACGGTTCCACAGCTTCTGTCAGAGCTGGCTTGCCACGCTGGGCTGGCAGGATTTCCAGATTTGGGATAGACAGTTTCTGCTCCGTGACCCCACCTTTTCTGCAGCCCTTTTGGTACGTGCAGAAGGACATCCTTTCCCAGCACTCTGTCACACCGCTGGAACTCTCAGTAACTCACCAGAGAGCAGATCAGCCCCTCAGATGGGGGTTTGTCTGTGTTAATCTTCATGGATGCAGCACACACCTTTTGCCAGCAGGTAGGATGGACAGACCTGCTGGGTGTGCACATTCATGGCTGTATCCTACTGTATGAACGTGGCTAAAAAGCAGCATTTGAGATTTATCTCAGCTGCCAGTAACACCTTTAGCTCAGCTCTCACAACAGAGGGGTGCACAGCTCTATCCATCAGCATCCCTCTGGACCACCATAGGAATTTTTGAAGCATAAAGCATTTTTAAAGTAAGTGAAGAATCCTACGCTGTTAGTCAAAAACCAGCATCATGAATTCAAACTTTATTGATGTTTTGCTGTGTTTTAATTTTGGCACACTTCCTGTGTAGAACCAGATATGGAGACATGCACAGATTTATGTCTCTGTGTGTGTGTAAATACAGATATATATCTATAAAGACATAAAGATATAAAGATACAAAGATATAAAGATATATAGATATATAGATACATAGATATATAGATATATAGATATATGGATACATAGATATATATACACACACAAGGGATCAGGAGAAACTGGTGCTCTACTGAATTTCAGAGTCCTGACACTGAATTTGCTCTCTTTGTGCTGAGATCAGATCTGGCAAGGACCATGCTTTGCCCTCAGCGCTCAGTTCAAGGTCCCTCTGAAGTCCCAAAGATGTGAGTTGGCTTTCATTCCCATTATTCCTCACTTTCACATGCTTGTTCACATCCAGGTTCTGGGAGAAGCTTTCAGAGGGAGTGCCAGAGTCTTATTAGGGAGACATTGCTGTGCTTTTGCTCCCTGAGGAGGCTGGTGCGATGTGAAATCAGCATCCCACTGCTGCAGGAGGCTCAGAGGTGAGGGAAGCAGACAAGATGGGAAAGTTAATAGGAAGAAGGAAAAGTGCAGAAGAGCTACAGTGCACAGGGATGTAAAGAGAAAGGAAGTGACAGATGAGCAGAGTGGTCTTCTCTGTTTTGCAACATTAATGATATCCTTGTCTGCATTTGTCACATCATTTGACAGTGACCTGGAAATGATTGTTTTTATTGCATTTATGCTTTTCATCACTTCTTGACGATTTACAATGGAAGCTTACAAGAGATCACAGCTTGATTTTTTTTTTTTTAATATACTCGTTGTTGCTGTTCTGTATCTCAAGCTTTCTGCGTACACATTTTTTCCAGCACAGCTATATTAGTTCAGATGGATCCTGATATGTTACTGTACAATCCTTCTCCTGCAGAAACCCAAACCCTCATCTGCTTTGGTCGGTGCAGTCATTTCCAGTAGGTCTACTTTCTGTCCATAAGAAATGCTCAAACTGTCCAAACTTTTGCTGGCAGACAGGCTTTCAAAATGTCAGGAAGATAGAGATGAGGGAAGTGGTGAGTGGAATTTTACAGGCAACAGCTACTTGTGCTAAATAAAAAATGGGGCAGAGGATTTATTTCCCTGCCTCAATTCCTTTTGCAGTTCACCTTTAAAGGAAAATTTTTCTTTTTTTTAATGCACATGTATTAATGTGCTCATGTTCAGTTGTGATTGTTGTCCAACTAACAGGATATTCATTACATTTAAGCACGTTGAGCTCACAGAAACAGCTGGAAAAATATTATAATCATTCATTATGCAGAGGTGAGGAAACAAGCACATTTGTCCATGTGTTTATGGGCACATGTCCATTAAACTCCATGCAGCACATTATATCTGGGAGAGGGCCCTCCCAAGGACGTGGATGACATACAAGCATGGTGGATTTAATATATCAGAGTAAGAGGTGAACATAAATCCAGAGATCAAACAGAAAAACAGAAGAGAAGATGGGGAACAAGCTGAGAGGAAGTTCTGGGTTAGTGGAGAGGGGAAAAGAAATATTCCATTTGTATAGGTTTAATTCTGGATGTGAGGAAGAGGAAACTTGTAGCAATACATATCAGGGAGAAGCTTAAAATTGCAGAAGAATAAGGGAAACGTAAGGTGAGAAGGCAGACCTGTAGCCACCAGGCTCATTTTTTAATATATTAAGAAGAAAACATGAATGATACTGATCTTTTTCACCAGTTTAAGATGCAGTAAGATAAAAAGGATAAAACTGGCCTTATTTCAGAGAAAAAAAAATCCATCTCTTATAGTTATCCTTAATAGGGGTCACTCAGTGTTTTCCTTTCCAAGAGTAACTTTAATAAGTTCTAACAGGAGATTTTTAGGCACAAACTGCTGCAATCAGAGTTGAGATCAAAACATCCCAGGAATTTTAAAGGATCTCAGAGGTTTTCTGGGGTGCCAGTAGATACCAACTGGATACAAGCTTCCAGAAGCACGAAGGGACAAGTGCCATCCATGACTGTGTGAAAAAGAAGCTGCCAAATAGGGATGTTTAAGGCAGGTGACTTCTGCATTTCCCCAGAATAACACAGTGGAGATCAAGGTGGGTGCTGTTTTGCTGAAAATGTTGAAATCAGAGGATAGAAACTCTGATATAAATCAGTGTAGGAAATTCTATGGAATACACTGAATTGGAAATAGAACTATGGGACGAATGCACACACAGCTGTGCCTAACTTTCTTTTCTCAAAATCCTACTGTGTGAAGTGGCTTCATATTCAATATACTGAGCTTCCTATGTCTTGTATTTTTAAATATGGACATCAAACACGTAGTTCTTTAAGGTTTGTATTGCCAGGCCAAGCTCTCCAGAGCTGTGACTTGTGTCTCCTCTGTAAATTTTGTCTTGTATGAGCCCCATGGAATCTCCCAAACCTGTAAAATTAAGCATATCTTCTTTGATCTAAACCTGTACAAGCTCGCTAACGGGAAACCATGTGGTTATCTGTGGGTCAAAGGATGATGGTGTCTTCTTTGGCCCTTCTCAAAATCTGATAATTGAGACAAGAAAAAATTACTGTTTCTCAACTCCTTCCTCACTTCCTTGAATACAACCATATTGACTTTTAAGCATCTTGAGATAGAAAAGTATTATATGGAGACATCAGGAAAATGGGGATCAGACTATGTAGGTAGAGACCTACATAACATAGGTGTTACTGGTTAAATTGCATGAATTAAGGTTTCTAAATAGGCTTCTGATATCTTTTGAATAAAGGGGAAAGAAGAGCAAAAATACCATTGCAAGGAGAAAAATTTAAATGTGCAACAGCAGAGAAAAATAAACATTGTCATTCATTTAGTGGCATCTTCATGAATTTGGGTTAAAAAGCAAATGTTTATAAAACTACAGCTTTTCCTTTGTATCTGCACAGGCTCTAGGTTGCCAGATAAATTTAAAACCTCTCAAAAAACTTTCTTTTTTTTTCTGAACCTACTGTCTGTCAGAAACTATGGGGAGCTGAAAAAACCCCCGAGCAACCCCGAGATTCAGTGCAAGAATTACAGCTGACTGATCCAGCCCCTGATTGCCTGGTGTCCTTGGCAAGAACAAACACAGAACCCTGTCATCTGATACCTCGAGCCACAACCTGTGATAATCCATACTCCTTAATCCTTCGTATAGCTGTCACTGTGTCATCACAGTTTATTTTAAAATGGTGCTCCTCAGTACTAATCTCATTGCCAATCATTCATATTAATGTTAGAATTAGGGTGAATTAGGGCATTATTTGCCTCGTATGTGACACTTAAGCACTTGTAAGTAATTGCACAGGGGAGAAGAGAGCATTAAATGGGAATGGCACATACAGTATGAAAAATGGAAGAGAACCAATATTAAACTTTTAATAGAAATATCTCCAGCAGAACTTTCCCACAGTCAACAGAACTCTGATATTTTTAGCTGGTTGAGGCCAATGTATGTTAAGAATAGCATTCACTGCAGTGGGAAAATACACAATTTCTATTATGGGGCAGTCAGAATAACAACATGCTGATGATACACTGGTATAAAATATGTAATTATCTAGCATGCAAAAGAATAAATCACATAAACTGTTTACAGTAGGAATTGTGAAGGGACAATGACACATTGTTGTCTTCTTTGCGTAGCAAGGATAAAGTTTGGCTTCTAAAACTGCAAAATCTAATTCGTGGTGTTTATGTGATGCTTCCTGCAAGAAGGATCTGATAAGACTTTTTTATTATTATTTCTGATAAATTAGGTTAGGTATTAACTTGGTTAAAATGGGAGATAGAAGTGGTTAAAATTAGAAAGACGTCAGCTTGGATAACATCTTGGATTTCTTCACGTTGTACCATTAGTCTGAAATTACACAGAATCATCCTCCTTTCCCATGCAGCTGCAGATAACTGCAATTTTCCTTCTAGAACCATTGTCTTGGGGTTCATTCAGTGCAAAATTCACAATCATACCTGGAGTGAAGCCCAGCTCCCTGAGAGCTGTGCTTGGAGTGATTATTCTTATTACAGAGCTCCTAGTCCATCATATTAATAATTATTAATAATGCAGAGAACAAAGGCACTGGGTGTCCTCATCTATCATCATGTATAAAAATAGTTTTAATTGATAAGCCCCGTCTGTTCTGTGTGCTATTATTGTATCACTGTAAATTGTAAAAATAGGGCGAAATCAATATTTTTTTATCTGTCCTCCTTGGTAGCAAAGAAAGACCTAAGCTTCAGGATTAGTGGACAGATATGAGGAGGATTTCTTTCTTTGTGATACAAATCTGTATTAATTGATTTTTCTTGATGTGGAGTAATTGCAGCTCTTTATTAGGAATAATATCACAAATAAACTATAGACAAGTATAGATTGCTAAGCCTAGATTTCAACTGAATGAGGCTAATCAATACCTAAGTCTGTAATTTAAAGCAATTCATTAGGGCCTCGGGAAAAGCTAAATAATATACGTGAGAAATGTCTCATCTGGAGCCTGACAGGAGTTTCTCCCTAAACAGAATAAATACATTTGTAATATATAATTATTGCAGATTAATCGTGCTCAAATGCTTTGGTTTTTTTTTGCTTGCCAGCTCTTGCTCTGCGGGTGAGGAGAACACCAATGGGCCAGAGCCCTGTGCTGTGTTTGTCACCAGGTGGGCAAGGCAGGAGGGGAGCACAAGTCTGATGAGGAGCGGCTGAGGGAGCTGGGGGGGCTCAGCCTGGAGAAAAGGAGGTACAAGGGGGACCTCCTGGCTCTCCACAATTCCCTGAAAGGGGGGAGCAGCCAGGTAGGGATCGGGGTCTGCTCCCAGGGAACAGGGACAGGACAAGAGGAAACAGCCTCAAGCTGCACCAGGGGAGGTTTAGATTTGATACTAGTGAAGATTTGTTAGTGGAAATGTTGGCCTGGCATTGGAACAGGCTGCCCAGGGCAGCGGTGGAGTCACCATCCCCAGAGGGATCTAAAAGCCATGTAGGTGTGGCACTTGGGGACATGGGTTAGTGGTAGCCTTGGCAGTGCTGGGTTGGTGGTTGAACTCCGTGGTCTTGTAGGGCTTTTCCAACCTAAATGATTCTATGATTCTGTTCTTTGTCTCCAGCATTGTAGAGCAGATACATTTTGGGTCTTACACATCATTAAAAGCTGGTTGCTCTGGTGCATCCTTCATGCTCTCAGTTCAATCCAATGGACAAAAGATCTTAGGCATCCATCTAAAGTTAAATACGGCAGCAAACATGATTAAAATTGCTCTAATTGCTGCCTCCAGGAAATTCGAGTGACGTGTAGCGAGTGTTTATTGTGCAAGGTGATTTCCAGGGTTTTGTGAAGAGCTTTTGGAATAAAAATTGTGTTGTAAAATAAGGTGTAGCATTTGGGTAATGGGATTGCCGTAATGCTTGAGACAGATCCTGAGTTTAGAAGCACTAAATGCAAAACCTGGGATAAAACAACTAAGGCAGTGCAACAGCAATGAACAAAAAAGTTAAATTCCGAAACGATACTGTAGTAAGTATATTTTAAACATACATATTGGTGTACGATCTTCCTGGCCACCTGTGTGGATAACATGGAAACAGACTTCAAGAATGTACTAGCAGTTCTGACTAGTTCAAATTGTAGCATTTACCAAATCCATGAACTTCTTCAAACTTGCATAGGAGATGCATCTGCCTTGGTAATTCCATGAATGCTGCACTTAACAGGACGTTTCCTTTCTGTTGCTTGAGAAACTTGATTTTAGAGCTAGAAATCCCAAACTCTTAGCACAAGTCCCAAGTTTCAGTGAGGCTACAGCAGGGATAAAGGCAAATGATTCCTGCTGGGTTTGTCGCAGCGGGGATTACTGCAACAAGTATATTTCAAACCAGGAGTCCCGTGGAAAACGAAGTATATATGGACAGATTCGTGGTAGATGTTTCAGAGGTGTTTATTTCTCCAGCCGCATGGCCGGGGCTCGGCTCAGGAACTCCCCGGTCACGGGACCCGAGGGTCCTTGGCCACCCAGGGGAACACAAACCAACCAATGGGAAATGAGGCTGACCAGGGGCAGGGAAACCCCGTGTCTCCCTTCAGGGCCCCTCTCCCAGGGCTACATGGCAGGGGGGAGGGACCCCAACATCTCACCCATTTTATTTTAATAAAAGGAGAGTGAAAACAACTGGATAAACATAACAAGAACAGTTTAAAGACAAAACAAGCCACCCTCCTGAGTCTTTAAATGTCCAAACAGATTCTGTGGAACATCTTAGGGCTGACAGAAGGGAGACAGAACTCTCTGGGCATGTTTTGTGGGGAAACTGAGGCAGGAGAGGGTTTAATTTCTTCCCTCCCCCTTTTCATCCCCCCCTCGGCGTCAGAGAGGAATTGTAGGGAAATGGAATTGTATAGGGAAGCCATGGGGTGAAAAACGGATTAGGAATAAACTGGGGATAGGGTAAACTTACAAAGGGGTTCATATTGGGTATAGGGTAAAAGGGGGAAGTAGGCTGTGGGTAGGGAAGTTGCTGGGATGGATATTGTTTATAATTTTGTGCATAACGACTGCCTTTGACTGGAATACCTCCAGGCCCAGTAACATTTGCTGCTTGTAAACCCTTCTTTCCTTGCACTATATCAAATTGTACAACTTCCCCATCTCCTACACTTTGCAGGTAATTTTTAGGGTTGTTCCTTTTAATGGCAGTTCTATGGATGAATAGATCTCCCCGTGTATCATCTTGTGTTATAAATCCATAGTTGTTTTTGACATTGTACCATTTCACAGTTCCTGTGACTTTCGTGGCTACAACTCCTCCCATCATGTGCTTGTGTGTTCGTCGTGGCTGCTGGTCCCGCGTGGCCGCCGCCTCGCCGGCTCCGACGTCTCGGCCGGGCCCCGCGTTGCGGCTGCTCCGCGCTCTCCGAGCGGCGCTGCTCCGGCGCCTGTCCGGGCTCTGCAGGGCCCCGCGTTGCCATCGCCGCTGGCTCCGTGCCCTGTGAGCGGTTCCGCTCGGCCAACTCCACGCTGCTTTGGGTGCGGCCCCGTTCCGGCTCGGCGCTGCGCTGTGCGGCTTCTCGTGTCTCTGTGGAAACCGCCGCTTCTCCCTCCGCAGGGCTCTCCGAGCCGTGTGCTCAGAGCGGGCTGCCACGCCGATGCCGGTTCCTGGCTGCTCGTGGCCCACGGCACCCGCGGCGCCTGCGGCATCGCTCCCTCACTCGCGGCCGCGTGGCCGGGGACCCCGAGACAGGGATGGGGTCCGTGATAAGGGGCGCGCTCCCGAGGGGGCCGGGCGCATCCAGCACAGGCACCTCCGCTGGTGTGTGCCATAGGGATGGCGGCCGCACGGCCTTGGCCGCGGGACTATGGCCATCCTTTGCTTTAGGGGTAATAGGACCATATAAATGCTCCTGAATAGCTTCACTGACCACGAGGGATCCACGCAAGGGTTCAATCACTCATACATGTTCTGTTTGATCTTTCATCTCCCACAAGATCTCGTCCCAAAAACACCCCTGACAAGATCCAGGAGGTTCAATATCAAAAAGTAAGTCTCGAGAAATATAGGAGAAATTTTTGAAAAGCCAGCTAAAAAAAAGTTCTAGATCTCCCGGTTCCATAACTTTTTTGTTTTGTTGTTCAAGGATTCCTTTAACTTCTAGGTACCTTTCTTTCTGTGGCTCAGAGAGCCCCATTTCCCACGATTCTTCCAGAGTCCAGAGAGAATATCCAAACCAAGATGAGAAGAGAGAGGTCTAGAGTGGTTTTTTACTCATGAATTTCCTCAGGGATCGGTATCTTGCTCGCATTCCTCCACCAGTTTGTCGCAGTGGGGATTACTGCAACAGGCATATTTCAAACCAGGAGTCCCGTGGAAACGGTATATATGCACAGATTCATGGTAGATGTTTCAGAGATGTTTATTTCTCCAGCCGCATGGCCGGGGCTCAGCTCAGGAACTCTGCAGTCACGGGACCCGAGGGTCCTTGGCGTTATCAGGGAACCCAAACCAACCAATGGGGAATGAAGCTGACCAGGGTCAGGGAAACCCCGTGTCTCCCCCCCAGGGCCCCTCTCCCAGGGCTCCATGGCAGGGGGGAAGGGACCCCAACATCTGGGAAAGCCATGATTTTCTCTGCAATGGAATAAGCCAGGGAAAACATTCTATGAACTCTCCAATGTGCATATCCTGTTAACCAGTAGATGCTGGTTTTGCCATAAGCCTTGTCCTTTCTTTTTATTTTCCCCCCTTCTAGGGGCAAACCCACCTTGATTTGCAGTGCTAGAACCTGAAAATTCCTTCAGTGGAGATTCCTCCAGTGAGTTTGACTCTCATTGTGAGGATACTGCAGGTTATTAGCTCATGTGCAGCAAAGATAAACAAGCCAGATATTTAACTTGGTTAAAAGACTTGACTTCTGGCTCCCACATGCACAAGTTTGTCCTTGTTCTTGTGTTAAGGATTGTTTTGACAGTAAACTATCTAACTCAAAGTAGCAGCTACCTGAAGTAATTTCTTACGGGAAAGACTTGACATGATTTGGGGCTGATTTTCTGCATGCCACGGTCCCTTTACACAACTGTATGGGAAATACTGATACCAAATGTATTTGATTGATATGGAAACAATACCCTACATAACCACATCATGAAAGATGCTAGAGGATAGAAATTTCTTGCTTTTTCTCGTTCATTTATGTCTCTCATTTATAAATTCCATGTTGCTTCCATGGCATCACCGTAAATCAAAGCCTACACCTGAGGATGCATGGAAATGGGAGGGCATCCACGACAGACTGCTCTTGGATCTGGCAGCTAACAAAGCCGAGGGAATAAACACCATAGTAAGTCAGTGTGCCCTCTCCCTGGCTTAGATTATCTGGAGGCCATCTGAATAAACTCTCAGCTGCAACAGGAAGCCCTGGGACTAGATCTTTCACCTTCCTTCGATTGTCATTTTCCAATTGTTTTCCTTTTTCAGTGACGCCAGCACACTTGTTCACTGATATTCCATTCTGGCCTTGCTTTGCCAGATCCACCCAGAGAAGCCCGAAGCCAAGAACAAATAGGGACTCAAAAAGAGGGGCTTTCCTTGAGGCATCCTTAGACATGAGGTCCTGAAGAAGGATGCAGGCAGTGCTGCAGTTTTGTGTAAGTGCTTCAAGTTCGTCAGGCTTCTTGAATAGGTGGAAATGCCATCACGTGCGCAGAACCAAGGGTGCCAGCAACAGAGAGACTTCTGTGGCAAAATACTAAAATGTGTCCTTTTTTCTCTTTTCCAAACCAGAGAACTATAAAAGCTGACTGTAAGGCAAGATTTAACTCATTTTCCAGTCTCTGTTAGACTGATAGTGCCATGAAAAGTGGCACAGTTGTGGCAATGCAGGAAGTTCACTGAGTACTCCAAGCTAGAAAGGAACCACAAGGATCACGGAGTCCAACTCTTAAGTAAATGGCCCATATGGGGATTGAATCCCCTTTGGTGTTACCAGCACCATACTGTGACCAGCTGAGCCAATATCAGTTCACCTCCTCTCCTCTCCTCTCCTCTCCTCTCCTCTCCTCTCCTCTCCTCTCCTCTCCTCTCCTCTCCTCTCCTCTCCTCTCCTCTCCTCTCCTCTCCTCTCCTCTCCTCTCCTCTCCTCTCCTCTCCTCTCCTCTCCTCTCCTCTCCTCTCCTCTCCTCTCCTCTCCTCTCCTCTCCTCTCCTCTCCTCTCCTCTCCTCTCCTCTCCTCTCCTCTCCTCTCCTCTCCTCTCCTCTCCTCTCCTCTCCTCTCCTCTCCTCTCCTCTCCTCTCCTCTCCTCTCCTCTCCTCTCCTCTCCTCTCCTCTCCTCTCCTCTCCTCTCCTCTCCTCTCCTCTCCTCTCCTCTCCTCTCCTCTCCTCTCCTCTCCTCTCCTCTCCTCTCCTCTCCTCTCCTCTCCTCTCCTCTCCTCTCCTCTCCTCTCCTCTCCTCTCCTCTCCTCTCCTCTCCTCTCCTCTCCTCTCCTCTCCTCTCCTCTCCTCTCCTCTCCTCTCCTCCTTTCTCATGGTTTCTGGGATATATTGCCCAGGTACAGATGTGTATCACCAAACAAGGAGAGGGAACACCCCAGCAAGTTCATCACCGTGATTCCTCATCTCTCCTGTTAGTTCTGGCTCATGGCCAGCTGCTCATGTGAGATGAAGGAGAGATGCACACTGCTCATATTTATCCTTGTCACCCGTCATTCCTAAGGAACAGGAGTTGGCATGAGTGTGAAGAAGGCTGGACTGTCTTGACCTTACATGTCCATTTGAGGCTTGGGACCTGGTTGGCAAGGCAAGCAAACACCAACGCATCTATTCTCCTTGTGCAAACATTTCAATTGCACAGGGGCTGCCAGTTTGGCACTCAACGTTAACATTAAAGCTTAGAGGGGAAAGGCTGCTCTGGAATGGCCCAACAGAGAAAGCCATCCGTGTATTTGCATTTTACAGCTATTAGTGGTGCCGCATTCAGAGCAGCTCCCTGGTCTGAGGGTGGATTTGCAGGCAACTGCATTTTTGGAGGTTTCCTTTGAAACAGAAACAAAACAGAGAAAGAAGCACCAAACCGCAGTTTTAAAAATAGGATGCTCCAAGATGCCTCCTGGAAGTCACAGGCTGTCCTTGTATCGTTCAATTTTTTGAATTCTTCGGGAGTGAGAACAGCCTGGGTTGTCAACAGAGGGCTGTTCAGAGAGACGAGGCAGGAGAGTGAAAGAAGGCTGGCTATTGTTCGGGGATGTGGTGTAGGCTGCAAGAATGCATTGGGAATGCAGCGTCTGCATGTCAGACAGAGAGAGAGGGCTTTGTGTGAGAACTCTGAGGCAGAATGTCAGTCATATGAATATCCACCATCTCGTTTTTTTATCTCGGTCCTCCTTACGGCACTTCCCTGCCTGGAGTCCATAAGGATAGGTGTCAATTTCCTGGGACATGCTGGTGTCTAATCTAAACTGTCCAGCTGCATGCAGGGGATCTGACCTTGAAGGAAGTGGGAAACAGTGTTGGAAGCATTCCACCTCTCCTGTGTGCTCTGCTTTGTGCCACTCTGGCATAGCCTTGAGCATCCTTTATGAACAGGTAAGACACAACCATCCCTCTTTGCTTTGGTTTTCCCTAAAACAGGAATGTCTTCATCATTCCCCAGAAGAATGTGTGTGATTCAGAGCATTCATAACTGGAGAAGGAAAACATTGGGTAATAGAAAGGAAAAGCTACACAGTCATGCAACTGCAAACCCCATGCTTTATCTGACAATGGTGCACATTGTGTCTGGGTGCAATGATGTCAGAGCACTGTTACGACATTCCTCAAAATCCTGAAGGAAACAGAGGCAACATGCCCGAAAAGGGCGCATCTGTGATTAAGATAATTTTGGTCTTTAAGCAAATTAATGCTTGAAACAGAAGCTTGCCGGGTTGGGAATAACATACCTGTTGTGACCTGAGTCAGAGCTGAAGTCTCCCTCCTCGTGGGTTGGTGCTACTTTGTGGTGCTTAAGGCAGACCCACCTTTGAGGTAACACTGCTTTGCTTGCCAGCAGTGGGAGGAGATCCCACACTGATAAAATCCTCCTCCATGGGAGAGGCTGGGCCAGGATTCTGTGAACCTACACCATGCAGGGATCATAAGGGATCTGTTTCAGTGGAGTTATTTAGGGCCAAGAGGAGCAAATTTACTCAGGCACCCAGACGTGAGTGCTGCCATGTGAGTGTGCAGGAGGAAAGTGTCCCTGAGCAGCACAGGGTGCAGTCCTACACCACCAAAATCGAGGAGAACTTTCCCAAAAAGTTAAGAGAGCCTTTGGGATAAACCATGTTACTTCACTTGTCTCCACCACAGTTTATTTGGTATAGTGAATGACAGACCATATGAAAATCTCTGTTTAAATCAGTGTAGCTCTTGTCAGTTCAATAGGGCTGTGCTGATTTGTCCCAGCTGAAGATTTATTTCACCACCCCGGGTTTCTTCTTCACTTTTATAGCAACTGTAGCTGTATAGCACTTAATAACAGCACCTTATTATGTCAGAGTTTTCCATGATTCATTTCAGGAACTCAAAGTACACATAACCATTTGCACTTAGGGCTTAAATGCTTCACAGAGAATCATCTTGATTGTAGGAGCAAATTTTATTTATGCATAAAAATACTGTTTATTTGGCCAAAACTGGCAATTTCCAAAATTTGCCAGAACACAGAAGCCTACAGGATGGATGTACCATTGAGAATGGCCAGTAACTGGAGAAAGCCATGTATTGTTTCACAAAATCTTAAAATATGTTTTTCAGACTAATCCACGAAAAAATTCAGTTTCATTCTAGAGGGTAAAAACCTTCTGAGTAAAATTTTACATCTGCTTTATTTTGGTTACAAAAATAATAATTTCTTTCTTTTTTTTCCCCCATTAAAACACAATTCAGAATGCATTTTAATAAAAAATCCTACAAATCTCACTGAAAAAAAAGTTGTTACAATCCCTTGGGGAGGAGGGAAGGGTTGTTTCTTTTGCGTTTGTCTTGTGTTGTGAGGGCGTGAAAAGGAAAATTTCTCCTAATAGCGATAATTTAGTCAAAAGCTATTTTAGAAAGAAATGTGATTTGACCGAGATAGTGGCCAATTCTTGGGTTAGATTTTTTAGCAGTGCACAAAGCAAACACTCCAGTGGGGGTTCCAAACTACGACTACCAAAACTCTCTGATGACTAACACTTCCTGGCTGTGCTTCATGCTGGCTTGGAAAGAACAGGGCGACTTTTTTGTCTAAGCCTGTACCAAAGTTACATAAAAGGCTGTGAAAAAGGTTGTGCAGGTCCATCCACAAGCATCTGTCTTTTGCACATGCTTTGGGGCGTTTTTGCTCGTGGCTTTTGGGGAGAGTTAATCTAAATGTTTAATTAAATCACTGAGCTTTACTTCAGCCATACTTATTTTTTTTTCTTTTCCTAGCTGGCTGGTTTTTTTTTTGTGCAGGAATTTGCTGCAGTCCCAAAAGAAGAATGAATAACACTTCCTATCCTGAGCACAGAGTGATCTGATGGTGCATGCTGTCACTGGACATTGATACTGAGTTGCTTCCTGGGAGGAAAAACATCCATCATCCACTCTGGCCCATGTGATGGGGAGTTGGGATCCCTGGGCTCTCCCCTTGCCCTGAGCCAGGCTGTGACAAGAGAGGTTGGCGTTAACTGAAATTAATGTGGTAATACCCACATCTCCAAAACACTATGCAGGCCATTTGTGTGTGTTTAGCAAGTTTTTTGACCCTCAAATGGAACCCACAGAACAAAAATAACAGCTGAAAGCAGCTGCAGGATGGAGCAGGTCTGATTATTCTGTTGGAATCTGGGCCCACCAACCCATAGATTCAAAGCATCGTGTAAACACCTCAGGAAATAAAGACCAAGGAAGAACTACATGAAAACCCTCTTCTTGCTCAGAAGGCATTCTGCCTTCCCTTTTCTGCTCCCTCCCTTCCATCAAACAATGACCTTTCGTGGAGCTTAATCCCTGCTAGCACCCACCCTCATGCCTTGTTCCTCCCTCGCTCTTCATTAAGCTCAACGTCATGTATTTCCAGTCGCCTCTGACTGGAAATGTCACACTCCCAACTGCACTGCCAGCAAAGCTCCCAGTCCTTTCCTCTGCTGGCCTCAGCTGCTGCATGGTCCAGCTCCCCCCCAGTTACTTTTCCACACTGGAGAAAGGCTGGAATGGGCAGGAGGCTCCAGCAAGACCAGGAACACCCAGGGCCAGGAAGCGGAGGCTGGAATGGCTGGGCTGGGTTGGAGTTTCCCCACCCCTAAACTGGTCTCAGTGTCCTGATTAAATCCTCTCCCTCCTTCCTGCTGCAGCCTGCTCCTATGGATGCTCTCAAATCCAGAATTATTACCCACTGTCCTGCAGGGAACTGCACTTTTTAAGGAACTCACTGTCCAGAAGAGCTCATCTCCCAGCTGGGCATCCTTATAATGACCAGATTTTAAGATGTGTTCACCATTTTGCATTCATTTGCCAGATACTCTCTTGAAAAGTTTGGTTACAGTAGACAGAAAGACAAAAACTATATGAAAGGAGTAAGTGTAGGAAGAACTTGTTCACAAAATCACTCTCCTGTGCAAAGGTCCAGTTCCCAGGTGTGCTGCAAGATGCTGTGAAAAAGTCACTGATGATTTAATGAAACTTTTTTAAACATCCCTATCAACTTCAGACATCTATTTTCCTTTACTTTGCTCTGTCCCTTGTCTGCTATTTGTGCACTAAAAAGCGGTATCTGCATTTGAAGAGATCATCTTTGATCCTTGCGCTGGTTTTGTGGTTATCTTCATTCTTATACTCCGGATAATGGAAAGTCCCTGCAGGCTCCCTTCTTGATTCTCCCTCAGTTTTCATTCTCCTGTAGGGTTGGACTATTTTTTGTGTAGGTTATCCTCAAAGTGGAAGTTCTAGCCAAGTTCCATTCCCTCAACATGTATTACATTTCTGCTTCCTTGGTCAGTATCATTTGGGCAGGGCCGGACCGAGGCTCACCCAGAAGAACTTCCCGACCAGCAGTCGTGGCTGCTGGGAACTGAGACAGGGATTCAGCCTCAGAGGACCTGACAGCACTGCCTCTAAACCCCCTGCCTCAGGAAAACCTTCGGACACACCTCTCAGGACTGTTTCAATCCTTTGGCACCCCTAGAAGGATGCTCTAGCCAGGGCTTGTGCTGCAGCTCAGATGCAGCTGTGTGGTGTATACACATCTCTTGACACAAAGAGGCTGCTCTAAAACGACTGCTCTGTTCTCAAATGTTGCTGGCAAATTGTTGTGAACATGGGAAAGAAACAAGAGTGTTGAGAGGTCTGGGTATTATTGAAATATTTAAATATTATGTATGGTGATGCCTGTAATTCAACATTTGCTGTGGTAAACACAGCAGAAATGACTGTAGCAAAATGTTATTCCATATTCTAAGCCAGATTCTTGAGGTTTGTTTTATTTATATCACATGTGGCTGGGAGAAATAGTTCTAGGAAGGCTCAAACCATATATTTTCTTTTCAAGTTGCCAAAATATCTTAGAGAAATCAATTGCTGGGGACTCTTCTGTGTGGCTAAAGATTTATTTTTAACCTCTTGGTGTGCCAAAATCAGGAACAATTATTAATCTGTCCTGAAATTGCCAATACAACCTGCTAGCAACAGATGGTGTGAATGAAAAGCCAGAAGTGGCCATTTTTAATATTCAATAGATTAAAAAAAAACTTAGTTCTCTAATCTTATCTAACCTCTTGTGACCGAGGGTCTACGGTATTGACTAAAAGACAATATCAATAGCCTTGATTTGAACCTGGATCAGCCAGGGAACTGCATCTTCTGGGGCACTTTGTACTTCTGAGTGGTGCTTCGTGTCCCCATCTCTGCTGGCCTTGGTGGGAGAGGAGCCCTGAGGGTTCCCCTTCAGCGGCTTAAAAGCCAGAGCACCCCGTGCTGCAGGTACAGCATGGCTGCACTCCAGGGGTTCTTGTTTAGGTCTGAACTTGTACAGTAGTTAAGAACAACTCCTGTCAATGCCTAGGGATGCAGGAGGATTACATTACTAGATGTTATCTCAGGCTTGCTGTATTTATACATCTCAATTACAAAATCAGGAAGTGTTGCCAGCCATCCTTTGGATACAGCTGGCACAAACACACACACACACAGAGAAAGAAACAACAACAACAAAAAATCCCAAACTGCGAGCCTGCTTGATTTTTTTGATTAGTTAAGGCCTGTGGAAATCTGATTCTTGCAGCCTGTGGTGACACTGTGCTGCTGGGGAAACTGGGTTTTGTCCCATGTGCTGCTGCTGGGGGAGGCAGGCTGTCAGGAGCAGGAGCACAGAATTCCACAGCTGCCCAGGAAAGGTGGATCCCAGCTCCAGACTCGCTCACCTCAACTATGAGAAAAGCTGTATCTGATTCCCAGGTTTGGGATTGCTTGTTATTTGCTGTAATATCTCTGCACCCCTGATTTATTTTGTGAGCAACGAAGGCAGGTGGGGACTCAAAACACAACAGCAGATCCTATCTATATAAGGTAGTGCAGGGTGAGAAACAGCTAGAAGCTTTTGCAGGAATAATTCCCCAGGTCAGGCATCCTGTCTCTGTCTTCACTGAGCAAACACAGCAGATGTGGCAGGAGGACAAACTTTGCGTGTTCGACTCCGGGACAGGCAAAACCTCCTGCAAACCAAGGGCTGCAATTTGAGAAGCCGCTCCCCTCTCTATTTTTAATGCCTTTATTGATAGTTGTGTGCACAGACCCCATATCCTGGTGGGTCAGCAGCTCCTCACCCACAAAGCCCAGCTCTGGGCCAGGCCTCCCTCCTGCCGCTGTCCTGCGGCCCCTCGGGCCCTTCCCGCCTACGTGTCCGCACACGGAAACCACTGACCACGGTCAGGCAGTCCCCTGACAATTTGGGATGTGGGAAAGCTCTTCCCAGGCGAGCAGCAGCCTTTGCAGAGCTCAGGCCAGGGAGGAAAGGCCGATGCACCAGGGGAGAGCACTGGGAGGACATTTCAGCTTCCTGACCAAGGGAAAACGAGCTCTCCCCTGTGGGGTTTTCTCTGGAGGCTAAGAGGGCGAGACTTCCGAATTGGAGGAGTGGGAGAAAAAGAAGGAAAGATGAGAAAATGGCCAGCTAGAGGGATGTAACCTTAACTGGCACATTAGCACACTGTTGGCTGGTACTGCTGTGGAATGGAAGATGCTGGGAAACACCAGGAAAGATAAACTTCAATATCAAGTGACCTTGGACAGCAAAATTGTCCAACACAGCCAGACAAACACCTAAGGAACAAGGGGATAGCTAAACTATCCCCCAAGGATTTCTGCTGGAAAGAAGGATGGCCTGGGAGGCCTAATGGTCTGAGTAGATATCAGCAAAGTATTCTTCATTTCTACTTATGAGACACAGAACCCCTTCCTAGCTTTGGATACGTCTTGCAAGGAGAGCTCATTCACTTGTCTGAAAATGCGGCTATGCTGTGAAGCGATTATGCAGGTCTGTAACATTGTTTCACAACAGAAAAAACAATAAAATGCCTTCCTGGGACAGCAAATTTCTGCCAGCTCTGAGATGTGTTCCTAAATGGTAGTTTCATACTATCAGGCCACGTTTTTTCTCATGGTTGTGTTGAAAGTCTCTTTGTCTCCCTGGTTTCTAGGAGAACTTCTGCACTATTAGCAGTGAATTAAGTCTGAATGTCAGAATACATACCTCTGAACATGTCCACAAAGCATGGGTTTCCTTCATGTGAAAATATTCTGCATTCATGCAGAAATAGCTTCAGCACTTCTGTGAGTGATACAGTCTGCAAAGCACAATCAGCCCTTGCAATCACACCCCCACAATTCAGAAAAATAAATGAGGGGTCTAAGACATGATATGAGATCTTTGTAGCAATGGAAATTAAATTATTTTTCTTCTTTTTTTACCTTCTGTGTGTGCGCATTATAGTTCTCATTCTTGCTTCTCTCATGGGTGGTGGAAAACCTACAGCTGTTTAACTTTATAATCTCACAGAAAATAGCCCAGATTTCTGCTCTGCCTCACTTGAAAACTCTCTTTTAGGCTATTTTGTGTTGTTTGTTCTCAGAGAAGAGAGCTTTCCATTTAATATTAACATTAACAGAAAAGTCCCAAACCAAATAAGCTCTTAGAGCTCAGGGGTAACATCTCCAAATTTTTCTAGATGGACCAATCACACACTGCAAAAACAGAGAAAAAGCCAGGGAATTGCAAATGATATCTTCAGGGCTGTTTTTTTAAAATCATGTTTCAGTCCACTAGTTGATATTTTTCTTTTTTTTGGTTTTACTGTTTAAACAACAACAACAGATTTCCTTTTTCTTTTCTAGGGAATCATGAAAGATATGGATTATATGGAAAAGGTGAGGTTGGAGAAGAAGGGAAGGTCATCACTTTACAGGACTGAATCCGAAGTACCACCAGAATTCCTGACAACACATAAACTGAAGAAAAGCCTGCAATAACTAAACTTCACTTTTTGAAAGGGTGCCTGGTGCTGGAAGGTACCATTGACAAGAAAGGCATCTCAGGACACTTAGCATCAGCCAGGTAATATTCAGTGTCTTCCAAGATCCAATGCCTCAGCAGGCAGGAGCAGAGATGCAGGGGTTTCTTAGCATCCAAAAAAAGAAAGGTGAAGGGTTCATCTCAGTCCTAGGTGGTATTTGAAAGCTGCTGTGGTTAAGGCATGCCCAGCGCTGCTGCCAGCAGCTTGCAAACCATTTTCTTTTGACTTTTCCTGTCTGAAGCGTTGGGGTTGGGATTAGCCTGAGTGCAAAGCAAGCCTCGGGCTCACCCCTCCTTCCTTTCATCATCAGACCATTTGGATTTTCTACAGAGCTGGGAAACAAACTCTTCCACACTCCAGCTCATGTAAACTCCTCTGTAATTCTCTCGATGCAGGTGAGTGAGGAATGACATCCTGCATTTTTAATTCTGAGATTTAACAATTTTGCAGCAAAATCGTAGAGAATTAAGCCATTTTTGGCAATGACTGGAGTCAAAGACTGTGAAGTAAAGCCAGGAGCATTTATAAATGTATCCATGATAGAATCACCTACATATATATTTATTTGTTTGCTTATTTATTTATTTGTTTTTAATAAAAATTTCAGCAGCCCACTTGAGAGGCTTCTAAAACTGGTAACGAGATGACAGACAGGTGAGAAATAAGGAACTTTCAACCCAGAGATAATTTTCTCTTTATAGTTCATGGGATTTTATTTTTAACGAGACTTCTATGAAAATAGAGAAAGTTGGGTCGCTCTTGATTCACATCCCCTCGCCCCCTCAAAAAAAGATATCTATATATGTATATATGCATATATTTATATAGAAGCAGTCTATATATGGATATACATGAAAGATACAAAGAACATGAAATATATAAAAAAGAACTTTATGAAAGAAAAATTACATGTATGACTGATTAGTTTAATGACCATTATACCCCTAATGTCTTGGAGAATTCAGATAGAGCTAATCCTAAATAACAATAAATCTACTCTCTTTTTTTGGCACTTTGAAACAAGTTTGTTCCTTTGAAAGTTGCAGTATGTTTTCGCTGATCTGCCTTCAACAAGGTTCAGTGGCCATTTTTTGTGATGTGATTTACCCTCTCTTAATTTGAACTTTTCTGGTAGGGGACAAAACCACCACAAAAAAGAGATCGTGAAATTCTGGCATTATTCTATTTCTGTCTGTACTGAATCGAAGGAATCATTTCAATTCCAAACACTGAGCTGGTAGAAATGATTTTAGCTGCAGGAGGTAAACCTAAAGGTAGTGTTAAACCTGCATGTATAAAACACAAGTCTGCACACACAAACTCACATCTGCATGTGCAGAATGAGTTGATTCTTGCTCAGGTGAGGTTTTGCCAGTGGGAGCCTGCAGGAACACTGGGTCAGTTGTTAAAGTGCTGCACACAAAGAACTCACAAGTTCTATTCGATCTATTTCGTGAGTCTGGACACACAGCAACAAACACTTAAATCATGGGCATGGGATAAGGAAGAAAAAGGCAATAATGAAATATCTCCTTTTCCATCATTGTTAAATCCTCAAATGTCTAAGGCAGTTTTGGATCTACACATCTTTCTATACTAACGAAGCACTTGAATGGGAATTCATCTATGTGGAATGACATTTCTGTTTCCCCTCACCAGCAGGATGTTTAGCCATTCCTTTTTTATACATTGGCAATACGATAGAATTGTATTGATGTGGAGAATATTTATGACGCATTCTAGAACAAGTATGCTGTGAGAGTAGAACACAAAATGCTTTATTTATATTTTGGAGTTTTTGAGAAAACCTTCATGTGCCATGCGCAGCCCACTGCAGATCCAAGTGTATCCACCCTACTGGAGGAAGTCTCATGTAGATTCCAATTTTCCATTGGATGGAAAAGCACTGTACTGGAGTTGAAACACTTCATTTTTAATGGCTAGGGAAGTAACACAGTGGCTGGGTAGTAAGTCCTATCACACAGGCACATCCCTGGAAAAATCCACTCTATTTTTACTGGGAGACCCTCTGCCATTAAGTTGCTGTCTGACCTAAGTTCCTTCATTTTCCCTGCAAGTAAAGTGAGAATACTGTCCTTTTGGGGATCATTGTTCATTTATTCCAGCAATATGCACTATGATGAGTATTAATAAGCCTGTCTCCAACTGGCCAAAAAATTACTTCTTTAGTTTTTATCAGTGAAATATGGTCAGTCATCCAAAAATTTACTTCTCTGGCATATCCTCCACTTGCCATAATGAGGAAGTATATCTCAAGAAATATATGGTTAGAAATAATGCTTTTATGTTTTCTATATTTTGTTATTTTTGTCTCAAATCACGGCTCAGTTCAGCGTGATCTGACATGGCTGAAATACTGAAACCCCCACTCTTCCAAAGCAGTGTTTATTATAGAAACCACAAATTTAACCTAACCTAGAGCAGCTTTTCCAGCAGTGATATAATTACAGTAGTTATTGTTGCAATAAACCAGATGTTCCTGAGCTGGAATGAAAGCACTTCCCCCCCACATTACATTTGTTACGTTGCCTCTTTTCCAGTTTCACATCAGCTGTTCAGAAAGTGCTCTCTCGCTTGAGTGTCACTTACAGATTCTTGCTGGGTGAGTCTTTTAGGGCAAAAAGAATGAAATCCTGGCTGGGGTCTGAATTTTCACTGCTCTCCTTAAAGCCTCCAACATGACAGTTTTCAGTGTCACTAATTCTTGCCCTGGTTTAAAGATTTTTTTTTTGTCCTTTCAGACACTTGGCTAAAGAAAAAAACAAACAACCAACCCAACACTTTGGAAAACCTACTTATTGAATGAGTACATTGTTCCGTGTGAAAGGGAGCGTTCCACTCCTACAAAATCAATGGAGTTCAACACAGACTTCAGTGGAGCCACCATTTCAATCACTACTTTGAGCAATTTAGTTATTAGGCAACATCTTTTGAACTGCTTTGTCAGCTGTGGTTGCAGCTCCAGACCATGAACAACCGTTCAACCTGAACCACGAATATCCAGCATTACTTCAACATTACACATCTTGTATTTTTAACAATGTGTTAGTCAACACATTTCTAATATTTCCCAGCCCAATCAAGTCCTAACTGCAAAAATGTGTTGGCAATAAAGAATCGGACCGTGTTTAAACTGCTAGGACCTTAGACATGAAAGTTGTTGTATTTATTTCACGGGTGCAAGAAACCTGTCTAGGAACAACAACCACAAAGAGTCAAGAAGTCAGGAGATTGCTTTATTGCACTTACAGAGCCATACAACAATACAATAAAGAAACATAAACGAGGCTTGGGGTTTTGTTTACTCATAGGCAAGTTCTCATGAAAATACAGGAACGGTAAGAATTAATTATCTTATCAACTATCTAAACAAGTCCCGGCAATCCTGGAAGAAACCTTTGTAATGCTCAGGTACACGTGCTGCTCTTTTTGCTGCTCGCTGTGGTAAACTGTTAGTCAACCCATCCCCGTGGCAACTGCAATGTGACGAGGGAGGAATTCACCCCGTGGTCTGCTAAATTTACACTTTGTAAAAATGTAAATGTTTCTTATAGGAGGAATTTACATGGCTCTGAAACACGGTCCAACTTTTCACTGATGTGGTAGGGGATGCAGACGCTGTTGGCCTGGTTTAAGAAAAATCTTTGAAAATGGGCCATAAAATAGCTGAGGAAACCCAAGAGGCACCCACACATTTGGAAGCAGATTATAAGAGAGCTCTGCTGCTCAGCCACAATCAGCTCCCTGCTTTCAAAAGACACGGTATCAATTTCACATTTTTTGCTCTCCTAAAGGGAACGTGTCGGAGCTGAAATAAATAAATAAGCAGGGCCCATGTCCAGGGAACCTTGACGTCTTTCCCATCACTGAGGCCGGGAGGCCCCTGTGCTTCCTCCCCTGGCTGTGACATGCCCGGCAAATATTTCCACCACCCACACTTGATTCATTCTTAACTCTCCTCACCCACTCATCATTACAGCTGTGCAAAGCATCCATTACAAACCCTGGAGCCATCCAAAACCTACCTTTGTAAGCTCGCTCTGTGCTTCAGACCCAGTGGGGATTGGTTGGACTTTTGGGTAGATTAATTTTTTGAGACACTTGACCCCCAGTTTCATGCAAATCTGGGCCCAGGTTAAGGTGAATGATTTATGGGTTGCATAGTTTGAAAATCGCTGAGAGAGTTTCACATCACTTCACTGCGTAGATCTCTGTCACTATTCGTGGAAATTGAAAAAGTTGTGTGCATAGCACGCTGCAAAAGGGAATAATAATAATACTAGTGGTCAGATCCCAAATGAGCTCTGTTCGTTGCAAACAATTCCTGGTCTGAAGGACCTGGGCAGGGGGGAAAAAAAAAAAAGCTCTTTTTAACTCTTTAACACTTTATTGCTTCAAAGTGTAAGTCACTCATAAATTTTTTATGACATTCCTTTATTTAGCACATATGCATGCCACTAGTGGTTCAATTAGACAGGAACTCTACAAGGAGTGGCTGTAACAATGCTCTAGGGCAGGAAGTAGAGGGAAACCCAGACTCCAAAATTCAGATGAAAAGTTAGAATTTTCTGTAGTCAAAATGAGAGATTTATTTGATTGGTGGCAAAAATTCATGTTTGCAAAGTTTGGATTTGGGTGCTCACTGGGATTTTGGGCAGCCCAGTGAGCAAAATTAAGCATTTAAAGGAAATCTAGATTATGCCAACCCTACTGAGTGACATCTCACTCTGTCAGCTTTCAGAACTGTGGGGAATCTGCTTTAAAGTCCCTGGCAGAAATCACAGGTAAGCAAGGCTTTTTAAAAAAAGCAGCTGGAAGGAGAGGATTCAGTATAGGACACCCTTACACAGGATCAAAGAAACTAACTTCACATTTTAATTTTTAAAGGAAGCCCAGACCACTTAAGGCAGAAGTACCAAACACGTCTCTTAACATCTTGTAACAAAAGAACTTTGGTTTCTGTTTGCAGCGTGACATCTTCTTGTCTGCAAAACAATCCTTCTCTATCACGAGTGAGTCCGTGCAGAAGATTGTAACCACCTTACCAGATCCCAACTGTGGAATACGCCTTCCTGCTGATACTGAAATATTCATTTCAGTAAGAGCCAGAGGGACCGCTTTTAGTGTGTGGCGAATGTGGCTTTGTCTTCTGGTGACTTCAGCTATTTTCTGAAATCCTGTGATGCACCCATTTATCAAAATACCTTCAAGACAAGCAGGGATAAAGTGTGAAAATTTGTATAAATCACAAAAAATGGCTTGATGTGGAGTTATATTGGACTTAAGGTCATATTAAGAAAAGCAGTGAGGCGTGAGGTTCTGCTGAGCAGAGGGAGATCCACAGTGCGAGCAAGTGTCTGGACTGGTCGCCGCAGTGTGAGGCACTGTTGGCCCTCAGTTCTCCCAGATGTCTGAGAGAGGTAAGGTGAATCACAGGTTTCCTCCCATTATCTCCACAGGGAATGGGAGTGACCAAGCTCAGAGTGTATCTCACTCCACGTTAGGTGAGGAGAGCTCTGTTCCTGGTGCCTGCTGAGTGCCCCACACAGGGTGAAATTTGGTGGATGAGGAAGGGAGAGAGGACAAACACTCAGTGCTGTGGAAGTCAGTGCTTTATCCTTCTCTGCTGAAAGCAGAATTCCTCCCTTGGTCAAGAATTATCAAGTAAAAATAGGATGGAAAGTTCGGCATGGAAACATTAATAAATGACAAAATCAGCAGCGGTTCTCTGTGAAGAAATGAGCCACAAAACCAACACGTGGGCAGCCCTGCATTGCAACACCAGAGCCCCAAAGTCCATTTATATAAGCCCTTAGCCACCACCTTCACCGTGTCCATTTGTCCTGGCTCAGAGAAGTGCTGAGCATCCTCATCCCACATCAACATCAACACCTCGAGGACTGATACCCGGGAGCAGATAAAATACTGCACGTTAATGTTCCGTGTCACACACATGTGCATCGCTGTGAATCGAGGAAACAATTGCTTTCAAATAAATGATGTGAGGCTAGAGAAGTGATAACATAATGCTTGATTTGAGAGCAAAAACCCAACCCCTTTGGATTCACTCCAGGAACGGTGGTGCCACTAACAGTGCTGTTCTGAGGAGTCAGTTGGCATTTCCACTGCGTAGTCTTGATTCTTGGGATTGGTGCCTGTCATTTCAGCTCAGGCTGAGTTGTAACTTCGTGTGAACTAGAAAAACAAATTGCTGAAATTATGGGATTTCTCCCTCCCCTCTCTCTGCATCGCAACAAAATAAAATTTACTTTTTATGAGCTATTTGCCAAACCTCGCATCATAAACACCTTCCTTTTAAATGGATGGGTAATGAAAAGGAAGACAAATGAGATAAGTTCAATATTTAAGAGATTTACTCAACACAGACAGTCCTTCCTTTCCACAAGTTGCTTCTTCTTCTTGTTAAAAAATGTGAAATATGTTACAAATCGCATTTAATAATATGAGAAAAAAAAAAATGCAGGCAATTAGTAGTGAATTCTCCAGTAAGCGTATCTGTTGCAAGAAGAGGTGTCATAAAAAATGATAGAACTGAGATTTACTGCCACTGAAGCCAGCAACAGCATTTCCATTGCCTCCAGCTGGAGGAGGACTTGGTTCCTAGGAAGTTCACTTCAAAGATGATTATCTTTATATCAGCAAGTCTGGGAGCAAGGGCTCCACAGCCTTCAAGGTGAATGCTAAAGGGAATAAAGGGCTGTAAATCCCTGTTTCTGCAATGATAAGGATGCTGGCCCCAGCTGAAATACACAGAAATAAAGTACAGTTATACGAGTTTGAAAACCCGACCGAAGATCTCTGAGTAACCACATCTGCAGTCCTACCACAGGTAAATCTTCCAGAGCTCTTGTTGCAGCTGTGACTTAAATAAGCAGTCTGGGGCCTGTCTCTGTGCTTGTTATCAGATTGTTCAAATATTTCACTTACATTTATTAACTAAAGAAGGTCTCAGACTCTTTGTTCCAGCTGTACACAGAATTTACCAAATTCACTGTTCATAGTCTACCTAGTAGAGAATGAATTGTCTGGGAATTCTCAAATAATCTTGCTCAGACTGCGACTTTCAATTAATATAAATTAATATAAAAATAGACCTGTGAGGGCTTCCTTAAGTTGTCTCATTTTTGGACTAAAAACTAACCAAATTCCACAATTCTGTAATGGTTAGAGGTAGTGACAAGGTATTCTGCCCCTGCTTTCCAGGAACGTAGGCAAGCAAATCTCTTGATTCCACTTTCTTGTATGTTTATTCCAGTTTTTGTTACTTGACACGATTACAATTGCATACAGCTTCGAAGGGCCTGAATACAGAGTTGCCCACTTTTGGACCACTACTAAATCACATTTCCTGTCTCATGGAAAGGGAGAAGGTTTCCTTGGTCACGTTCCCCTTCCAGCAAACCCTGGGGGCTGAAATCCCTCTCCCCAGGCTCCTCCCAGCACAGTTCCTGCAGGCTGCCCACCTTCCTCCCGGTTCTGAGCTCAGTGTGCTCTCTCTCTTTTTCACATGCATCCCTGCCCAAAACAAACTCCGCAAGGCTCCCCACCCTGTTCTTCGGAATTCCTGGGCAACCTTACATACGCCTTTGTTTTGGGCAGGAACATGTGCTGAACTGTCTCCTCCAGAGCTGCTGAAGAGAAGGGCGGTGGTTAAACTAAACCTGCCATTTTCAATAGGGCTCAATCCAGCCTGTAACAAAACCCGTAGCAAAGGTGCACGTTCACAACCCCCTCTGTGCGTGTGTGTGGTGTGTGGGAAGGAATTTGTGGAGAAATGGCCATCTTTCCCCAGATTTCCTGCTGGAGAGCAGCAACAACCAGGACCGGGATGCCGGCAGCTCAGTTCATTTGAGAGCTGTGTGTAGGGAAAAAGGCTTAATTCTTAGGATTTGGTTGCCCTTTTGGTTTGTACTTCAGGCACTGGGGGACTCAACAGATGTACAGGCAGTTCTGGCTTTTTAGTTCTGAGCTGACCTGACCTAAGCACCAGTTTGGGAGCCAGGGAGGCCACACTTGGTGTGAAGTTTGGTTAGCCCACAGTTCTGGGCTGGACCTTGCTCAAATCACAAGCCAAAGCTCTGCTTTCGTGAGACTGTGGAATTCAGGGTGGCTGAATCACCCCTGGGGGGGGGAATCTCTTGACTGATGCTTTGCCCCAAGAACTTCAGTAATGCAGAAAGCACTGTCACATTGGTCAATCCCAAATAATGGCATGCTGTGGACGGCCTTCATAAGACAGGGGTCTTAAGACAGTCCCTGGGAGGACTCATCCATAGGATGTTCCATTTTCCCTGGGGGGCAGGAGGAGTTCTCCAAAGCAGTGCGGTAGCTGTTGGCAATGGCATGGGCAGGAGGTGTCCCATAACTTGGCATCTTCTAAAAGACAGCATTTGTGTCAAGGTGGGTTATCACACATAACCAGCCTTAATCCCTTTTAAATGAAGGCTGTGTTTATGGTCCATCAAGGTCAGGACTGTAAGTCCTGGAACAAATCACCAGGCATAATGAGAAGGAATAATGCCAATTACATTCTCCAGCCATTTTTGGTGCTTGAAACACGGTCTCTGTACTCCTTGGACTTCTCTCAGGGAAGTACAGATGGTATCTTTGTGAGGTAATAGTAACCTGCTTATTACAGTTCCTTTGTTTTTAGCACTAGCTTGAAATTCATGCCATTATTAAACATTGTATATGGCACAACAAACCAGGTAATTGTTTCAGTTTTCCAGTGACATGTTCAACAGGGCTTTGGAAATATTTCCAAAGAAATTTCCAACCTTTATTTACCCTTTGTAGAGCGCTTCGCTTTGCTTCCCTCACGCTCTCCTTGTGGTCAGTTTCTAGCAGTCATTCCCAGTTCACCGATGGGAATTTCACAGGAATGGAGGGCTTTCCCTACACGCTGCAGAAAATTTTGGAAACCAGAATGCCTCTAATCTTTATCACGTAACTTTGCAAGAGAAAATCGATTCTGAGAGGTAAAGTACTTCCCTCAAGTAGAGACAAAAAACCAAAATGTGATGCAGAAGTAGCACATGATTCAATTCCTGACAGGAAATTATATACAAACCTCCCTGTTCAAGAAGTAATGTCTTCATATTAATTTGAATATTTTAGATTTTTTTTTTTTTTAATAACTAAGTTAACAAATAACCAGAGGTTTAATGACAAGAAGAAGAGAAGAGAAGAGAAGTCTGTGGCTTTAGTACAGTTAGCTGGGCTACGTGTATTCTCTCAGTACAGCCAATTACTGTAGTTAAGGCAGCGGTGCTTAACTAGAGAAATTCTGCCTAGTTAAAGTGTTGGCTGTGTGACAGAACACGCATAAAGCACAGTAAATAGTAATATGTGTGTAGAAACATTTAATTCTCTCAGTTACAGAGGTTTATCAAGTCCAGTATATAATCTTGGGCTGGAAAGAAAGATAAAGACACTTTGCAGGTAAGGAACATTTTCCTGACAGGATCCCAAGTCGTATTAATAAATTGGGATACCATTTTTTTTATATTTTCCACTGAGGTGTAGGGGGAAAATAATAGAGAGTTGTTTTTTCCCTCATTATTTGGTGGTCCTTCCCTGAAACTTTCCAAACCAAAGCCATTTCTCACATCTGGTTGGAACACAGATCTTTAAGACATTCAAGTAATTCAAATCAGATGTAAAAATCTAAGCTACACTGTATGAAATTCAAGAACAATATAGTTACAGGGTTAGAAAAGTCTGCAATATGGCACCTCTTTTAATCAATACCAGCCTCAGTTTCAGTTTGTCTGTAAATACAAGACTATAATTAAGAATGATCTATTGCATTAATTATTTCAATACCCAGTGTAGCAAGTTACCAGATTAGTGAGACTTTGCATTCATAATATCATTAACAATTTGTTTCCCCTATGCTCTGGGTGAAGTCCAGAGCAACGTGGCCTGAATCAGATTATAGTTCCAATGGAAAATATTGAAGATCACTAATATCAATAAGCACTTCCTTATCTCTGCCATTTGGAACTGCCTGTATTGACTTTCGCTGCATTCCAGCAGTTCTGCCTGTACCCAAACAGTAGTTAGTCGTTAATTTCCATTAACTAAGCCACCACTAAACATCATTTAAATTATTTCCAACAAATGCTCCATTAATGCCTGTTATCTGCATTTAATTTGCATTGATTCCCAAAAGCTACCGTCGGGCTTAATTGCCGCCCCAAGAAGAGCAGTTTCCCACAGGTGTCATTGGGACTGATTTCTCTCCGGCTGCCAAGCAGTAGGGAGCAGTGCTACACGAGGCTGCCATGCAAATCAATGGCTAAAAACCCAAACAGCTGCAGCTGGACTTGACCAGAAAACAGTATTTACCTCTCCAACAGGCTCCTGCTCCTCTAGGATACCATTTCAGTTGGCCAGAAAATATTTTAGGGCTTTTCTTAGGCTTAGCCTGTGAAAATAAAAGTGGCACAGTGTTCTGGCTCGTTCCACTTGGGTAAAAAAATATCATCTGATAAACAGGAGTTCTAGACCCAGGGAAAAATCAGTGCAATTGTTTAATCCTTTTCTGAGCCTTATTATAATTTTGTCCATACAAATATTTCTGACCAAGACAAAAAAAAATCCAAACCTTTACCTGTAGGATTGTTTCTGGTCTTTTTTGGGTACTGTGGGTTCTCAGCAACACTTTAAATTCCTTGGGATTACATCACCTTTTTAACACATCTTTTGGTATTTTACATACAAGTCAGTTACACTTAAACTCTCAGAAACTGCCAATTCAAGAAAACAAAACATCTGCCCCACAGTGATGAGCTTGACTAATGTTCCTTTTGAAGAGAAAAGCAAAAGAATCGGCTTGCTGAAAATTGAATGTTGCTGCGTTTTCAAAACGACATTTTCAATTTTGCATTGCAAAACATTTCCCCCTATTTTCCATACTACTTCAAGTTGACATCTAAATTAAATATTTTGCTGTTATTCAAACAAGTCCCTTGATTGACCAACAATTATTGTATTCATAATCGTGCTTTGTAATAGCTTTCTGGATTGTTTTATTGCTTTCATTAGGAGTGGAAATAAAACTCAACCATAGGACATTCCCTGAGAAGGAAAAATCGGGATCTCACGGGGCTTTGGTTAGAGCATTCTTTCATTAGCTTCACTTTCTGAAGATGTTCAGCGCATTATCCAAAAAGTCCCTCCAAGCTAGTCCTGTGCAAAAGTTGCCACACATCCCACATTGTGCTATGGTCAAACCTCATGTCCATTATGAAGTGACAGCAGGATATGGCTTTTCCTAGAGCTTTATTGCAGCCTGCTGCTCTTTAACAGCTCGGCATTCACACAGCAAACGCAACACATGTTCATTATCTGCGTTTGGGGCTGGAGAGGCATAAATTTCCACTGGACCTAAGGCTCCGAACATGAGAAGACAGTTGTGCAGCCATTCCCCCATCTGCACTGCCCAGTGCGTTCCGCAGGCTCTGCCCTGCCTTGAGTTGCCTCACCGCAGCCAAATCTGAAGGTGACAAAGTCTTGGGCAACAGTTCCCCACTTGGCATCTGAAAGACAAGCGACACCTCTAGGAACCAAACCCGCACGCTGCGGGTTTTGGGCTCCAGGCTGGGAGAGAGAGCGGAGCCTGAGATGCCCACAAGGAGGGATCCACTCCCCTGCAGAGCGCTGATGCTGTCAAGGGCGGCTGGACGGACCCGAACAAAGGAAACCATTTGCAGGGCACGAAAAGAAGGAATTTTATTGGTTTGGGAGAACTTATCTCCGCAAACGTTATCTATTAACTATTTACACAGACGCCGGTATCAGCGGTGAGAGATGTTATCTGCACTTCCTTTTGGTCGCTTCCCTCTCATGCCAACCTCGCCTCCGCCTGGTCAGGGCTGAGCCTTTCCAGCAGAGCCTCCCTCAGGATTCAGCCTCAGCAAGGGTCCTGGAAGACAACCCAGCACAGGAGGCAGTGACACGGTGCCTCCTCGGACAGCAGCGTTCCCACCTACTCTCTAACCTCCCAAATATCCCCAGGCATACTTAGCAGGGGAGTCTGACAGACTCAGAACGAAGATGTTCACCATTTAACCCTAGGATGTCTCGGGAAGAAAGGACCCAGTGGCGTGTAAGCCGCGCACAGGTTGAAAATGCGCCGTCAGTGCTTCATGTAAATCCTTTGTAATAATCAGAGAACACATCAAGCAAGTAAAGATTTGTTTCTTTCTAGTTCTAGAGCTTTCTGTGCGCTTCAACCCACATTCCTCGATGAAAACCTCTACATACGCTTGAATCCCAACCTGCTTCCTTGTAGGGATAAGATCTTACTGCTTTTGAATGTCCCAAACATCGTTGTTATTGTTGTTATTGTTATCGTTACTATTATTTTGGATTTTTAATTTAAATTATTATTTGGATTATTGGATGTTCTACACCCTTCACAAGCAACAGGGATGAGATTTCAGTCTCTTTTTTTCTCTGACAGTCCTTACACAGAAAGTGCATATTACAGAGACGCAGAACAAAATGAAAACAAATTTTGACGGATATTAAACTCTGCATTTATGATGATATAACATGCATAGCATCTCCTACTACTGCCTGCACCCCTCAAGCCCGTTTTCCCAGATAATTTAACTTCGAAATCACAGACGGTGACCAATATTTTGCTGCACAGCACCAGATAAGGTCATGCTTGCTTTTCTCCTAATTCTCTTTTCAGAGTTTCTCAGGTCCTCTGGAGATTCAGAGGAAATTTTGCCCTGCAAAACAACCTCCAGAGATTTTAACCTCAAAAATTTTACCCTCGGTTATGAAATCTGCAGTTTTCTAGGCTCTGCAACCTAGCCAGGACAAGAGGGTTAGTTTGGGCAGTTGCTAGTTCTCGCCACAGCTTCTTCTGTTTTCCTTTCACGCTCGAATTACCCTGGAAGCCCCGCCCAGGGGGCAGGTGCTTTCGGGAGATAAGGAGCAGTGTGAAAAATTTGGGAATTTATCCCATTGTACAATAAACTTGACATCTAATCTGCCGCTTGGGTTTGTAACACACCCAGCAGAGTTAAACTAATCGGCCACCGCAGTCCCTGCAGCCCTCCCAGCACTTTGCCCCTCACATTCTACAACAGCCCCAATTCACTGGAGCTAAAGATGCTCCATCTACACGTTTTCCAGCTTTACACATGCAGGCATTCACTCAGCCCTGGGCAATAAACTCAGACCACAGTGGCACTGGCATGAAGGATTCCCTTCCCAGCTGGATTCCTCCACAAGGGACGATTTGGACACACACGATCTCCTCACTGAATTTTATCAATTTTTCAGGTGCCTTTGGGCGTGTGCAGGACTTCAAAATGTGGAGACTTCAAAAAAGGTTTTTGGGCTTTAGTTTTAGTTTACAGGAATAGTACCTGAATTTGACTTCTGTACCAATGTATATTCCTAAATCTGCTTCCTGACCTAGCCCTTGGTGACTGAGTGGCAGAGATTAAAATAACCGCCCTTGATAATTCTCTAAATTCCTAAATTAAAAGCACTCCTCTGAGATATATAAATGGTTTGCCTGTTTCACACAGACCAGAAAATCAGGACCAAAGTCCAAGCAAAAATGACATATCAAAACACCAGCTGAAACAGAAGGTTCCAGCTGTTTCAAATGCCACTAAACCACAATGATTATTGCTAACATAAATAAAACAAAAATCTTAATCCACTTTTATCGAGGAGTTACTAACCATATTTCTCTGTTCTTCCAGCAGTTTTATGAGAGTGTATGTTCATAAGCAAGGAGAAGGATGGCATATTGGGGACCACTTTCTCTTGTACTGCTAGAAAACCTCAAACAGCTCCAAATGCATCTAACAAACAACTGAACTCGGTGAATTCACATGGAGTAGGAAAAAAAGCTGTCAAGCCAACGTCTAAATTATGTCCTTGCTAAGTAGCTTGACTTGTGATGGGGATTTTATTGGACAATGTCACTTCCTAGTGACCACCACAAATGATAACAGTTGCAAGAGCTTTACAGTTGCTAAACCAAAGGAATGGCTGGAATTTTGGAAAAATCTTCACAGCCTCAGCCCAGGCTGACATTTTGTACTTTAAAAGCTATCTTTAAGCAACTAAATAGGTGAGAGAGCACTCCAGAAGCTGGCAAGACAAAGGAACAAAATATCAAAGCCTGCAAATGCCAAGCTGCTGCACTTTTGCTACACTCCATGGTTGTGGTGAAGGGTTTGGGTTGTTTCATTTGCAGACTCGTGGCTCCCTTCATTCCAGTAACAAAAATGCCAATAGCATTTCTAAATTAAACCCAGCATCTTGTCCCTTCTATTTAGGGCAGCTTTTTCTCTGGCCCACCACATCTCCAAGCACAATGCCACTTCTCTCATACCATCTGTGTAAACTTCCCTCTGCTGCTTCCAAAAGTGCCTTTTTTCCACTGCTGGGATCCTCCACTCAAGGAGAAAATGTTCAAGATGAGTTCAGTGAGTGATTTTTTTCTTTTTTTTGCTAGCTGAGTTAAACTGATCACAAAAAGTTCCCCTTTCCTTTTTTTTTTCTCAATTCCCACCACCATGATACTCTCCAAAATGGTCTCTGAGAACCCTAATTCTGGTTCTTTACAATTGTGGATGGGGGAGGAAGAGCACCGAAGCTTGATGCTGTTTGAAGCATTACTGCAATTCCTCATCATTCCAAAGGACTAATGGCTAAAAGAAGATACTTTTGAGGACACCAAGGAGAATGCAGCAGGACATGGCACAGGGAGACCTGAGCTTTCTGGAAGTTAATTCACTTTCACTGAAAGAGCCATAGGGCAGGACTGTTCCCCTCCAGCAATGGGCTGCCTGGATAAAAATGTCCTTCTTTGGGGGATCCAGAGTTGCATCTCTCCGTGGCAGTTAAAGTGCTTTGAATCCCAGTGATTTTCACCAGGACTTCTGCTTCTACACCTTTTAGGAGATTTTGATCTCTTGCCTCTAGGTGTTTATCCTGGCGTTTCTCTGCAAAGTTTGCACGACTCCAGTAGCCACCGGGAGCTGCTGGGAACTGGCATGGGGATAAGTTAACAGGGCACAAAGGGCTGACAATGCACGAATTAGATTTTTTGCTGGACTTGCAGAGGGACTTAGAATGACAGATTTCTGCTGGAGAAGTGAGGATGACAGTGCATGAACATCTGGGTGAACAGCTGGAACACACTGTCTCTCTCCCCCCCTCTGTAAAATACAATCCCTTGTCCTCAGTTAAAAATTGTAATTCCTGGTTTTCCCGCTACAATCGGCCTACAAGTTTATGTTTGAATGACAAGGTAGCTTAGAGAAAAAAAGAAAAATCTCCAAATAATTGTTCTGCAAACAGTATTGTTCTTTCATATGAACACAACGACGGAGTTGTGTTCACAAACTCCCTGTTACCAATATAAATAATTACAAAACCATAAAAGAAAAATAAATGTACACAATAACCAAAAGTCTAAACCCACCACTACTAAACAGCACTTCATAACTGCAGCTTTGAATTATTACTGCCTCACCAGCACAGCCACAATATCTGCCTTCATAAAATTCTCCACTTTACAAATTAAATGGATTGGATAATTAAGAAAGCCCATGTTTAGTCCACAAAGTGAAACCACCATCACTGTAATACGACAATGAACCCGCATTTTTAAAAATGGTCGCATTTTCATTCCCTGGAGCAGGAATGCATGATCCATACCTCCTTGCTCCCTGTCTATCCCTGGGAGCTGTGTTTGCACATGAACACGCCCCGTCACTCAGCAGTGCTGCGGGTGCCTGGGGATTGCCAGGAGCTGCCCTTTCCTTGCTGCTCCCATCGCTGGAGCCGGAGACAGATCCCTGCCTCTGTGTTTTCTTACCCTGTGCCAGGAGATACCTGTTATTACTCCCAAAAGATGCTGGCTGTGGAGCGCTGCCTGATTACCTTAGCCCTATGAATAGGACAAAACCACACCTATGGAGATGATGTAGGAGAAGGTCTGTGTTTCCCTCTGAGCAGCATCTCCAGGCCAGCTGCTGACACTTTACTGGTTGCCTTTCACTTGGAACATTTCAGCGTTTGCCAACAGGATTTTTTTCACCCTCTCTGCAGATGGCCAGGTGTTATCATCACTCCACCCACATGCCTGAGTCCGCTCACAGTCCCGCTCCTGGCAAAATTCAGTCTTTGCTCATTTCTTGACCCGTGCTCATCTTTGCATTGCTTTTTAATTAATCCACGGTTAGCTGAAGCTCCTGCCATAAATCAATGATTTCCTTTCAATTCTTGTTAAAGGTTTTTCATTTCCCGAAATTTGCAGCACGGAGCTGTTAACAGCACACTTTTCTCTCATTAACAAATCAGCGAGGAACGGGGTCAATAAAGCAAAAAAACATAAACCCAGCACCGAGGACCTTCAGGCTTAAAGACATTTCTATCTGTCCCAGACACGCTGCAGATGAAAACATGGTCTCTTGCCACCTTGGAAGCTACAGGCCAGATCTTCTCTGGGTATAAAGCATCAGGTTTTGGGACACACATATCATCTCCTGATTTACACCAGCTGAGTATTTGGCGATTACTCTGTCTACTCTCTAGCTGAGGGAAGAGCTGTCTGTGAAACTGCCCCTCAGACACGAATTACTGGAGTTTTCTAAATGCAAATTTTCATATCTGTTTATTTTGGCCAGCTGAATATGGAGTTCTGTGTGGAGTTCTTCAGGGGATGCTCGCATTGAGGATGTCTCGTTGTGCCACTGCTCAGCATCACATCTCTTGACACCTTTACTTAAGGAAGTTCTATCATCATGGGGTTCAGTTTTCATCATGGGGTTCAGTTTCCAAGCCACTGGCAAATGGAAAAGAGCCTTAAAAATCACCAGACTTCCTAATCGTGTTTGCTTTAAAAAGACAAGATGAACAAATCACACAAAAGAGAGTGGTGAACACAGCTACCTGTTTTCTTAAAGGGCATGAGAGGCAAGTCACTATTTAGTTCAGTGAGGGAAAATGCAAATTATAACACATTTTAAGGTAGTTTTTCAGGGTCACCATGTGCTCAGCACGGTCTGTGTGCTGCACACACCAGACCTCAGCCCACTTACAGCATCCTCTGTGGCTCAAGCCCATGCTCACCAGGCATGTGAATCAAATTAAACTTTTAACTTCTTTTCTCCAGTTACCCTTCTGTGAATTTGGGTCTAAATTTTCAGAAAATTGCACGCACTGTTCCTACGATTATGCATGTAATCAATTAGTTATTTATGTGCACAACTACTGTGACCAGGTATGCAAATCTCCAAGCAGCTCTTGCCATTTTCCGATAATTTAGCCCTTTGTCGTTTATCCATCCACTTTTGTTCGAAGCACCAAGTTCATGGAAATTTAACTCATTTGAAACATATGTGTAGATCCATACGAAGTGCCCAAAAGCATCACAAAGAGAAAGGATAACCTTGTTGTTAAGGCAGGAGAGCGCGAAATCTGGTTTCCATTCTGAGTTCTGCCACACATTTCCTGTGTAACCTTGGGCAAGTCATGAACTGTAACCCAGCTCAGTGGAGCTGACCTACATGCAAAAGCAGACTGAGCCATCCCTTACTCAGAGAGGTTATTGAGGCGTTCTGTGTTTTGGTGCAGAGGGAAAATACCAAAATAAGTTAAGTGGGAGGTGCTAAAGGATTATAAGGTATCAGTAATGGCAGAGCAGCAGTGAGAGATGATCTGTATTCGGTGGAAAAACCAGCAAGTGAAGGGGCAAACTGAGAACTGAGCAAAGAAAACAGCAAATTCAAGCAGGGAGATGAAAGAGAACCAAATGGTAACAGTGAGAATGAGCAGGCATGTGAGTAATTAACCTTTATACAGCAATTTTTACTGTCCTGCTTGGTCTTGTCCTTTCACAAAGGGCCACAGTGTCAGGAGATATTTGAGAAGAACTGAGCTGGTTAATACAGCACTGGCCACCTCACAGGCTGTCTGATTGGCATGAATTATTCTTCATTAATCAGGGTAATCCTGACAGGGTTATTAATGCCAGGTATCGGCCGAAAGCTGGTGGAGGACATTGTGTTATTGAAGCAATTACTAGAGCTGTGTTCAGCTGGAGGGAAACATGCACTCTTTGTTTCCTTACACACTGGGACAGAACTGCAGTCAGTCCTGTGGCTGCCATGGCTTCCTCCCTTTTGGATGAGACACAATTAGATTTGCACGTTACTTCACTGAACGTTTGGGGTACGGCCTTGTGGGAGCCCTGCAAATCATAACATATATTCTGAGAGAATACATCTCCTGTAAAAAATTACCTAATTTTGTAGCTGACCTAGATATGGCACTCACACTGACGTCATTAGGAGTCTAGAGCAGACTGATTGCAGTATCTGGCCCAAATTTATGACTTAATACAGCAAAATGTTCAGTATCCTCAGATCCAACTGGGATAAAATGTTACAACTTGGGGCTCCATGCAGCAAATTTCTGCTTTGATTAACAAAAAAATCTTTCCTGGTGAGAAATGAAACCGAGATTTTGGAATATATCAAAGATTGTATCTCTTTACCTCTAAAAAACAATTTCGCGAGTCTTCATTTCACGCATGATATGCTTTGGAAGAATTTGGAAACAAGAAAAATGAATATTGAATGAACAAAGAAAATCCTGGCACAATAATTTTAAGGATTTCTGAGCTTCTGGTGAACACTTGACAATATTCCTTGACACAAACCTCTAAAGGAATTGTAATCCTGCCAGTCTGGGGGCAGTGGAGCCTCCCACTTCATCCCCCCCACCTTCAGCCCTGCTCTGTTCCTTCAACCCAGCATCCTGCGTGGAAAAACCACAGTGATTGCCATTACCTGCATGAAAGTGAGAAGGCTGCAAGGGATGGGTGTGAGTGCATCAGCCTCCTGAGTCCCCTGGAATTAATCCCTGTTTGAGTTGGAGCGTATCTTTCAGAAAAAGATACCATCTTGATTTAAAATGTTCCAGTGAGGGAAAATGTGCTATAAATGTCGGGAAATTATTTTAATGGCTAATTAAACTCAATTAAAAACCTGTGATGATCAGAAAGGAGCTTCACAGGGGTCCTTATCAGCTACACAGAAGGAGCCCAGATTTATTTGTTTTTTACAGGGGAATTGCACCTGTGTGACATCACTTATTTTTTTTAATCCATGACTGAAATACAAAAACACACTGCAAAACCCTGGCCAGCAGAATGATTACAAGAGTCACCATCCCCTTCCAGATCTTGTGAGCTGTCTAAACATAATCTGAAAAATGGAGATAATGGGCATGTGCTGCGGGAGCAGTTCCACCCCACTTCAGCTGGTCTTCATTCCTCTATCTGAGCTGAAGTCACTGGAAAAAAACCAGGCACTTCCACAACACGATTCATCGGATCCTGGTGATGCTCCTACCTGGTGTTTGGAGGCATGAATCACATTTGCAGTAAGTGTGGCAGTTCAGAAGATTCGGGCCGCGGCCCTCGCGCTGAGTGACCAGGAAAAGGCCGGATGGAGCAGCTCTACCTGATGGAAAAAGCTCTGCAAGGCCCAGGGCAGAGCACCTGGGGACAGAGTCTGACACCAGTGCCTGCCTGTGAGGGATCTGCTTGGGTTTCAACCCTTTTCTAGGTGCTGCCTTCAGAGCAAGGGTTCAGTTGTTGGTGTTGCTGTCCAGCCTGAATCCCTGGTTGAGCCCCTAGACCAGGTTGGCTTGGCCCAACCATACGTTCATAGGCACTCATTTCTCTGTCTTCAGACAAATTATCTTGTCCAGCACGGCAGAAATACCTCCTTTCCTCCCTGTCTGGGTTTTTGTGACCCCATAGGTTTTGTGAGCAGTCACCACTTTAGAATTTGATCCCGAGGGGAATTCCTTCCAGCACAAATGGAGTTAACTCCGGGAATAACGTTCCTTAAACTGTAAGTTCCTTAAAGGAGAGCTCCATCTTTCATTTTCTCTCAGTGTTGTGCTCACCTGCAGGCCCAAGAGAGTTAGCAACCACAATGCAGAGTTACACAGGTGGAAATTTAAAACAAGAGGTCAGATGGGAACCTCAGCTTTCATCCATGGCTGGGGTCATCACTGGAATGCAAAGAGATCATTTCATTTATAGAAGGCTCAGTAATTGTAGGAGGAATATTGTCTACCCCCTTCTCCACTCTCCAAAGAAATTACCTAATAGTTTCCAATTGAGATGGCTTTTAAAAGAATTTGGGTTTGATTTCAGCCGCCATCTCAGAAGAAGGGAAAGTATTTTACTCTTCCATTGTAATTTCCATTAGTTGCCTAATGCTGGTTGAAATTCACACCATTCCTCAACCCAACATATGCTTCTTAAATTTTCACTTTCTTTGATCATGGAACCAACAGAACACATAGGTGAAAGTAATAATCTGCTGTACCTCTAACCCAAGATCCAAAAAGTTCCTTGATAAACTGGGTTTAATTTCCAGGCAGGGAAGATGAGGCAGAAGGAGCTCTAGGGCTTTGTCTGGGATCACACAAGCCAGCAACTGGCCTGGGAATAAAATCCAGGTGTGCTGTGTAACTTCCACGTGCCATCCTCTAACCAACACTACCACCCCAAATCCTTCTCTCCACACCTATACCTGATTTTAGCTGTGTTGGGAAAGTGCAATTTTTGTGCAAGGTTCCGAAGAAGAGCAAGTTGTCTCACCTGAACCTGCTGAATATTAAAATGCTGCTTTATTTTGCTTTTATGGATAAGAAAATGTCTATTCCACCTGTCAGTTCCTGCCACAGGAATGATTGCTCTGACAAACCTCAGTGCTCACATCCGCTGTCGAAAGATCTGGTCACTGAAGAGATGAAAAATGTGGTTTAGAATGGAAAAAACATTCAGCTATTATGACAAATAGAATCGAGGTAGACTCTCTTCCCGAGTCTTCTGATGAGGCTTTTAAAATGTTATTTGTTAACTAAGGAGTGTCTTGTTGGTGTACACATTCAAAAGCAGTGCTTAGGTCTGACCTGAGGAGGAAGGGGCTTTCAGGAGGGCAAGGCCCAGCTACAAAGAAGTGATAATGGAGATGCCTTTGAGGAAAGGGATGCCTGCAGAAGCCACAGAGATTCCTCCTTTTGTCTCCAGACAGATGACAAGGACCAGGATTCTTTCACACACAGAAAGAAACAATTGCCGGGTGCTTGAAGGAAATTCGGTTGAGCCCCAGATACTGTAAACTACGAATCTTTTATTCATACAGAAGAAAAATATGATGGTTGAAAGTCCCACATACATCACTATCAAGTTGCTTGGGCTTTTTCCAAATAATTAGGCAAAATCTTTCTCTGGTTCCTCCCACAAAATGCCTTGGGAACTTGCTGCAGATCCCAACTGCCAAGGAGTTGCCCTTTTTGTTCGGTCTAAAATACGTCTATATTTTTCTCCTCCCCAATTAGATAATCTTTATTTTTCATTCACCTCAGGCCTAGCTGCATCACTTTGACCTCTCTGTGAGGCCTGGGTAAATCCTGGAGATGCTGGGCCACAATTCTTAAGAAGGAAACTTCAAGTTCTTTCCGCTTCAGTTGCCCTTCACATGTCTGAGGCAGTTAACGCTGCTGCCCCATAGTCTGCGTGGCAGGAGCTGTGTGCTGGCTGTGGCACCCATTGTCTGCATTTTTCCTCTCGTTAGTCTCCTTGACCTTTCATTGTCTTACTCCTGCAGTGTCAGGTCAGACTTAGTGTAGGTCTCCCTTCACTAAGGACCCCTTTCCTTTCGTGGATCACTAAGCAGGACAATTGCTCTATCCATCTTTTCAGGGTCTATTGTCGAGCCCCCCCTGAGCTGAGAAAGGTTTGATTCACTGGGAAACCATTTTGGTCAAAGGGAAACCTGACTATGTGTCCTTTTAGGAACTCTGTCTTAATCACTGACTTTTTTATCTGGGATATGAAGAGGATTCAGGAGATCAAAAGGTTTGGGAGTACATGGGTTTGACCACATTTTTCCTGGAAATAATGGGAAACCTCCACTGAAAAATGAGCTCTGTTACAATGGGCAAACAAGAAGGAAAGCCACATAGTGTTCCCAGAGCATTCTGAATCGTCAGACCTTCAATAGCCTCCATAGAGAAGGGAAAAAGTAAACAGAAAATGTAAATGGAATGTAATAATTAATGGACCTAAAGAAGCAGACTCATTTGATTTGCGCATAATCGCTGCCTTTAAAAAAGAGATAAGTCAAAAGGGATCGACAGAGCAGATGGAGAAGGCTGAGGACTGGAGGTTCAGTCTGGCTGGGTGTGCAGTGGGTATGCGTGGGGTTGCTCAGGATTAGCAGCTTGTCTCACCTCCATGAGTGGTTACACATCCAACAGCCCCATGAACTTCCCAGGAAAAGTCACAGAGATCCTGCTGGAACATCATGGTGGAACCGTGCTGGGTTTGAAGGCACCAGGCCTTCAGCCTCAGTCCTGCTGATGCCTCGAGGATTTCCTCCTGCATGGAAACCCTGACCACTGTTAGCAATTATAAGGCCAAATTATATAAGACAATCATGAAACTGCTACACTTCCAAGGAAGTTCACCAGCAGCAACCATTCCCATGCAGGCAGTTCTTGCAACAGAGATGTGTGCACCTCTTTATTTTCCAAATATCAAATTGATTATTTCAAGGACTTACTGAAAACCAGGAAGAATGAAAAAGCCTGTTTTCCTGCAACAGAGCTGGAACCCCTTTACCTACTCGTGTGCCAAAGTGCTTTTATAAATGGACATTTCACTCTTCCTTCAGCCAGCCATCACCTCTGCACAGAGTCAGATCAAGCCTCTTCAACATGCAAAGCTGAAAGCTGCAGCGTAAGATAAAAGAGAGGAAAGGGACTGGTCTTGGGAAGGGAGGAACTCGGACAGAAAGTCTTGGAAAGCTGGACTCCTATTCCTGCTATCAAAAAGATGAAAGAAAAAATGTAAGCAGAAGCCAGTGACTCAACTTTTCCCTTTGACCCAGGCAAAGTCAACAGGGAGCCAGGTTGTTTGCCTTTCTCCAGGGATCTACTTTTCCTAGCGATTATCTCAGCTTCTCCTTACATTTTTTCCCCCCAAACTTTTAGCAGGAGTAATTTAGGACTTTGCTTTTAAAAGTACCCCAATTTAAACTGAAGTTTGTATTTAAACTTCAGTGCATGCTGAGATCTTTACCTGAATAAGAGAAAACAAGTCAGTTGGATACAGTGAGCACCTCTGCACTGGCTTTTGGATGAGGAGCTACTGCTGCACCCAAACAAGGAGATGAAACAGATTAAACATTTCTTCTCCAATTAAAAAAAAAAAAAAAAAAAAACAGGAGAGGAAAGAAATCCTTTTAGAAAGACAGAAAAGTCAAACTAAAAGAAAAATATTTTTGCCATGAAGAATAAAAAGTGACAATATCTACATCTGTGGTATTTCAGGTGTACATAAGTGTAGAATCGAATGAGATGTGAACTGTTCCTGTCTTCTACAGTGAAATTGCTGAACATGGCATTTCTTGAATGAAACACAAACATAATCCTTGCAATATTTACATTAAGTATGATGAGGAGAATTATTTTTTTCTTTACTGGCACATATTGCCACTGAAGGAATGATAATATTTACAGTAACTTTAGTGCCACCTTAATTTGCTGCTGCCATTTGATTTCCCAGTGTGAAATGACCACTTCAGGTCAGCAGTGTCACTTTCTGCCAACATTACCAAATAGAAGTGTCCAGGATATTAAATATGCTTGCATTCACATATGAGAGGAAGGGGAAGAGTGATACAAGCATTTCCTGCACTGTAGAAACACCAGAATATCGTTCCAGTTGAGCTGTGACTGGCTCGCTGACAAAGTTCTGCTCCACAAATGTCTTTAGTCCTGATCCTTAGTGACACTAAATACTGATTTTCTATTAAAGATGTCACAAATATAAGAGAGAAGGGAAGTGATCAGTGAAGGAAACCACAAGTATTCCTGCTGATCTGGTGGAACCAGTGTAGCTGCAGCTCCGAGTTCCCAGATTCAGAGAGCAATACTGTGGAGTATATTCCAGCCATACCAGGGAAGCCCTTGGCAAAATGGGAGTGCATGGTTAAGATTGTTTGGAAAACTGTTGAGTTTTATGCACACATTAAGCGTGATGAAGAGAGCTTTGCTGAACAGGTCTAAGGATCTAATGACTGCCTTGTGTATTTACAGAAGTTTGGTCCAAGAACATCCTGGAGGAAATACCTTTAAGTGGGAATGAAGAATTGTTCTCCATTTCCCTGGTGGCTGCACCCATGGAAGCTGTGAGATGTCCAAGTATCCTCACAGCTCGGTCTTTCTTGATGAGCTAACTCGGGTAAAATTTGTTACGGACCCCAGGAGAAATTAATTTCCCCTAATTTGACTGAGAACGTAACTTTGCACAGCTAATTTGGAAAGTTTCATACTGCCTTCTCTGCCAGAGGATTGGTGGAGGCAGGACCTCCAACAAAGTCATGGCAAAAGGAGGAAGGTCACCTTTTCCATTCACGTGGTTGGATCAGGAAGAGGATGATTTAGTCTCCACATCCCAAACTCCTACTGAAATGAACAACCCTATTCCTCACAAAGGACTGCTGCACGTCCAATACGGTCACTTGCATAGCTGAAGACATAAGGTTTGTAATATGATTGAGCTAATTGCTTCCAGAGGGAAAGAAACAGAAAGAAGCTATAAAAAGGTATCCAATATTTGAAAATAATTATGTCTAAAGCAGAGCTTTAAATGTCAGGTGGAACATAAATTATTAACTGTTCTTCTTGTCATCATGTGCATTTTCTGTCTTTTGTTAAATCTTTGCTCCACTATTGGTTCATGCTAATGGCTCCAATAGTAAAATTCACCACAGACAGGTGGGCTAAGTGAGTGTGCATTCTGGCTAATTAGTTTCAATCAGCAACTAACTAGCGATCTTTGATTCAACCTTGCAATTTTCTAATCTTGAGACCCTGAGTAAGTGCAAGCTGTATTAACTCCTCTTTTGTAACAGGAGGGCCAGTAGCTGGTTAAAGTCACAGGAAAGATCCCCATTAACTTCAGCAGTCTGTGAATCAAGCTCTTGATATATATAGAAAGCCCCTGAAAGCAGAGTTTTGTTTTTTAATGTATTGTCTCAGTTGTTGAATAGCATGGCTTGCTGCCCAGTGTTATGGCAGTTCACAATGACTATTCTTCCCACCCATTCTCCTTCTCCTCCTTCCATTAATCAGTGATGGGTCAAATTCAAATGTTTTGGAAGTTCTGTCTGGTTTTGATGTGACGGTACATAAAAATATCTACAAAGTGGTTATTAGGGTGCTTGGTGTGGCTGCATTTGTCCTGGGGAAACCTCCCCCTCCTCTCTGAGGGCAGCAGCACATTTTGTGGGAAGGCTGGCAGCTCTACAAGGTCTTCTTTGAGGCGGGCTCCACTCCCTCTGCCCCAGTGGTACATCCATCATTTTTGGTTTTCCTTTCCAAAATGCTTTTCACAAAAGTCACTTCCTTGTTTCACATTACTCCATGCTTTGTGAATTCAGGCTGAGACATGCTGTGAACCAGATCCATATCTGGTGTAAATCAGCATCATCCTGCTGCTGCAAAATTCTGTACCCATGGAGGATGTTGCCCATGAACTTTCTGCCCAAAAGGGGCAGCTTTGGTGGAGTGAAAAAGGGTTCATGTGTTTTGGGGAGAGATGTTGGCAGGAACAGCAAATGGCAAATCTCACCTAAACAAGAAGGTGTTGAACTTCACAGATTTTGACATCTCTGTTCTGCCTAGTGAGATGATTTTTTTTTCCTCTGGCAACCCTCATGTTGTCCATTTCTGGGTACTAGAAATTGGTGCAGAGCAAAAAAGAAAAAAAAAAAGGACCAGGCTGATGAGAGCTCAATTAGTATCACAAAATAACCCTGTATAAAAAGACCTCTTGCACTCACATTTCCTTATATAACTCACCACCCCCAAGCACCTTTTTAAAAAGTTCCTCAAAGTTTATTCAAGGATGCATTTTGGGTTAGGTTTACAGTATTTGTCACTTGTTGGCCAAGAGTGACAGAAGGGATTTCAGTGTGCTGCTCTTACCATGCCTTTAATTTAGAGTAAGTGATTATACATCTTTGACTGTCAAATCTCTGCATGGCAGCTTTTGTGGCTGGGGGCTTGTTCTATCAAAGAATTCTGCTGAACCTCTTCCAAACCAGAACTCCCATGTGTATAATTATATTGTATTTTCATTATATAAACTTTACTTTTAAGACTGAAAACATATGAAATGATTATGGGAATGTGCGTTCTCCACGACACCGCCACGCACTTGTGGGAGGAGAGGTTTGTAACATAAACCAAATGATGCCATTAATACTCAGGTACAAGGTGCATCCTTGTGACTCATGAAACTAAGGATGGCATAGAGGGATCTGAAAATACTGGCAATTGAACTTCAGATTGAAAGAAAACCCTTATTTTGCATTAAATAGCACCTGATGCTCTCTGGAAGTAGATCTCAAGGATTTGTAGCCTGCAGCTGAGCAGTATTTGTAGAGCAAGTTCAGGTGCTTCCAAAATATCTTCCACACTGATCCTTCAAAAAATTGTATTCCTTCATTAATGTATTTGGTTGGGGCAAACACGTCTCTGTGAGAGACCTATTTTGTCCTGGGACAACTACTTCGGTGTTTTGCCCAAAAATTGTACATTTTTGGATGATGTCTTTAGTTTAATTTCATTGTCTTCTGTCACAACCCAATGAGGACCTAATTTCAGTTTGAACAGGTGCCACAGAGACCAACATTTTAAGAGATCTTCAACAGAACACTGTTTAAGGCAGGATCCAAAATTATATCCAGCAGCAAGGTCTGGCTGGGAGGGATAAACTGGGTAAGTTCTGAGTGAGTTGTCATCACCTTCACGTGCACAGTCCATATTCCATCATATGGATTCATAGATTTTAGTTCATTAACAAGGCTGTTAAGCTTTGTCCTCCTGTCATAAACAAGGAACTGAGTCACCACGTAGATTAAACAACTTACCAACTACAAACTAAAGCATGTCCACATGATTCAGCACTTGAATTTCCACTCTCCTGCACCCTTATCCCACTGCCCTAAATGATAAACTGTCTTTTATTTCAAATACTTTCAGCAGTTTCTTTCGCTCTGCCTCAGTAACTTTTGCTTGACTAACAGCGATTCTTTAAAAAACAATCCTCAAGAGAAATCAAGACTCTAAATTTAGAGTGTGTCATGAAAGCAAGCCATTTCTTTAATATCTATCTATCTATCTATGTATTTATGGACATATAAACATATGTACACAGGGAGCAAGAGAGAGACACAGAGAGCAAAGCAAAGCACACATCCATCATCAGAGCAATCTGTGAGTCACCTAAGACAAATGCTGACTCTTTCAAGGCAATCCTATACAATAGATCAATAAACAACATCTTCAGTCTCTGGCTGGGAATTTAGACCCACTCATTTACAAGCCAAAAAATAGGTCAAAGAATAATGGTGATAACTTGCCTTATCATCAGGCAGGGTTGTGTGACAAGCACACTCACGTGGGCTCTGATTTTTCTGTCGGGGTGACAGCTCAGAAGTCATTGATGCCACGGCGCTGGGGACCTGAGCGGAAAATCAGAGACAGGTTTTAAAAAACCACGCCTTATAATTATGTATAATTTATAAATTAAGACGTAACAAACTTTTAAAAGGACAGCAAATGCAGAACAATACCTGAGTTGAATGAACACAGGGCTTCTTAACCTCCAGAGAAGTCACCTGAAGAGAGTTTTGCAGCTCAGTGTGGCAAATTCCTGCACAGCATTCTCGAAGTCCTCAGCCTGAGCAACTTTGAGCTCAGCTGCTCTTGGGCAGAGAGAGTTTGGAAGCTGGTGAATCACTGCCGAGCAGTAATGTGTATTTTCATAATCTTCACTCTAAGGAATGTCCATTCAACATCCCAGCTATTGGCCATTTGATAAGATGGAGTGCAGATGGAATGTGGTTTCCACATTTGGAAGCACACTGGGGTGAATCTGTTCCTGAAGTGTGTTTATGTTTGAGGGACCTCGCATGCAGGCTATCTCCTCAGCGGCATGCTAAACTCTGCTCTCCAAAGACAAGAGTGCAAGAGGCAGTGCAGAGGGGGAGGAGAGGGACCCAAAAGGATGGAAAAGCTGCAAAATGCATTTCTTCTGGAATGCTGGAACTGGATTTTCAAGATTTGAAGAGCTTTCCTCATTTGAAGGAAAAATAACAAACTCTGACAAGCTCACCACAAATGATTAAGTGTTGGGGGGGTCTGGAGTTGTAAAACAAGACACCATGTTTTCAGGTATCTCCACAATGAGGAGAATTTGACAGCATGTCCTGTGTTCAAACACCGAAATCTCTCACAATGTTTGCAGGTGATTTTTGCAATTTTCAAAGCTCTCCTAATTTTTCACACCATCTCCTTCCCTCTTTCCATACCTCCATGTGGATGCTGACATGTCCTGTCACTTAAAGTTTGTCTTCCACAGCCCGAGCAATCCTTTCTGCTGTAAGGGAGGGGTTTGCCAGCATTCTGTGGCATGGCATTTAGGCTTGGCTCCCATTGTGTGCATGTTTCCACTGAAGGCAATCAGTTCATATCAGGTATTCTGCAGACCCAGTACTGCGGTTTCTTATCATTTCTAGAGAGATTTGAGCTAGAAACTTAACCACTGGCTTGAAGACAACACAGAATTATCCCTGGATGTGCTCCCAAACTCATGTAAACAGCTTCCCCGCTCCCAAAATAGCTCCCAAACTACCTTTGCCCCTCCTCACACTTCTGTACCCCTCTGCACTTCCTAATCTTGGCAGGAACATTTCAGAAATAGCCATTACAATGGTGTTTCCACTCCGAAAGAGGAAACCCTGGGTGGGAGGAGCTATGAAAGGAGCAGAGGAAGCAGAGCTGTTTTCGTAGCATCGCAGGCTGCACTTTCGCAGCGAATAGGTGGAAATGCATCTGGGGGTGCCGAGGCGGCGGAGCCCCAGGGCTGCACGGCACAAGGCCGGCAGGGAATGTGCCCAGCCCGGAGCGTGTGTGGCTCCCTGCATCACTCGGCACAGCTGACGCTGACAGGCAGCTCTAAACTGTTGAACAAACTGAATGAATCAAGGTCAGGCCAGAGTCAGCCCCCAGCGTCCCTGCCTCCCTCCCTGCAGGACTCACTGAGACATGAAAGGTGCCGGACGGCTCCTCAGCCCAGCCGGGGCTGCTCCGTCACATGTTCTGTCAGCAATCCAAGATGTGAGTTCTGAGCTCTTCCATGAAGCCAATCGCGATGTTTTCTGGCTCCGGCCCGCCGGAGCGCTTGGCTGGGGCTATGGGAATGCGATGTCAAGGCGATCCTGTCCATGGGTTGGGATTGCTTTCATGCGTCTCCACCTGCTGGCTGGCATTTCACTAATTGCAGCCCGCGGAGATGACAGCGGCTCTTGGGAAGGAGCGAGCTGACGTGGGAAGTGTCACTCAGTTTCACAAGAAGATGAGCAGGCAAGCGCCACAGGAGAGATCATTTTCTAATTCGATAATGGGCAACATCCTGCATCGCAGGTGACAGACAGGTAGAAGGCCACTGAGGTTTTTCACACCCCAAGCTTTTGAACTTCTGGAGCCTCACTTGAGAAGACAAGCAGTAAGAGAGATTTTCTGGGGGGGAAGGAATTCATAAAGTGTGGAACCGTCAGCGTTTTATTTCCCTACCAAAACCAGATGCTGAGAATGTTAACGTGCTTTCATTGACACAGCGAAGGAGGGAAATCGTTTATTAATATCTGGAAGCATGAGCGTTCTGGGGCCCACAGCTTAGTTGCTGTGCGGTTAGGAAAGCAGTAACTTAGCAAATGCAGGCAGGCAGCTGTTTCGAATGGAAAGGAATAGAAATGATTAATGACTTCTATGCTTTAAAGAAATGAACCCACAGGATTTCTTTCTTCTACTGTGCTGTCCCACTTGGCCATTTCTGTCATGTGCCCTGGGACTTTCTTTGGAAGTTTTCAATGGTCTGTCGTGAACTACTCTTTAGAAACTTACTGGACCAGATCTGGAGCCAGACAGATGCCAGCTGTGGATGTGACCCATTTGTACATACATTTACAGACTCTGAGCACAGACTATCAACACTTGATATTCCACGAACTTTGTCCTGCAGCAGCAATAGTATATCTTGCTTTCAGACACTGCAGCGATGAGCACAGTATTGACTCCTATTTAGAGCAGGATCAGTGTCACCTTTCCCCTCTTTTATCCGGGCTATGTTGTACAATGGAACAGGCAAGGGGCACTCTCAGGAACCCAAACAATGCAAGGAATGAGCCTTTCCCTTGTCAGTCATGTCAGATATCAATATGGATTATTGGGATTTTACCAACTCCTGCACTTCCAGCAGTGGCTTGTTTTCATCCTCTCCAAACCACTCACTCTGTCGTCTGCCTCACTCTGGTTCTTGGGTCTTCTTGGCGTGGCATCACAAGGCAGAAAAGGCTAAAAAGGGGATGAGGAAGAGAAAGAGGAATATGGAGAAAAGAAAAAGGAAGGGTATACAAAATGATAATATTTTCACCAAATTGCTCACAGTGAGTCATCCGGCCAATTTTGTTATATTACTTATCAGGGGGACTAAGTTCTCCCCTGACTTGGCTTCATGGAATTACTTTGAATTTACTTCCATTTGAAAGGGTACATACCTTGGCCCACTAAAGGCTCTGTTGCTGTATTTTTGATTGATTATGTGTTCAGAAATGTGAGTGTTTGCTCTTCCAAAGTATTATCCCCTTTCTAAAGGGATATGACTAAGCACTGAGAACAAGAGAGAGGCTACAGAAGCGGTAAAGGTGCCCATTGCATATCTGTATGATTAAACACACCCAAGCACATTCATTACCCTCCTATACAGGCAGCATTCCTGGCAGGTCAGTATATTCACTTTTTGTTAGCACCAGAGACACGACTAAATCAGCTGGCTATGTGAACTCAGACCCATCCAGGAGCTTAGAAGGAGTTTGAGTTCAGTGCATCCTGAATGTGTCTAATAACTTGGCTAAGCACAGGCAGGCAGCTGAAGGGAGTCCTCACAGATTGCTTTGAGACCCAGCAGGACTGGAAGATGGTATTGCCTTGTCTACGAGGACATCGCTCTCAAGTCATCGTTTCAACACAGGAAGTTATCTGCAACCTGAGGCGACAATGTGCACAGTAATTGGACACAATTAGCCTGCTGTCTGATGATACAGCTGATTAAGAACTGGCCACATAAGGCTTTCTTACAAAGTTGTCAGAAAGGCTCAACTGATTATTTCAACTCAGCCTGTTTAAAATACCTGAATGAACCGATGCAAAACAAAAGCAACTTCTGCACGTTTGAGCTGCGGGCTTCCTTTACATCATTTCCATTCGATGTAGGAATAAAGACCAGCTCAAGTGAATGGTGTTTCTCTCTCTACATCTGTCTGGAGATCTCTGTCAGGTACCCAGGTGAATTAGCACTGCTGCCATTCAAAGCTCACAGCAAAAGGAGGAGCTTTACACATGTGGGTACCTCAAGTCCCACATGGAGGTATAAACAGCCCCATGCTTCAGTCTACTTTGCTGAAAGCAGAAGTTGCTCCAATAGCCTGAATCTTCTTTCACAGGCTATTTTTGACACTGATAGAACTCAGGCAGGAAGTGTGAATGTGTGTATCTGTGCTGCTGAACACCACATGAGGGCCAGATCTGTTTTCTGAAGTTGATTCTTGCTCCTGGTTTTGTTCTGTTGTTTTTTTGTTGTTGGTTTTGGGTTGTTTTTTTTCTTTTTTTTGAACTGCAAAATACTTCCTGAAAACTTGTCCCTGGTAATCCTAGAGGGTTTAATAACAAGTATTGAGGTCTTATTCCTACCTGGATCATCTAGCTGATGTGCATATGGATAAATTTCTCTCTTGTTTTCCTGGCCCCTTCTATCTTTCAGTATTTAGTCTGTGCTCTCAGTTGACATTGCCTCAGCTAACATAATATTTCACTGCCATACTAAAAATTCTTTAAAAATAGTGCTCAGTTGAAGATCCCTCCGTAGTACAGCATTTCTGCCATCCGTGAAAAAGCGTATTCAAAAAAGGGCTGTAAATTTCATTATTATTCTTATTATTATTTTATGTTTTTCCCCAAAGCATGTTGATGCTGAGCAGAATGTCAGGCAGGTGAAAGAGTCACGTGCACCATTTGCAAACAGGCCCTACATCAGGGCATGTCCTCAGGCCTCAGAGTGGCACTACCAGTGAGAAAATGCTGATTTCGAACACTTCACCAGGAATGCCCCAATTAGTGCTTCTGGTTTGGTGAGAAAATAATTGCCTGCAAGTTCTCTGCCAGTCTCTAAGTATAAAAAGGTGGGTGGTTGGCCCTTGGTGTTAAAGGTGGGTGGCAGTGAAACCCCACAGGGGGCTTGAGTGGTCCCAGGCCTTTCCCAGATTGGTGGCACCTCATCCTAGCACAGGTCTTTGTCCCTCTTCGCTCTCTCTTGCAAGCTGAGGCTTGTGAGCACCAGGGGAGAAGCAAGCTTTAGCCTAGCAGCTCAAATACCGAAGTAACTTACTTCCCTGGCTGGAACAAGGAGGAACTGTGGAAGGAATTGCAGCCCTCTGAGTCATACTTCCTCCTTGGAGTTTCTCTTGGAGTGGTACAGCTCTGCACCATGGCTTAGGTTGACACTAGAATCAAGCTTGTCCATCACGGAGTGATAGAAAGAGAAAAGGAAAGACAGTGAGGCACTGGATTATCGTACCTCAAATCTCCCAATTGCAGCTCTAAATATAGCCAAACATGTAAAAATCTGTTTCTGGAAACAGTACAACTATTTAGCTCCCAACCCTTCGAACAGCATGCATGAAAAATTTAAATAAAAATAAAAAAACCCGAACCCCACCACCCCAAAACCAAAACCCCAAAAAGCCCCAACCAGTTCTCTCCCAGCTGAGATCCTGTGTATGGAACCATGTTAAGCACATTCTGATCTCCAGCCAGCAAGTGAAAAATTCCCAAATGCCACACCTATCCAGGGTGTGACTAGAGACTATCAACTAGTTTATATTTGCACTTTGATATACAGCACATGCTTAACATCCTATGGTGTATCCTTGGAAAAAAAATAGCAACAAGTTTCAACACAGAAATTGTGTTAGATTAGGAGGCCAGAATAAATAAGAGCCAATGAGTTGTAGAATGACTTGAGGTAGCGTATAAGATCTCATCTTCAAAAATAACACGAGGGCAGTACATGGCAGCTGAAACACATAATGAAAAAAACATTCCAAACTCCTCATTTGAGAACAGATTACAAATAAAATAGGCTCGGGCATGCCAAGTGTAAAATCTTTGATATGGAAATGCAGTAATGGTTAAATGAAATGGGCTGAAAATCTATTTATCAACAGTGTGTAATGCCTACTTGGATCATCCCATGAGAAAAGCAAATAAGGAGTAGTAGGAGAATACACAGACACTGTTAAAAAGTTTACATACCTCCTGCTTTCAAACCTCACGACACAACCCTTCACCTGGACTGGAGATTTTGAGAAGTTACAAAGTTGGTATGAAAACACACCTCAAAGGATTCAGGAAATAAGCCCCGAGACCCATATTTTCGGGAGTCACCCGCTATGTTCAGCGTATTTACAAGGACCCGGTTTCGGGACAATGAAAAGGAGCCCTCACGGCATCAGGCCCCCCTCAAGCATCATTCCCAAAAGGCTCAACCCAGCCCAGGGGGCTCCACAAGGTTCTCATTGATGGAAACGCCGCTGTGAGAAAGACCAGCGGCCCGTGCTCCGAGTGACACCGCCCGACTTCAATGGGCTCCGCGCATCCCAGCCCACACGGAATCCGTCCCCTTCCTGCTACCTCGGGATCCCGTCCCTTTGTGTCCACACTGGCCCTCTATTCCGTTGTTGCCAATGGGCATGTAAGTCATTACTGCGCCCGACATGTGAATCACAAATGCGAGTGCCATGGAAATTAAACTCCCTGACCTGCTCGCATTTTTCTCTTTGATGTCAGCCTGAATAGGCATTTTTGACTGGAACATAGTTTTAATTTTGAGAGCTGGCAAGGCAACCACAAACCTTTTCTGCAAGGAAGAATTCTTTGTTGTTCTTCCCGAATTGCTTTCCTAAAGAAAGAGTGTCTCAGTGAGCAGCGCTACAGAAGGCCCGGATCATGTTTGCACCACGTTCAAACACAGGAAACAGAAAACAGCTCCATGTTCCTGTTCACACCAGCAAATGCACAGCCCTAAACTGCACCAGCCTGAGCAAGTTGCACAATTTCCATTCATATGACACGGAGCTGAAAATGGAAAATATCTCTCATTCATGGCTGAGGACTTCTCCTTGCAGTGACACCCTGGGTTTAGGGTCATCGTGGCCACGTGCAGACCGTGGGGCAGCTGCATGCTCCAGGTCTGAGCACCAAACCACTGTGACAGGCAGAGGTGTTGGCAACTGAAGGAATTTGCATGGGATCCAGGACCAATATTAGATTTCCCTTTGAAATCACGAGATGTTTTGCTGAAACACTGCAGTAGCGCCTGTTTTGAAACTGCAGTTTCCCACCTGTTTGAAATAGTAAAACCAGGTTTTCCAAGATGGATGACACTGGGGCCAGGGATCACAACCTCATTTGTGTCTCTAAAGGCTTTTCCATGGTTGGAAACCTCGTTCTTGCATCCATCAAACACAGAGGACTATTTTTTTCTTCACTCTCACAGCCAGATGGCATCAAAAAGGGAGATGTCCAGGCCATCTTTTCCTTCAGTTCCTATAGCTGCAGGATTTCAGTTAAAAAAATATTCCAGAACTAGGAAATAAGCATGCATTTAAATTATATATCCATGCTATCCAAAGGAAAATTTTGTTTCAGACATGTGGCTATCTGGGAGAAACATTATTGTTTGATGCAGTGTTCTGTAATTTGTCAACTGGACCTTTCCTAGAACTTTCAGTCTGGCAAAGAGGCAGAAAATAATTTTATGGCTGGGAAGATGGCACAGACATTGACTTGCTGGAGTTCCAGATGGACTCTATGATTCACATAAAGTCATATTTTATAGCTAAACTGCTGGAAGCAGAAACCTTCATTACAGAATCACTACAAATACCTCCATAGTTAAGACTGCAAGAAGAACAGACGATTTATTTCGAGCCAATTTTTCAAACCTCCTCAAACCCAAACGATGATTGATTGACTGCAAAATGAATCTATCAAGGTCTGGAACACAAATCTGAGGTTAAAGACATAGGAACGGTACTTTTGAGACCTCAGATTTTCAGCCTTCCCCTCAGGTTTGTTCTCTGCAGAAAAAGGGGGAAAGAAGCTTTGAGAACAGTGAACTGCTTGTCTGGAGAAGAAGATTAAATTCTAGATTAAATTAAAGCCACCACCATTTTACCATTGAGGTTGAGAGACAGTTGAGGGCGAAAGGCCAAAGCAAATGTCTTGGATTTGGGTCTGTAACACTTGAAGATGCCACTACGAGATTTACAAGACATATTTGCTCCCCTTGCAGTGAGATTTGCAAAGTTCTCTCTACTCCACTGGTTTCCAAATGGACACAAAGGAGGCAAAGCTTGACTCCCAGGTTTAAGGAAGAATGTGTAGGAGCTCTTGAACCAAGTGAAAGCCATCAGCAGAAATGTGGATGCTCATGGATTTGTGCTTTTGAGGCCTTGTGTTTTTGCTGAAGAAATATAATTGGTTAATAAGGAGCAGAGGTGAGGTGGACAGGACACAGGCTCACCAAAGACCTCAGAAACCGAAAGCTCCTGCTTGTATGTACTGTGCTGTGCTTGAAAGGGGTAGGAATGTAATGTAAAGAAACAGGAGTCCAGGGCTGTCTTGTGCCTGAGAAGCCTCCTGGTTAACAACAAAAAAAAAGGAGCTTGTGCTAGAGAAAGGGAGGGCAGACCCGTGAAGTGGATACTGATGTTCCCCATTTGCTTCTCAGTCCTGCCAAATAATTCTTATACAGTGTTGGGCAAGACAATTCAATTTCTCTGGGCCAGCTTCTCTGACATGGAGGCAATAAAGAATGATTTCTGTCCCCAGTCCTTTGTTCCTTTTGTCTATATGAGCAGCAAGCTGTTCAGGATCGGGGTTGTATCTTACTGGATGTATTTTCAGTGCTTAGTATAGAGGTCTCTCAGTGTCAGAGGTGGCCTCCATGCACCGTGGTACCACAAAATTAATTACCTGGGCTTGCGTATTTATTTAGCTAATTGTAATAACTTCAATCAGGATATTGGATCTAATTTTGGCTCAGTGTAAGTCAGTTCATATTCATTGATTGGATTGTTCTCTCCAAGCCTATTGCTTGTGACAATATTGGTTCACAGGCAGGATGTCAACACGCACGTGAACATTTCTATTGTTTGGGGTTTTGTTTTTTCCCTGTGAAATGAGCAGGTGAGGATGCCTTACTGCCTGAAAGTTAACTGATTTAGGACATTTTCCAAATATACCTGATGCTAATCAATTTGTGAAGATGTAGAAGGGTACAACACAACGAAACAACTTCAGGAAGAATGCCTGAATTGCTGAGAGGTACTGAATGTGTGCTGAATCACCTCCACAGAGGCATCCTCCTATGCCTTACCTCACTGTTGCAATGTCTGCCTCACTGGCCCAAAACCACACGTTGTTACGCTGGAGAAAACCGGGTCAAAGTGCAAAGCAACCATTCAGCACCCAGTGAAGCCATGCAGAATTATTTCCTTGATGACAAGAAGCATAAGGATTTTGAAGACCCTTTCTGTGGCTGCTGAGCACTTTCTCTCAATTCCTGAGCATCGTCAGACTCAGTTGTGGTTTTTAAGATGTGCTTAGCACCTCGCAGTTTCCACTCCTGACATGTATAGATCTTTTCTGCCTAGTTCAGAAGGATCCCTGAGATGTTTAATTAGAGAGTGCTTAATATTAGCGCTGTTTTCCAGAATGCTGCTTGTTAAGCTGAAAGAATATATATCCTGGTCTTTGAGAGCAAATTATCACCATGATTAACAGTACATTTATCACACGGGTGGTTCCTCACAGCATTCCAATTTGATGTTGCATCAGATTTACTTCTTTTTTGGAAAGAAAAAAAACCCCAATCCAATGGATTTTCCTCTCCAACAGCGCTCAGCAACCTATAAGCTCCACAGAGACATCAGAAGTCTTTAATGCAGGTTTTCAGAGGAAATGAAACGTTTTTTCGGTGTGGTTGCCTTTGTAATAACAGTCTTCTTATTTGTTGGATACTTATGTAACGTAAGATGAAAAGACATTTTATAGCCTTCTGGCAAGAGGACTTGAAATTAACAGCATACCTGTGGCTGCCCTAAGCCAGGGAGGGAGTCATTTTCAGGCCATGGGAAAACTGCAGGTTTGCATCCTTCCCTTCTCCTGACTTACTGGTATTCAGCATTTCCATGGGCTTGTTTTCCATGAAAGCATCACCAGTCGCGCACAAGAAGAGAAACGAAGTAATTGGTTCTGATGAAAGAGCGAGAGACCGAGGTGATAAGAGACAACTGTCACCCATCAGCGTTCCCGAGAAGAATGCGGTGGTTTAACTCATCCTTTTGCTTTGTGTTTTAAAGCCTGGCTGGGTTCTCCCACCGTCAATCGGTTCCCTGTGCCAAAGCTGTTAACTCTCTGATTACCTCTGGCAGCGAAGCCAGGCAGATGCGGCACATCCAGAGGGAGGAATCCTCAGCATCCCGGTGGCTTTATGGGCCATATCCTGTAGGCTGGCAGACTGCCCCTGAATCCAAAGGATGTTTTACAAAACAATCAATGGCCCTTCGCGCTGACTCCCTCTCAATGTGGGAAAAGGAAAACCACAAGAAGATAATGATCTGGGGTTTGATCTCACCCATACCGGGCTGACAGTAGGGTAATCCCATTGACTCCAGCTGATTTATTCCAAATGACTTTCACAGGCTTTGGGCTGGGCCTTTAAACAAATGTAAACTTGATCAGAATCAAGCCCAATCACATTCATGCCCATTCTTGCTTTGAATATTTGTCTTCCATAGCACGTTTTCACCTGGAACCCGAATGACCTCAACGCAAAGCTTTCTTATTTAGCATTAAATTGACAACTATTTTCAAACAAGGTTAATTACTCTCATTATGAACGCCAGGCGCTTTTAATCCTCAAAGCAGCGGTGCTGGGAGACACAGTTTCCTGCACATCCCCATTGATTACCAACAAATAGATCCGTCAGTGCTGTGGATCCCAAAGTCATGCAGGTCATGGAGACGTGCCTGAGCTCGCTGGGTGGAGCAGACCGTGGCCAGCAAAACCACCCAGGCTCCTGGAGAAATCCTTGGGGTACTGACTCGTCCATGCTCTGCTGGCTGCTTGGGAGGCCCTCACCTCAGGGCAGATAAAGACAGGGTTCAGCAGGGTGGCTGAAGGTGACCTTCGGCTACATCCCAGGGCTTCCAGCACTCCCTGGGTCAGCAGAGCAAGGATTTTGCTCTTCCCGCCCAGGACTCTGGAGGTGAGGGATGCTGCAGCCAGCAGAGCATGGACAGCACGAGGAGGAGGCTGCGATCCCACCTGGAAAAACAGCTCTGCTCCCACAAAAGCCCCGTGAGACCCGTAAGGGCCCCGGGAGGCCGAGTGTTCCCGGCTCGGGGAGTGCAGCTGCTGGTCGCACTGCATCTCCTGGGGACCAGCCTCGGTGCTCATGCTGCTGCCTCGGACACGCCAGCACTGCTCTGCCTCTGCAGCATTTGGGCTGCTCGAGCTCCTGCTGCCAGCAGCAGCCATTGCCCACAACACCCGGGATGGCAGCGCCATTAGATCAGAAAGTGACTCACTACAGAGCGAGCCCTGTCAGGCAAGATAAATACAATTGGGTTGTTAGCTAATCTATTTTTATTTGTGTTCCCAGTGCATCCAAGGCACTGATTACATTGCAGTCTACCATGCTGGCAGTAAGTATATGCTGCCACAATGCTCTTTGCTCTGTAAGGAGAGCATTTGTGAATACAATGGCTGTGTTTGTCTGTCAATATTACCTCACTGCTGACGTACCCTGCGCCAGCTCTCTGGGTGGAATAACATTTTTTGGGGTTCCAGGAGATGAGTTATGGAAAGGCAGTATTTAAGTTGAACATCATTTAAGTAACTAGAGTTCTCTCTAAGAAGCACTTCTGCTATCTGTCACCTTCATCTGCCAGCCCTTCCTTCCTGCATCTCTGTGACTGAAGTTTTGTGGCTCGATAGAGCAGAGCTTTGGACTTTGATCTAAGAAGGCAGGCTTGATAGGGGCTGTTTTAAAGAGGCCTTGTAGGATGCTTTTGCACCTCCACTGCTGAACTTTATCAATGAGCTCTCAGGGGTGCTCAGCACCTCCTGAAAGAATTCAGGCTTTGCATTTGGGTTATTTCTGCACATTGTACTTCCCCTCACTTTGTTTTTAGTTTTGCTTAGCATTCACTTAGGCTTCAGGATGGCTATTTATGGAAATTTAAAATTTTCATGATAAAGAAAGCGGTTTGCAATTAGAAGGAGAAGAAACCATTGATCTTAACAACAGAGAGGGAAATTTTCCAACTTGCGTGGTTGGCAGATCCGTTACCAAGTGCCAAACTTTGCAAAGGAGTAAGCAGGCAAAGGTGCATGGCAAAAAGGAGGTGAAAAGCATCATAAAACAAACATGCTGTCTTTCTCCAAGTGAATTTAATGTAAAGTAAGTTGGCATACCAGATAAGGCATTTATCCACTGCCACACTTCATGGAAGTCTTTACAGACTCAAGCAAAAGACCTTGCTGCAATCACTTCATGATCAAGTCTTTTTCTGAGAATGACAGAGAGATAACAGATAATTTGTGCAGCCTGAGAAAAAACTGTGGCTTTGCAGAGCTCTGCCATACGTGTAATAGGACTTCAACAATGAAGATTTCTGCTGCTTCTCCTAAACCTGACTGCAATATATGTGGAAAGGATCGAAACTAAAATACTAGCAAGGAATTTACAGCACTTTGGAACCCAGATAGCTGTGGGTACCTTTCAGGAGAGGCATGAACACACACTTACTGTCCATCACTGTGTTTGCCCTCCACCGTGGTCCTTCAGGCCTTCTGCTGCATTTTTACTGATTGTGGGAAATTCTTGCAGAGCCTGCTGGTTAATCATGATAGGTTAAACAAGCTGTTAAGTGATGTGGGAAACCATTGCAAAGATACTCAGCTGAGGCTGCAAGGCTACACTTTGTGTATAACCCCTTTCCATCTGATAGTGCTATCGTTGGTGTGGGCTGTGTGGGAGCCTGCAGCTCCTATCAGCCTGGGCTGATGCTTCATGCCACATTTCTCATGCAGACGATTCTGTCTCCCAGATTTAAGCCCTAGGCTGAGACAAAAATGAGTGAAGCAACTTGCATTCTCTCTCTTGAGCACATAACACTGCATTGTGCTGCTCGTCAGGTACATCCTGAGACAATAGCTAATTTTCCTCACATATGGTATAAGATATTACCATCATTATCATTACTATTATTGTGTGATATCACTTAAACTAGTCCAAAATTGCATACCTGGGTGTAATTCCATCTCTCTCCTGATCAGCTGAGCCAGACATATGAGATAACTGTGCCATGAATGGAGCCAGGGCCTCGAGCTGGTTGGGCTCCCTCAGCTTGGGAGCAAAGGCGGCAGAGAGGGTTTCTAAACACTCTTCTGTCAGAAGGGCAGGGAAGAAGATGCAGGCTGAGTTGAGAATCTGGTTTTCCGGCTAAGAAGATGCACTGGAGCAGAAAAGACCTGTGTCTGACTGGTGTTTCCAGGAGCTCCTCACACCAGCTGGAGTGAGGACTGGAAGTTTGACAGCGCCGTCTCCCCACAATGGTCACTGCCAGCCACAGAAGGCTGAACTCAGAGTGGGGTAACAGCCCTGTGGCCTAATCCCTGCCCTCTTCCAGCTCCTGCCTGCGATTTCTAGTGGGTAAATCTTAGCAGTGACTTTTCCTGAGGGTGACTTGTAGAAGGGTGGATGCCTCAGGGGCTGCCTGCTAGGCAAGAAGTGAAACCAACATCTGGCTTGGCAGGTCCCCTCCTTATCTTCAGGCTGACACCATCAAAGGTCTCAGTCTGTCCTGGTTTGGGAGTGATTGTCTCTCTAGGCAGTGAATGGCTTGTGAAAGTGGGGAGAGTTTGGATTTTCAGGGGTGTTGAGGTACTGTGAGGGCACCCAGTCCTGAGTGGGGTTGGTCCCTTTCCATCACCCTGTCCCCTGGCCATTCCTAACTGAGCCCAGCCGCCAAATCCTACTCAGGACAAAAGGAGCTGAGGCTTCCTGCACTTCTGTGAGGGAGCCCTCCTGAAGCACAGCGCCCTGGCCTTTCCTTTGGTTGGTGATATTTCAAATAACACTTTATTGCTGCTACATTTCTGCTGGAAGGATAATAACCACCAGTCAGAAAACATTTGCCTAGCACAGAGGGTAGGCTGGGACAAAGGGAAGCTGCACTTGCAAGTTCCACATGTGGCGCTTGAATTTTCACTTCCCAGTGCAGGAGCTCAAGAGTCCTGCTGGGATTCCTGTCAAGACTGTTTTTTCTTGGGCTGAAGGCACTGTGGGAATGGGGGAGATCTTCGAGGAGCACGGTGCTTCACCACAGTTATCACAAGGGCATGATTCAGTGGAAAGCACCAGCAGGGCTAGGAAAAAAAGCAAAGGGGTTAAAATGGCTCGTTGTCAGAAAGAATCCCAGACCTCAGGGAGCAGCATCTTTCAGCCCAGGCATCATCAACACCCTTTCTTTCTGCAGGGAAGTCATGCTGAGATTTGAAATGTTTTCTTCTCCCAGGTACCGTGCTCAGAACTAAAATTATCCCTTTCTCATTCTGTCTCTTGATCTTGCCAGGACCTTTCTCACCAGAGATGGAACTGGCTCCCGTGGCTTGGGATGAAACTATCCTGATCCGTGTGGTCTGTGCTGAGGAGCTGCCACGCTCAGCCCTGGTTCTCCTGCAGTCAGTGGTGGCGTTTTTGGTGAGCTTGTGAGGTGAGAGGACGTTTACAACAAACTACTGGGATCAGCTGCCTGTGCTGTAGATCTGTGCTTAGAATCAGCAGTTTTCTGTGGAAGAAAATCCCAAGGTTTGAAACCAACACATTTTTTCACCCACATTTTTGCTTTCTGATGAATGGCTGGGAAGTCTTACAGTAAGGGGAAATCACTGCAAGACCTTTTTTAACAGTTGGACTTGGTGATCTCTTCCAGCCTAAATGATCCTACAGTTCTATAAAATCACACCAGCAGAGCCAGGATCAGGAGATAGCAAAGGAAAAGCACGCCAACGTCCCCACTCTTCGGCACTTAACAAGCTTAATTAAAGGGTAATGTAATCAAGCCGGTGATTAATCATAAACTTTTTATCAATGGAAAATGAAAGATTTTCCCCGCCTGAGACTCCAGCTCACGTTTTGCTATCACTGTAACTTCATCAAGTCCACACTCTCAATCATTCCCCACCTGCCCAACCTGAGTCAGAAGCAGCTTCATGGAATTATACCAGGGTAAAACCAGCCCAAGGAGACAATGGCAAGGCAATAGGATTCCTTCCTTAAACTCTGATACCTACGGTTATGTATTTCCAAACAAATGGATCTGAATCCATATTCCTGCCGGGTGATAAGGAATTTTTATGGCACAAGCAGTGCATTGCTTTGTAGATAAACTGTATGTTCCTTAAGGACACTGCATTAATAATCCCTGAGGCAAGGGAGTGCATTATCCTTGTTCCCAACAGCACAGAGAGCGGTATGAAACACACCAGGAACCTCATCCTGCTGAATAATGCTGTTACTATAATAGGAGGGAAACAGAAGGGGGATACTCTGCTACAGCCAGCAAGGATAAAATGGCCAGGAGTTTACATTTTCAGCTTCCCATGAAAGGAAAATAACAGCCTGCCCAATCCCTTCCTATAGCTCTGCTTGTGCCACTGCAGCAACCCCACTGCCAAGCTAAGCCAGCCCATATAGGAACATAAACACAGCCAGAAATCAGACTTGGCAGCAAATAAAGCCCGGGGTGGGAAATACCTCTCACTTAAAGTATCTGCTGCTGTAAGAGGGTCTCTTTGTAGCAAACTCCCACGCTGTAGCCTTAAAGCTTAATGGTCTGTGAAAGTTATTATGCAACGTTTTTAGCATTCGATTCCGTTCTGCCGGGGCTTTATGATCTGTATTACAGGAGAACGCTGCTAAGCTAATCATACCCATAACGAATCTTTGAAATGGAATAGCTTCTAACATTCTGACTTTTCAGAAAGACAGAAGGACAAAGCTGTCACCGATGTTATTTTCCTCCTGCTTCCCCAAGTCCATCTGTTAGAGCTGCTAAAGATCAAGGGCCATCATTTCTTTTCTTCTACAGACTGAACAGTGGAAAAGAAACTTGGCTTCCCAGGGCCTAATTCTGCACTTTTTTATTCCCAGGCACGGACTCTTCAGGCACTATCAATCTGCCTTTTTCTTTTTAAGGCATGCCTGGTATAAGTCATGTCTGAAATATAATTCCTTATTTCTGCTACTGATGACAGCTTAAATGATTAAAAGGAATGTTTAAGTTCTTTGTAGGTTTCCCATTTTCATATTATTGTTATTTTCCTTCCTACATTTCATTCCTGGAGTCACTTTTTCCTTCTGTTCATTAAAACTAATTCTATTCTGTTTGCTTTTGATGGGCAGTTGAAAGAAAAGGAAATAAAAATACAGGTACTAAATAGTCTGAAACACTCACCAACTGCATGTAGGTACAGAGAAACTGAATTTGCATCCTAAAATTGTCAAGAAGGGCCCTTTAAGCTTGAAACAGGAGCATATTCTTTTAAACTTTCCCAGAGAATAGCAGTGACCTTGCAGATCAGATAACCCACGGTATCCAAGAGTTCAAATATGTCATCAAGACTTTATTTTACTGCTTGATGTTCCTTGGCCTAGTTGCTTCAACCAGGCTAATTGCAACACTCCCCCCATCCCCTGCCCCCCCCGCCAAAAAAAAAAAAAAAAAAAAAAAAAAAAAAAAAAAAAGCCCCCCAGCAGGACTGCACAACCAGAACCAACGTCAGCAGAGCAGAGCTAGGCACATGGCAGGAGCAAGGATAAATGAGACACTGTGTGGAAGGCTGGAGGTCTGCTGAGTGACTCTAATCTGATGGGTACAACATATTAAAGCCAATGGAAACATCTGATTAAAAACCTGCTAGATCATTGCTCAGGGTCTTATCACAAAGCCCTTACAGGCAGGCAGCCAAGTGCTGAACAGCAGCACAAATGGTCCATGATGGAAATCCACAGGCCCCAGTCTTCCTCCTTCCACAGAAAACTTGCCTGAGGGATACCTGGGGTCCTCAGACTTCTGCTGCCTTTCAATGTCTGCAGTGAGAGACTGAGATCTGCTACCACCACCCTGAAAAGTGCAGACAGCTCTGCAAGCATCTCCTGCCCCAGCCCATGACTTCTTGGGGTGTGTCCAGAAAGCCTCAACCTTCTCAAGAGGCCACGTGCCTCTGTGTCAGGTGGGCACCCTTCAGTCTCTGTGGCTTTATTCCAGAAAAAAACCAGTCAGTCTTGCAGGAGACAGGAGTGAGCATCCCAAAACTCCAGCATCTCCTGCATCCCACTGAGAGGGGCCAGCATCCCAAAGCACTCTGTCTCCTCTCACTTGCTTTGCAGCCAGCTTGGTTTCACTGACACATTTTCTCTGCTGTTCCCTTCCCCCTGGCTATCACTGGCAGGATGGAAGAGCCCATGAGCACAGGAAATAAAAGCATCCCAGTCAGCGTGAGAACTGCTCCCCTCTGTTCTGTCTCCAACAGGCTGGAGCTTGTGAAATCAAATAGGGGCTGCATGTTAGCACAAAAGCTGACTCCAGCCCATCTCTGTGGATTTTAGCATTAGCTGAGACTTTTACTTTCATTTTTATGAGAATGGATGCTTTTCAAAGCTGTTGAGGAAGTAGCTGTTATTGTCAACAAGCTGTGTTGGTTTTACTCCAGGATGGGCATTTCAGGGAAGTCAACCAGGAGAAGAAAAATCACTTTCAGCAACAGCTACTGTCTAGACTAGTTTAGCCTTAACTTTAAACCATACCCTTAGGCTCCAGTTTAGCAATGTATTTAAACAGATATTTAATTTTTAGGCACATGAGTAATTCCGGTATACTTACTTATTTCAATTTAAGCACATGTTTCAGTCTTTTCCTGCATCAGCTTCTAAACCATTCACAATTTAGCCTCATTTCCATCAGTGCAAATCAGTGTGCTGCATCATTTGATTAGTCCAGAAGAAGGAAAAAATATTCTTGGTATTTCTTGAGAAAAATTTCCTGCTTTTATACCAGCATTTTGCTGGGGGTTCAACTTTTTAAACCAGTTTCCTTCTCCAGCCTGAATTCAAAGGCAAAGCTGGGATTTGACGAAACACTTGAGTTTTGAAGAAAATATGCTCCAACTATACACAGATTTTAAAGAGAAGAGATAAGGTGGGGGCATAGCTTCATCGTGCATTTCAAGCAAAAATGCAGCCACTCCCCTTTTCCAGATCCTCCTTTTTCCCAGCTCAGTATTCTGGGACGTTACCTGTTCATTTCAAGACATGCTGGTAGTCAGCACTCACACCATGACACCACCAGCTTGTGGCTGGAGGAGACCTCTGGGTGTATTTTGGGTTGGTGTAGTTGTTGATCGAAACTGACATTCCTATTTTATTTTGATTTTTTTAAGAACTTTAACTCTGAAATGGAACTCAGAAAGAAAATTCCTCTTTTTCTTCCCTGAAAAGAAGCATTCACAGGTTGCAAATCTGAGCAATTTGGTCAGTGATGACCAAACACAGGTGAAAATTAGCCAACAAAAGAAATTCAGTTGAGTTAAATAAGAGGTTATTACCATACCTTGCATCCTCTTCTGTCCCTACCTGTAACTGCAGGGAGAGTGAGTCAGGTTAAGAACCAACCAGAAGGGACAAATGAGTTACTGCTGACACTGTGTAGTGTTCCGGACATAGCAAAAAGAATATAAAATAAATAGGATACAAAGATGTCATTCTAGGGTTATGTGCTTCCCCAAAAATATGCTATTCCACACCCATTTTTAACCAAATCGAGCCACACCTCAAGTAAATAAGAAAACATCAGTTGCCACAAACAGCTTGAATTAAGTCTAAATATTTCTGAAGGCTTCACTAAGACTATAATCTCATCTCTCAGGGTTCTCAGTTCTTCACTTCCCTTACCGATTTGTGGAAACAAGCAGACCAGATGCCCCAGATCTTGCCACCCTGCATCATTATTTATATTTTCACCAATCTAGCAGATTTGAAATGGCAGCACCCTGGATCCACTCCTTTGGCACACACATGAAAGTGCACAGACACACACACGAGGCTAAAGGTGGTAGAAAACCCAGGCAAAGTGAGTTTATTTGATTGTAGTCATTAGGGCTATACATTACAGGTTCCATCCTGCTCCCTTTGAAGTTGGTGGTATTACTCCCATTGAATTCATGTGCTCTGAAAAATGCCTGAGTTTTGCAAATTTATCATTTTGTCATCTATGCTTCAGGTCAAAACTATAATCCAGTGTTTTAGACTTGGCTCTGAGCCAAATTATTTTTACTGAAGGTTCAAAGAACGCATACCTGTCCTTCAGAGAGGTGCCAATCCACTTTACAAGCAAGGAGCAGCGTGGTGGAGGATCTCAGAATGGTCTGAGGGATGCAAACATCTTGCAGGTGACCACAGCAACCCCAGCTGCCAGGGTCTGCCCAAAAACAGCACCTTATTTTAAGTCAACAGAAAAGGATGAGAGAAACATGGAAACAACTTAGCTGGGTGTCAGAACTCGATAGGGGCTTTGATTTTGAAAGCCTCTGCCTCCATTGCAGGTTAATCTGTAAAGAATTAGGACCCTGGAGAAGGGGAGGAGATTACAAGGGAGCCAGGCACCCGATTCAGTGAAAAAATGACTCCTAGAACTGCCACTGGTTTAAACTGGAGTTAAGAAGTGCTGAGCATCCACAGAAATCCAGCCCCAGAGGTTCTGTGTACCACTTTTACCCAGAGGGTGTGTTGCAAAAATGCAGCAAGCAGATTTGCCACTGTCAGGCAGAGCTCCTTGGAGATGGAGTGGACAGGGCAGTGGACTGAAACAAGAAGTGCAGTGTGTGGCTGCACAGACTCACTTCTGGGCTCTGGGAGAGCTGGAGAATGGATGGTAGAAACAGTGGCAAAAACCAAGCCAGATCTCATTTGTGTTTAGGCCAGGGAGTCCCAATATGAGCTTCTGTCCTCACACCTTTTTAGTGCTCAGAAAAGGGCACAGGGATGTTTGCTGATCTCTGCAGCTGCCTCTGCCTGGAGCCAAAATGTTTAGTCAGGAGGCAAATCTGCCTCCATGGAGCCACCCCACCAGCCCAGCCTACCCTGGATCACAGTTACAAATGCACAGGGATTTTCTGGCAGAGGAAGGCAAACAAAATATAAAAAAAAAAAAAAAAAAAAGACACCCGAGATGTTCCTGAAACAGCATTTCTGCAGTGTATGTGATCCATGTTGATTTACTGTCACTGACGGGGAATTGTGCCTAAAATCGTCACAAAACATCTCCCATGTTTTTTTCTTTTTAAAGAAAAACAATAACACTGCACGTCAAAACCTTCTGAACAAGCAATTCGACAACAAATTTCCAATGGTATTTATCATGTGCCTTTAAGGTGCCTTGCCATGCTGCAAGAGCAGGTATCAGTGTGGGGAAGAGAGAAAACGTTTGTAACGTTGTAAACGCTCTGTGCAGCCGAGATGTGATTTTTTTGTACCTCACACATCCGTATCAAACCCCAGGTCTGTGCTGGCCATTTTCATGCTGATATATTACCAAAGCATACTCTCAGCTGAGCAAAACAGAAACTGTAGCTGCTGGTTTTAAAATCAAAATATTTTCCACTAAAACACTTTCACTTTGAGGACGCTGGTGCTTAAATACATTGTTTATTCACCTTGTTACTGTCTGCCAGGCTTCCTCTGGTGCCTCTCCCTCCACTGACTCACTTCTGGCCTGGCCTAACAGGAGGTTCCCCTTGATGAAGAAAGAAACAAAACCTTGCTCCCTCCTCCTTGCTTTCCCTGCCCTTAGCCCTTTGGCCTCCCTTCTCCATTTTCTTACCTCCAGCATAAATTTGGGCTAAATTCCATTAGCTATGGCTCTGTCCCTGCCTGTTTGGTCCCATCAGTGACACCTCCTCACCTCGGGACACCCCAGGCATCCCTATCTTCCCTCCCACCTGGATTCGCGCCTCTCCCCAGCTTGGTGATGGTTCCCCTACAGAAACCCTCTGTGAGCTTTGCTCCATCAAATTGCTCATTTCACAGTCCCCACACGGCTGCCCTGGGGGTTTTGGGCACCGCAGGTGGCACAGGAACCCCTCCAGGTGGGTTTGGAATGTCTCCAGAGAGGGAGGCTCCCTGCTCTCCCTGGGCAGCTGGTTCCAGAGCCCTGCCACCCTCAACATGAAGACGTTTTCCCTCCTGTTGAGGTGAAACTTCTTGTGTTTTGTGTCTACGGCCATTGCTCCTCGTCCTGTCGCTGGGTACCACTGAAGAGTCTGGCACCATCCTCTTGGCACCCCTGGGAGATTTTTATAGTCACTGATGAGACGCCCTCGCAGTCTTTCCCAAACTAACCCCAGCTCCCACCATCTCTCCTCCTAGGAGAGCTGCTCCAGACCCCTCATCGTCTGCTGGACCATCTCCAGCAGCTTCCTCCCTTTCTTGTCCAGAGGAGCCCGGAGCAGGACACCGCACCCCAGACACACAGCGGGGTGGGGTGCTTTTTTCTTTTTGGGGGGGGGGGGGGTGGTGCTCTCGTCCCCGGCGGCGCCCCCGCTGCGCTGCTCTTCGCGACATTACGGCGGGCACCGGCGGCGGCGGCACGCCAGGAATGCGCGCTCCCGCGGCGGGGCCGCGCGGCGGCGCGCAGCGGCGGGGGCGGGATGACATCATGAGAAAGTGGCGGCGGCAGCGGCGTCCCCGGCAGCGGGCGGGCGCCGCGGGGAGGGGAGCGCCGGGCAGGCAGCGAGCGAGCGAGCGAGGGAGGGAGGGAGAGCGGGCAGGAAGGAAGCGCCGTCGGAAGCCCCCGGGGGCGAGAGCGGCGGAAGCGGCCGCAGCGCGCATCCCGCATCCAAGGCTGGGCGGCTCGGGAGCGGGGCGGGCGGCAGGGAGCGCACCGCGGGGTCCGGCGCGGGCACGGCGGCTCGGGCAGGCAGCGGCGGGGCGGTCCCGGCGGCTCGGGCGGGCGGCACCGCCCCCCGGCCCGGGCAGGTGCGGGACCGCCCGGTGCTGCCACCGGGGCGAGCGGGGGCGGCCCGGCGGCGGCTCTGGCACTGCCGCCCGGCCCGTCCCCTTTGTGTCGACGGGACCGGGCGAGCCCCGGCCGAGATCTGCCCGTCCCGCCCGGTAACAGCCCCGCGCCCCCATTGGCTCCCGCGCCGCCGCTTCCTGCGGCCGCGCCGCCCCGCGGGGGCTCCCCGGGCCCCGCGCCAGCCCCGCCCGCCGCCGGCACCGCCCGCCCGCCGCGCAGCCCCGCGCCCCGCCGCGCAGCTTTTATGAATGAAGCGGCGGCCGCGTGCTCCGAGGGGGCAAAAGCACCTCGGCGAGCCCGCTCCGACCGGCAGCGACCGGGAGGATGCCGGGGCGTGGGTGCTGCGCCGCGCGGGGACGGGGACCCGTGTGCACGGGCAGCGTGGCCCGGAACAAATGTTTGGAAGCGAAGAGCTGGCAGGATGCTAGGGAATGCGACCGGCTGCCCCAAGGGCTTGCCCTGCATCCCCAAACCAGCTGCTCACCAGAAAGGTGTTGGGGGTCCAGGGTTGTTTATTAAATAGGGTCCCCTGGATGTGCACCGGAGGCACGTCCGATTTCGACCCGAGAGTGTGGGGTCGTGCGTGTTTCTTTATTTAATGTTGAAACCTTCCCGGCCAACTGAAGTTGTGAAAACAGAAGTGCACGTCCTGTGCGTGAAGCACAATAGACAGGCGGAGGGACAGGGTACAGCTTCCTCGCTGAGGGACCCTCCCGAGTCGCCCCACGGGCTGCGGCATGCAAGGGGAACTGAGAGCGCGGGGCCTCCGACATCCTCCTCCTCCTGACAGACGGAGACAAAATGGAGACAAATGGTCAAGCAAACGAGTAAATGAGAAAAGATGGGCAGACAGTCCATGCAAAGAGATTACATAAACACACAACTGTGCAACAACATGCCCTGTGATCTTTGGCACCGCTCTCCCTGCGGGTCACGCAGGAGAGATGCTGTGTGACTCCACGGCGTGTCCTCCATTGCCAGCAGCCCCTGCCACCAGCCGGAGTTTCTGCCATCAGTGTTGTACCACTGGCAGGTATTCCAGGTACCCATGCAGCACCTGGGTGATGCTAAAGCACCGGAGCTGAGGTTAATCCGTGAACCCCAATTTACGGCCTTCCCACTCCTCCCCACTCCGCTTTGGTGCAGGACAAGTCGTTTCTCCCATGCATCGGCCTCAGCTCGGGTGTTCCCCAGCGGGCCTCAAGCTCCCCCGTCACCCCCTCGGAAGGCAAGGCTGTAAGAGATGCCCTTTTTTAACAGAACCAGCGCGAAGCAGAGCGTTCCCAGGTACAGGCGGCCCAGCCGGGGAACGGGAGTTATTTACGGCAGGGCCCCGCCATGGCACATCACGCGTGGACAGAATGTCCTGGAGACGCGGATGAGGCCCCGGCAGGCTCCGGCGGCTGCCGGCACCTCCCTCCCACCCCGCCAGCTCGTCTCCCCGTAGCTGCTGGAGGGAGCCCTGGCCACCATTTTGCTGCTCCGCTGGGATGTTTTTCCTGGGTGGCGGTGAGCGGTGGGGGTGGGGTGCCGAGCGTGGCCTTCCCCGGTGTGCGCTGCCACCGGCTGCGCCTCGGATTAGCTCTCGCCCTGTCCCCTGCCACCTCCGTGCCCCTCGGGGAAGGTGAAACCTTTAAAGTGAAAGGAAAGACCTTAAAAAAAAAAAAAAAAGGAAGAAAAAAAGATTAGAAAAAGAACCATCTTGGCAGAGGGGTGGACACCCCAATTGTTTAAAAATTTTTGGTGTGCAGCAAAACCATCCTGGCTGGGGAAAAAAACCAGGACTGAGGAAATGGGAGAAAGCTTTTCCCTTGGGATCAGCTACAAAGAGTAGGCGTTCAGGTTGGGAGCACGCCTTTTTAAAGGACAGATATGGTAGGTACGCGCCGGTGACAGCAATAATAATAATAATAATAATAATAATAATAATAATAATATTGATAACGAACAGCAAGGCACTGGTGCTGCTCCGCTCCCCTCGCCGGCGCCCCCGTAAAATAATACCAAGTCTCCTTGCATTTCTCTCCCTGGTGTCTGTGTGTGGCCTTAGCCCCATTCATCATTTGGCTCCCAGTGCAGAACTCGCTCCATTTCTAAAATTATGCATGATCCACTGAAGAGACAATTTGGGTTTCCCCCACCTCTCCCTTGCCCTTGAAGAAAGCGAGCCCTTGTCTCATTTGCATTAAAACCCTGCTCTCTATAAGCTAAGCAAAGGGGAAGGACTTGAAGCCTATGGGATGGCTTTAGGGCTCTGCCCCTTGCTTTTGGCTCTCTCTCTCTTTCTCATTCTCTCTCGTGCTTTGATCTCTGCTTAACAACACAGGATCTCTGCTTAACGTCACAGGGACTAACTACACCAGGAGAGTTTTGTTGGAAGTTAGAAAGTTTTGGAGCCTCCAGAGGGCTGTAGCGGCAGTAGCAGAAGCAGCATCCAAGGGACTTCTGGAAGGGGAAGAGAGAGAGCGAGCGAGCGACTGACTCAGTCCTGCTGCAGAGAACTGACTCGAGGCGACGGAGGCAGACATGGAACATCAGCTGCTGTGCTGCGAGGTGGAGACCATCCGACGAGCCTACCTGGATGCCAACCTCCTCAATGACAGGGTGCTGCAGACAATGCTGAAGGCGGAGGAGACCTGCTCGCCCTCCGTCTCCTACTTCAAGTGCGTGCAGAAAGAAATCTTGCCATATATGAGGAAAATAGTTGCCACTTGGATGCTGGAGGTTTGTATCTTTCGGGGACTTTTCCTTGCAAGCTCCGGCACCGAAACGAATTAATCCGGGGAGCTGCTGCTGCCCCATCTCCTGCCCCCCCCCCCCCCCCCCCCCCTTTCCCCCGGGATCGCTTCCCCGGCGCGGCACACGTTGCCTGCCCTCGGAGACGCCCGCGTGGAACGAGGGGAAGCGGCCCGAGGTGCCCGCGGCCGTCGCCGGCTCCGTGTCCCCGCTGCTGCAGCCGGGTCCCGGCGCCCAGGGGCGGCGAACGCCCCCCCCCCCCTCCCCGGCCCGGTGGCCCCGGGGGTCGGGGGGTGCCCGGCACCTTTTCCGGCTGTCGGGGCGAGGCGGTGCCGGCGCGGGGAGCCGGGGCAGAGCCGGCTCGGGGCTCCCCCGGCCCGGCGGGGAGCGGCCCCGGCCCGGCCGCAGAGCCCCCGGCCGCGCGGGGCCGCCGCCAGCCCCTGCCAGCTCGTGTTTTCTGGGGATTTTATTTTAAATTAATATCCTTGTACACGTATGCAAGCGGCTGCCCGTGCCAGTATTATGCGCCATCTTTGTTCTTTTATTTGCAAAGCAAAAGTGTTTATTAATCGGGAGAAAAACGAAGAAAGTCCCGGGGAGCAAAGCCAAGGGTGTGTGTGTGTGTGTGGCGGGGGGGAGCGGGGGAAGGGGCCGGGGGAGGAAGGTCGGGGGCCGGGGGACCCCGCTGGGGCTGCGGGCAGGGGGACCGGCCGGAGGGGCTCCGGCGTTTCTGGGGGGAGTTGCAGGGCGAAAGTTTCTTTGTTCAGCGCGAAGAGAGGCTGGAGCTGCGGTCACCCCTCAAAGGCACGCTTGTGCTGCGGCGGCGAGCGGCAAGGTCGCCTGGGAAAGCCAGTTGGAAAGGGCCTCGTCCCTGGCGGGACACGTCTGGGGGGGCTGCCAGCGGGAGCCCCAGGAGCTGGGCTACATTTTCATGCCTTTTCGGAAGCCCTGGGTGCCCGCGATGTATTTTTAATTAATTTTTGAAACCGCAGCGCCCTGCCTTGCTCTGGGAAATGTCGCGCCCGGCTGTGCTGCAGGGCGAGAGAGGGAGGCGGTGAATTTCACTTCGGGGGATCCCCCTGGAGCCCCCCAGCAGGACCAGAGGCACGGGGCTCGGTAAAGGACCCCCGCCGCTTCATTTTCAGCCTTTTTTCAGCGCTCGAATAATTTTTTAAATATTTTTAAATATTTTTTGAAAAGATGACGTCTGGGGAAATGAGGCTGGACGCCACCTTTGTGTCTCGACCAGAGAGTGGAATCGGCAGCACAACGGCAAATTAGATGAAAAAATAAAAGCGAAATAAATAAGCCCAGGGCCGAGCCCGGCTCTGCACCCCGTTCCCAACCACGGGGCTTCGCATTTTCCTCCGCTTTCCGTTTTCTTCCCTTTTTAAAAATTTGTTCTTAGGGGCTGGAAAACTGGGCACAGACCTCTTCTTCGATTACCCCCCCTCCTCTTTTGCCATGAATCGCCTGCGGGTTTCTAACGCAACATTTCCCCCCACTTTGTCACTCGTGACTTTCATTTTCTTTGATGCCGCTGCTTTTCCCATATTTAACCATTTTCCCCAACTGCGTTTTCCCCTCGTCTCCTTCAACCTTGCCCTGCAAAGCCTGGGGGTGAGGGAGGAGGGAGGGCGAGAGCAGCGGGACAAGCCTGGCTTTTGCCTCAATTAAATTATTCTTCAACGATCTCTCTCCTTCTTGCAGGTTTGCGAGGAGCAGAAGTGCGAAGAGGAAGTTTTCCCCTTGGCTATGAATTATTTGGACAGATTTTTGTCGTTTGAACCCCTCAAGAAAAGCCGATTGCAATTGCTCGGAGCTACCTGCATGTTTGTGGCTTCAAAAATGAAGGAAACTATTCCTCTGACCGCAGAAAAACTGTGCATTTATACAGATAACTCCATTAGACCCGACGAATTACTGGTAATTTCACGTTCAGTCACTTCAAGAATAAAAAAATCGAAACAAACATTAAAAAAACAAAACAAAACAAAACCCGAAACATACAAAAAGAAAAAAAAAAAAAAAAAAAAAGAACGCCAACCCCGCACACTTTGGGAAGCGCCGACCGCGACTGCGGGGCTGCTGGCGGCGGGCGGGAGCTGTGGATGCGGCGCTGGGCTGGGATAGGGCCGGGATGGGGCCGGGATGGGATGGGGAGCGGGGCCCCCCCGCGCTGCCCGGCCCGCGGCGCTGGCGGCCCGCGGGCTCCCCCTGCCGGCCCCGGCGGGCGCTGCCCCGGGGCACCCCCGCGACCCCCGCAGCCGCCCCGAGCCCGGGACAGCGCTGCGCCCCCGGCACCGTGTGCGAGCGGCTCTAACCACGCTCCCCCCCACCCCCACCCCGTCTTCTTCCTCTTCTCTCCTTCCCCCTTCCCCTCCCTCTTCTCTTTGCAGCAAATGGAGCTGCTGCTGGTGAATAAGCTGAAATGGAATCTGGCTGCAATGACCCCCCACGATTTCATTGAACATTTCCTTACTAAAATGCCTCTGGCAGAGGACACCAAGCAGATCATCCGTAAACATGCTCAGACTTTTGTGGCTCTGTGCGCTACAGGTATGAGCCCTGCACGTTGCGCAAAGCGCGTTGCTCCCCGACACGCGCCCACCCCCCGGCTTGTAAAGCTTCCCGTAGCTGTTGGTCTCAGGCGCGCTCGCAGAGCTGCGGGGAGGTAGTTTAAGCCCCGATTATTGCCCCTTGTTTGCAGAAGGTGGATTACTTTGCCAGAGGTAAGTTTTTCTTTTCAGAAGATATTTCGCTTCTGAGTCGGAGTTTTGTGTGGTTGTCAGGGAGGGAGAGGGGCCACCCCCCCCCCCCCCCCCAGCCCCGCTCTCTGTAGCTCAGCGTGGCACGATTTCCTCGCCCCCCCTACACCGGGGCTGCAAAAGGCTTACTGCCCGTGTGGGGAATCCCTCCCCGTGTGGACTCATTCTTTAGGACGAGTTTTTAAAGGCGGAGGGAGATTTTCCCTGGGAATAGCTCTGCGTGGGGGTTTTAAACCTTCCCTCTTCAAGTTGCCTCTTCCCCCCCTCCTCGGTGGCTGGTGGATTGGAGGAGGGCCACGCGGCACAGAGGCTTTTCCTGGCACGGGACCGAGCCGCTGCCATCTGCACCCTCCCGACCACGTGCTGTGCTGGAGCCATGAGCAGGGCCGGCCTCCAAAGTGCCGTGGTATCCACACTCCAAAGGCTCGGTGGGACGTGTGCGGCCGGTGGCACCCATTAATGCCGTGTAGCTTGTTTTCCAGAGGTTGGATTTGGTATAGAAAGGTTGAAGGAAGATGGCAGGCGCTCAGAAGGGGAAAAAAAAAAAAATTATTTCGCGGAACCGGCCCCACTGCAAGGCCTAAAGATAGAACAACCAAGCCTTAAAAGAGAAGTTTATAAACACTGGCATTGCTCTTCAGCTTGGGCCTAGCATCAGCGTAAGGGGCAGCTCGTAGGCGAGGTTGCCTGGAGTAATGCTCGGTGTTGGGAGTGCCACAACCTTCAAACCACCGGCAGCAACATTTTGGGAGAGTCCAGTGTGTCCCTCCATGCCAGGTTCTACCAGATATGAGGCTGCTGAACTCTGAAGGCATGATTTGCTAAGTTTGAAGCTAAAAGGAACGGCCACCCGGGCTCCCCTTTGGATGTGGGGATGTTTAACCTAGGTTGTTGTGTTGGCAATGACAGGGATGAAAACAAGAGTAGTTCAAAGGTTGGAGACTTGCTAAGAGTCCAGTACTTTGATCTACTGGCGGTGTTGTTATGTTTCTTTTAGGAAGCACATCCAGAGCCTTTATTTAACACTGCTACACACCACAGCTGGAGAATGGATCAGTAAATGAGAACCATGTTCTGGGAGTTTTACTTAGCTTTTAAAAAAGCCAGTGCTGAGCTCACCAGAGTTGGGGCCCTCTTCAGCTCCCTACTGAAGCTGGGAATATTGCCTGGGGAAGGAGCGCTCAGGAAGGCTGCCACTGGGCTCTGTGTTTTTATTGTTATTTTTGGATGCCAGGGGTTTCTCTACCTTTTGCGTTTCTCATGACTTCTTTGTTGGCTAGTGAAGATCACATGTGGCCTAAGCAGCATCTGGACTTTGCTTTGCTGTTGCTGGGTTGTGCTGCATTTCCCCTTGCCAAAACGAACCTAGACGGACTGCAAATGCCTTGTGCTGCCTGGATGCTGTGGGGCCTGATCCAAAGTCCACTGGAAACACTGACAGCTCGCTTAAGTGGCCTCAGGGGCAAGTGCAGTCTATACTTTGCCTGTGTCCTCTTCTGTAAAGGAGGTTCTCCTAAGAAGAGACTGCAAAATAATAATGCTTGCTTAGAAAACAAACCCTTGGCCAGTTGGCTCACCGAGGTGAAGGCTGTGGAAGTGTTTGTAGATGCGTGTGTATGTGTTTGCTCCAGAAAGAGAAGGTTATGCTGCAAGGTGAAGTTGAGGGGAATTCCTCCTAAGCTCTCTCTCCAGTTGTCTGGCTAGGTGAAGTGGGTTTGTTTGATTTGGTTTGGTTTTACAAAATCCATTTTCACCAAAGGATGCCTTTGTGCTGTGGTAGGTTTTGGAGAAAAAGTGAAAAAGAAAAAAAAGAAAAAAAAAAAAAGAAAAATTACCAGGGGTTGTTTGAAGTTAACACATAATTGAGCTTAATGAATGGGGCTTTGGCATGGCCGAGCAAGGCAGGGAGAGCTCAAAAGGAAGCAGGCCTCTTTTGGCCCAAGTTAAGACCAGTGTTGAGGGAGAGCTGCAGCTCTATACAAGCATAACAATGAATAGCAACAAATATTGGAGCTTCAGCATTTCATTATGTTCCTCTGGTTATCAAAACATACCAGGCTCCTTTTTATTATTATTATTTTTATTATTATTATTATTGCTGTTATTATTGTTGTTGCTTTGGTCCTCTCCAAAGGAGAAAGAAAGATCCCCCTTTGAAAGGAGCATGTTACAATTCTCCCATTCTCCGGCCTTTATAAAATTGGAAGTCTCAAGGTATGTGACCAGTTGGAACCTGTTGCATCTTGCAGCAAGTGATTTATGTTCACAGTTTTGATTTGCCTCAATGAAAAGATTTTCATTCATAGCCCCCAGCTCTCCAGACGGATGGAATTGCTGCTCCATTTAAAAAGGAAAAGGGGTGACTCGCCTTGTTAGGAATTTTTTTTAAAGCGCTGCAGCGCCTATATGCCTGCTTTGTCCTCCCTTCAGGGTGGCTGGCATTCTTCTCTCTCCTCCCCCTCCTCTCTCTCTCCCTCTCTCTCTTTTTAACAACGCTGAAGTTGTTTATTCTTTTTGGATGAAGTCTCAGATAGGCTACTGGGGATGTGTGCTTCAATTGATGGGGCCCCCTACCCCATTGTGGCTGTGTCAGGTCTAATTCATCTCACCGAAGCCCCCTTGTTCCTGAGCGCTCAATAGCGCAAGATGAGGCGATGGAGGCTGACAATGATGCCACACTCTTCACTTGGGGGCATCCAATTACAGGCGAGAGGGGCCCCCTGATTAATATGCTGAAATTAGTGGCCTCTGCCACAAATAATTCCTTGTTGAGTTGCAACAAAAAGGCAGTCCATGCTGCTTGTCTGGAGTGGTTATAGGGACAGACACAAACTGGTCATTTAAACTTCATTATCACTTTTCCACCTTGGAAAGAATGAGGGTGTGACTATGAATTCATGTTCTTGTTTACTGCTCCGTTTAAAGGAAGGACGCAAATATTAATCCCAAACGTGATCCTGTCAGGACGGGCTCATTAAAGTGACACATTTTGGTCATGTCCTGTTTGTGGAGCTCGGTAAACAGTGTCGGGAAGGCACTGCCACCCTACCCCTCCGAGCAACCCCATCCTGGTGGGATCCATGCTCGGAATCCCCCGTTTCCGAAGTCCACCTGCAGCTCTGTGTCAGTATTTCAGTTCGGGACTGGCTTTGGAATGGGTACAGTGCCAATAAGCAGTCTGGAGTGCTGGTTTGTTTTGGTTTGGTTTTGTTTTGGGAATGACAGTGGCTTGCTAGAAGGTGGGTGTGTTTATATCTGCCCGGAAACGGGCAGGTTGGGAAAAGGGGGGCAGCCAAATTTATTTTGATATGATTATTTTTAACACAAACGAGATGACTTTAGCTCGAGCTTGCCTTTTCGCTGGCAGTGCATCCTAAAAGCTTGGCCAGATTTCCATGTATCAGTTTAATTTTGGAGGTATTCGCAGGATGCTGGGCGAAGTGCCCCTTTCAAGGTGGGTATTGGTCAGGGCCACAGCGGAGTGTCAGAGGTGTCTGAATAAACAGATTCAGAGCCAGGACTTCCACGGAGTCCTGATGGCTTTAGTTTCACTGGTAAAGCATTTGCATGAAAGTTATTTTATCATAATAAAGGAGATGCATGATTTAATACTTAAACTGTTCCACTGAGCCCTCTAAGCTGTCCATTCCTTTGATTTTGTTCAGGGATTTGACAGATAGTTTATATTTTTCCAACCCAGAGGAAGTTGTATTCTGATAAAAGCTGAAGGAATGTATCTCAGGTTCTGGTGTACATTGTGGCCTTTCCCTTTCTTCCTCACCAAATTGGACCTTCACTTGTGCCACTTGCTTCCTTTGCTCCTGATTCTCCTCCAAGGTGTTCACTGCCACGGATCAAATGCATTCCTGTTCAGCAGAAGGAATCTTACCCTTAAAATGTGGACTGTTATTATTGAAAAATACTAGAAAAACTCAAACCAAACCAAACAAACCCAAAGGGAAAACATGCTAAATGGCAGAGATAGCCCCTTAAGGGATCCTGGGAGTGGCTTTGTGGAGAGACCTACAGCAATGCAGTCTGGAAGGGGGCCCAGCCTCTTGTCAGCATGGTGTCACATCAGAATGTAACTGATTGTCCGCCAATTCTTGGGACCCCCGTCACTTAGTTATGCCACATTTACATTAAATCCCTGTTGCCAGGATGGATGGCAGCCACTGACAAGAGACCAGGTTGAGACAAAGCATTTTTAAGATGAAACCTTAATTTAAATATGGATTATCTGCCTCCTGACAGGGTTAAGCTGTCTTTCTCTTTTCTTTCTTTTTGTTGATGTTGTTGTTCATTAAAGCAATATTCCTTTGAGTGTCAGAGCAAAGGTTTCTGCTCTAAAGGGCCCCAGGACTCGTTGTTAGAGTGCACCTTGGATCTGACCATGCAGAACACTGCAGGATGGGAACAGGTTTTCTCAGATGTGCAGTGCCATTGACCCCCGTGGCATTATTCACAGGAGCAGAGTATTTTAACGTTGGAAGAATGGGGGCCCTGCTTATGATGAAAGTGCCTCGAAGTGATGAATGGCATCCCAGGCTCAGTGCTAGCAAGGGCCACTCTCTGCAGAGCAGTTGCTCATGTGGATAAGTGTTTGCAGGTTTGGACCTGTAGCAGTTTCAGAGCAGGAGGCACCTTTCTGCTCACCATTTTCCCTGCCTTTTCGGATGCAATAGTTGGCAGCTGAAAGCCACGCTGGTAGGAAGAGTGTATGTGTATGGACAGGCTTCTCCTAAAGCAATCATTTCAGTCTTTTTTTTTTTTTTCTTTTTTTTTTTTTTCTCTCCTTTCTTCATACAGATATTAAATTTATTTCAAACCCACCCTCCATGATCGCAGCTGGCAGCGTGGTAGCAGCTGTGCAAGGCCTGCATCTGGGGAACACTAACACTTTCCTCTCCTATCAATGCCTCACACATTTCCTATCACAAGTTATCAAATGTGATCCGGTAAGTGACTCTTCCTCTCGGTTGATCTCCTGCGTTAAGGGTTTTTAAGAATGAATGCCTGCTTGCTGCACGGGAGCTAATCTGACAGTAAATCTTGGGAAAGGTCAAGCCTCAGAGTGGGGGTTCTCAATGTGCTCTCCTGTGCTCAGCCTGCTTGCTTGGCTGTCATGATGCCCACCCATACTCTGTGGTGGCGCTGCTGCAGTTCCCGGATGGGAATGGCACATCCGGCTCTGGTGTTTGGGAGAGAAGGAAGCCCTGCACCGACTTAGGAGGTGGCAGAGGCTGTGTTTGGCTGGGGATAAATAAAACAGGAGCCTCTGTATAACAAAACTTGGGGAGCAAGACCAGGAAACAGTTACTGAGACCTTGTGGTATCTCTGGCCTTATCTCTGACCATTCTTGAGGCCTTTTATTGTGCCAAGCGGTGTGAAAAAGCCCTTCTTAAAAGAGTTCTAATGATCTAATTTGGTTTATTACGTGCTAGACCTGCACAGTAGCTGGTGTTGAATTCCTTTTTGGAACAAATGCTTGTCCCACGACTTTGTGACAAGGTAGATGGTCCTCACAGGACTCTTCATTTTGCCCTGCAGCTTCCAGGAGATGCACATCAGTAACTAGTGAGCAATAAACCTTTCATGAGTGAATGGGCCAGGAAGGGAGCCTACAAGGAAGACCTAAAGTCAATGATCCATGTCATAATGGTGTGTGAAGTTGGGGCAGAGTTGAGCTTTGTTTCGTAACAATGTGGAAGACCAATAAATAGATGCTTTAAAAAGGTTCTTGTGAGGTCTCCAAGCGCTGGACAATGAGTCAAATAGAGACAACTCAGTGGTTAGGGGCAGAATCTTGGAGATGCTGTTAAATTATTTTACGTGTTAGTAATTTAAATGCATAGAAAACTGTCCCAGTCCAGCCACTGCAAAACTGGGTTTGTGTAATTGGGCTTTGTTGACAGGATTGAGCGATTCCTCAGCTTGTTATTTTGATCACCTGAACAGTGAGCATGTCATTTTTGCCACTTCTATCACTGCAGCTGAGGTAATACAGTGCTGAAGTGTTAAATACTCTAAGAACCTGAAATGCTAAATACTGCAAGAAAAGCTGACATAATGGGCTGCTCACTTTGGAAAGCACGTGTGATGCTTTTAGTCAGTTTGTGAGCAATGCAGATGATTCCAGCCTGTGGTTGGCCACTGTCCAGGGCGAGATGTTTGAAGCAGGTACTGAGGGAAAATGCTTGCTATCTGTTCAGGCAGCATCTTGATTCAAACAGTGATTGAACCATTCCTGATACTGGGCATTGAAGTGGATTCCCTCACATCGTGCAGAACAACGGCCTGTCCTTGTGTGACTTGACTTACTTGATGACAGAGCTTTTTAAAAGAAAACAAAATTGCTTTAGCAAGAAAAGAGGATTTTTGGTTATTTCATTTTAATTGTCCACAGTCACTGCAAGGCCACAGTCTGTTTGATCTGAGCTTGGTTAACAGCTTGAAAAGGGAGTAACTCCCCTCCAGCTTCCAGTGCTAAATATATTCACGCGTTAGGGAGAAGTAAGGATTTTGTATGGATTGCTACAGAAAATGAGCATCATAAAGTTCTGTGTGTGCACAGATATATTGTTGTGTTGGGGGTGGAGTAAGGCAACAGCAACTTCCACTGCAATTGTTCTGAGAGAGGAATCTGCTTGGTTTCATACATAGGAGCAGGACTCCCCTGCAGGGAGACTTTCCCAAAATACCTGTCTGTGTAATCCGTGGTATCAAATGCCATTCCTGCTATCCCACTCCACTAGGATTTGTATGAAGTGTGTTATGCCCCAGTGATGGTTCCCCTTGTCAGGGAACATGTTTTACACTGGATAGTCTTGGAATGTTAAGAGCAGGGCTGGTATTCTCCCTGATGATCTGTTAGCTGGAGCAGCAGGTCTGTGGGATTTCAGGCTACATAATTACACTTTTTTACCTTTATTCTCAAAGAAGGCTGAATCTAAAGTAAAATGAGTATCACCTGATTGGAATTCCTTTATGGTTCATGTTTATACGTTGGTAGGAGTCCAATTTCCCATTTTGCCTTTGATCAGGGGTAATTAGAAGTCAGATAATCACAATTAGAAGTCTTGGGCTGTCTTCCATCATTCTATTCCTGACCCCATCATCCAAACAGATGGAATTTTACCTGACATTCATTTCCAGGCCAGAAATTTGCTAAACTAGATTAGCATTGGGTCTCCATGCTGTCTGTTAGTGCACTGGAATCCGTCTCCTGCCTGCCCCTTCTCAGAGGCACCTTCAAACATGTGCTTGTTATCCAGAACGGGTCAGGCGGGAACAAAGGATTTCCAATCAGTTCCTTTTTTGTTGTTGTTTGTTTCCTTTCCTATCTGACCCTGGAGTCTGATCATGTCCACTGTGTCTTAAAGGTGTTTGACCACATCAGTTAAGCTAGCAAGTTTGGTTTTTTTTTTCCACTGAGGAGCTTAATTAATCCAGGAAGGGTTTATGACCTTGAACAAACTGTGGGCATTGAAAATTTGGGTAGTGAAGCAGAAAAGTTGTTGGGAGAAGTTATCAGAGTAATGCACAAGTTTTGTATTTGCTTTTCAGTGTTGGGAAGTACTGAGAATGAAAACAGCTTTGGTGAGGTTGTTCACAGTGAATTTTATGTTTTGCAGTTATTTTTTGCTAGCTCTAGTGCATTTCTACAGGCCAGCTATTTATCTAATAGTCATGTGAATAAGACATGGACAAAATTCCTTAAACAGTAAAAAAAATATTTTTAATTCAACTGTAGCTTAAGACAGTCTGTTCATAATAAATTGCAAAGATTGTTTTTTAAAAATACAGTTACGGCATGTTGCACTCTGAGAATTTTAAATGAAAAAAAATTCTGTGGGCAAAAAGTACCTTTAAATTACAAAGTCCTACGTAATTATTCATAACTGGACTCCAGAGGGAGAAGAATAGGTATTTATAGAAATTCTTTTGAATGGTTTTTGTTTTCAGAGCTCAAACACGCTATATGCAAATGGTCAGGATTAAAAAAAAAACCCCACGAAGTTCCCATCAAAACTCACCAGCAAATGAGTTTCACTCCCACCTGAAGAAAAACCCCCAAAACAAAACCCCAAGAGGGTTCATTTTGCTCTGAAAAATAAATGTGCTTTCAGTTTGGAACACTGAACGTGCTAAAAGAGAATTATCCTCAAGAGTGGCTTTGTAAAGCCAGGAGCACCTAAAGCTGTGCTGGTGCTCTCCTCTTGAACACGTGTGATTCCAAGGGCGAGGGAGCTTCGTGGTGCAAGGGGGAGCCTTACAGTCAGGATTGATCCGTCATATCTGGAGGAGGGCTGGGTGCAAGGACTTCATAGAGACCTTATTGTGGAGGCCAGAGGTATGCAGGAGCCAAAGGCATGATGACTTTAGGATATGAGGCGTTTCTTTTTGTCATTTAAAACACTGTGTGTCTCTGTCAAGAGGAAATATTACACTAGGGTTTAAACCAGGAAAGGTCATAGGTTATGTGTTTTCAGTGAGCTGTAACTGATGGTCTGATCTGCTTAGAGGTAGGATTAACCTCCCTCTCTCTCAGAAAGGACTTGCAGAGAATTGTTTGCTTGGGTTTCTAATCTTATTTTACCCCAAATGCCATGTGCCCTTATTGGTGGCAGAGGAGATTCTTGTGGTAGTGGAATCAGTGAAAAGCTGGTAGATCACACAAGAAGCCTCTGAATGAAGGCAGAATTGAAACTGGGAAATAAAGAAAACAGCAGGCAGGTCACCCTCTCAGGAAAACAACATTCATTCTCAGTCATGCACATCCTAACACTTTTGACGGCAATTTATCATGGAAGACTGGGTTCACCGCAAGGGCTAACACATGTCATAGGTTAAATCAGAAAAGGCAATGCTGAAAGGAAACTTCAAAGTCCTTAATACACAGAGTTAAAGATGTTGGGGGAAAAAGCTTACGATGTTTGTTATAAAGATGAGGGTAAACAGCATGCTGGATGAGTTTTGGCAAAATGCTGTGGGATTGTTTGGCCTGTTCAGGGCACCATTTTTGTGTCACTGCCGTGGGTGTACAGGCCTCCCTAACCTGCAGGAGGTTGGGCAGGTTGAGCTAAAAGGCTTTCTCCCATTTCTGGTTGCTGGGAATCTGATACATCTCCTCATGGTATGGCTTTTAATGCCTGGGGGAAGTCACCTTTCCCCACCATAGACAGGATCCTCCTTGGTGCTTTATGGTTTTTTGATTCCCAGCGAGGCCTGTGCATCCTCCTGAACCCTCAGGAGGATTGTGTGCACATCCAGCTCGGAGAAAACACTCTGGAAGTGAGAGGAAAAGGTCTCCCCCTGCCTGAGATTTCCAGGTGGATGTGGTAGCACACAGAAAGCTTGGATGAACTTGGTAGTGCCGGGGTAGGGAGGTGCTTCATGGTGCTTCTGAGAGGCCTCTCCATTTTGGGGTTGTCCAGTCCATCTCTGGAGATGCTTTCAGAGTTAGGAATTTATCAGCTGCCTTGAGCTGCCCACAGCTGGACATTGCAGCAGCTGGCAGGCAGCTTTGGGCGTGGGCATCTAAACATACATGGCATTTCTAAGAACTTAATGTCATTGGAACTTAGCCTGGGGAAAAATGTCCCTGCTTGTGAGCATTGCTTCTGGCAGACTCTGCTGCTGAAGGGTTCCTGGGGTAAAAGTAGAAATCACAGTTGTCATCCATGGACTTGTACAGAAGTGTAAACAGCACAGGCAGAGAAGCAGCAGTGCAAGGTGCAGTCTGCAAGAAATGGGCTTGCTCATCCAATGCTTTCACTGTCGGTTGCTTCTCCTGCTCTTCCCACCCTCCTTTTCAGCCTGCTGCTCTCCCAGATAACCCGACAGCATTTCTCTTGCTTTGCCAAGGAACGGTATCTTAGCCTGTGATCTTTCTAAAGGACTCTTGGGTCTCTCTCTCCCCTTCCATTCCACCCTTCTGCAGGATTGTTTACGAGCCTGCCAAGAACAGATTGAGTCCCTCCTCGAGTCCAGTCTACGCCAGGCACAGCAGCACAACGTATCTTCAGAAACAAAGACTGTAGAGGACGAAGCAGACCTCTCCTGCACGCCTACTGATGTGCGAGACGTGAACATTTAAAGAGGACTTCTTCTTAATGGATTTGCTTGGCAAGAAAAGCAGACAAAGAAAGGGCATCTGAGAAGGAATCAGCGTCAGGATCTCCCCCCCAGAAACCCTTTTCTCCAGGACATTTTTATACCAGAAGGGAAAACCAGTCTTGTTATATTTTTTTCTTGCTCTGTCTCCCTTCCATCTGTGACTTCAAACAAACAAATAAACAAAAAATACCCCAAAAACTGTCTTAAAAAAAGAAAAAAATAGTATTTGCATTACCCCCAGGGGTTTGTGCTACAAAAATAGAGGATTTTATACAATAATAATCAACTAGTTTTTATATTAAAGTGTTCTTGTCTGTATGTTGTAAAAATAGGCATTAACACACGAAATGTCTCCAGGGGAGGTATTAGATTTGATTTCTTACATATAAAACAAACCAACCAACCATTTTTAAAGTAGAAGAGGGTTTTTTTTTTTGTTTTTTAGATAGTAAATGAAATATTCTTTTCCTTTAAAAAGCATAGCTTTAACGCAGTTCTAGGCTTTTCTGTATCTTGCTTGCTTATGCATTTAGTCACTTTATAATTCATCTGTAAATGTTTATTTTATTTCCTTAGGTTTTTTTATCCTCTTCACCTTATAAATGGTTAACGTAACCCATAAGTTAGTGTATGTTAGTATGCAGCATTATTATATGTTAATCTTTTTTTTTTTGTGCCTGTGGATTGCCTGTGCATTGAGGCATTTGTAGGGTTCCAGCTTAGCATGGTTGGGAAAGGCCAATGTACTACTCATACAGTACCCTATTATAAAGAGAAACCGAAATAGTGACATAATATATTATATTTTTGTAATCTTCCTATTTTTGTAGTTACCTGTGTAAAGATGCTGGTCTGACCCCACAGATATTCAGCCTAATTATGGTCAGGTTCAATCCACAGTTCAGTCTTTTTTGTTTTGTTTTTTGTTTTTTTTTTCTTTTTTGTTCGTTTGTAATATTCTAAAACCATTCCATTCAAAGCACTTTCAGTCCATTAGATATAGGAAATACATTCTTTTATTGTGTGGGAATTTTTTTTTTGTTTGTTTGTTTGTTTGTTTTTTTAATGGAATGGTTTGGAAATATATAAAGTGCTTGTTGGCAAACTTGGAATTGCAAAGCAAGTGCATTTAACTATGGTGTTAGAGGAGAGGTGATTCTTTTTTTTCCGAAGGTTGTGTTCCAGTGAGAGTAAATTGCATTCACAAATTGCCAGGATATTTTCTTTTCCTTTTCTATAGAAAAGTTTGAAGTTTAGAATCCTTTGGTGCCAACTCATCTTTATAAATTAGGGGCCTTAAAGGTTCACATATAGGACACATAGTTTTAAGGATTATCGCTAGATGTTTTACAACTGAAGGTTTTTAAACACTAAAATATATAATTTATAGTTAAGGCTAAAAAGAATATTTATTGCAGAGGATGTTCGTAAGGCCAGTATGATTTGTAAATTAATGCAATCGCCCCTTTTGAAAAAGAAAATCTTTCTACCCTTGATGTTGCAGTTTTAACCCAGCTTATTAAAGCAAAAAAAGGACACGCTTCAAAGAACAAACCCAAAACCAAGCAGTCTATTTGGCCCCTTCCTATACATTTTCAAAAGCAGTCTAACCATGAAAAAAACGCCATAGTTAATAGATATGAAAATTGGAGTACTTGAAAGAAGTTTTTATTCCAGTATATGCCCCATTTTTTTGTTTTTTTTATTTAGCTACAAATAGAAAATTTGCACATCTTGGCTATGTATCTTTTTATTATTATTTTAGAAAGTAGCTGAAGGGACGTGGACATAGCTGTTGAAGTTGATGCTCGAGGAGAATGTGATGGTGAAATGTATGTGAGAAAACTGCCGCTAAGGTGTTGATTGTAAAAAAAAAAAAACCAACAACAACAACAACAAAAAAAGAACAAAAAAAGGAAAAAAGAAAAAAATTCAAAAGAAAAAAAGAAAAAGATAAAAGAAAAAGGAGTGGATGCTCCGTTTTTATTGAGCTGCTATGGATAAATTCCCAGCATGGTTTGAAAAAAAATTAACATTGCTTTTCTGTATCTTTGTCATTGTGTTTTGCTGCTATTTTGTGGATCAGTTTTTTTTTTTTTGTTATACAATGTCATATACTGCCATGTAATAGGTTTTAATTTTCTCATAGAAAATTATATTATTGACATCTTTTTTTTTTTTGTAGATTTTTTATGTGATCAATTTTTACTTAATGTGATTACTGCTCTATTCCAAAAAAGGTTCCTGTTTCACAATACCTCATACTTCAGTTACCCGTGTCTAGACCAGGTTTTGATGTTCTTACAGTGCCTCATAGTTCTACTGCAAATGGAAATGCATCGAACGTTGCTCTGAATGGGTCTCTGCATTAATTTAAAAGCCAGCAGACATTTCAGAAGATCAAGTAATGTCAAGGGTTGGTTGTTTTTTTTTGGTTTTTGTTTTGTTTTTTTTTTCTCGTTACACATTTTATAAAGCTGGATTCTTTGTCTGATCTGGGGTTTATTATAATAGTAGTTTTAAGCTGTGTTATTAGCCACATTGATATATGAAAGGTGCATTATAATATAACTCTTGTGTGCCACCTGGTGTGATTCCCCCTCAGCTGGGACACATCATTTGGTATGATAGGTTATCTTCTGGAACTCTAAGTATTTTGTGTGTTTAATCTGTTATGATATACTAGGGTTTTTTATTTGTTTTGGTTTTGGTTTTTTTTTTTTTTGTTTTGTTTTGTTTTGGTTTTGGTTTTTTTTTAATTATAGCATAATGCTAATTTAAAAAAAAAGCCTGTAAATCTCATAAATAAGCCAGCTAACAGAGTTGTATGCTGAAGAATAATCTAGCTGTTGCCTGTATGCTGCTAAACCAAAACAGAATTAGAACTCATTTTGAGGCAAATGCAGTTAAGATCCTACATAGTGCATAAATAAGCATTGCAATGCTACTAGCAGTCGCAGGACCCAGGAGGACTGGATACATTCTGTCCAAATTTCAGGAACATTTCTTACTGCTTACCTCATAAAACACTTCTGTTCGTGGCATCTCTGTGTCTCTGAACCAAACATGATTATTGAGTTTAGTGCTTGTTGGTTTTATTATGTGTTACACTGAGTGGCAGTGTGTACTGCAAGTTTCTTTAAAATATTGTTATGTACTGAAAAAGGCCAAATCCAGATAAGTGGGTTCACGTGCCAACAGAGATGCTTTATTTGTCACGTTATTATAACAATCTGTAGTAAGCAAAAGCAATTCAGATTTGTACATTTTTATATTGTACTTATTGGCATCACTGGTCTGAAATGCACATTTCACCAACAGACCTGTAACAGACAAGTTTCCAGCAAAAAAAACCTAAAGTCTAGAAATAAAATTGGTAAAACCCAACGTCTGCCTGTTGTCGTCTTTTAATTTCCCTTTTTTTCCCTTTTTTTAAGTTGCCTTGAAAATGCTTAATGGTCGTAACTCCCCGGTGCAATGAGCAAAGCACATGACATTTTCTAGGTTTGACTCCACATTTTAAAAGCTGAAGACCTTTTCTGTTGTTATTTTAGGAAGCCGTGGGTGTTTCGAGCCATGGGTAGGTGACTGCCTGCCTGTCACACCAACAGTGTCTTTTTAAAGATGCAAAATATTTCTTTTCTTCCTGAAGGCTTTATTTTTTATCATCAGAAGAAGTTAGTTAGAGTAAAACGCCCTTTGGTGGTTCATGTGAATAAAGGGTAAAACAAAGTAGGTGTTGGATGGCACAGAATGTGTGCTTGTATTTTCTCATCAGTGAAAGGTTTTACAGCAGAGAAGAGCTTTACAGAAGACAGTTGGTTTTAAAAGCCAGGTAGTTAAGCTGCCTTCTTCTCTGTGCCTTCCCCTCAGACACAGCTTTTGCATCTTACAGCTGAGATAATAAGGAATAAACCTGAAAAATATTGAAGCCTACTAAAAGTATGTAAAAAAAGAACTGGACATAGTAGGACAGGAATTAGATACTGTTACAAAGTAAAACAAGAAAAAACCTGTAACCTGTGTTCCAATTCACATTCCAAATTATCTCTGAAAATGGGGGATGCACATTAGCAATCATTATTATTTTCAGCGCTGAACACAGCAGAAACAGCTTATTTTTAGTGGAGATGGTCAAGCTTATAACCTATGTATTTATTTATCCTGCGGAATTATTTCTGCCTTAAAAAAACCCATGTAAAAGGCCAAGTGCTTGTCCTCCCTGTCACAAATCAGAAATTCAGTATCTGCCTCCTGAGTTTCCCATTGACTCAACTTCACATTACAACTGATTCTGTGAAGTGAGTGCAGCACAGGAAATGAAAAATGAAACTCCAGAGCTAACTTCTAACGTGTTAATCATTGTCTAGTGCAAAATAAGGTTCTCTCAGGGCAGTTACCACTGATGGGAAACCACCTGCATGAGAAGAATCCCAGATGAGCAGCTATGAGCTTGGTGGTTTCCCAGTAATTTCAGCCAGAAACTTGAAGCCTGTGTGGCCTGCTGTAAAATCCTACATCAGGTGGGTGAAGTAAAACCAGTACAACTGTGGTCTGGTTTGTTCCATTTGAAATGGGCAGCTGCTCTGTAGGGTGAAGTACACTGGGAGGCGTAAAACACTGAAAGATGACCTGAACTAAACTTACAGGGACTTCAAAAACACATCAAGCCAAAGCTTAAATTGGTCTGGGCCAAAAATGATTCATTTTCCCCAGCATATTAAAAAAAACCCCGAAACCCCCTGAAAGAACAAATAGCTTACTTTTATATGACTGATGGCTCACCCCTCTGAAGCGTTTGAAAATCAAGTGAAGACACACTTAGGGGACCTTGACTTCTGATAAAAATCTTGTGCTGATAAAAACATTACAATGATTCAGTGAGAGATGTAAACCTGGGTTTGGCTGAATGTGTTAAGTAGGTTTTGCCATTCCTATCTCTTTTATAAACTCTATTAAATGGACTAAGTGTTGTGACTTAAGTAGGTTTAAGCCCACATAGTCAGCTCTGTTATTTACATTTTCCTTCTCCTGATCATCATCTCTAAATGCAGACTCCTAAACTTGAATGTTGGGTGAACTATGCCAGTATTACTCACGTTGCAAAGGGCACAAAGACAAGAATGTAGCAAGAAAAACAATTCACTATAGGCTGTAAAAAAATATTCATGTTCAGTTAGGCTATGCTGTAGCTTATTAAAGGAAAAACTACTGTATTCTTTTGCATCAAAAACGTACACAGAAAAACCTCCAAAAGAAACCTCCCAAAAACCTCCCCAGTTCCATTGCTGAATTCAGGCCATTTGACACTCTTGGACCTTTTATGAACACTTAAATTCAAATGCTTTTTATTAAAGAATAAACAAGATCTATTAAATGTAAAACCTCAATCCACTTGGATTCAAGCACACCTGGAATTTCAAGTGATAGAAAACTCCAGAAGATAGAGGAGAAAGAGAAGGTTGGAAGGTTTTAAAAGAGCCATAGAAATGACCTGTGCATGTGGGCTTCATCCTCAGATTTCTACAATGGGACAATGGCAATAAACCTATAAATGACGGCATTTTAATGAATTCCTGTTGGCATCATTTTATGAGAAATGTATCTCTTCAACAAACAAGATATTTTTACAATCCCACAGATATAATTGCTCATAGCAATTGCATTGGCATGGCCAGAGTAAATTCCCATGTGGCTTCTGACTGAGTTCCACACGATATTCCAACCAAGCGATCAGAAAGGGATTGCAAATTAGTCAATGGGATTGCACCGATAATGTGACATTTGCCAGGCTTCTGATTTTGTTCTTTAATGGCCAAGCAGGACCAAATCTAGGAGGAAGGCAAAAATTTTGCTTCTTTTCCTTCTTTAGTGTGATAAACATTTAAGAGTGAAAACAGAAACAGTTCCTTGCTGATCCTATAGCACCTGCAGAGTCCTACCTAGACCTGTCCTTCTTTCTGCCTGTGTGAAGAGCAGGTATTAAAATGTCTCACATTTCAGGGAATTCACCAAGTATTCGCAGGCATCATTTTCCTGAGGGCTCTCACATGGAAGAAGGAATTACTGGCAGAAAGATCCCGTGTCCATGGCAAATTGGGACATGGCACATGGGCAGCATCTTTACTATGTGGGGGCCCTGCCTGGTGCCAGACCTCGACTACAGAAGGAAAAGAGGGTGAGAGGAGCCTCCTCCCCACCAGGAACTGGCCTCAGGTGTGGAAAAAGAGAATGGCCTGGGAATGCCTGTGCTGACAGACACACAAAACAAGAACTGGCTAAGAGGGCAATCCCTCGGGGCTGGAGAGAGCTCCAGGTACAGATCTCTACCACCACCAGGAACGCTGAACCAAAGGAGGAATTGTGACAAGCAGGGGCCAAGCTCCAAGCTAGGACCTGACACATGGACTGCCTGGAGCAGGAATCCTCCTCTGGATCCATGTGGGGAATGGAGGTCTAGAGCTCTGAGTTGTGCTTGTAGCATGTGCATCATGGAATGGAAATTGCTACCCACTCACCCTTCCCTGCTGAGTAAATAAATTTTAGATTCTATGTTGCCGAGTGGTTTTGTTTCATCCATCCCACCTGGCAGCAGCCGCTGTGACACTCAGCTTAATCCCCTCACCAGCCGTATTCCACAGATGCCTGGTCTCCCGTGACAGCCACCACGCTGCTGTTGGTGTGACTGGGATGTGATTTATAACACTAGCAGCAGCCTCCAAGGAGCTGGGCTGGGAGGGGCACATCCTTGCCCAAGGCCCACGAAGGCACCAGCAGGGCATTACCACAACACCCCTGAGGCAGCCTGAGGCAGTGACCTGGTGTCCTGAGTCACTGCTCTGGTGGCAAACGTCTGCAACAGGCAATTGAGCTTTTTGATGTTTAATTTCTCCCCTTTATTAGATTGTATCACTCCAGATTGTTCAAATACTGGGTATTATTTTTGAACAGCTTTCTTTCCTCCCTGAACACCCGCAGGCCACAGTTCTTTACATTTGGCTGTTTTAAATACGAAGAGCAGACTTTCAGCCAATGCATGCTGTTAAATTTCCAGAAGACACCATAAATTATTTACTCATAAGTAAACATTATTTCTTAAATGGGTAATACATTTATTTTGTGGGTTTGACTCAATATTTCTGTAGCCATTTCAGTCACTCACTGACCATTTTGTTCCTTTTGGACAACACATCCGTCGGCCACGTATTTTTTAGGTTTCTCTTTCCATGGAGATCCTTGGACTGCAAAGGATCAGAAAGGTTCTTCCTTTATGGATAACATTTTCCAATGTCAGTGAAAGAAGTTTCATCTGCCTTCACTTCTGCATGACAAAGCTCAACGGCACTGCAGAGTCAAACAACCAAAACCTCACGTTTGCGGAACGTTGCTTCTCTCCTCCCCAAACACCTTTCCAACCACCTAAATTCAACCCTCCCATGTTTTTAAATCCCTCTGTAAAACTGTTCAGCGTGCCTCCAGGAATCTTTTTCTCCCATGTTTCTGCTGAAAGAGTATTTCATGCAAATCACAAGGCAAGGCTCCTTGAAAAAGTGTCTCCGTGTTTTTCTCTTAACACCATTTTGTTTCTTTCTCATTGGTTTGAGGAATAATGATGCTACTGGCTTTTTTTCTGAAATTTGTCCTCCTCCTATTGTATAAGAGAACTTAAAAGAAGACATAAAACTATAATAAGCCAGATTCTCTCAGGTTCTAACAACATACCTGTGGTGAAGCAGGTTAATGAACTCCCAAATTGTGGTCCAATCATTCTCTACCTTACTCAGGTGTTCTGGCTATCTGGCTATGACACATCAAATGATGCCATAATCCATGTGGGTTTAGGTTTCCAGTGCACTTGACTACCTGCTCCACAACCAAGGTGTCCTCAGGAAGGAAATACACTGCAGACATGACCCCTAGCTCTGCTCAGAAATGACATTCTGTTCTGTCTGTTCTTAGTCTCAGAGCAATTTGTTTTTCACTCGTATTTCAGAAACTGCCAAGTGCTTATTAACAATAATTTCTGTATGTGTGTGTGTTTTTAACGGAGGTAAACGGGGTCTCAAAAATTCAGTGTCTGCACATACATTGCAAAAAAAAAAAAAAAAAAAGAAAAAAGAAGCCAGTTTAGAGAACAATGTAGGCATGTGTTTTTAAACTACTGTTCGTGCAGTCTGGTCAGGGCTGTGTGACACAGTATACAGTGTTTTGTCATCCAAGGAATGTCTTTGATCAAGAGTTTATGCAAGAAGAAAAAAAAAGCCATGAAACCCTAATCCGTTCCCACAGTCCAGTAAACGTGAGCTGGACAAACAGTGGACAATAGCAGCAAAGCTTGCTGCTGGAACAATGGCTGCAACTAAAAAAATTAAAGGGTTGCTGACTCACAGTTCCTACTATCAAGAAAGATTCCACACAGTGTTGATTATTCCCCAGAATCCTGAAGATGCTGAAGGTTAAAAGGTGTTGAGATAAAGCAGAGAAACAGGGGGCTAAAAATCAGAAATAAAAGATAGTGACAAATGCTGATGTTGATTCTGTCTGATGCACAGTCAGGATGATGCAGGGACTGAATAATTGACCTCCTTTCTGCCAAACATTTTGCTAAAATTAACTCCACGATTTTATTAGGAACAAGTATCAGTTAAAATCTTTCAGACAGGAGGCCACTCTTTCAGATGTTGCCCAAACTAATTCTGCACAACTATACTAACAGCTTTCTGATTTTTCCACGACGAAAGGTTTATGCCATTTCTTATTCCTATTCAGAAATCCTCCCAAAACCAGATACACAGAATGCTGTACTAGTGCTCAATTAGTTATGGTTATAAAATAGGATAAAATAATTTAAAGCACTGTGCAGCAAGCTGCTTTGGAATCAAGTGAAATAATCCCTGGGTTTTTTTCACCTTTCATATATTCCATGGATTTAGGAAATCTCGCATGTTCCAGATGAGCCTAGTGACCATGTCTCCTTCCACACAGTAGTGCATCATTTGGTAAGTAGTACTAAAGGATTCTAGGATGAAAAATGCTGAAATAAATTGGTTACTACACTTAGGGAATAAACACTCCAGTGACTAAGGTAGGAGCATTCACAGTCTGATACCAACAAGATACTCAGGTTAGCTACAAATGAACTGTGCAAGCTTTCAAAATAGCACACAGAGTTTTTATTACTATTTTTATTATCACCCCAGGCTAGGCCGGTCCTGCAATTCCAAACCCTGGGACACTCTGAAGTGCTTCAGAAGTGCATTGCTCCAGTTGGCCTTTACACATCAGTCCCAGACACCACAGCTTGCAACTGGAAACCTGCTGCTGAACTCCTCTCACACCTCCCAAATCCCCGTTTTCCCTGGTGATACATCCACTTCTGTGGGAATGTGTACTGTCACAGCTTTATCCATTAAAAAAACAACTCTGGCAGACTGTAAAATGAGAATCTTCATGGTTACTTGCCAAACTATGAAAGCTGAAGTTTTAGGCTGCAATTAGATCAGAAGCCACGGTCACAAGAAGTTGCAAAGGGCACTATTCAAAAGGCACTTCCATTCACACTGAGTAGCACCAAGAATAGAAAGAATTATAACAGTACCAGAAATATTAAGTTCTTACTCTAAAGCACTGTGGAGTATTAGGTGCAGGCAGACTTTTGACAGATGGGTCTCCCTTTATTCCAAGGCAGGAAGTTGTATTTCCAACCAAAGTGTAAATGAGTATTCATAAATACAGGGCAGGCTCAAACTCTCTCTTGCATCTCTTCAAAAACCAAAACCTATGTAAACTTTGAAACTGATTTACCAGAAAATTAAAACTCCTAGTTTCATCTCACCTGTAAATTATCACAACCCTGTTTCAGAAAAAACACAACAGGATTCAAATGAGCCAGAGTGCCTCTACAGGGTTGGTTTTGAAGCAAACAATTGCACACCCAGATTATGTTTTTTTCTGATTTATTTCACCCATTTCTGTTGATTACAGGTATTAATTCAAAGCTGGAATTGATCACCTTTGATACAGCTGACAGGAAATAGAAAGGAAGTTGCTTAATGAAGACAGAACAAGAACTGTGCCTGGGAACTTTACCAAATGGTATTCAAAGTTTACCTCTCTCTGCTGATGCCTCAAAATTCACTGTTTCTTGTACTCATAACACCCTGCAGAAAGGAAAATTACAAGTATTCTGGATTGCAATGACTTTAGCAGCCTAGAAGTAATGAGCTGTGTATCCACCTTTTAATAAAATTCCATATTCCACAGGCTCAGCTGAGAGATGAAGAGACAAAACAAGCTAGAACACAGTCCAGGCAAGTCAGAAATTGGTAAGAGAAATGTTTCAAACATTCCTCCCTAACTACTGAGCTATAAGTAGGGGTGGTGAATGAATACACAGATATATTTTTAAGTCTTACTTCTGCAAGATTTAAAACTTCTTGGACAATCAGCATCAAGCAACAATCTCTATGTCCTGCTTTATTAATAACCAATATCATAATGTACAAGGTTGCATATTTTTTCATATCTTTGTGACCCAGCCTAAGACAAATGAATATTTTTGATGTAACCTGGGCTTTAACCTCCTTAGCTGTAAATCAGGCATAAAAACACCTCTACAGAATGCTGGGAATGTTCCACTGCCACAGCCCTGAACGTCACAGAAACCCCCACAACTCACTGCAGAAAATGATAATTGACACAACTGCATATCCAAAATAATTTTGAACTGCACCTCATTTAATAAACCAAATCAGGCCCACACAAAGTGTGAAGCAGCAGATATTCAAAAAAATACAGACTCATGGAAGAAGAGACTCCATCAGTGTGTAAACACAGATGAAATTGAATTAAAGACCTAAGAGATAATCCTAAACTTGGTACATCCCAGCTGGAAATCCTGGTTGATACAATACTTATGGTTAAGTGTGTACATACACACATGTATTTATATAATAACTTATTATAATATTATTTTATTAAAAATAAAACTAAAGCAATACAAGAAAATTAGCCACCAAACCAATTTTCCAAGTAACAGCCACCACTTGACTGCCAAAGACCCCTCCTCTCCTGAGCTGAACAAAAATAACTGTTTGACACAATCTCTGGAGCAGCACCTTGGACTGTTGCTCACGTGTCACACACTTCTATCAAACAAATGCTCTACCTGGAGCTCTCACAACCCTGCCCTTGCTTTTACAGGCATTTTTGCAAACGAGGGAACAAGTACAAATGAATCCTAGCTCAGTGTTACTTCATGTCAAAGAAGCTCTCCACATAATTAGAATTATCATGACTGTGGACGTTCTGTACTGTTTTAACAGCTTCACCACACAAATCTTTGAGCTCTTACAGTCCTACACATCCACTAGATGGCTCTGACACTGCCTGTGTGCATCAAACCTCACGTGTAAGACAATGAAACAAACAAAAATCCTCAAACCTGTCTTCAGGAGGCTGCACTGTGCCATGCAGGCAGAGCCAGACACACACAGGGTACAGCTGACGAAAGAATTCCGCTGGAATTCCTTACAGAACTGGAATGCAGAGACATCCAGCAGCCCAAGCTAAGCCTGTTCCAGGTATTTCTCTCCAACTAACACAGTGAAATACATGCAGCTGGCAGCATCCATTGATCTGGAATGAGACTGAAGAGGTCACTTTTCAAGGCTGGCAAATAAAAAGCTGGTCTGCGATAAGAGGTACCAACAAATACAGTCAGTGAGAATCACAGCTCTTCTGGCAGTCATGTTTATCTCACCCACCATTTAAACTGGTAACTTTTGGGGGTTATTTTTTGTGGAGTTTGCTCCCTTCCCCCTCCTCAGTCTGCAAAACTATTGGAAAATCCAGGTGCAAATTCCATGTTCTGAGCAGGCATCTTCATCCTTCTCCTTTGCATTCTGACCTCCTTTGTCATTCCATCCTCTGCCCACAAAAATGTTTCCTACTTCAAATGCTGCAGGGAATTGATTTTACTTTCCTTCCCCTACAGCATCTACACATTGTGTAAAGTAAATGATCTGCATACACAGATTTTTAAGTAACAACCATCCTTAAAACAAGGAAACCGTGCAAACACTTGTTTTCCTTTTGAGGAATTATCAGTAAAAGACTAGCAAAGAATTAAAACAAGTATTTCTATTTAACATATTTACACACTAGTGTGTGTAATATCCTAAATAAAACTTGGAGATAATAAATGTTAAATTACATTACAAGTCCAGTGATTTCCCCCTTTAACATCTAACATCTCTTCACTATTTTGATTTTTTTTTTTAATACAAAAGTAGATAAACATTTTTCCAGTTCTGTTCTTTTAACGCTTTTTTCCTTTGGTCATCCACATTTATCTTCATCTGTTGCATTCAAAATGTTAGTGAAGATCTCTCAGTACCAATTCTAAAATCAGATTGAATATTTAGCATTGAACAAACCTAAAAAAGAATACACAGAAGTGTTTCAAAGGCTCTGTTGTCCAAGAAGAATGTTCAACAAAGCTCCCAACTGCTCCATTTCTCTTCTTTTGGTCCCACTTGTAATTCAAATTGTCAAAGATTATTTCCAATTTGCCTTTCAAATAATATTTTTCCCTTTTTTTTTGCGTTTGTTATTGGTTGAGGAATTTTCAGCTATCAAGGATTTTCAGTTTATTTATTTCACTTCCAGTATTTTGTTATGATTGCAGAAGGGGAACAATAACTGCTCCACACAAATACTGTGTTTTGGTGTGGCTTTAGAACATAAATATCTTCAAGAATGAATTTGTGTGCTAAAATAGCCACTTAATCCTACAAACCTGTTTAAATTTTCCTCTGATTTTTTCCAGATCTTCTTGCAGCTTATCATAAGTGGGGTCTTCATATGGGAATTTCTGAATCATCCCTATTAATGAATCCAGAGCCCTCATCTTTTTGCTAGGGAAAAAAAAAAAAAGGTCAAAACAAAACCCAATGATCCTCACACAGGAGTTTTTTCAATCCACTGATATGAAAATTATATATAATAATCCAGAGCATAAAACCCAGCCCTCCATCCTTCTTTAATTCAACTTCTCCCATTTAGCTCATTGCTCATTCCACACATATTTAAGAAATCCAAACTAGGAATTATTCCAAATTGGGAATTAAGCATAACTGACTAAGTTAAGGTTTCCCTTTCAACTTGCCAGCCCAAAGCTAAGAAATATTCAAGAATCCACAAAAATACTGATTAGATGACGGGGGAAAATAAAGAAATGCAACCAAAAAGGCAATTCTGACAGATTAATCAAAACAGGACAGAAAAAGAAAGATATGCAGAATTAAAGTCACAGCAAAATGACTTTTAGCCTTTTAACCTCACCTGTTCTTTTCATCTGTCTGCTTCTGGAGCAGGCAGTGCCACGTCAGTGCAAAGCCAAGGTAGCAGCCGATCTAAAAGTGAATTTAAAAGAGTGTCTGTCATGAGGGAAAGAAGAAACCCCAGACAACACACAGCATAGACAGACACACAAAAATGAAGCCCCACACTGTATCTCACTCTTCAGGTCACTAAATTCTGGATACACATACATGTTTCCAAGCTGGAAAGGCTGGCAAGTTAAGATGACCCAAGTCACCCTCTCACTCGATGTCTATAATCCTGCCTCCCTTTCCCAGGATGAGGAGATCAGAGCACCTCTCTCCTATGGTCTGCCCAGGACCATTTTGTACAAAAGCATCCAGCTTTGGAGGCTGCTTTTGGCATTTTCATCCTGGAGCTATGACCAACTGGAGCCAGACGTATGGGACAAGTTGAGGTGCCTCCCCACCCCTCTCCAGCCCCTGAATTCCTAGGAATGGTTATTGGTCCAGGTGTGCCAGCACACAGAACTGGCTCTGTCTGCTGAAGAGGAACAGTGCTACAAACCTTCACAGAATTAGAACTAACAAAGAGTGCACGAGACACACAGAACTGCCTCTTTGTGTCTCCAGATTCCATGCCTTTCCCTATGCTGAGCCACAGGATATGGTGGGGGAGGGGCCCTTAGCAATAAATTTGGGGAAAAAAAATTACCAAAGCTTCATACAGCACATAAGCTCAAAAAACACAAGCACATTTACTGAGTTCTCCAGATGCAAACAGCACCTTTAAAGCAGTTTTATGGCTCCTCCTGGACACAGTGAAACACAGCAGGCCTCAGCCTGCCTGTGCACCAGGCTTGGCCTGGAAGTTTCTGTGTGCCCGTCATTTTCTAATGACAAGAAGATTCCAACCCTGAAGCATTTCCCCATTTACCTCTGAGCCAATCCTGGCTCCGTGGAGTGCTCCATACCTCCTTCCCTCAGCCATTCCAGCGTGGCTGCCCTCTGCAAAGCCCTCCTGGTAGCCCTCCCCGTGGAACCTGGGAACACAGAATCACAGCTCTGTTACTCTCATGCTGAGCTCACGCCGCACACGAGCAGCTCCATGGAACAGAAACGTGCATCACCTCCAAAGCTCAGAAATACCACATAACACTTATTTAGATTCCAGAATCACAGGCCCATTTTGGTTGGGAAAGACCTCTGAGATCATCCAGTCCAACCTTTAAATGATCACCACCCTGTCAACCAGACCAGAGCCCTGTGTGCTACAATTTGTTCCTTGGACACCTCCAGAAATGGTGACTCCAGCAGCTCCCTGGGCAGCCCCTTCCAAGGCCTGGAAACCTTTCCCATGGAGAAATTCGTCCTTATGTCCAACTTAAACCTCCTCTGGTACAGCTCAAGGCCACTTCCTTTTGTTCTGTCCCTTGTTACCTGGGAGAAAAGTCTGACCCCCACATCAGGGGCTCCTGTCAGGGAGCTGTGCAAAGAGGGAAGATCCTCCCCGAGCCTCCTTCTCTCCAGGCTGAGCCCCCCCACCTCCTTCAGCCGCTTCTCCTCAGACATGTGCTCCAGAGCCTGCCCCAGCTCAGTTCCCTTCTCTGGACACGCTCCAGCACCTCAAAGTCTTTCTTGTAGTGAGGGACCCAAAACTGAGCCCACGATTCGACGTGGGGCCTCAGCGGTGCCCAAAACAGGGGGACAGTCACTGCCCTGGTCCTGCTGGCCGCACTGTTGCTGACCCAGGCCAGGATGCCAATGTCCTTCTTGGCCACCTGGGCACACCTGGGCTCGTGTTCAGCAGCTCTTGGCCACCACCCCCAGGCCCTTTCCCTCTGGGATGCTTTCCAGGAACTCTCCCTCTATCCTGGAGGGAGTTGTGGTGACTCAAGGGCCGGACCCGGCACTCGGCCTTGCTGACCCTCACACCGCCGGTCTCGGCCCATCTTTCCAGCCTGCCGGGCTCGGTCCCACTCTGTGCTGAGACCGATTCCCTTGGGAGCCTGTTCCAGCAGGATGGATGACATCCAGACTGGATGAAGATACCTGATTTCCCTGATATCCAACCTAAACCTCCCCCGACTCAGCTTCAGCCCGTTTCGCGCTGGTCGCTCCCTCAGAACGCCCAGAGGCGAATTTTCCGCGCCCTCCTCAGGCTCACCACCCTCACGCTCCCTTGGCAGCTCCCACTGGAAAGCACAGGCCCAGGGGAGCCCCGCGCTGCCGAGGAGCCCCTCTCGGGCGCCGGGGCCCGCTGCAGGCTCCCTCTCTGCCCTCACCTCTGCTCGGCCATCACGATCCCCTCGAACAGGTCGGCCATGGCGGCGCGGGGCACGCCGGGAACGGACGGCGCGCGGGAGGGGGCGTGGCGCGCGAGCGCAAACCACGCCCCCCGCGGGTTAAGCCACGCCCACACGCTGTGGCGGCGTGCGGCCACCAGGGGGCGCCCGAGCGCCGCCACAGATCCCGGGCCGGGACATCCATAGGGAGACGTCGGTGTCCCGAAAATCCCACCCGGTGTCCCGAAAATCCCACCCGGTGTCCCGAAAATCCCACCCCGTGCCTCAAAGCGCTGTCCAGACGCTCCCTGAGCTCTGCCGGCCTTGATGCTGTGGGCAGTGCCCTGCGGAGCCTGTTCCAGTGCCCGACCAGCCTCTGGGTGAGGAACCTTTTCCCGACATCCAGCCTAAACCTGCCCTGACACAGCTCCAGGCCATTCCCTCGGGTCCTGTCGCTGGGCATGGAATGATGGAGTTTGCACATCTCTCTCATATGATACTGGCGTCTGTGGCTTTTAAGAAGTGTATTTCTGGTGCATATGCCCACGAGTTTTCCCTGCGAGGGTGGGGTGCCCAGAGAAGCTGTGGCTGCCCCATCCCTGGGAGTGCCCAAGGCCAGGCTGGATGTAGCTTTGAACAACCTGGTCTGTTGGAAGGTGTCCCTGGCCCTGGAATTAGATGATCTTTACGGTCCCTTCCCACCCAAACCATTCTGTGATTCTAAAACATAAATATTTTTGGTGTAAATACCCACCCCAGCTGTAGTGTGCCGTTGTAGGCTGCTCTGTTAGAACGCTTACGAGTTGTTACAGATCAGCACTGGTCAAAGGAAACATTTATACTTTTTTACAAGCATGTATACTTGTATACATGATGCTATTACTTTCCGGATACTTAATGAAAATGTGGCTCTGGGTACGTCACACTCTTCTGCCAGCCTGGTGTTGGAACACGTATATTTTTTGAGGAAAAAAAGGAAGTTTAATTTATCGTGTTGTTCTCCATTCATATGCAAAGTACACTGGCAGAGTAGAAAGAGTGGCCCCCAAATTTTCCACCAACAGGGTTTCAGTGATTTGAGCAGAGGTAAAGTGGACACTATGACTCTTGAATTGATTTATAGGTTTTTACACTTCCTCCAAGTGGAAATGAAGACGTTCAGTATCTCCTTTCCTGCGGCCTCCCCACTCCTCTAACAACTCGTATTTGCACATCACAGCTTCCAACTGAGACTTCACAAGGAGACATTTGACACCTGAGCTTTAAAAACCTTTTAGGGCTGTAAAATGTGCTGTTGCAAATGAAAGCACTGCCATTGTCCTACTGTCTTTGAGGAGCTCTGATGGACAGGGGACAGGGGACGTGTGTGGTGAGGGGTGGTGGTGCTGTTTACATTCCCACAGAACCAAAGGCAGGGGTGTTTTTTGGAGGTTTTGCACACCCAGTTCCTGACCGAGTCAGGTGTCGCAGGGCAGGGGAAGCATTTCCCAGCAATCCTCCCACCTCCAGCCGAGATCTTGTCAGATTTTATAAGCAAAACAGCCAGGTTTGGTCAGAGCTGGGATGGGAAAACTCCAAGGAAAACTAAAGTGCTCCAGGAAGCGGTGTGGGTTAATTTAGCTCCTGGCATTCTTCCTTCTGTCTGAATAAATATTGAACCAACCTCTAACCATGCTGTTGCAGGAAAAATCATCGTGCTGCTGGTGGAAGATGGTAATCCAAAGGTGTCAGCAAGTAGGGTCACGGGAGAGCTCCAGATGCTGTTCCCAAACATAAGGTTGCCCATCTTTGCACCCTTGAGAAATATTCACACTGTTACACCCACTTAAAAAAATCCCTCACTGGTGCAGTTAAACTGTGTACTCTCCTAACTCCATTATTTGACACGTTTCCTGTCAAATCTGTGCAACTTTTTAGCAGAAAAGAAAAAGTGGAAGTTTTTTTGACTGAACTTTAGAAGTTCATTAGTATTTTATTTTGTTTTCTGATTTGCGTTTTTTTTTTTTAAAAACAGGTCTTGAAAGGCATTCAAAGAAAATACAGCGACTGATCAGAACTGGAAATGAAACCCCCTGAAATCGGAAAGATTTTGGAATAAAACAACCTGAAAATCAGAACTACCTCTTCCAGCACATAAGGAGTGGGAACCCTCCGGATGTGCGGCAGTGGCTCAGCACAAAAGAGAATGGGAAAACACCATGAGAGACGCTTGCCAGCCAAGAAATCTGCTGTTCCTGTGACTCACAGCATTTCCAAATGGAAACATTCAGGCTCTTTTCCTGCCAGAAACTGACATCTTTTTCAGGCAAAACTCACCACTTTTCTCCCTGGCAGCACTGGCTAGAATGGTTCCCATTTTTAAATGGGAGCAGCCTTCTACCCACAGGATTTTTTTGTCAGGAAGCTGCCCAGGGAAGTGGTTGAGTCACCATCTCTGGAGGTATTTAAAAGACATGGCACTTAGGGAGGGACAAAAGAGTCAAGCAGATTTTGGTGTTGAAGATGATTTTCTCTTTTATTGCAAATGTACACATTACACTACTGATAATGCACAGAAATTTAAAAAGCTATCGTTGGCTAAAATTCCGTGATTACGAAACTCCACAAGATTTGTTACAACTAAAAAAACCCACCTTCAGGAGTATATAAATAGAATTTTGAGCATAAATAACAGTAACAAAATAAACAGGTGTATGTATTCAATAAATTAATTATAAATATTGCATTGGCAATGAAGTGCTAGGTCAGAAGAACACCGGTATTTCCAGTAGAGTTTTTTTTTGTTTTTTTTGTACAGGAATCTCTATTATAAATGAACCTTTGGAAACAAGTAGAATCCCTGAACTATCCCTTTTTTTTTTTTCCTTTGGCTTCACCTTGGTTATTCCTTCATTGACTCTTTTCAAAGGGAGAACAAAACTGAAGACATCAGGTGCCTTGTCCAGAGGCACTCACAATCCCTTCCTGCAAGGAGAATCCTGACCCAGTTCTGCAGCTTTTAACTCACTAAACCATCTCTCCACTGATTCCCATGGATGCTGAATCAAGCCTGGAAGTGACTTGAAAGAATTCCTGGTGGTTAAAGGTTAAACACGAAAACCTATTTTGCAACTGCTTTGACCTATACATCCGTTTTCAGTGGTTTTCTCCATTTGCTAACGACATATACATGCTTATATACAACAGAATCTTCATTTAAACACTCATTTGAGCTGCTCATTCCCTACCTGATGAACATCAATTCTAGCCCTGTGCACTCTTCCAACCACACACTGAATTCTCACTAATTCTGATGAGAACTCTCTGCTGCATGATTCTGATGCCACAGAGAACATAATTTAGTCTACAAAAGAAATCAACAATCAAGTTTCCCAAAGTACTCTTTAGAAATAAGGGAAGGGAGAAATTTTTCCCTTTCTTCCCTTATTTTCTAAGGGAAGAAAAAGCACAATATACAAGCAGGATTTGTTTTTTTCAGTAGTATGCTTTCAATAGAAAGTTTTCCCCAGAATGTTGTTAGCAGCCTTTTAAGAAGCAGCATTAACTCTAGTTACATCTGCTGGGATGTTTTCCTTCATCTAGTTTTGGTCCAAATGTTTTGGGTTTAAGGTCTCTGAAGAGGAAAAGGTTTTCTGCATTTGCTCGTATGAGCAGATATAAGAGGTGAATATATGTGGAAGCTGGTGTAGAAAAATTATGTAGAAAAACTTTATCACCACCTCTGGAGCAACTCTGATAAAGCTGCGAAATTTTTCATATTTAATCCTCCTTTTCCAAACAAAACTATGGATAGGCAATTCTTTAGACTATAGAACAGCCTCTTGGCACTCATCTCTTACAGGTACAACAAGGGTGAGGCTGGCTCCATACTCAAATACACAAAAAAGTTCCCAAATATCACTACCTGAAAAGCTAAAAACCCTGCAGTACTCTGCAATACTCCTGTAAAAACACATGCTGAGCACAGTCACTTCTGGAAGCTGGGGCTCTTCACTGGGGACAGTTTGGAGGTGATGCCAAAGGGATCCATGCTGTCCGTCTCCAGGGGCGAGGAGAACACCTCTGGCTCAAAGGCCTGGCTGTAATCACCGTATTCACCAAAGTCTGCTGACTCCACGGGCACGGTGTTGATCATGGGCAAGAAGTGAGACAGGGGAAGAAAATCTTTCCCTTTGAACTGCTGTCTTTGTTTGGCACTGCTCAAAGACACTGATATCCCATGTTTTTTTGATTTATACACGTTGTAGCCATCCGGGCGAATCTCCTCCTCAAAGGAACAGTCTTCAGTGGAATACCTGAGCTGAACAGCAAGGAATAGCAAGAGTTACAAATATACCCACCAGGCTGGTTGTATTCAACCACAATGCAAACCTTCAATGGGACAAGTCCTTCTCCCTCAGTGGGGGTGTCCTCCTGCCTTCTCCCAATCTCCTATTCTATTCTATATTCTGTATTCTATATTCTATATTCTATATTCTGTATTCTGTATTCTGTATTCTGTATTCTGTATTCTCTTCCAGAACCCCTGAAGTTCTTTCCAGGTCCATCACTTTAAATAAGCTTTGAAGCCTGGGATGTGCTTCTCCACAGCCACCACACTTATCCTGCCCTGACCACTGGGGAAGAAGAATCTTAGCTGCCAGTGCTGAATTAGACGGAATTGTCCTTAATTGCTGACGGTACTTAATTGCAGTCATGAGTCCTAATCCAAGTATAGAACTCCTGCTCTGTTAGAGATTTGCCTGTGCAAGGGCTTCAGGATCAGCTCTGTAGAAAGGCAATGTGGCCAATCAGTAAAACAATGCTAAAAGGTAATTTCTACTATTTTCCACTCAAAATTTACTGAAATTGCAAAAGACCCTTCTACAAAGTGTCATTTTCATGTTAACAGGAGAACTGTCGAACTAATACCAGCACAAGTTAGGATTTTGTACAGAAGAATGTATTTTCTTAGGTATGAATTTGTAGGATTACATTTGCAATGGCCTGTGCAGATATTATATATCTTTAATATCTTATAAATATATGTATCTATAAATGATATATTATATTTGTATATTAGACTCATATCAGCAGGTCAGACCTCTCCAGATTGTTACACCAGCACTGCATTTCTTACAGCTCTTGTGCTATTTCAGTCTCAGCCACTGCAGGTGATTGAACCTGTGGTCAGTAAAAGAGAATTGCTGATTATGTCTCAGTCTGCAGAGACAGAAATGTCCTCACAGGAATGTTCTGCCTGTTTGAACAGAGAGCATATTTAATACTTTTGGGCCTTTCTCAAACACCCTCAGTAACATGGAGTAAAATTAAGGGCATGCATTTGGTTGTCTTTTAAAGGCATGTTTTAAATTAATAAAGTAATTTTAAAAAAAGATGTTTTCTCCAAATAAAATGGTGCAGTATTTATGCTTACACACACACATTATATGTCAGAAAAATATGTGTATATGACAAAAAATTGAGGCTGGATTGTTAGCTGTCTTTATGAGTGCTCAGCCTCACTGAAAAGGATGATGAAATAAAAGAGGTTCTTGCTCAAGAAGTGCACACTACAAACAACAGATATTGATTGATATCAGTCAATCGATTGATACCCTGCGTCTCAGCTATACCTTTCCCTCTTCACTTCATTGGGATGGTCTCTAGTGTGTTTTTTTAAACAAGTACCAATCAGACTTTTTAAGTATTTCCAGATTAGTTTTTTTTCACAGGAGGAATCACAATATGTCAGTATATTCAGCATTTCCCTTAAACTACTGACTACAGCACACAGTGCATTCAGAAACCAACCCTAGTCATCATTTTTCCAGTGTCAAAACAGGCCATGTTGCCGGAGTACAGGTTCAGCCCCCAGACACCGTGTTTGCCCTTTTGTTCTTCCACTCCTGAGCGTGGTGCTGATAAGGTAAAGATTTACCTGCAGAGCTGCCTGGCTGGGCTGTGAGCACAGACGTGACAGCAGGTGTCCACAACATGGAGATGTGACAGCACGGCTACGTGCTGCTGTGTTTTCAGAAAAGAAACCCCCAGCCTGCATCGGATACTCTACACTAACAAATGCAGCTTCAGTCAACGTGTATGCCTTCAAAATGCTGTTATAGGAAAGCCATTTTAAAATTCTGTGATTGCTAAAGTTCAGCTGGTAGCTCCAATGGGAGCTGAATATGATTTGGATATACATTAAAATACTAAGCTAATAACTACTGTATCATCTGAACCTGTGCACCTCATCACAGCATTGAGTGATTTGAGCCCAGAAAAGCAAGGAAATTCAGAAAGAAAGGCTTAATTCCATATTATATCTGCATTCAGGAACATCAGTGTTGCTCTTATTAAAGATACTGAGAGTTTTGAGGATGGGCCAAGTCCATTCCTCACTGAAATCAGCAGAAATTTGGCTGGAGTAATCAAAAAAGGATCAAGCTGTATCTTTACTCTGGCATCATGAAAAGCCATTGCTCTGTGAAGCTCAGGCTTCTGTACAGACTGAATCTGAACTGTACCTGTCAAATTCTAGAGTAAATAATGTATCCACATGCCTTAACTAGTGACTAGTTGCTGTACCTAGTGAAAAAGCATGACCTAACCAAGTGGCACCAGTGGGGCACTTAACTCCCCAACCTCTCAGAGTCCCGCAGGTGTCCTGTTATAGCAGCGCAGAAGTGGGACAGTGGAGAAGCATCCTTTCCCCTCAAAATCCTTTTTCTGTTTTCAGCTTCCTAAGAGATGGCAACCCCATGTTCCTGGGAGTTGTATGCCTGGCAGCCAGCTGGCTGCAGCTCTTCTCCAAAGGAGCAATGCCTTTTTAAATGTTTTGTTGGATTTTTTTTCCAGAGTACCTGACCTGAACGGTGAGAAATTATTCGCATTCTATGGCAGGGCTTAATCTATTTCTGCAGCAGAATCACGGTCTCCCTCTGATGAGAATTTTAAACCTAAATGCAATTTTGCCCTGGGCTGTACTTTGGGTATATTTTGGCAGGAGACAAGCACAACATAATTTACTTTCTAAACGACGTTTCCTTTCTGCCTTCTAATAATCCCCCCAGTGACGGTGACAAGAACCGCAGGTCCTACGGGGAACAGGCGGGGGAGGGAGAGGGAGGGAGGGTGGCGGACACCTGAAAGCTTTGTTACCCCATTATTAGCAGATCACGCCGGCTCTTCGGCCGCTGTTCCAGGGTGGAAATTCCCCCCGGGGAAAGCAGCGCGGGTGCTCACCTGCCCGTGCAGCCTCCCCGCCTCGTCCATGCACAGGTACCGGGAGCTCTGCACGCCCTTGATGGCCACGGTGCGCACGGCCACGGCGCGGATCTCCAGCAGACCTGCGGGCAGAGAGAGACAGAGAGAGGGGACAGCGCTGTCACCCCCGCGGCCCCGGCCCTGCCCCACGCCCGCTCCCCGCCGCCGCCACTCACTCTGCGGGCTCTGGCTGCCGGCCGCGTCCACCCGCCCGTCGGCGCCGATGCGCAGGAAGCAGCTGAAGAGCCCGTGCTTGCTGGCGGTGTAGAGGTGCCGCAGCCGGATGGGCTCTCCCCAGCCGTAGTTGAGGTGCGGGCCGGCGTCGGGCAGCGGCAGCGCGGAGGCGGCGGCGGCCGCCAGACCGAGCAGCGCCAGCGCGGCGGGGCGCGGCCCCATCCCGGAGCGGCGCCTCGGGGCTGTAGCGCGGCCGCAGCCGCCCCCCGGCCTTTTATAGCTCGCCGTTATCAGCCCCATCGATCCGGCCGCATCCGATATAGAGCCCATTTCATAGCCGGATCGGTCACTCCCCCCGAAAATATTGAGCGGGTGACATCATTTCGCAGGGGACACCCTGAAGTCGCTTCCTCCGCATCCGCACCTCCGAGCTTTCCGCTCCGGCCGCGGTCCCGGAGCACTGCACGTCCCGCAGCCCCGATGTGGCGCCGGGACGGGGCCCGGGGGTGGGCGTGTGTGTACCCAGCCCACCCAGAGGCAGGAGGCTGCCCCGCTCCCCGCCGCGGCTCAGCCCCTGCCTTCGCCCTTGCCCGTCCTGTATTTCATTTCCCCTTTCAGAAATCAAAGAGCTGCTGCCTGAACCTGGGCTCGCCTCTCCGGCAGGGGCAGAGCGCCGGGGGAGCGGGACGGCCGCTCCCGGTTCCGGACAGCCGACGAGACACATGGCGCTGGTACAGCCCGGTCCGGCCCTGCAGAGCCCGGTCCGGCCAGGTACCGCGGCTCCGGGCTGGATCCCGCCCGGCCATCCCCGGCTGTGTCACTAGATGGAGCCTGGCCCCTGGGATGCGGCTGCCTCGCCTCGGGGGAGCCGCTGCCGGGGGGGCTCTCCATCTCCTATTCGTCCCCACTTACAAAGAGACTGGGGGGGAAAAGCCCCTGTGTGCAGTAAAACTGCATCGCCTGATTTAAGCTTCAAATAGAAATTTTCTTCTGGCCTGCGCATGGATTTTTTCCACGTGGGCGCCTCCCAGGGAGCTCGCTCAGCGAGTGCACCAGGAGAGATGGAAAGAAGCAGACACACACATTTGGGGGTTTTCCACTCTATTTGCATCTCAGAGATGTTTAAAGGGATTGCTGCCGACTTTTCTGCTGTACATCCAAACTGATCATCGAAGAAATTCCCGCAGATTTCAAAAGAGAAAACTGGTAATTTCATAAAGGAAAAATAGGTTTCTTTCCCCCACAGGACATTAAATGACAATTAAACAAGACACAGGCCCACCTCCCCATCATCTTCTCTGAAACAACAAAGCTTCTGTCAGCTTCCACATACTGTTTTTATATTTTGCTACTTGTTTTCTTTCATCCTTTTGTGCCTACACTTGCATCTCCCCCCTGCAAACACTCACACAAATAACTTCTCTTCATGAGCAATCTTAGCTAAGTGAGGTTGAGCACATAGGCAAGGCCATGCAAAAATACAGAGGCTTGTAGGATGATGTTTTGCACTTATTATCATGTGCAGCTTAAGGCGTATTTGGCTGGAGTTAAAGACATAGATCAGTGTGAGTTTGAATGATCAGGGTCTTGCATAACAACCTCACCAGGAGTGAGGGATTGAGTCTTCTCAATCATTTCAAAATGCTACTGCTTTTGATTAGCTTTGGGCATTTTTTGGTGATGAGCTTGAGGCACCCAGAAAAGAACCTAGTTCTTTTCTTTTATTCAGCATAGCTGCTGAATAATTAATAAGAATTTGGACCACTTGTCATTCAGGTGTCTCCTGCTGCATCCTCCCATAGGCTTTCCTACCGATTCTGGTCTTTCCTACCCCATGGAAGTTCACAATATTATAAGCCCAGTAAATAATACTAAGGCATGCAAGTGCCTAATTCTTTTTTTCCTCTGCAGTGTTATTACATGGCTGCTACAAAGGCAGTTACTGCCCCGCAACCCTGGGCCCCACAGCAGTTGTGCATGTAACTCATCCTGGCATTCTTCAAGGTACTGAGCACCCACCACACACGCAGAGGTTATGGTCTGAAATTAATCTGAAAGGCTTTTTTAGCTCAATTTTTCTGTGCATCTCAGTGAATAGAAGCTATTTTACGATCACTGCTTCTGCTATACTCTAGTGTGAATAATAATCCTGATTGTAAGTTTTATTTTCTACATCAAGAAGCTCAAACTTCTTTCAAGCAGTAAGGAATCGATGCTTGCAACTTGTTCATTCATCTCTGTGCAGATCAAAAATTGAGGCAGAAAGGACACATCACTTGCACTAAATGATATTTCAAATCAGTGAAAAAGCTGGCTATAAAGGAGAATTTCCCAACAGCTGATGGAGAGCCTTTAAAAAATATTTTCATTGCTGCTGTTGCTGATGTTACATGGGCTGATGTTAAAGGGCTTGTGTCTAATCAAATTAAAATAAAAATTAAGCACTTAACTAATTTTTTGGAATGGCCTCTCTTTTTGGGGGAAGGTTTCAGCCTAAATAATTTGTCCATGTTCCGCTGTAGTCCCTGACAGAGGTAAGTAACTGAAAACACTTAACTGGACTGAATAGTACCAATCCTATCACAAAACAGCTGCTGAAGAGATATGGGTTAAATATACCCTGGAAGTGTTCATTTCTTTATTGCCTCTGTAAAGAAAAAAAAAAGCCTAGATGGTTAACTCCGATTCAGGACTTATTTTTAGCTAGAGATAAATGAGCTAATGAATGTCACTGTATTCAAAATACAAGAGTTGCAACACATGATCTTCATTTCAGTTCCTGTCTGTGTCACTGAACTTTATCATTTATTGGCATCTTTTACCAAAGTTCAATAGAAAGACACGTCTTTGCATGTTCCTACAAGTGCATTTGCAGGAAAAAAAAATGTTTGCTGAACAAATGTGTTATAGGGTAAATCACACCGTCACTTCCAGTGCTGGACCTGCTTCCTGCAACAAGGAAACCTGGTAGTGTTGGATTTTCTGCTTTTATGAGGGTAGAATAAACAACCAAAAACCCAGGAGGAAAGTCTTACGGAACAAAAATACCTCCTGACCAAACAGCACACAATTGCAAAAGCATTTTCACCTGTTGCAATGAATCATTTATTTCCACTGCACTTTTCAATGTCCCAATGTAATTTCTGAAGAACGAGAAGTCCAGCTTTGTGTAATAATGAAGCTGAAGTGGATTTGTTTTGGAAGAATATAATTAGCTATAATTAAAAGTCAAACATCCAGAGATCCTGGAACACACCAAAAAGGTAACAGAGGGCTTGTGCTGTACTGGATAATGACATCATTGAAACCAGCTGCAAAGAAACTGAGGAAGGTGGCCACAAAAACGATTAGAAAATAGGGCAAGAAGCCACCCATGAGTCGAAGTTGGTCATAGCAGGCTACCTTGTGGTGGAGATCAAAGGAAAGATTACATAGGTGAGTCACTCAACCCTGAGTGAGGGTCAAAATGTGATAAACTGGATGTGCTTAGGTGAAGAGACATTTTCTCAGTTACGGAATATCTTTGGAATATGATGGTGAAAGCTTTGGTTGTGCAAGTCACTGCAGGAAGAGGAAAATATCTCAGACTTTCTGCTTCCTTTGGGGTGTCTTTGGGACCTCCTGCAGATTTTGTACTTGGGATTACACGAGTGTGATCCAATATTACTTTTGAGAAGAGATCTGTCAGTCTTCCCCCCTTTTCTCTGAAGTCAGAGGTGGGAGAATTACAGAGGCTGCAAATACTCTGAGGGCAGTAAAGTTCCAGGCAGGGCTGGAGATGTCAGTGCTAATGCCGCTGGTTTCTGGTTTCTGCTGTAGTTCCTGCCAGTCATCCCAGAAGTGACAGAGAAAAGAAAATTATTTTACCCATGGCAAAGGGCCAGCAGAGCAGTCCAGCCTTTTCTCTTGCCTCTGGTGGAGAAGAGTATGTCAGGAGAATGAGGGAAGGCAGAAGTGAAGACACAGGACACTGCGATACGCAGTTATTCGAGCACGAGCTTGTTCTATAAAGAGCCTTATCAGCACAGCACAAGTTAAAAAACCTGCCTAAGAAGGAGAGGTTACTCCACCATATGTCAGGGACTGCTCTGCTTCTCAGCTGCTTCTGCAATCCAAGAGGCACGGAGGTGACAATATTTCTCCCCGGGCTGTGAATGAGTGCAGAATTGAGATTCCACAGCTCCCGCTGCGCACGCCCACTGACAGGATGTCACAGGATGGGACGGGCACTCACTGAGTCTCTCCCCTGATACCACAGTCCTCAGTGAATCTGTAGGATTCAAGTGCATCAGATATTTACAGATTTTCCAAACGATCCACTTCCAGAGGGGTTCTGCTTCTAAAATCGCTCTGCTGAGGAAGGTCAACGAGCTGGGGAGACTGTTGCTACTGTAATTTGTGTGTTGTTGCTGGTTCTTTCCAATGAGCACAGCCAGACAACCAATTTCAAATATCTCTCACCATTCTGCTATCTAATGCTTCCTCAGCTATTGCTATCAGTCAGTGCATTCCGGAGAGCAATGCTGAGCCTGGGATCGACTTGGAGCTTGCACAGCCAAATGATATCTTCTGGTTAGGTCTGCTCTAAAGCTCACAAAATTCCCATCAGCTTCAAATAGACTCAATGCATTTTTTTTATCGCTGCAAGCCATTATTTCATGTTTTAGAAGTATTTCATCCACCCCATCTTTTCTGTGTGCTCTGAAATCCTTTATAATTCTGCCATAGAAGTACCCTTACAGATTTTATGGGATCGTATTTGGTGCAGTGCTTCTTCAGCAGCTTATTTACACTGACCCAACAAAAGCCGTTTTTTTATTATGTTTTGAGCAAACCTTCGTCCTGCAACAGAAAGGAATAATTGCAGGTTTCTTTGCCAACAGATTACATTTTGATTTCCAGCTTGACCTAGGGAGTAATGCCCCTGGACTTTGTTAACACACTGTGTTTGTGGAAACCGTGAGGAAAGCTTTTCTAGAAGAGGGTAACTCTAGATCATCAGCTTCTCAGTCAAATGTGGTATCCTTGGAGCATTTACCTGTATTCTTTTCCTGTCAGTGACTAAATAATGCTGTCTTTATCACAAGTTCCAGCTTCACTGGAAGTATTTTTCATGTAATAGACAGAGAACAGGCCAGTAGAAGAAGGTGTACCAGAAATGCTTCAAACTTGCAGGAGTGCATACTTACAGCTGCGGTCCTGTACAAATACCTCTGGACAGGCAGAATTAATCAGGTGGTCTTATTCAGCCTGATAGAGTGACAATTCCCACAAAATCCCTCCTAAAGAGCACAGTAGGAAGCCAGAATTTGCAAAGACTTGGGCAACAAGACCAATACAGGCCCATGAAAATAAACCTGACTCCAGAACAATTTCACTGACTGAAGTCTGGGATGAATTTGTTCCACAGGCGTCTAACTTTCACTGGAGGTGCATTGTTAACTAGACACTGAGCCAGGGGTGCTCAGGTGATGATTTTTTGGGAGTCAGAAGGAAGAAGGAGAAGTATGAAAGGGGTTTAGCTCTGCCTGTCTGTTTGGTGAGACACTGAATTCCCCCTTTCCCTTGAAGTTAAACCACCTCAGAAATGTGATTATACCTTTGCTTAAAGGCAGATGTTTTCTCAAAAACACCTAGGATAATAATCCTGATTTGTTGTAAAATGGATTCTACAAAGTCCTCTAGTCAGGAAGATGGTAATAAATTAAATCACTAAAGGTTTTTATTATGCTTATGACCATCGAAGTGGTGTTTTAGCTAGAATCAGTTAGGCTCGACTGAGAAACTCTGGGAGAGTTGTTATGGCTTACGTGATGCCAATAATCAGCCCACCCTGATGGAGGGACAGATTGTCCCTACACAGGTTAGTTCTGGATGGCTCAGTCCTGTTAAGACTGAAGGATGTGAAAATTAAGAACTATACTACTCTGGGGAACTTCCACTTTAGATAGTTGTGGCTTTCTTTTTCCTTTTTTTTTTTTTTTGGGCTTCAAATACTTGATCAAGATCAGATAAAAATGGGTGTGTGCTGAACACATTACAACCATTTACCATGCTGGGGAGTAAAAGAGGTAGCAAGGGAGTAAAGGAAGCCAGCTAACACAGTTTTCTTGCTGTCTGATATTTCATGCTACACTGCTGCTTATCACTACTAGGAATTGCAAGGCACCAACAGAACTGTATAAATTGTTAAGAGATGTAAATGATTATCAAATTCAGCCCACGAGTGCTTATTCACCTGCTGTCATCACCTTTGATTATGATGATACTGCAGGAAGGACTGAAACGATGAAACAGTCTGAACAAATGTAAACTCGAAAACTTAGTACAAAGTTTCCTAATGATTTAAGGCCGTCATGAATGTTTTGCACACAGACATATCCTCAGCTTCTGGAGAGCAAAATGGTTCATCTGAGTCAGCAGAAGTCTAACCTTTCACTCCAGCTTGTACCCTGGGCCTAAAACCCTGGAAACAGATCTCAGAAAAAATCAAATTCCCATGCAACTCCTCCAAAATCTGTTTAGCACATGGAGTTGCTTCACCTGGATTTTAAAAAGTGTGGTGATATCTTGTCTCCTTTCTCAGAAGACCCCCAGACTCCATCCTTAACATTGGTGACAGCCATGTAGGAGGTTTATACAATGACTTTGCTCTAGAGGCAAGAGAGGAAAATTGTCAGTAAGCTGTTCTTCCTCTTGGAGGTGGTGGAAAGTAGTTTTCATCTGAAATGAAGCCTAAAGCACAGCCTGGGGGTAGCTGCCAGACGATTTGCCATGAATTGGGAAACCAAATAACTTTCTCTGATGTTCCTTATTGCAACTGGTCCCCTTTGCTGCCACCAAACGTGGCTGTGGGACATTTGGGGTCAAGAATTGAAGGGCAGAGGTTACTGAAACATCCTGCCAATGCAGCTAAAAGTGACCTTTAGCTGACAAAGCAGAAGTAACACGGGATCTAAAAGAATGGTATTCAAATAGCCAGTCCATCCAAAACATTGCATTTGGATTGATCCTAATCAGCCATAATTTCCTAGTTTAATGGCCAATTAAAAGGCCATTTGAAAGTAAGAGAAGCAGAACAAATCAGCATGGAAAGAGCCTGGACAGTCTTTAGAAAGTAATTCAAGTTTACTTAGGTCTTACACATCTGACTAGTGAGGAAACGAGTGAGTAATGGATGTCTTACTCCAAAAGTAATTCAGCCTCATTAAATAACTTGTTTCAGCAAGAGTTAAAATCTGAAGCACCACTGGAAAGTAAAATGAAATATCTGCATTATAGCAAGGTATTTATCTGTCTTAACAGCACGAATATTGGAAGGAATGTAGAATCCCCCACTATTTAGCTATTGCGTGTTGTGTACATTGACTTGAGATAGGAAGCAGAATTAAACTCAATATTTTTTATGTGTATTTACGGCTGTGATCAGACATATAATGGTCAGAACAATTCTATTTTACCATTTTTAAACGCCAAATGTTTTTTGTGTCAAATGCATCTTCAATTTGTATTCCTTTTTCTGAAAACAAAACTCCTAAAACATTTCAAGCTGAAAGTGGGAGCCCCATTGCCTCTGGTTCTTTCATGTCTGGAGGCACCAGGAAGATCCTTGCACGACCAGAGGCAGAGAGCCCTCAGTTCCTGAAGTGAGTAGAGCAGACAGATATGCTGAGGATGGAAAAGTGGAGTTGATGGTGCCTCTTTCAAGTCCTTCTCCTCTCCCTGTGTGGAGCACTGAGGTTTCAATCAATAGCAAAGGCTTCCTGAGACCTGTCTATTGCTCTTTATCAGAGGCGTCCAGCAGATAAAGCCTGTCACAAAACAGCTACTGATCGCTGCCACTGCGGCCTCACTCCAAGGAAGAGCTCCTGTTGCAAGGCGGGAGATGCCCTTTTTCCCATTCCCTGGACTAACAGGACACAGATTGTCACCGGTGTGGCTTGAACTCAGCCAGGCAGATGTTCCATTGACTGTACAATAGTGTAGAAGGAAGTAGCCAATACTAATGACATCAAGAGCAACAGAACTGTGACTGAGCCCTGTGCAAACCCTTTCAATTCATGGCCCCAGTGGCAGTACCAGCACCCCACTCTCAAAAGAAAATAATCCCCACATTTATGGTTTTTTTCTCAAACACACACAGAGGCAGCAGTGGCAACCCTTTGCACAGCAAATAGCAGGTCTAAAACCCCACTAATTAATCATTCACCCCTCACTCCAACTCTCTGACTGACATTTCCTTTAGAGCTGTGATTTAAATTATTATTTGTAGTTCAGTCCAGTTAAGGCTTCATGAGAATGAAGGCTGCGTTTTGCCTCACATCTTTATGAGCACGCAAAATAAAAAGCAGCAATGTCGTGTTTTCCCTTCCTCACATAACAAGATGCACAAGGCGTGGATTTTGTAGCCCCCCCAGGCTGCACATTTATTCCTAGAAAGTCCTGCTCCCCTTACAGCTGTGGACACACATGGCTCCAGTTTTTCCAACTTCGGATCAATGAGCCGCCCAGGAACGAGCACGGAGTTGGCAGGTCCTCCGCATTCATCCGAATGAAATGAAAGGGAGCTCAGTTCTTGGCTCCAGTTTTCTGTCACTCCATTGTCATTCAACGAAACGGACCAAAGAGAAAAGCGATCAATCCATAAACTCGTGAAGCCTCAGTCTCCAGCTGTCATCAGCTTTGAGCCCCCTCGACTGATCTTATCTGTTGCAGAGTGATTGAAAGCAATTTGTTTTGGTTGAAAGTAATTTGTTTTGGAGAGTAATTAGATTATCTCTTGGGGGGCTTCCTACCTGGTGACCCAGTGTTTCTCCTTCGCTTGCTGCTCATTAACATCAATTACCATAGAGACGCTCTTCAAAGGAAGGCTTGCGCTGCCCAGGGTGGGGAACCTATTAAGAAATATGCTTCTCATTCCTGCTAGCAGATAATAAACCTTCTGGTGTCAAACAATTATTTGTGGGTCAGACACATATGATCCCGCTGGGGCTTAAATCTTCCATTTGCCAGCCCGTGTGAAATATTTAGCAATTAGGAAATGAGCTGGATCTCTCTATAACGGTGGGTATTGAATAGAACAGGCTCAAGCATAGTGCCTGGGAACATTTCCTGGCACTGGATGAATATCCCACACTTGCAGAGGTACTGGGATGGCAAATAAAGTACATGTCTGTAGAGGAAAGTGCATAGAGGCTCAAAAGGTCATACTCCGATTTTTGTCCTCAGAATAAACTCTTTTTAATTGAGACAATTTATATGGTTATGTAAATGACACAGCACTGATAAGCATTGTCATAAAGCCAGTATCTATTTATTTTCTGCAATAATGTGAGTGCCAAGTGAGTGGTTGCCTGACTGGGACATTTACTGGTAGTGATTACATCATTACTACCGAGACAAAATAAAGAACCGTAGTGGTCCACTTTGGACCAGGTCTCTTTTCAGGCACAGCAAATCTGAGTAATAAATGGCCCTGGTCATACCTTCATTTACCAATATTCAGTCCAAAATTTTCTCTTGTTGCATCTGATTTCTGTGCTGCTCAGGAAGTAGAAAAACATACCGAGGGAGGAGAAATTACCTCTAAAGGTAAAGTTTGCTTGTGTAGATGTTGTGTAGAGGTCCCAGAGTCACTGAAAGCCCCGGGCTGGCCCTGGGCAAGCAGGATGAGCTGGGCCTGACCGCGAGGAAGCTGGGGCAGAACCGTGGTGAAAATGTCCTTACTCTGCAGCTCATGGTTACCTGCTCCATAGGGAGAGGAGTTTAAGTTGGGACAGCTTGAGTCATCATGGCAGGGAATCATCAGCAGTGCTTGCAGTCATCAAACCCCACCCTTTCGGGTGGTCCTGTTTCTCGAGGTTTAACTCCGCGCTACGAATGCTCTAAATGGCTTTTCTGAAGAGCTGCTAAGCGCTAACATCTGAAGTAAATAACTGCCCTTTTTTTTTTTTTTTTTTTTCATTTGTCTTGTTTGAGTAATTAGGTCATTATATCTGAAAGTGATTGTTTCATGCGTGCCAAGAGCGAATAATGAAGACCTTTGATGAATCCAGCGGGCAGCATGTAAATGTGGGGAAGGAATGCAGAGGCAAAGGAATGACCTTTCTGGAGCAGAGTTTCTCCCCGCGCCACCATTTTTATCTGCATTAAAGTCAGTTAATGCGTTTACTTTTTCCTGCTGTGTGTATTCTTCAGAGCTTCCTTTTCCTAATAAAATGCACATTGTCCAAAGGGTTTGCAATGTTCTTTAAATAGGCTACTGCGGGCTCGTGAGCCAGCCAGTGGCTGCTTGTCCAGAGTTAAATGTTTCCTCTTTCCACAGCTTTCACGGAGTGCCTAGAACGTAGGTATTTAATCAGATTGCATTTATGTAACGTTGATATTAGTGCTGAGCTATGAATGGTCTGTAGCCACCTTTCCAGACCCTAACCATGTAAATGAATGGAGGTGAAAAAGTAAACTGATTTTATTATTCATTAAAGTGATGGTTAAAAAATAAAACACAAGGACCAAATATGGAAAATAAATAACCTTTTGTTTCTCAGGACTGATCCTCACAGGTAAGAGTGGATTGACTGATTCCAGTTAGCAGCTCATGTGAGTGACTGGGGGATGTGACTCTGCAGCCCAGTGCAATGAGGCTTTTGTTTCTGTGCAGCAGAAAAAAGAAGGTCTGTTTTGGCAGACCTTTAAGCTTGAGTCAAAATAAATGGTTTGAGGGAAAAGGCTTCCCTGCTTGCTGAGCTTCAGTTTGCTGTTAGGAGTTAAGTGGCATCAGAGTGTGGGGACTGAATTCTCCTTGGAATAAACCAGGCCTGGATTTGTGCTCAGTGAGGTCCCCTGGCATGGTGTTAGCCCCCAGTGGCCACTAAGTCCACGGGATCAGGTTAAGCCTTACCTGAAGCAACCCTTTCAACCATGTCCAGTGTGGATGCTGGGTGCTCAGCACGCAGGAACAATTATGGGATAATTCAGGATATACACACCATCTTCTGGTTTCTCGAATAAATACTTTCTTCCCCTGTGACAGACAGCAGGTGCAGTAATTCCAAGTCTAGCTCTTTGTTGCTATGATTCTGAAGCACAGGTCTAAGCAACAATGGGGGGGATTATCACTGACTCCTTATTTACTTGTGGGAAAGCTAATGATGCAACAATGCAAAGCAGGCTGCTAGGTAAAATCAAGACCAAAATGTGGATCAAATGAGATGAAATCCGTGGCAAACCCCCTGAATTCCCTATGGGGAAAACTGCAGTTTTCCCAGCTAGAAAATTGAAAATTGCTCAAAGTTGTAACAGGGAGATGAGGCAGGCCACATATCTCAGAAATAATATAGACAGATACCCTGTTTACAGCTGGCTTACAGTTTAGAGCTGCTTCTGGGACTATAGAAGAGAGAAACAGAGTTTAAAGACTAAGCCTCCTTTCTGGAATGCAATACAGCAAGTAGGAGCTAATTCTGAAATGAATTTCTCAACCACAGAATCACAGGACAAGATATGTTCTTAATAGTTTTGTTAGACCTGATGTGGGTTTTGTTAAGGCTCCTGTGGGCCTTAAATCTCCTGTCTACAGAAACCCTCTGTCCCTTCTTAATTCTCTGCTAATGTAATGTAAGAAAGGAAGAGATGAAGTAACATAGAGGCACCCATTCATGTCTTTTTACCCACTGAATTACTAACCATAACAAATGTAATTGCCAAATCATTTTCTGTGCACGCTGTGGAGGAAATCATTTTCTGTGCAGCCTGTGGGTGGTTGATCAGGAACTCTTTAGAAGCAGAGCACAGAGCCATTTTAAACTGTGCAGGTTACTCAGCCAAGGCAGAAATGCCAGGGTGTGAATTAGGGATCCACTTGTCCAGAAGGGGAGGAAATACCATGTATGTGCACGTCCTAAACACAGAAATTTCAGCAGTTTTTCTCTTTGAGACAGGCAGAAGACACAGACATAGGCTTGTATTAGAAAGTATCCACTGACTACTGTTTGAACAAGCAATCACAGGTTAATTAGTCAAAGTAATCAAATCTCTGTGGGCAATTTACTAAGTCCCCTTTGTTGCTGTCATGGCGCATCCAACTACCCTAAGAGGTGAATTCCTAAGCTCCAGAAAACAACATAACCAAATTACAAAATACCAAATGCAAGGAGTTTATCAGCTTGTGCTTCCCCTTATCCTGAGATTGCAACACCAGCCTTCTTCCAACATTTCCAATTCATGACCACAGCTTTTCCCACCATACCCTGCGGTGGCTTTGCTGGCTCTGCCTTTCCCCTCTTGATGCTGCTGGATAACCTTGGTAAATTCCCCACAGGAAGAGCAGGGCTGTGAGGGATCCTAGCAGAAGAAAATGAAACATCAGCACCCTCTTTTTTGGGCTGACATGAGGGTCCTGTACAATCTGGTTCATTAAAGGGATGTTGCAAGATGGTGATTACAGGGAAAGTTCAGCTGGTTTCCCTTTGAAATGCGAAAGGGTGGTGTTCAGGTAATGGATTTGAACACCAGTCCTTTTGATGTCTGCAGGCTTTGCACCTGCACATCTGGAGGCCTGGACACCTTGCTACGAACAGGCCTCTCAGCTCTGCCTCACAGCTGCCTCTACAAAAGGCCAGCAGGATGCACATCACTCACAAAGGCCGCCCTCCTTCCTTAGCTCGCCTCAAATTGTACGTTGTTACCTTGCTTTGGTGGTGGCTTCATTCATTTTCTCTTTACTCACCTTCAAAGAATAAGCAATCTGACCCCACAGATTTTGCTGTGTTGTGTAGGGATGGCCAGGGTCCAGTGTTTGTTCCTGGAAGCCCATTCCAGCCTCACTGAGGAGCACGGGAAGGCTTGGCTGTGGTACCAAGTGCCCCCAGCCCACCATGAAAGAGCTGAGGGTAACCTGGAAATCAAAGGAGATGTGCTGGGGGTCGGTTTGGACACAAATCTTACTAATTTCAGTCTCTCTACACCTGTACTTAATTACATTTTACTTCTAGACTCAACGTCAGTGTGTAGAAAGAGTGGCAGAACATCATTATCATTCAAAACCTGAAGAGCAAACCTCTTCATGTCACAGCTCAAAAGCAGAATGCACGTTCTCCCCCAGAAATGGGAATGACCATCACTGCTTTGTGAAATACGTGGGGGAAAAAATACCATTGTGTTTGAGACACTGTTTGATTTAGAGAGTGGCCACGTCTTCCCAGGTAAATGCTGTGTTGCTCACAGCTGCCTGCTGCCAGCTCCCTGCCTCGCCGGGTTTGGGGCTTTAAGGTTGCTGTGTTAAACATTAGAGCTCACTCCATAGGACAAAATTTTCCAAATTCTCCATTTCCCTGCTTTCCAGTTGGGTCTTATGTTGAGCCATTTGATTTAGAAATTGGGTAAACCCAGAACCCTGGTATTCAACATCCTTCAGATGTTTTGCTATAACTGGAAGAGTGTGTCTGGGAGATTTGCAAGGACCTAAGTTTGGCTGGAATGAGTCAGATTGAAGATGAGTTTAGTGCAGGACCCTGTCAATTTGGTTGTAGTTGGCTACAGATAACTACAGAACGAGATAAAAAGGAACACAGAGGCATTCTTCAACCTTGGGCAATATTTTTTTAGAGGCACTTTTTGAAACAAATGTTGCAATAATTTTTTTTTCCATTAGGGCTTCAAACAAGGTGCCCAGTGCTGATTATTTACTGATTTCTTTTTTTTTTTAAATAGTCTTCTCTTGAGCCCTTTTGAAAACAGGCATCACATTTGCTCTCTTTCCTTCCTCTGATACTAAGCCTGGTGCAAGTAGTAAGTGTCACATCCCCGTCACCAGTTCAGTGAGTCCATATCTGAGCTCATCCAAACTCTGATACCCTTTGGTCAAGAGCACTGTGGTTAATTACCCTGTTGGATTTGCCCCAGGATAGAAAGAAAATGCAAAGGATGGACACTTAGACAATTAAAACATCATTAATATGGCAAAATGTGTAACAGCACTTCATCTGCTCATCTCTCTGTGGTACTCAGCGTGGTCTAGACCCTCCATCTAAATAAGACTCCTAGTACATTTTTTATCACATTGCTCACCCACTGCAACTTTTTGTTTTTAAAATAAACACATAAATGAAAGAATCTCACATTTTGTCTTCTGATTTTTGAAACATAAAGAGCAGAAAAGCGCCATATCTTCAGACAGGTTTTCAAACTGCCAGTTCCCATCCAAGTGTGCCCATCTTCCCTCCCCCTTCTCCATCCGAGGAACAACATTCCTGCAGGACTCCAGCTGAAGTGGCTTTGTTGTTTTCAGCGTGCCCTGCCAGCTCGCAGCCCATGCCATGACACAGCATTCCTCCTCTTTGTTTGGGCTGTGCCACTTGGAGCTGACCTTTAGCAAAGTGGCATTAATGCCTCCCCCAGACAAGGGGCCTTGTTGAGTGCAGTCAGCTGAGGCTGCAAGTTTGAGGCACTGGATGTGAGTGGGGTGTGGAGCCATGAATCCCAAAAGGAGTTTCCCCCCTCCTTTGGGGGTGTAGGGCTTGTTTTGCCATGGGTCTGGCCTTGGGCAGGGGTTGCACCTTTGAGGCAGCCAGAGAGAGCACAACCATCCCTCCTTGGAGACGAGGGACTGTCTTTTACCTTGGCATTTTTAGGGGACAGGCGGTGTGGGGAAGACTTTTCCCATCTCTGTGCAGATGCTCACCCTCTACCCATGAGAGGCTAGGTTTTTTGCGTCTGAAATGGGATGAACAGGGGGACACAGATGGGATGGGTGTATTTCCTTACCAGCATCTGATTTAGGGCTTGACTTCACTGAAGGCAGTAGAAGAATCCCTCCTCACTTCAGTAAACCTGAATCAGGTCTGCAATATAAAGCGTTCTGCAACTTAAAAAAGTATTAAAGCCTAAGAGTATGTTTGTTAATCAACCAGTGCTGATACATCTTTAAATTAGCAGCAAATGCTCTTTTAAAGCCATCACAGGGAAAAGTTTTCACAGCAAACCATCCTCTCTGCCGAAGGAGGCAGCTTTTGCTTATAGAGGAGTGTAGGTGTTAGCTGGAAAGGAGAGCTAAATAGTAAATGTTTGCTTTCTACTTAGCGAATGTCTGTCATAGCCCTGCTAAGTAGCCAGAAACAAATTATGTGTGAAACTCAGCATCCCTCTCCCTCTTTCTCTCCTGTGATTGATATTTGCTTATGCAGCCCAAGTCCTTAATTTAATTAACAGGAATATGCTTATTTTACAAATTATAACCTTGTAATCTCCTTAGCAGGAAAAAAAGGAGTGTTTTTACCACAGGCTATTGTTTGTTGCACATCGTCTTATTACCAACATTGTTGTGGCCTTCTGTTTCTTAAAAAAAACCCAAAACTATATTAGACTTTCTGATTATTTCCACTAAGTTCCAAGTGGATTTTATTTGCAGACATTTTATGGGAAAGCCACAGAAATCTCCTGAGGCTGTGTGTCACTAAACAGGCTTCTAGAGTAGTTCAATTTTTTAAGTGCTTGTGTCAAATATAAAATGAATTAGCACTGACTGGTTTTAACATTTTCTTTAACAGAATTATTGGGTGGATTTGCTCCTGGTGTTACCATTTTGAACAAAATTGTGAACTGTGAACTTCAGTGAAATTTCACAGATCCCCATGAAAGGTAAAAAGGGAATAGGTGTTGATAGGTAGCAGAGGTATTTTTAAGTGGGTGTATGTATGTTTACATCTACAGACATATTCACAGAGCTGTGGTTGTTGTGCTTTTGTGATCCTGTATGAAGAACCTGTGCTGGATCTGCCTTGAACGTGGATTTATGCTTGCCAGTTCATTCACTCTTCCCTTTTATCAAGGAATATATCCTTCAGTGCACTCCCACCACCAACACAAAGAAATATTTTTATCGATGGTCACATGCCAAGGTAATTCTGTTAACACAGCACCCTGTGCAGGTGAGTGCCCCACTGTCCCTGGCAAACTGCAAAGGGGACAGCATGTTTGATGCTCCTACTATTAGAATCAGAACAAATTGGTTAGGCAGGTGCATGTTTGCTTACAAATTTTTCTTAATTAACTGCTGGAGAGTGCAAACAATGAATAAATGCAAATTTGTACCGTGTCATCTTCCAGAAATCGAATGGAAAGAAACTCAGATTTGTGTCACGAGGAGAAGGGAATGGGGTAATTTTCAATCTGCAGCTCTGACACCCACAGCTTTTGATTGAATGTATAGCTGGTCCTTATTTCTGCATCTGCTCACCTTTCTGTTAGGGTCAGAAGGTGATTACAGCAGAGTATTTCCATGATTGTTAAACTCTAACTGAGTTTGGCCATTCAGTGACTGCACTGGTAGCCTTATTCATTTGCTGTCAAAATTAACCAGAGGAGCATAACTTACTTAAAAACTGAGCTTTAAACTAATAATGTAGCACCTGCTTCCAAGCACATGCCTTCCCTCATTCTGTGAGGTCACTACTTCACTCTCACCTGACTGGCAAGCACAGAATACCTGGAGACCCTTTCTACACCAGCTCCACCTGAACAGGTATTCAGTGGTTTTTCAGCCTTTATTCACAAACCACTTTGAATACTTCTTTCCTGTTCTTCATTTTGCTGCATACCTGTGACTAAGAGTAAGCTGAGGCTTACAGGGTCCAAATTAAATCCTAATGATACATGTAATTATTTTATTAGAGTCACCCAGGTTGCACAGGAGGACTTTGTTTAGAACGGTGGCAATTGCAGTCCTATTTCTAATGTGAACATTGTCATTATGGTATTTATTTGATAATAAAAAGTGTAAAAGCCCAAGACTAAAATGAAATGCCTGGATTTTTAACCTCAGGGAATATTTTGATAGACTTTCATCACATTAACCTTTGTGCCTGTATTTACTCCTTTAATCTATATTTTGGACTAAGATATATTCCAAAATGATAACATTTACTGAATAAGCTCTAATCTAGTACACCCTGAGGAATAATCACGTGAGATCATCTTATTCCATGAAGTCACATTCTTTGCTATTTACTAACCATTAATCCAAAATACCAACTCCATGAGTTATTTGCCAATGGTATTTTATGGCTACAATACCCATTATGTAATTTAAATTGTGTATCTCTGTTTATGTGTATATTTAAATGAACCAAATAAATAGCAGGAATTAATTTAAAACAAATCACTGCCTTGGATGTGACCAGTATTTCCAGGGATTTGCAGAAGATGCTAAATATCTGACCCTCAAGGTCAAAGACTTTCAGTTTAGCTTACTCTGTGATTTCTTGGGCTTCCATTTATACATCTGACTTCAGCAGCAATCAAATTCTTTCGAACACAATCACTATCAATCCCCATTGAACACAAAGCCACATGAGATGGCCATCTATATAGATACCTTTCTGATGAAAGCACACTTTGCTGCGATTATTCCATCAGGGCATGGGACAATTGCAGCTATATTTATAACTTACACAGCTCCATAAATACTGAAGTGCTTTTCCTTGGCCACCTTAAGAGTGCTAAAAAGCCCTGTGCTGAAATGCCCATGCTGGGATTGCTAGAACAGATACAACCCAGTGAATCACATCTGATAGCTTATCAGGGAGCACAAACAACCTGGTTTTTATGCTTTTCTGGCTCGTAAGCAGATGCTCGGTGTTCTAATTCTCCTTCCGTCAGGGTTTGTGACTGGTACACCTTGCTCTTCAGAGGCACGTGTGGAACTCTTCACAGGCTGAGCTTGGCTGTGACTGGCTGAAAACGTCTTTGGTCACCTCTGCAGCCCTGAGACGTGGGGAGAAAAACTGCAAAGGACTGAGGGAAAGGAGATACATGGGTCAAAATGAAATACAGTCATTCAAGTCAGAAGCTCTGTGCTAAACTGAAAAGGAGAATTTAACACAGAAGATGAAAACTAGGGGCAGATACTGACCAGAGCACTTAGAAAGAGTTTAAAACTTAAAAGGGTAGATTCAGACTAAGTACAAGGAGGAGCTTTTTTGAAATGAAGGTGGTGAAACACTGGCCCAGGTTGCCCAGAGAGGCTGTGGATGCCCCATTCCTGGAAAATCTCAAGGTCCGGTTCAACAGGGCCTTGAGGAACGTGATCTTGTTGAAGATGTCCCTGCACATCGGAGAAGATGACCTCTAAAGGTTCCTTCTGACCCAGACCATCCCGTGGTTCTGTGCTTCTGTGAAAATAAACCCACCCTGACAAGAACATAGCAGGCAGTCCATGCACATTAACATCTGCAGGAGCAAGTCTGACTCACAGGGCTGGATGCAGGTATGAGTCGCTCCCACGTTGGCAGAGTTTGCATCACTGCTCGCCTGACCCGTGCCAGCAGGCAAGTCCAGGCCCATGCTTGGGTAGAGCTTAGGTGTCTTTGACCTTGAGTGTCTTTGGCCTCAGCATGGTGCATAAGTTCTGCAGAATAAAACCTAACAAAAGCGTTCAAGGAGTAGAAAATGTGGGAGAGAAATGGAGGGCGATCGGAGAGAACACAACTGAAAAACCTCAGGAAAGGTGGTAGAAAGTCAAAAGAGGACTATGTAAATGTGTCAAAACAGGATGTGGAAGAAGGAAGAGTGTTGGCTTGGATGGGAGATGGTTCTGGGCATAATGTGAGGAGGAAGCCAGGCATAGGCAGGGCCTCTGGGGAAAAGCAGTGCCAGTCACCCTGCCCTGGCAGAGGAAGGTCAAAACCCAGGCGAAAAGCAACCGAGGTAATCTTCCCTCGGGGCTGTGGAAAAGCTGTAATAAATTGCCGCTAAAGTTATGGCTGTTGGCAAGTTCCTGCCCAGGTTCCTGGAGCAAGCACCGCAGGAGACTCGGGGTCATGGCACAGGAGTAACCCCGGGCTGCAGTGCCCGTGCCCGGGGAGATCAGCCCTTATCTCAGGGCTCATTGACGGAAAGGCACCGACAGAAAGGCGCTCTGGCTCCAGAGCAGGAGCACACAGGGGAGATAGGGAGCTAACTGCCCGGGTTAATGTGTAACTCCTCGTGGCTGAGCTCCTGCTCCCAGCAGCGGCGGGCTGCCTCGGAGCGGGATTTGGGATGGAAGGCGAGCACTGAGGAGCTGTTACACGCCCTTTCCCAGAAAGGGCAAAGGTTTGGAGCACAGTGGTCTCCCTCCCTCCCTGCAGGAGGAAGAGGAGAGGGGTTTCCAGGCCTGGCAGAGCAGTGGTACTCATTCTTGGTAGAGGAGCAGAGTCTTTCCTGGCTGCTGGGGCTGCCCTGCCACGGGGCCAGGAGGGGCTTGAGGTGGGAAAGGGCCATTATAATGATGGGTTTTAGTGGTGATAGTGGGCATGGGGAGGTACTGGAGCAACCTTGGCTTGCTGATGAAGGAGCTCTGAGATGGGCATCCATCCCACTGCGCTGCTCAGCCACGAACCAGCCTGGGTCAATCCCCACCCTGGACAGGGATCAGAGCGGGGATCCAGTTACCATGTGGCCAAGAGAAAGAGTTCATAAAATGTTTGTCCACCAAAAGCTCCAAAATGCTCCTCATGGGTGAGCCCTCAAGCTTGCCAAGCAGCCATCAGTCAGAGGTGCATGGCTGGACATTCCTTCTCATCTTCTCTAAGGAGATCCCCCACAAGGCTGGGGCCTCTCCCGTCTCTCAGGGATGCTCGTGCCGCAGGTGGTGCTTCTCATCCCTTTCCTCTCACAGGCACCCTTCCCCTCGGTGACATCCAACAGCTGTATTGGCCCCAGCCAGCACTACAAACACCTTTCTTGAAGGCACTGGAAGCAAACAGATGTGGCTGCAGAGATAATGAAAAAGTATGTAAATAGTAGCTCCCCAGAAACCACCGAGTTTTACCAAGTGGCTTTGACACTTGCCAAATACCTTTAAGCTGATAAAGATCTGATTTGTACTTCAGAGGTAACCTGATTAGCAACCAGTTTGAATCTGGAATATGTTAATTGGTACAAACATCACTAAATCACTTTCTTTAACCTATATGGAGCAGTGTGAATGAAAGATAGTGACACAGCCTGGGGAGCCATAGAGGATGAGCACTCCTGTATCTACCCACAGTAAAATAGTATAATTAGAAATAAAAGGTAATTGCATGTACACTCACAGAATGACACTAGAAGTTACCCGAGGTCAATCCAGCACTCAGAATTTAGGAAAAACTCGATTAAACCTGCTTTGAAACTAAAATCTGGTCATGCACTACCTTTTTTTTTTGTCAGGAGTCCTGCCTCTTTCAGTGCCCAGTACAGGGGCTGTTCAATAAATGAGCACCCATTCCTCATTTTGTTTTGTTCAGCCCTAAGCTGACTGACCTCATGCTCTAGCAAGCCCCGAATCTTCACGTCTCACAAATTTTAAAATTTTACTATATTAATGAACGTATTTGGAAGACTATTTATGACAGCTTGGAAACAAGGAGCTAAAAGAATAGGGATATTAGTGTCCAAAAGTTGAATTAATGTAAACTGCCCAGGTTCAAACCTTCCTGGCATGATTTTTTCCTAGTGCTTGTCATTATCAATTGTTTATACCCACCACACAGCCGCCATTGAGTTGAGTTTTGGGTGCTCACCATCTCCATCACACTTCATGGAGTCTGATTGGGCATTCAGGAAGGACGGGCTGGATTTTGCTGTTGCTCACCTTGGAGAAGAGATGGCTCCAGGGAGACCTTAGAACCCCTTCAGGTACCTAAAGAGGGTCTGGAAGAGGTGGAGAGGGACTTTGGGCAAGGGTACAAGGTGGTAGGACAAGGGGTATGGCTTTAAATTGAAAGAGGGCACAGTTAGATGGGATATTGGGAAGAAATTCTTCCCTGTGAGGGTGAGGAGGCCCTGGCACAGGATGCCCAGAGAAGCTGTGGCTGCCCCATCCCTGGGAGTGTCCAAGGCCGGGTTGGATGTGGCTTGGAGCAACCTGGGATAGTGGAAGGCGTCCCTGCCCATGAAAGGGTGCTGGACTGGATGGTGTTTAGAAGGACAAAATCACAGAAAGCTTTGGGTTGGAAGGGACCTTAAAGCCCATCTGATCCCACCCCCTGCCATGAGCAGGGACACCTTCCACTACCCCAGGTTGCTCCAAGTCCCATCCAACATAGCCTTGAAACTTATGATGAAGACTCTGATGTAAGCTAGTGGCGTTGTTTTACATTAAGTGATTGTTTGCCTGAAGTGACTGGCAGCAGACATTTCTTGGATGGTATTTTTAAGTAATCAAACTTTTAAACCAAATGGTTCAGGGAAATATTTCTTGTCTGAAGTCTGGAAATCATGACTCATGTGCAGGGAACAGAAATTGTGCTGTGTCCCTCTTTTGCATGCTGTATTTCCTGATAGCAGCTTGGCATTACAATTTCGCACTGTGCCATCCATTTTTAGATTATTTAGTACAAGAAGAACTGGGGTGGTTTTGTTTTGGTGGGGTTGGTTCTTTGTTTGGTTTTTTTTTTTTTTTTTTTGCTTTTTTTTAGCTTCAGACTGGCTTTTCCGCATTAAAAATCTTTTCTCATCTGTTCCTGGCAAGCAACAGAGCTTTGTGTCATATAAAGGGAGCTGCAGCGTTTCAGGGAATTCCTTTTAACTTTCTGCGGTGCTCGCTAGTCGTTATCAAAAGCCTCCTCAGCCCTTAGCAGAGTGCCTTTAATTGGCCACTTGCACGGTCAGTTCACAGGCTGCGGTGGAAACCAAGTGGTGAAGTGTGAACAAGCGACTCTGGCACCATAAACTTGGTGACCCGCTCTGAAAAACCTGCGGCTATTTATATACAAGGCGGTGTTTTGTCATGCTGATTTTTGTCAGCGCAGATTAGATACAGACAACTTGGGAGATGTCACGGGTGAGTCACAAAATGCTAAGCGGGGCTGGGGAAAACAGGCAAGGCTGCAAACGAGGGATGGGGCAAGCAAGGGCACGGTGTAGGGCCAGGCTGGCACGCTCCCCTTCTGGTTATCCCACAGGCTGGATCATCCCTGGGTGGAGGGAAATCTGCCTGGTTTACAGAACCCATCCTCAGGAAAGGTTTTTGGTGGTTCTGTGCAGATAAACGTTCGGTAGATGGCAGGAACATTGGCCATGGCAATGCTCTCAGTGGTCTCAGAAATGTTGCAATCCATGACGTACCAGTGCCTTCTTTTGGAGGGTTGAAGTTGATTTTTACCTTTAATGCATTTATTTTACTGCCTCAATAGGTAATGTGAGGAAAGCTCATCCCTGGAAGTGTTCAAGGCCAGGTTGGATGCAGCTTTGAGCAGCCTGGTCTAGTGGAACGTGTCCCGGCCCATGGCAGGGGGGTGGAACGAGGTGGCTTTTAAGACCCCTTCCAAACCAAACCATTCCATGGTTTTGTGATTCTATGGTTCTATGATTCCATGATTCCATGATTCCGTGATTCTATGAAAGCTGGCTTAGCGGTGAAGCAAAAAATGGGTGATGCCAGAGGAGGAAAATTTCTCCAGAGCCCTCTGTGACATCTCAAGCTGCTCCAGATGTGGTGGCCCTTATATTTTTCTGTGGGTAGGACACGTGTGCAGCACCAATACTTCAGGCCCTATGAACCTTCAAAGCTACTACTCTGAAATCTCACCTTCCTAACAGCCAAGCCTTGGGATTTACCTCCAATCTTAAAATTGTAATTGATAAAATTCATCCCCACGGCTGAAGAAATTTTTTATCCCTGGCGACAACGTTTTGCTATAATTTTGGCAATGATAAATTTGTGATTGTTCTTTTTAGAACATGGTAAACAAAAAAGTTAATGATGAGAAATTATTATGTCTGCCTGCCTATTTATTCTGGCTCTATTCATAGCAGCATTAAATACGCTGCAGCTATACTTGTGCAGTTATAAAAACTCCACCTGTGCCACGTATTTATAGAGCCTGCACAGCTTTAGAGAGAAATCACCCTTGTTCAGAGCGAGGGCACTGGGCATTCCCAGCTCATCCATCGCCCTCCCCTTTCTAGGAACAGAAAAAGAGCATCACTCAGGGGAAAATGAAGTGGAAAAGTCTGTATGGTGGAGTCTGGATTTCTGTTTTGTGTGGCCCTTACTGAGCTGGACAAACTCCCCTTGTTGTCAGGGTGTGGAAAATCAAACCTGAATGTTGTCCTTCCCATTATGAAACCTTTCCTAATCCTAGGAAAAGGGAAAAACTGAAAGCACGGAAATGGGACATAATGCGTGTGCGTGTGTGCAAGTGCACCCATGTGAGTGTGTATAAATAAAAGTTGTTTAAGAAAGAATCACAGGGTCAGTAGGGTTGAAAAAGACCTCCAAGATCATCAGGCCCAACCTTTGACCAGACACCACCACGTCCCCTAAATCATATCACAAAGTGCCACATCTACTCATTTTTTGGACACTGTCAGGGACAGTGACTCCACTGCTTCCTTGGGAGCTTTGATCACTCTTGCAGTGAAGAAATGTTTCCTAATCTTGCCATATGATGTCACACAGCCCTTCAGATTTCTGTACATATGGACTGAGTATGAACACGAATTGTAAAAAGATCCTATCCCAAACCAAACGGGTTTCTTGCATTGGTGTTGTCACACTTCACAGGGAGAGCAGCCAGCCCTCACTGGAGCCCAAACCAGGTGATCAGGCTTGTTTGTAACATTAACAACGAGCAACATAAACCTTGCAGCTGATTTGTGCCTCTGACCATTAATTTTGGGTGCTGCTGCTGTTAATAACCAGGGAAACAACGCAAGTGAGAGCAGCAGCGTGTGGCAGATGCGAGAGTGTGTATCTGTTACTGAGCTTGGAGCTGGGCTTTCCTGGACAACGTCCAGCTTTGGCAGGGGGAACTTTAGCTGAGTAAGAAATCCAGGCTGTCAGTCCTGGAGTAGCTGGCAAAGGTGCCAAGGCTTTGGGAAAGTGAAATAGCTTTTTTTTTTTTTTCCCATGCAGGATACATTGCATTATAAAGAGTTAAAAATCAGTACCAGGGTGTCAGGCATTGTAAACGTTCATCATTTATTATGCATTTAAGTGTGCACAGCACATACACCACAGTCTTGAACAGCACCTGTATAAAACTACAGACAGATTCTGGTAAATGGTGACAGCTCATACCATGTAACGTTGTTATCAAGGTTGCATCACAATATCTAAAAGTTACAACAACTACCTCTGAACATATCTCATGTGAGGCCGTTGGTTGTGGATTTAATGAAGTGAAGAGTGGCAAAGAAGAACCATTCCCAGAGAGAACCTTTGTGGTCTGATTTTGCTATTTGAAATCTGGAACAAAATCATCTGTTGTTAGAGGTAGTGATGATAAATACACAATGATTACTCACGTACAGAAAACATAGAAAGTACAGAAAATTCCCAGTTTTACAGAAAAAAAAAACCAACTTAAGAATCCTTAGGCATGACATTTCCTTTTCCTTAATTATTTTTGCTATGAGGGCAGCTGCCTTAAGGTCTGGTCTTGGTCTGCTCTGATCTTGCTGAACTTTGGTGAGTAGAGTTTGTCTTCAAGGTCGTGTGTAAGTAGAGGATACAGGCAGGTCTATACCATTACAAAGGAACAAAGGCTTTTGTGTAGGAATGTAAAGAGGAAAAGATAAAAAGCTGAACTCGAAGAATTGTGTGTAGCCAGAAATAATTAGTTTAGATTGGAAGATGATCTGTAAATGTCTTCTAACATTGTGGTTAGTTGTGGTTCTCACTTAACATATTGATGCCCCAAAGATGAAGTATCTTTTAAATAAAAAATAAAAAGAAAAGAATGAAAGGAAAAAAAATGAAAGGGACAAAAAAAAAAAAAAAAAAAAAAAAAAAGCATGAATCCCTTTAGTGATTCCCCCATGATCAAACCTATCTTTTCCTTCATCACGTTAGAGACATGAGTTACACTTGCAAAATATATAAGGAGAAATATAGGGTTACTTGATGACGATATAGTACTGCAGCCTGACAGCTGCCTGCAAATATTTTCACCATGATTACCCTTACTAAAAGTAAACCACTGGGTAAAGATAGCTCAAACGTGACAAGGCTCAAATAGGATGCAACCAACTCTATCCTGAATACTTCTGGCTACATATGGAGAAAAAGAGAGATTTGGGATTATGATTGTTCCCCCAGGCCCCCCTCCAGAACTTTAAGCCCAAGCAGGAAAGTGGGTACCTTCCTCCCATGCAGAATTTGTTATGAGACTGGCTTTGAGAGTAAGTGAGGTAGAAATTAATCAACTTCGTCAGGGAATGAGACAGAAAAAAAAGCAGCATATTTCTCCTTCCAAATACTGCAGCAAAAATAATAAATAGTACAAACCAACCTCAATTCCTCATCATCAATCTAAGTTCTTTCTGTGGAGCTTGTGTTTGCTACAAACCAGCAAGCGCTTTTGCCTTGTAGAAAACTCAGGAGTGTTATAGAGCTCCCCACACTTTGAAAAATGAATGTAGTCCCCAAATCTGAAAGGGAATTTGATTTGAGTGAAGTGGAGCTGGCTCATGGCAGCGTGTTCCACAGTGCGTTTGCTGGGGGAGGGACACACACGTTCTTTTTTAGCCTCATGCCAAGCAACTGTGCCAAATAAAATGAAGGGCCACAGTTTGTCTAAAGAGAAAACGCCAGCCCCAGCCCTGCTGAGCCGACAGAGGTGGTTCGGCCTCTCTGAGGAGATGGGCTGCAGGGAGGTTCAAAGTTCAGCGCTGGCAGATCTAAAAACAGATTTGCGGGGTAGCTGTGCAGCACCGCGCTCCCCGAGCCGGGTAAACCGATCCCATTGCAGCGAAATAGCAAAGGGGATCAGGCATTGTGTGTGGCTCCACGCTGGCATCCCACCCAGGCACCTCCTGCTCCCGGGCCCGGAGCTGCACTGGGAGTCACCGGCGGCGTGGAAAACGCGCAGGGGAGGGCAAAGCCGCCATAAAAACCAACCAACCAACCAACCACTTGTACAACAACAAACACCGAACAACACACAAACAGTGCAAAAGGTTGGAAGAGAGGAATTGGATGTCACCTGGCTTAGGACACGGAGTAGCAGCACACCTGTGATAACTCAGAACTGAATTAAATAAACCACGAAGCAGAAGACTTCTACTGTTGCACCGTGAAATGAAAGACCTTGGGTTGGAGGTTTGCTTTGTTTTCAGAAATTAAAAAAAAAAAACAAAAGAAGTAACTATAAATAAATTTTGTGACAATATATACAGATTTAAATAATTAACTTAAATATCTTGCACCTACTCTTGCATAAAACTCTCCAGTAAAAGTGCACCATGTTTCTTTTCCCCAAAGGTGTTCTGCGTCTTCCCCTGTGTTGAGGTAGGTCTGAAGGGAGATGTCTCAGATTCTAGGAAGAAAATGTGTCACTGTCATTGTGGGAGATACTTTATTGCCTTTCTTTGTTCTTCCATTTTTGCTCAGGGCTATGTACATCCCGGGATAAATCCTGGATTCGTAAGCATTGTAGTTGTTTGGCAGGAGAATCTCTTTGAATTTGCACTCGTCATTGAAATGGGCCTGAAATGAAAAGGAAAGAATGAGAGGGAAGGAATTTTAAACATCAGGTGTGGGAAGAGTCTTGCTACCAGGTGTAGAAGGTGTGTTGTGGGCAAAGGTGCAGGTGAGTCCCCCCCACTTAGCAATCTTTTGAAGTGGCCTCTGAAGCTTCAAACAGGGCTCAGGAGCCGGAGGAGCATTAGGGATGCTGTGCCCAGGCCAGGCACGTACACCCAGAGGTGGGAAGGACAGCATGGGAGGGACAGGGCCACATTCAGAGAGCTGAGGTGGGCAAGGCCCAAGCCCAGTTCTGTGGTCCTGCTCATCAAATTGCTCCTGCTTGTCCTGCCAGAAATAAATTGCCTGAGAGGCTTCAGAAAATTTGGAATACTGGCACTTTCTTATGTTGCTTGAGGAGAAAGAGACATTTTAAAAGCCAGTCATCATGGACAGTATTTTCTGCTCCTTTAGATTTAAAATCAAAGGAAGGGTTTGGATAACTTGGGTTAATGGATCAGGAGAACAGATCTGACAGCAGGCAACCTTTCAGGGCTGTGGTTTCATTTGCAAGTACGTACAAAGAGGGACAGGTCTTGCAAGTGCCTTATCTGGAAAGGAACAAAGGAACTCATCTCTTATTGCTGGGCAAAAACCCCGGGGATTTGTAAGAGAGGTCTCAGCCTGCCAAGCTGAACACTGTACCAGGGATTATTTCACCCAGGACACCAAGGCAGCAGCATCCCTAAGAAAGGATGCATTTTGGTGACTGCTTCTGCCTGGCTTTTATATACGTCAAAATCCTCTGTAACAGGACCAATGCCCCAAAAATAATTCTGGATGCTTCATGCCTTCATGTGAAAATGCCCCAGTTAACTCTGATATTGTTTGGCTCTTCCTCAGCCCAAGTTTCTTCAGAGGGCACTTGGGGAACATGACATAGAAAATTCATGGGTGAGGAAGGTGAGCCAGGAACATGAGTTTAAAACTATGCTGGTCACAGTCACTTACACAGAACTGAACTCAAAAGCAGGAGGACAACTCAACATCAGCAAAGATAGACCCTGTTACTGTCCACCTCAAGTATATTTTACAAGATGTCTCCATCTTTTCTGAAGATCCCAGGTGAAAGAAGGTCTGTATTGTCTCCTAATAGATCTTCCTTCTCATAAACAGAAGTTCAGACCCCAAGGATGCTGAACTGCCATGGGAACTGACTCTCTGTCCAAGAGCATTAACAAAGAGTGATCGATGGGTCACTGATCCATCACATCACAAAGCGTCACTTGTGGGGGCCTGGCTGATCACAAGTTCAAGTGCCCTCTGAGAGATGGAGTGAGTGGCTGCCACACCTGCCTAAGGCTGCTTGTACTTAGATATAAGAAATACATGGACTAAGCATAGCTTGAGGTCTTGCCACACAGATGACTGCTCTGTGCTCTATGAGGCAGGCGAGATGTGCAGCCATGGCTGGGTGACCACGGTTTTTATGCGAGAACCAAGGAAGTGTAATGCAAAAGAGAGGGTTTCACTTCAAAACTCAGTAAGCAGCGTAACTGGGCAGCACAGCTTCTGCTGGCAAGGCAGCAAGGGCTGCTCTGTGCTGCCCGACCCAGGAGGGGCAAGGATGGAGCTTGGGCAGCGTTTAGTGCCGTGCACCACACATCTCACCCCAGCTGACCACGGTCCCCTCCCCGGGCACTCACTCAGTGGCTACTTACAGATCCATAGAGTTTGCCTTTGCTATTCATGGCCACGAAGAGTCCACTTCTGACACCAAAAATGCTCACCACGCCTCTTTCCACGGGAGAAATTTCCAGCAGACCTACAGAGGAGGCACAGGAATCAGGGGGACAAAAGGGTGTGCCCTGGACTGTGTGGTGACAGTGCTGCGCTCACCCACAGGCTCCCATCCCCAGTGTGCATCCCCACATCCCAGTACTGCTGTGGGTGGCTGCAGAACCCCAGGCTCGTGCTCCACGTGCTGCCCTATGCCCCATGCTGGGACCTCTCTTCTTTTAGCTAAGTATCTATTTTTATTTTGCCCCCAGGCATCCTCTTGTGTAGACAAGGTTAAAATAAGCCAGTGTGCTTAGGGCAAATGAAACATTTGTCATCATGCAGCTTATATCCCTGCTCCCGGATCTTATTGTTTCAGTTGGATATCAGAGTCATGGGGCCACGGGGTTAAGTCCCCAGCAGATGCTTTTCAAGTTTGGGGGAGAGCTGAGCTCACCCCAGCCCCTACTCAGAGTGGGCGGCTCACGGCACTGCGGATCCTCCAGATGTTGAGGCAACCCCGACACCTGATGCCTGACGGCGGCAGGGGGACAACACGGCGCTGAACAGCGCCGACGAGCCCCTCCGGCACTCCCGACGAGCTGCTCCGGAGCTCCCGATGGGCTCCGTCGCCGCCCCGCTACCCCGGGCGCCCGCCGCCCTCGGAGGAGCCGAAGGGCGCAGCCCCGCGGTGCTGCGGGCGGCCGGACTTTTTAGGGAAGCCGAGGTCTGCCATGCACCCACCCTTCTTTCGGGACATGCCACTCTCGGGGCAGGTGAGTCGCTCCGCTCCCGCAGAACTGCCCTCCGGCGGTCCCGCGGGCGCTGAGCGTCTCACCTGCCCCGCCGCGCGGGTTGTCGCCTGCTTACTGTATCGATTCTCGCTGTGAATCCCATCGATGCGGCCGTCGGGCAGAACCTGGATGTGGAAGCCGATGCCCACATTGCAGTAGAGGCGCCGCAGGCGTTTGATGCCCAGGAGGTAGTCGCCGTCGCGGGCGGCATCGCGGCGCTCAGCCGGGAGGCGAGCGACGGAGCGGGCGAAAAGAGCCGCGTCCCAGCGGCGCTGGCGGGGTCCGGCGGGGAGGCGACCCGGGGGCGACCGGCCACGCACCGCCCCTGGCCACAGCAGCCCCAGGAGCAGCGCCGGCAGCAGCGCCGCGGGGAGAGGCATCCCGGCTTAGGGGCGGGTAGCCACGGGCCGGCCGCCGGTCGCTCCGAAAATACGCTCGCCCCCCAGCTCCCACTTTATACTGAGGTCAAAGAAGGGGAGGAAAAAAAGAAAACCAACAAAAAGCCAAAGAGAGGGGAAAAAAAAAGAAAAAAAAAAAAAAGAAAACCAAAAAGCAAAGCGGAGAGGGAGAGAGGGAGGGAGCTTGGTGCTCAGTCCCCCGTGGATCTGCGGTTTCCCTGGGCTGGCTGCATGGAGAGGAAATCCCGGGAGCAAGAGCTTCTGAACTTGATCTCAACTCCAGGAGTCTTGTCTGAAGTGCTGATCTTCTTCTATAGCTGCTCAGCCATAGCGCTTTAGCCCTAGCCACGATATTTATATATCCATGTGCGTTGGTACCTATTACATCACCACCTACTGCTGTCTGCTGCAGCCCTCCGGTTTAGCTGAAAGTCAAATTATCACCCCTAGATGCTTAACAGCTCTGAAGCGTCTTGAAGGGACAGGGTGAGCAGCACTGGTGCTAAACAAGAAGGACAGAACAAACTTTTAAAAAGAAAAGGTCATATTTTACGTTCATCACAGCAACTTTTCTCATTTTTTCTTTTCTTTTCTTTCTTTCTTTCTTTCTTTCTTTCTTTCTTTCTTTCTTTCTTTCTTTCTTTCTTTCTTTCTTTCTTTCGTTCTTTCTTTTTCTTTCTTTCTTTCTTTTTCTTTCTTTCTCTCTCTCTTTCTTTCTTTCTTTCTTTCTTTCTTTCTTTCTCTCTTTCTTTCTCTCTCTTTCTCTCTTTCTCTCCCCTTTCTCTCTTTCTCTCTCTCTTTCTTTCCCTCTTTCCCTCTTTCTCTCTTTCTTTCCCTCTTTCTCTCTCTTTCTCTTTCTTTTTCCCTCTCTTTCCCTCTCTTTCTTATTTTCCCTTTATGTATCCTTTCTTTATATTTTTCCTTTTCTCAAATGCCTACAAATGCTAATGCAAGATACGAAAATCAAAGAACGCCCAGCACACTTTCCCCCCAACACAATGTATGACTATGTAAATCTGTGGAATTTTAGCTTTTTGCTGTATCCAAGCGACATAGTTTACAGATTGCTGGATGCAGAAAAAAAAATTCCCTTCATTAAAAGCCAAAACAGTTGTTAAATGAGAGGTTTAAGAAATGAAAAATGAAAGAACTTGCAAAAATACCCTCAAAAAAAAACAAAAAAAAACAAAAAAAAACAAAAAAAACCCCAACCACCAAACAAACAAACCAAAACCCCCCAAAAAACAAAAACAAAGGAAGGGACTAAGGTTTTAATAAAGAGGAAAACATTTAAAGAGGCAGCGTTAAAAAGTGGCAATAAAGTTTCTGGTTCTAAATATCCCCTTAAGAAATCTGGAGCACCAGACATGTGGAGCTCCCTCTTGGTCACTGCACTGACAGGAGCTGTGGTGACACAAGTTTATCCCAGAGCTTGGAAGCTGCCCACTCGTGCAAGTATTGCTGCACTTTTTATTGGAATGGTTATTTTTTAATCTTTACTTAGATGCTGCTGCCGCTGTGTTTTAGCGATGCCTTTGTTCTTAGGTAATTACTTCATTTGGTTTAGGTTCGTGGAAATGAAGGTCAGTGTTTAAAAGGAGGAGAAGTTTTGACCCCATCAGTTTACAAGGACTTTGCTTAGAGCAAATCCCCTATGTTTCATCACCTCCCATAGCTTCAGCCTCGGCCCTCAACAGGTTTTCAGAACAAACAGGTGAGGAGACATTAGGACAATTTTGGAAGGTCCTGAATTAATATGAAAGTGTGTTTCGGGGGAGGGGGGGAGAAGTGGTTTGTGACTCAAGTCCTTTACAGCCTCAAGCCAGTTTAGTCTTTCACGCCAGTAAAGCTCTCCTGCTGTTCCAGCAAAGGATGCGAGAGAAAAGGGAATTGCCCCAAGGCAGATGACAGCTCACCTAGGTGCGAAAATCTCTGACCTTCGCTAAACCTGAGCAAACTTAGATGATGTGCTTTTATTTCTTCTTGTGAGGTGCACATGCCACTGCTTTGGGGCAGTTGCAGTCTCCTCGGTGTGGTTTCGTCCCAGCCTCAAACAAGTTCACTCATCTGTGTGTGTTCAAAGACAGCACAATGCAGACTTTTCACTGTGGAGGTGGAAATGCCCCATCCCTAGAAATGTTCCAAGTTGGACAGGGCTTTGAGTAGCCTGGTCTGGTGGAAAGTGTCCCTGCCTGTAGCAGTGGGTTGGAATGAGATGATCTTTAAGGTGCGTTCCAATCCTAACAATTCTGTGATACTGTGAAATCCCACTGATGTCAAATGCACAGATATTTACCGCATTTTTATGTGCATCAGGTCCGCCCAGACCCCTCTCACACCTGATGAGCTGAGTGGCTCAGTTCTGGATGCAAAGGCTGTGCATCAGGCAAAGATCAGCTGCTCCCAGGCTTGGAAACTGCCCTCCTCCACAGGGCTGGGCTGGACACCTTGTCTTTCCCCAGGGCCCTCAGGGCAGTGTGATCCCAGCTCACTTCAAACCCTGAATTATTTGCTCTTGGCAAACAGCAGTGGGTGAATTTGGGATTAAGTTTATTTACCTTCTGAGGGATGAGGAAAAGAAGTGGCACTTCTGCTGACACACCTACCCAGCAGCTTCCCTCCTGCAGCAGAGGGGTGGCCCAGTGCCCATGGCTGGTGGGCAGGGCCAGGTCTGCTTGGCCTTGCTGCCATGGACAGCAGCTCTGCCTGGCCCAAAGCAGTGTGAACTCTAAGCACGTTCAAACTCCGAGTTAGGGATGTGCCCTGGAGGCTCAGCAAGGAAGGACACCTTCATCCCTTTGGAATGGATGGAAATGGGTCCTAGAACACCCTGTAAGGCTCCTAGTCCATGTGTGTGCAAGGCCAGGTCCTGAATGGTTACATAGAGAATGCAGAACATCAGGTGACATTGCCACCACACCACAGATTATTAAAGGATGCTTCTGCAGCTTCATTCGTAACCCTGCCACAGGATTAGACATCACTCTTTCCATAAAGGCTTCCAGAGAACTTTTCTGAGAGGAAAAGCAACGAGTTTCCAGCTAAGAATGAAACAATGAGGTTTGGGTTTGCTTTCAAATTGTCTGCATTCATGTGTGTGTGAGCTTGTCTGCAGGCTACCTATGAAACCCTGGTCCTGCTGCTGGTGTAGTTCTCCTTTCCCTCCCTCCCTCTGCTTTCTCTTGTTTGTACCCGGGAAAAAACCTGCAGGGAGGGAGGCAAAGCAGAACCACAGCATTTTCAGTTTGCACCAGGTGTAAATGACAGGTGCAAGACGCTCACCTTCGGGGTGCTCATGCTGTAACACACTGTCAGTCAGAAAGTATTGGCACAGGAAACCATTAAAGCAGGGTATTCCCTATGGAAGCCAAAAATCAGTGTCAGGCAATCCAGGCCAGAGACAGGAACTGACCCTCCAATGTGCCATCAGCTTTCAGGCAGTGAAGGGGAGTTGGGTGTCTCCACATCATCCCATAATTAATTCTGGATTTTCCACGTTCCGCTGCTATGTGTCCCCACTCCTGGTGTCACGTACTCTTTCCCAGCAATGATTTAGATATTAAACCAGGTAAAATTAATCTCTGCATTTGCTCTCTTCCCTAAAAAGCATATGAGGATGTCACAGTTCAGACAGCTCTCCTTCCCAAATCCCTCTAGGCTTAAAGTATAAAAAAGAAGAAAGGATCCACAGAATTCAGGTCCACACCCAGGTTCAAGCCCCATATCAAGGGTTCTGAAGGAAAAAAACGAAAATAAGAAGGAATCTGGAATACCTTTAGAGCATTATTTTGCAATTGCCCTGCCTTAGCAGCCATCCAAGCCTGGCTCTGTCTGCCTTTCTGAAGGGATCTAGGTCCACAATTTAAAAATCAATTTACATATTTATTAACTCCAGTAAATAGATGTAAATGACCCTGAAAGTTATTGCTCATGAGCTTTTCTCCTGAAGGCAAACATTTCACTGAGACCCTTTGGTCTGGAAGGATGGGGGGGGGGCTGTACTGGAAGGGGCATGGAGAAGGATATTGTGAGGAAAAAATCCCTTTCACCCTGTTTGCATGCTATGTGAAAAAGCACCCCAGCTCCCCCTTTGCCTGCGTCCTTTTTAATTACAGGCGTTTGGGAGGACAGGCACCCAGCGCTCTGCAGAAGGGCAGAGCCTGGGAAAGCTTTCTCCCGTTCACGTCTGGCTGCCTCCGTGTGTGAGCAGGGGCAGCGGTCCCGGGAGAGGAGGCTGCCTGGAATGCCGGGGTCGCTGGGAGACCTCGGCCGTGCCGCCTCTGCCTCCTGCATAACACACATACCCACACCCGAGCCGGCAGCCAGAGGCACTCCGGGCTTTTTTCCTCTCTCTGTTTGCAGCTGGTCTATTTGATCTCTGTGTGCCTGGGCTGTTTGCTGCTGGGAGCGCCTTGCCGCGATCAAAACCTCATTATCTCCGGCGATGCCGCCGCGTTCCGTATCGGAGAAGGGCAGTGGAGTAGAGCAGCGGGCAGCCGCGGGGCTGGGCAGGCAACAAAGGCGGCGATGACCTCGCTGCGGTGTGTTTGGACTGATTCAGGGAGGGGACTGAGCATCGCTCGGCTTGGGATGGGTGAGGATGCCTTCAGCAGCTACTCCCTCTGCTGCTGGGCAGCTCGAGCAGTGCCACATCCCCGTGCAAGGCAGACATCAGAGGGGACACGGCTGCGCTCATCTGTGTGGCTCCTGCAGGGCTTCAGCAGCGCGGATGTTGCAATTCCCACTTGCAGCTTGCGTCCGCGCTGCTCATATACAGCCGGAGCTGCAGGAAGGGATGCCCAGGAGAGCTGGGAGATCGAGGGCCAGACCTCTGACTTGCTGGGTACTCCATCCAGTGCCATGGCAGCCTTTTCTCGGCTGCTGGGCGCGGTCTGTTTCCTCTGCATGGGGTCATGTTCCCGCAACATCCCTTCAGAGGTGGGAGGTGGCTGGTCGGTGGCAGCGGCCCTCTGGGAGACTCAAGGCCACTCACCAAGCAACCTGGCAAGCCATTTCCTTGTCCTCCTGGCATATGAACAGCTCTCAGGTGAAACAACACCTCCACACAACCTATTACACCTTCTGCTTCTCAACCTGTTTCTCAGGCTGCAGCTTTGCTCCGTGCTTTTCTTGCACTGCCTGTTGTCCAGGGCAAAAATTCCCAACCCTACCGTCACCACTGCTCTGTATTTCCAGCAGTTTTCTTTGCTCGGTGGCTTTTGCTCTGGTATCAGCTCTTCTGGCTGCATGTGCTTCCTGTTGTCCACTGCCCTCTCTCTTTTCCTGTAGCTGTTCTACTCCCTCATCCATCCTCAGGACAACAGTGGAAGTCACATTTCCAGACATCACCCAGCCCTTAACTGGGTGGTGGGATGAGTGGAGAACGTGGAGATGTGAGGAGTCCTCAGGAGCACCACTGCAGTTTGTGTGATTGAAGAGCAGGATGGACTCAGTGGGACGGGACAAGGGGAAGCCATCAGTCAAGGCAGATCATTTTGGGGGCCAGACGTGTTCTGGGGTTTTGTCACAGCCCCTACCCCTCATCCTCATGTGGTTTGAACCAAAGTTTGGGAGGGAAGTCTGCTAAGAGCACAGATGGGGAAATGTGCTCAGGAGGCTCCAGTTCCTGATGTTGGTCTTCTTTGGAAAAGTTTATTCCCAGCCAGGCTCACTCTTAGGCTGCAGCTCACACGCTGATACTTTCATACTCACTGCTGACGTTTCTTCATGCACTGTTTTCTCCTTCCTTGTCCTGTATTCTTTTTACCTATTGAAATTATAAACACTTTAAAACTAAAAATATACATTTTTTTCCTTTTGTCAGATTATGACACACATACTTCTGCTGATGCATTACTTGGCACTCTGCCAAGCAAAACCGGTGAAAGGAAACATAATAGAAAATGAGTTTTGAGAATCAGAGTAAGTGTTTGTTAAGCTTATTTTTATTATTATTATTGTGGGAAATAGTAGCTTAAGTTGACTTTTTGTGTGAGAATGTTTTAGCTGACTTTGAACGTAGCATAATTGGTTTACACCAATCTGTTCAACATGTGGCCTCTCTTGCATGAATCACTTTTTACCCGTGGCTAAAGTGAAGAAAACTGGCTGCTGTAAGCAAATGACGTGTATTGCTGAATTTTAAAACTCCCTAGCAAAGCACCACTTAGAACCTGTCAGAACATATATGGACACAGCTGTACAACCCATAACCCCTCCGAGCATGCAGGAGACCAGCTTTTCCAGTTGACCTTTAGTGTCACAACTGTGAAACAAATCCTCTGCTTTCCTGATACCATTGGTGGTATTAGCAGTGGCAACAGCTTTATCTTTTACTCTGGCACACAGAAAGCCCTGAAAACAGGTATAAAACCAGGTCAGCATGACATTACTCCTGATGGAGCCAGCCAGAAACATCTGTAGGGTTTTGATGGGTGAGTTTTTGAAAAGCAAACTGCAAGCCATGAACTATGCACAGGTAACAGCTCTAGAGCTTGAAGATCAACCAGCATGGAGGTTACTCACCAAATTTCTGTCTTGTTTGAGGGTAGTGACAGCAGTAACACGTCAGGTAAAATGTATTTGCTTCCCCTTTGTTTGGAAAGCAGAGCCAAGAAGGCAGCTCTATAGCTGAGCAGCGTCCTGCAGCAGTGTGTGAAACAAGTTACCTGTCAGCAGACACGTCAGTCATCTGTCAGCAGACCCGTCCCAGGGATTTGTCACAGGTTTCATTGCTTGCTCTCTTCGTGCTGGTGAATTACAGGCCTTGCAGGTCACAGTGGGAGCCAGTCCTCACTCCAAGCTCGTATCACACGAGATACAAGTTAGTAAGATTTGGATGAATAATCTGTGCTCTGAAAAATCCCCTTGACACCAAGAAACTGGCGGAGATGGCACGGCTTGGTTTTTGATTTAACCATTTCATTCCCCTTGCCATTCAAGGCCCAAGATCAACTTTGTTCCAGTCAACCATTTTAACATTAACTACTTTTACTCCCTTCTTTCTCACTTCACTGATAAAGCTTCGAGAGCTACAGAACCATCAGCATTACAGGAATGAATCCATACACCTTAAGAAATGACAAGCAAGAGAAAACAATAAAGGCTGCTCATCCTCTTTTGGATGATTCCTCGTGCTGCTCTGAGAGCACACATCCCATGGGGTTTGCTTTTGCTCCTGCAGGTGAAAGAGGGAGTAGGACTGGGCTCTGAGTCAATTTGCTCCATGAAGCTGTGCAGCCCCCTTAGCTCTCAGCAATGAAGATTATTATTTTTCTTGCATTTCAGAACATGTTCGCATTTGGACCAGGAAAATGTACAGTTTCCATCCTGCCAATGAGCTCTGCAGGAAGAGATGCCCAGGGAATTAGCTCAGGCACTTACCTGGCTTGGGACTGCTTTTTAAAAAGCAGAATGGGTTAAATGCAAATTAGAAATGACCAATTTGAAGACTGTCTTGAGGAAAAAAAACCAGTCTTAAATGAGGCAGTCAACAACAGAATGAAGGCTTTGGCATTTTTGTTAATTTCCAGGACCAACCCATGATTCCCTCCATTGACTGGAACTCAGCCAAGTGTCCCTCCTGAATGTGTGCATCCTGCAAATGCAGAGTGCAATAATGTGGCCATCTAAAACCTCTTAGCTGCCACAACCCAGCAGAGCCCATCCCAACAGCTTTCCCCCAACATTTTCCCTTTGCTACCACACACCCGAAGTAACAGGTAAATTATTGCGTGAGAGGTGCCACTGAGCTCATTTCCATGGAACTTCCTGGGATAGTGGGACTAAACAAAATAAGCTTTGGCTACACAAAGTCTGATCCCCTCCAGAGACACTGTTTTTGTGTCAGAGCACACCCATGGAGGATGATTATTTTGATACAGAACTCCACGTGCTTTGTTATCAGTATTAGCGGGAACAGAGGATGCACATGAGAGCTGCTGGAATCAGGGCAGCGGGATGGGAATGACACATAACGAAGGGAAAACTCCCTGCCCAGGGAATTCAGACAGTGCTGTGCAGTCACTGCTGTGCTATTTGCCACGTGCTATATCCAGTCACAAAATATTCCACTCAGTCAGAGACACGGCCAGAAAAAGCCCTGCGAACCCCAAAGTCTTGGAGTCTTATAATAACCCCCAGAGCACACCCTCCTCCACAAAAGGAGCCCAGCAATGCTCCCAGTGACCTGCCAGGGACACACTGCATGCAACTTGTTCTGTATTTTAAGAGCCAGGCAAAAATCACAGGGGCTGGTTTCAGTGCCTTCATGGCCATCTAGCATTGCTCTGGAACAGGGAAACAAATATTTTTGGTTCCCCTCATGAGATTTCACAATGCTGGAATGAGCTGTTACAAAACTATCTGGAGTTTTCAGAGTATCCATTTATTTCAGTGGTTGAAAACTAAATTTGGACACCAGTATTGGGTGAAAAAGGATTCTACCATGGAAAAAAAAAAATCCTTTCAAAATTAATCTGCCTTCTTTCCACCCCCCTCCCCTAATTTCCACTAATTAATTGGCAAATTTATATTCCTGAGAGCTGCTGGACCAACACAGTGGGAAGCTACTTGTCACTTGAAGTTCAAATGCAGGATTTCAGGAAAAGGAAAAAGCATTTGAGTCTTTATGAGCATTTCTTGGATTGGAAGACAAAGTAACATAATAATGGTACAGGAGTTGTTACTGTAAAATGCCACTTCTATTACCCACAACACCATACATATCATCACTATCATTCTCATTATGATTATTTTTCTGGGAAAAAGAAAATCATTCTAAGACTTCAGTCCCAATCAAACCACAAACAGGATGGAACAAATCAGCTGCTGGCTGACTTGCAGAAGGAGGGCAGCTGAAGCTGGTCAAGATATCGTGCCAGGACCTCTGGAACTAGAGCTCTGTGTCAAACCAGGGCCAGCCTTGGAGAGATGAGACCAATCCTGAAGATTCTGTCAGGTGAAGGACCCCAGGGAAGGTGGATGTTTGTTGGTGTGGGCTTAGGCTAAGAGGGTGGATGGAAATCCTGGCTCAGAACCCTTTTTTGGGGAGCGATGGACTGTGGCCCCAGGAAAGATCCCGCTGGCTGCGGACTGGAAGGTGTTGGAGGGAGCAGGAGGCAGGGAGCCCTCAGAGCTACCCTGGTTGTTTGCCTGGAAATCCCCCCTGAAGTGCTGCCAGAATGATTCGATAAAATGTTACTTTTGCTGGCGGTGCCTGTTTTCGCAATGAGTACTGAAGAGGCAAGAAGTGTGATCCTTAACAACAGCACGGGGATGTGCTACACCCACAGTCAGGGCTCACCTTTTCCTTTCCCTCTGAAGCTTCCCTGCTCTTTCTCACGCTGGCTGGGACCACTGCTGAAAAATTGGGAAGAGGGAGGAGAGAGGGGAGAAGAGCTGTGCCAGCAAGTGTTGTTATACAATATATTTTGGCAGAGCTCAGAAAGTTTCCCTCCACCCCTCTCTCTCACCACAGTAGTTTATCTAAACTGCAGCAGGCAAATTAAGGAGTGTATATCCAAAAAACTGCCCCCAAACTCCCTCCTGTACCAGCTTTGGTGCACGTGCAATCATAATTCAGACCCATGGGAACACACCTCACACACGCTGTTGTAGATTATTATTCAGCAGCAGCAAATTCCCACTGTTTTTCACCAAGCCTGAGGGATGGTTTGCAACCCATTCTCAATTCTCCTGGTGCTTCCAACTCAACATGGGCACAGGCTGCAGGGTCAGCTCCCAAATAAAAGGGATCATGATTTGATCATGTTGGCAAAGTGGCTTTGGGAACTCTTTTCTTCCCTTTTGGGAATGCCCTGCTGCGGTGCTACTCCTGCACCACCAGCACCAAACTCATTTATGACCAAGTTGCATATTACTGTAAGTTAAATATAACTATAATTTGCATAATATTGTAAGTTACATATTTCTAAAGCTTCTGTGACAATCAGGGATAAGGGAATGACCTTTCCATCACCTGCAGAGGAGAAAATGCAGAACACCTTTGCTCAAGGGCTATCCTACACTGCTGAAGGAGCTGCAACACCTCAGCAGAAAGCTCACAAAGAAATCTGCCAGACACATTTAAAGAGCAATTTGGAATCACCAAACCCCGAGCAAATATATCTCGCTGTTGTTACAGCATAAATATAATTACTGCTATTATTAGTAGCAGCAATAGTCACTATTAAGGTTATTATTAGCCATAATTTTTACTGTGGTACCACTAAGGAATTCCCTCCGAAGACCAGGGTGCCATTGCAGCACGCTCTGTGTCACTGTTACCATGACAGTTTTGCTCTGTTTGCCGGTGTGTTTTGGCTAGAGAGCCAGCTGTGCTCCAAGTTGCTGAGCAATAAATCCCAAACCAAATTCAGGACCAGATTTCTGCCCCAAGTCTCAATCCTGCGACTTGCCGTGGAGGCTGCTCTGAAACTCTGCCTGAGTCCACCAAGTGGCTCTGCAAAAACACCACTCCTACCAAAACTAGGGGCTCTCAAGTCAAGTTTTTGAAAATATATGTTGCAGGGAAGTGCAGGAGGTGCTGCTGGTGAGATTGACACTAGAGAGAGTTATTGGTGGGAAACAAGGAAGATGAGAATTACTTCTTTGCAGTACAAGCAAATAGAAGCACGTTATATCAAGCAAAAGGTATTTAGCTAAGCAGGACGAGACAAACTTTGTGAAATGTTACACAAATACAGGTGAGATTTCCCTGACAGGTTGTCTCAAGAGATCCATGAACTGTTGTCCTGGCTCTCAGCTTGATGCTGAATGTACTAATTTTGTTAATCCTTCCAAGACGACTCAGTCGTTTGACTTTTCTGTCTTGTGGCAACATGTGAAATTGGTCACTGCACAAAGAGTGAATTTCATTGCAGGTTCACTCACAGGCTATGCCCCCCCTTAAGATTTCCACAGGCTTCTGGGCAGAGGTACATGCCATACACTGAGCCAAAAGTGCAGCAGAGGTGTGTGGGGTGCCCTCAGCTGCTCACAGAGACCGCGGAGGGAGGTTCAGCTGCCCCAGGACCATGGGGTGACACAATCCTCCTGTCACCAGGGCTGCAATCCATTAGCATCCACGGGTAAAGCCACGGTATGTGAACTAATGGTCCCAAACCATTACCTACGGGGTTGAAATCCTTATCACAAAAGCACCAGGGGTTGTGATTTGCATCTCTCCAAGTGTGGGTTCAGTAACTTCTCCATCTGTCATCACCAGTAATCTCCTGTGTAATCTTCCTCGTACCTCTGTGCCACCAACATCCCCACTATAGGTGTTGTGTTTTCTGATGGTCCACTTAGCACATTCAGAGCTCTTCCATGCTCCGAGCATTGTTTGATGATGTCTTTTAGGGCTAAGATCTGATCAGTGTTTGTACATCCTCTTCTGAAGCTGAACCGACTCGTCCTTAAGCCTGCCATTCAGCTGCGCCTGCTTTCTTGTCCACAGGCACTCAAGCAGATGTATCCTCAAACACAGCAAACAGGCTAATGCCTCTTGAGTCTTATATCCCTTCCTGCCACCTCCTTGTCTTTTTCCTTGGCGTGTTGTAAGCACAGCTGAACTCCAGGGACGAGCCCTTCCGCAGCTTCAAAGAGCCCCGGCAATACCTGGCACTGTCCCAGGGGTGGCACCTTTGTCGTCAGCACAGCCAGGAGGGTGCAGGGCCATGAGTCACTTCATGGCTTTTGGTCTCACTCCATGGCACCCATGCTGGCTGGCTTTTCTTGTTTAAAATTTCCCGGCATGTTTTAGCAATGCTCTTTCCAACAGGTTTCCACTCTCACTTCTCACCTAAAATCCTGCCTTTTTCTGTGTCCCCTGTCAATAGAATCAACTTCTGAGCGATGAACCATCCTGCCAGCTTTCTGACTGTTCGTGTGGAGCCATGTGAGTTTGTGACCCGCTGCGTGTGTCCCTCACCTGCCAAAACACAGCTTCAGAGATCTCTCTCTGAAAGGACCTGTTTAGAAATACAGGTGAATTAAAAGCACAGATCGAATTTGGTGTTAGGTTCTAATTTAACACATACTCAGCCTTTATTCAGGCTAATCACAAAACCAATCTCTCTTCAGGCTAAACTCTTTACGTTGAGGGGACTTTTGTCTTTGACTAGATTTTATCTGATTAAATATTGACAAAGGTGATACAGGCAGACAAAATGGTACATTTATTTAAAAGATGATGAGCATTCAGACTTACCTGTGTAGTGAGAACAGCAAGGCTTGGTCTCCTTCCTCGGGCATCTTGGTAACAACTTTCTGAGAACTCTCTCCATCATTGCCAGAAGGCTCTCACAGCTCACAGATGTCGTGGCCAAACTCCTGAGAGAGGCTGAAATTAAATCAGTTCTTCCTGAAACAAGTGTTCAGTCCCTTCTTGTGCCACTGTTACTACAAAAAAAAAAAAAAAAAAAAAAAAAAAAAAGCTACAGAGGAAAACAATTCTCTAATATTTCTGTGTTGTTTGAACACTGCAGACACAGGGTGAGGCACACAAAATCCTGCGGTGTGAGGCACTGCTCAGAACAGCTCACAGGCTTGCTTGGTGCTGATGTAAAACAGCCTTTTCACACATTTTTAACACATCAGTACTGGTGATGGCAAAAGCAAACCCATTACAGATAAATAAATACAGAAGATAATAATGCCGATCAAAAATAGTCACAAGTCAGTGTTCACGCCTTGGCATTTTAATGCTTGAATGTGTATTTTGTAAAAGCAAAGAAAAAATTAAAATATATAAATATAAAATATAAATATATATATATATTAAAATATATAAATATATAAATATATAAATATATATAAAGAAAAAAAAAATATATTTCACTTGTAAATGATTTATATCATGTGGAGTAAAAATATCTCAGGACCATGAGGAAAAATTTGTGATGTTTTAATATTTTATTTCAGCTGGAAATCAGTGTAACGATTACGGCTCCCAGCTCAGGTTCCAGGGAGGCATCTTTCTTCCACTGCATTTTTCTCTGTCCCTCCTATGCCAACTCTTATAAAACAAGATACCACAGGATTTAATTCTAAAAATCTAATATTACTGCCTTGTGGTGAAGTGAATACTACAGATTCCTTCTTGACAATACTGTCTCGTGGGATTCCTGCGTGGTAACAGAATCTCTTGGGATTCCTGTCTGGGAACCGTATCTCACTGGATTTTGGTAGTATTTCTCCCATTGGATAACCCCAGCCCCACCAAATAAGCAGTCATAAACCTCACACTCTCTTTATTTTACATGACATTATTTCACTAATACCAGATCTTGTTTGTTTGTTTGTTTGTTTTTTCACCACTTTTTCACTAAATTGGAATCAGGGCTCCAAGAGAAATGAGTATGATGGAATATTTTGTTTGTTGGACAAGAACAATGTGAAGGTATTCCTTTAAAGAAGCAATAATTGGGACACTTCATGGCTTCATTGCACTTAGTCTTTGGCCATACATGGGCTAGAAAACTTTCTGTTGTTCTGAAAGTGAGCTATGGTGAGAGTTCTTCCCCTTCATGCCTGTGAGAGAAACCACAGCTACATAGTTTCAGAAGGAATACGCTGAGCAGTTCTTGAGAGAGGGTTTCGGCTCAATCACGAAGCAGCAACCCAGCCTTTCTGTCCTGAGTCCCTCTCTCCACCCAGTTGCTCACAGCAAGCTGACAGGGATAAAATCATTGCAACAAGTCCACAAACACACAGAATTTTGTTCTTACGGTCCTGCCTGGTGTTGCCAGACACTTCTGCAGCCTCTCACATGATGCAGGGCCATCCTGGGAAGTCAGACTGGGAAACTCTGCCAGGAGAATTGCCCATCTCACAGGGTTCAAACCTGTCCATCATCCTGCAACACCGAAAGTGGTTCAGGAGAGATCTGCTCTGGTTCGCCCTACAAGATTTTTGGGCTCAAAGGTTTTGTCTTGATCTTTCCTTTGGCTTATTTATTGTCTCTACTGGCCCACTTTTGAGAAGATGTGGTTGGGGGATCACCTCCAGGGAGGGATTGCTGCTGAGGTGGGGCCCAGCCTTGCTCAGGGGAGGGCAACTTCAGAACATTTTCCTTTTGCCACGATCCATCTCCTGGAGTACTCAGTCCCAAAAATATGGGTCAGATAAAACAGTGGTGGGCCCTGCAAAGAATTATTCAGCAGGATTTGTGTCACTGAGCTCTTGGATGTGCCAACAGACACCTGGGCAGGTCTTGACCAGGTGGCTTTAGCCGAGCTCTGACCAGCTGCACCTCTGGCTCAGTAAGAGGCAGAAAGTTTGAAACCCAGATGCTACCAAGGCTTGAAGCCCAGTGAAGGTGCCTGAAGAACACAAATGTCACAGATGAAAGAAGGTAAACAGGCAACACCTTCTATTAAAGCTCTGCATCTCCTGCCACGCTTTCAAACAAAAAAATGGACATATGCCATTTTTCCTTTTCACAGCTGTCTTTCTGTCCAAATATAACGCTCACAACTCCAGGACTTACAGCTGTTCCAAGCCCTTTTTTGAATCCAGACCATGCATCAACACCAGTTTTTCTTTGGTCCTGCCCAAGTCGTTGAATCTCATCGCACTTGGAGGTACAAGGAACTGTGATAACAATCCCTGACAACTTGATGTCATTTTTGAGAGGATCAACAAAGCTTATGAAGCACTTCCTGAAGGCAAAAAAAAAAAAAAAAAGTATGACTGACACACTCGATACCAGATCTGCCAAGACACCTTTATCCCTAAACCCTGCAATTTCCACAACACTTATCTGCCTGAAGTACCACTGGAGTTAGCAGGCAGGTGAGCAAGTGGAGGTCCTGGCTGGCACCTTGGCACCCCCTGCAGTGACTGAGAAGACTGTTCTGGCTGTTGCTGTAGGCTGGGATAACCAGGAATGGTGTCAGATCAGGAGCTGCATGTCTCCTCTGCTGCCTTTTAAGTCCCAGCTCTCTGCGTGGACAATGAACTGAGAAAACCGTGTTGGAGCGTAGGACAACAAAAACCTTTTAGCAGGGGGCTTTTGATGGTCTCTTAAGGGGCCATTCATGACTTTGTGGTGAGTCACCACCCCAAAAATACTGCCGGGGCTATTCATTCAGCGGGGCTAGCAGTGCAAGCTGGAAACAATCTAGGGAACTCTCATCTTCAGGTCAGTGGGGGCTGGCAGCACGGCCGCGCTCCGCCTGGGAACGAGGGGCGAGACGGGAAAGAGCACGGCTCCCAAATTGCTCTCGTGCATGCTGTGCCTGGGGACCAGCCCTGCAGGAAGGGAAGGGTTTATTCCATGCCCAGAAGCAGAGCTGTGGGTCCCTGTTTTGCTGCAATGGCTATTTTTCTGCTTGAGGAATGGTGAGGCTGGGAAAGGCTTTTGTAAAACCGGGACGAAAAGGAGCTCGGAGAGAGCTTGGGGGGAGATGCATGAAAATTCCTGCACTCTCACGCTGCTTGGAAAGGTCGGGGAGCAACTTTGGTGTTTATCCTGTGTATAGCCCACAGGACCTTCTTAGGGCCTGAAGCCCTCCTGCTACAAAAATAGGGGAGAATCCATAAAACCAGCAGCAGCATCTCACATATAGCACAGCTCCTTTCTTACGAGATGGGCAAGAAGCGAAATGCCTTAATTAGAAGTTCGCCGAGTTATTTTTTGTGTGTTGCAGCCAACAACACAGAACATGGGCTCCTGATGGAATACCAAGGCAGTAAATCAATGGAGGGTCTTTGCTACCGTTCATGAAATGCTCCAGCTGTGCTCCTAAGGATTATAATGTCAACAGAACCCTTGATTTGAATCACAGCCTTGCCTTCACTCAGGGGCCGTGTATTAGTCTTGAAAAGCAGACAGAGTTTCATCGCTCAGGGAAAGAAAAAAAAAACAACACAAAAAGGAGAATTGCTGAGCCGAAAATAAAATGGTGATACAGGGGAGGAACACTGCTGTGCAGCCGAAGGAGACACGTGGTGACTTTCAGTAAAAACCTCTAGAAACCTGAACTTAAGGATCTTTCTCCATGTTTGTTTAGGATAAATTGCACAAGTCAAATTTAGTTTTTCCCAATACATTTAGACAGTGCTTAGGCACCTGATTAAGTGCTCAGCTTGACCAAAAAGCCATTGCAGCAATGCCAGCTGATTTCAGTCAAGGAAATCCTTGACTGAAGTCCTTACTCAGAGTATGTTACGTGTCAGGAATCCCAGGAAACAAAAATGGATCATTTTAGACAGTGGTAAATTTGCCTGGAGAGCAAATACATTTGAATACCACTCGTGGTTATGCTTTTGCTTTAGGGCATGACGAAATAATCACAGAATCAGAATCACAAAATTCCCCGAATCTGTGGAGGCGGGGCCGTATTCCGTCAGGCTGGACTCGCAAAAGCTGTGTGAAAGGTGCAGTTTTGCCTTAGCAAAACACTTGAAGATTCCCAGGAATCTTTTGTCATTTAGCAGTTGTTCTCTCCCAACGATTATAATAAATCTTAACAACCCACGTGCAACCAGGCAAAAAAAAAAAAAAGAAAGAAAGAAAGAAAGAAAGAAAGAAAGAAAGAAAGAAAGAAAGAAAGAAAGAAAGAAAGAAAGAAAGAAAGAAAAAAAAAGCTGAAGGATTTTCTGATGATGACCTTGAAGTTGTTGACGAGGTCACAGGGGTAGTGTCATGCTGCAGTTTGCACATGTTCTTACTTTCTTATTCCTTCCTACAGGAATCAGCTGCTGCCAAAGTATACATGATACAAAGTAGAATCTTGATTATCCAAAGCTCAGTCATAGTCTCTGTTGCCTATAATACAGTTCTATCCCTGGCATTTATTGCTTACACTGAAAAGCATCTCAGTTATTCAAAACCTTGGTTACTCAGATTCAGTGGCTGAACCCATTAAATCAATTTACAATTAATTCACTTGGCTCAAAACCATTTCCCCTCTCTCAATTGTACTGAAGCTATGCAAAGATTTGCACAAAAAATCACTCAGGAAGGGAGAGACCTACCTTTGCTTGCAGTTGGAAGCAAAAAGGAGAAAGAATCTCACAGAGCCCCAGTAGTCCTGGAACTGTTGCCAGGTTTGTATCTTTGCAGGAGCAAGAAAACCTCCCCTCTGAAATGCAGAATTATTTGAAAATGCTGCCTTGCACTACCACTGAGATTGAAATACAACTGTTGGGTTGTAGAGCTGAGCAAATTCCTGAAATGTAATCCTGGTTCTACTGCCCCAGCTCCTGCACACTCATGGTACCCAGTGGGGATGGGAGCAGCCTTTTTTCTTGGCTTAGCATTTGGTTTATTTGGGTTTATTTTGGTTTATTTTGGTTCCTCACCAGCACACGTGGAGCCTGTGCAGATCTGTGCCAGCTCCTGCTCCCTCCAGCACCTGCAGGACTGCCCTGGGGCTCCTGCCCAGGCTGCCGTGAGGGGCTCCAAGAGCCTCGTCCCATCTGGGATAACATAAACTTCCCCTCCCATGGTGTCTCCAAGGACAAGAGCATGTGTGCCCCCAAAGCTGAAAACACGGGTTCCCATCCATTAAATACATCCCTGTTTGCCACCACCGTCTGGGCAAATAGGAAGCACGAGTCTGTTTCCGAAATAAGTGAAATCAAAGTGTCACACCGACAAGTGGATGATGCCATTGGTGTGAAAAGATGCATTTTGATAAAATGCTTTAGTCCTGGAAGAGTGTGCAGAATAAAAACCCACTGGCCTTCACCTGGCAGGGCTCTCCAAGGCAGTTTTCTAAACTGACTCTCTGTTTTTTCCCCACCTGTCCCTGCTTCTTTTCTTCTTTTTCCTCCATCAGTCTCATGGAGGAAACAGCACCACAAGAGCAGCTCAAGGTGTGAGAGTATTTTTCTTATCTCTCCTTGCTTTTTTTCTCTGTCCACGTCTCCTTTCCAATTCTGTTTTACCAGTGTTGCATGGAAGAGAGGCACAAAGTGTCTTTCAGCCTTTCCATAGCTTTTTTACCGAATACTTCACTAATTTCTAAAAAAGAATTAATTCTTCCTTTGCTTAACCATCATGTTCTTTACATGGAACACGACCTAGATTGTCTCCAAGATTTATCTCTTGTCTAACCCCTCTAAGGTCTTGTTAGACCTCTCTGACTCAGTTCTGAAGAGCTTTGTTTTGCCATCCTGGTCCCCCTCTGAAAGATAATAGAGAATCTTGGTTTTTCATGCCTATTTTTGAACACATTTCCAGTAAAACACTTGGAATACTGCTTCATTCTTCACTCAGAACCGGGGAGAGAAAGGGTTAATCTGATCCTGAGGGCTTTCTTTCCATATGCACTACTGAATACGGGTAACAGATACTCGGTGCAGACAGACTGTGGGACACAAATAAACTCAGTTTCTGCTGCTGTAGTTTTAGACCCATGTTGCCACGAAAAAATGTCTAAGGATTTAAGAATAATTGTCGGTTGGTTTCACGGTCTGAGCAGCACATGCCTGTGAGCCTGCGATGTCTGCAGCGTAAACCAGGCACGCAGGATCACACCACAGCTATGCTGTGCCCCGCAGTGTGGGTCACCTATCCTCTAGGGACACTCTCTCAGGAGACTTCTTTCAGAGGAGCTCGCTCCTGGCTCCATAAAACAACATTTGGGTGGCTTTTCCTCGTAGAAACACTAAAGGAAGGTGGAGCCGTGACCTGCTGTCAATTCTTTCTTAGTGAAGCATCTAAAGGCACTGAATTCTGGTCACACTTGGTGAATGAGCCCATTTCTCCCTCCAAAATTCATGCAAGGGGTAATTTGCAAAGATAAGGATTGGTTTAAGGAGAACTATTGGCTGGTTGTCACATATGATGTAGTTTTGTTTAGAATAATCAAACTTACATGAAGTACTTCCAACAGAAGTATGTTTCCAAACGAAAGAAAAAGGATATTTCCGAATGCAAAAGGCATCCCACTCAAAGTGTGAAATCTTGTGATATTTTGATGCTATCAGATCTAGTTTTCTCTCTTTCTTTCAAGACAAACTTTTGTAAACTAAGCAGCTGGTGCCAGAGATATTTCCAAGCCAGTAGAACTGCACATCCTACAGGGGCTGGGTCCTCCAGGAGCTCTGCAGCCACCCCCACCGTCCTGTGCTTCTTACATTTGCATTAGCACCAGGATGTCTCTAAATTCTCCTCACAGTTCTCCTCACTGTTCTTCACATCCACACATTTCAGCAATAAAGGCACCACAGCATTTAAGATTGACACTGTGGGGAAAAAAGATATATTTTCTTTGACCTGTAAAGCGAAGACCTTGAACAAAAAACCTGATGTTTTGTGGCCAAAAAGGGGATGCTCCCTGGATTTCAGAAAGGCTTCCCTCCTGCTATGCAATGGTGGCATCTAAACTATTGCAGGACTAAAACGGGACAGTTCTCTTCAAGCCTCTATATTTGGAGGTGGCCCGAGAATGCTCACAAAGGAGGACAGTTACCATCGACTGCTCTTTAATTATAGATCTGCTTGTTCACCTTCCCAGATCCTTCAAACCTTCCAAAAGGGAACAGGAGACATTTGAACTTGCAAACTTCAAAGGACTGTTTAAGATCGCTTCGAAAAGAAATAAAGATCAATCAGTTCAATAAATTTTCTCCCTGTGGAAAGCATTTTACCTCTGAAAATCCAAGAAGGAAGAGAGCAAATCTTTAATAGAAGAGGAGGCAGATATGTGGACTAAAGGACTGCTACCTTATCCAAGATATTCACTTTTGTTATATTAGTTCTCACAGGAGAACAAGTTTCCAAAATTTCCCTAGGGTTTCATACATATTTTAACACTCTTTTTCTCTCTGCTTTGCTAATTCATGCTGCTGAAATAAACTTTTCCAACAACATCCTTATGGGCAGTGCTCTTTTCTGAGCACACCCAAAAAGCAAGGGGCCTTCTGCTTACAAAAAAAAAATTATTTTGGCCTAAAATTGGAGGAAAATAAGTCAAACTCAAGTACAATTTTTATACCTAGATACTTATGCATCTGCTTTTATTCATGAAATATTTTGGGCTCCTATTCGTTCATATTTTAGAAGCTGGTCACTTCTTTTTGCTGTTGTTTCAATGGCCACAATAAAAAAGTGACATTTGCAGCTGGCAATGTTTCCTTCCCTGGGTCAGTTTGTCTTTAAGGGCTGTGTCCACATCACAGATGTGGGTGATAACATCCATTTCCCATCCCAGGTGCCTTCTTAGGCTGTTTACCAGCAAGTGAAGAACACGAGAAACAACCACGAAGGAGGTTTCTCATCTCCACACTTGCAGCTAAGCTTTTCCTGTGGGCAAATCAAGGAACTCAGCTTGGAAAAAATGCCTCTGGCAGCAGCTATGGGTTCCTATCCATGATCATTTTTTGAAATGTCATTAACAGAGCAGAGCAGAAACAATAATCCTTCAGTCCCTGGAGACCTGTACAGCAGAGGAGACCAGAAGCAACCAAGGGGTGATTGAAGACATTTCACATCCACTTGTTAAGCTCCAGAAGATGCAGGAATATCTGCCAGGATCTCGTTCATCAGGAGATACCCTTTGCAGTCCCCTGCTTTTGACAGGTTGGCATCTTTCCCCTCTGCCTTACATCTCCACAGAGAATCATGGAATAGTTTGGGCTGGAGAGGCTCCTTTGTTGGTGCATTTTCCTGCTAAAAGGTACTTCTTTTGCAGCCAGCAGAAAGATGCTGTACTCATTACCAATAAAAACATTTTGCATTCCAAGAAGGAGAAGGAGAAGAAGAAGAGCTGTCAATAGGGTCCCTCTGTGCACAGATTATTGTTTTGGTAAGACAGATCTCAACAGTTCCTCTCAAAATCTTTTTGGCAGAGAAATAAGCCGGTATCCTTTGGTTCTTAGACAACAATTCTGTACATCAACAATGCACAAACAGCTGTCCCAGCTGAAGGCCTCTCTTTACAAGGCCTTCAGCATGTCACTGGTAATTAATATTGAAATTAAAATGGAACCATTTTCAATTCCAGGAGCATAGAAGTAAGTGGAATCTCATTTGTTTGGGGCCCAATGGTGCAAATGTCTTTGCTGTATCAATATGGCAATCAGTGATTTCTCTATGACTAAACTTAGAAAGGTTTGGCTTAATTTGTCTCTATTCATTTTTGGAGACGTACATTGCAAAGCTCTCCTTTTTTTAGTGCTCTCCCTCAGCTTTTGAGGCCAGAAAAAGGATTCCTGATTTTTAATGTTATACTTTTTTTTTTTGGAGGAAAACTTCAAATTATTATGAGATACATGGGCATGTAAGTGTGAAGAATATTGTGCTTTATATCAGATGCAAATAAGCACTAAGATTCACAGCTTTCATTGTTGTTGGTAACAGCTTTATTTTCTGAGGTTATAATTTAGGTCTGAGGGAGATTTTGGACATCAGTGCTCAGTGGTGGCAGGGTGCTCAGGGGGAAGGTTTTCAATGCAACTCAAAGAGATTTTTTTGATATCTCATATATTGCCCTGCCTGGCTACAACTTTAATATATTTACTTCTCTGCCCTTCTGAATTCATATCTACAGATGAGGCTGTGAATCAAAGATTTCATGGTGAATATCAGAGTGTTGTAACAGCTTTGTTGTAGAGATTTTTTTTCACCCTGGACTGCTCTGGATGGGAGAAAACCTTCTGAAAGCTGGGGGTGTAACCACATCCTCGATTCAGACAATTATAAGAAACGCTTAAGCCTTGTCGACTGAATAGTTGAACTAACACCAGCCCCATTCCAGCACCAGGCCCATGCAGCCATCCAAAGGGAAGGCACGTGTGGCCAAAGGGATTTCTTTGCCCATTGTTTTCCAGAGGGTTGTGCATCTGTGGGAGAAAAGCAGAGAAGAAAGTGGAAATGTCAGGAAGTAAAGCAGGAAATCCAAGAGCTCACAAAAGGACTCGAAACAGGGAGGGTTTGGGGGCTGGTTAGAGCTGTTAAAGAGTATGAACAAAACATCCCCTCCAGCATGGTTTTCATGCTTGTGGTGACTGAGAAAAACAGATTTTGTACATTCTTTGTAATTAAATAAGATTACCTTGAGAAACGTCAGCAGGCCCTCTTCTGAATGCTGGGGGAGTAAGTGTGAAGCAGTTTCAAAATACAAATGGAGCTCACTGCTGTTCTTGCTGAGGCAAACAGGAAGCAGAAGAAGGCCTTGTAGAAACAAGTATCAGACCCCTAGAAAGTGGTGAAACAAGGAGCCAGAAATATGACAGAACTACCAGAATATAATCTCAGGATGGCAAATTAATGATGCTCAAAGAGAGCATCCATACTTAGAAAGTGGAGAGAAAAAAGGTGTGAGTCAATTTGGAAACAATTCCTGCTTTGTGACTTAGTTATTCGACATGGGGGAGCTATTCATGGTTCAAGCACAACTCTTGCTTTTTGCCAAGACGCAGCCACAGAAGTCCCAGTGCAATCACCAGAGGCTGGGATATTTTACATGAGGCTGTTGAACAGAGCTATGATGGGATAAAGCAAGGATTAAAGGAACTGAAAGATCTGCTTCAGACATAAATCAAGAAGTCCCAGACCAGGCTGTGTGTCTTCTGTCTGGAAGCAAGTAAATGAAAACTTTGCCAAAACTCCTGAATTCACTGTCCCCTGCCTCATGAAAAGACAATGACATTCAAGCCCAGTTCAAGTAATGTATCAATGACTGGGAAAGGAACAAAATATTTGCACTATTTCTACAATTTCTACAGAACATTGTTTTTCAAAAGTACAAAACTGTGAGGAAATGGTTTTACAAAGTGCTAGAATTGGCACCAATGGAAAGACTTTTACTGTGGGGAGGGGGTGAAGGAGATGAAGAAAAGGTACCTTGTGGAGTGTGGGAAAGAGATGGTGCAGAAGAGCAAGCTGAAAAGATAATTTTTGGAAGTACATACCCCAGCTGCTCAATTCTTCTTCATACCTGGCAGCTGGGCAGCTCTACTGAATGTGCAGTAAGTGATTTTAAGGGAGAAAACAGATGGTTAGTGCACCAGACTGTTAGGGTGGGCTGGAGAATTACTGATCCCAAGCTGAACAGCATGCGTGGTTTGTGAATGGAGAGACGTTGGAGGGGTTGGGAGAGGGAACTGCACTCCAAAATGCACAGCAGGAATCTGAACATTGAAAGGCAACTAATAATCAGCTTGAATTAAGTACAGCTAATCACTGAATCACAGACAGGCTGAGAGATGGGAGCTGTGGAGGGCATCTCACCCAAGCCCTGCCCTCAAGCAGGGTCATCTAGAGGAGGTAGCCCAGGAGAAGGCAGTTAATTTTGGTGAGCATCCTCTCCTGGCTCCAGGGTGAGAACAGCAATAGCTTTGTGCTCTGGAGTATGTGAAGTCTGCAGAAACTCTGCAGCCCCCAAAGGGGTAAAGTTTCCATCTTCCTCAAAAAAACACAAAAGAAAAAAATCCCAGTAACAGCCTGTACAATGGAAAGGTATAGATTCACTCAAGAACCTTTTAAAAGAGGAGACACATCTTGATGTTTTAATCCTGAGGAGAAAACAGCTCAAATCTCCTTCCTCTTGTAAGGTATCCTCTCTGGTTCTGGTCCAAAGAAATAAAACAGGATATAGAACACAACTGGGATCATTATCCTGAATAGGATTTCGGCCTGGCAGTGTCTGGGAACTGTGGAATTCAAGGTTGCTCAAAGAATATTAAGCAATGAATGTCTGTAATGAAAAGCATTTCAACAAGAACATTAATGTTTCTTAAAAGATAGGAAAAAAAAAAAAAAAGACAAATCCCAAAGCCATCTCCTTTGAGTTGCTGCAATGAGGCTGAGCAAAGAAAAATTCTAAGAATGTGGATGAAATTGTTTTAGGTTGATGTGAAAATCATCACTTACCTACAGTAGTTAAAATGCCATTGTATCCAGTCAGTTAATTATTTTTTTCTTTTGTCTCCCCTCTCCTTTCTTTTTCAGTGTTAGTATTTTAGACCTTGTTGGGATGAAAACTAACACTGAAATAAGGATATTAGTTCATTAGTTAAGCTTAACTTCATTGCTGTTTCCTATGGGAAAGTGGTTAAAACAATATTCCTACAAGAGTGAAACACAGCTCAAAACCAAGGCAGGAGTAAGCAGGTGTTTTGTAATTAGTGATATTCCTGTATCACCCACAGCAATTACCTGCTGGTCCTTTAGGGCAGGGAGTTGGGCCATCTGGAAAAGAGGCAGGAGAAAAGAATGAGAGGAAAATTTGCTAAGAGCAGGGGTAGAGCAAGGCAAGGGATACAGCCAGCACAAACACTTGCCCTTGAGCAAAGCTGGGAGTGAAGGGTAAACGTTTGGTAGGAAATGGACTTGGAGCAGGGGTGAAGATGCATCTTTGTGCCATGGGAAACAGGAGTTTGTTCGTTTTCTGTAGACCAGCAGGACTGTATCAAAAATACCTGGAGCAGCCAGTAGCCATTAACTTTACAACAGCAATTTTAGGGGAGAGAGAGTGAGAATGGATCTTGGTTTTGTTACAATTTGAGGCGAAGTCGATCTGAAAGCGGCGAAAATAAATATTCTTCATTTATTTATTTAGAAATTAAACATGAGGGAAACCATCTCTTTTAACCTTCAGCTGTATGTGATCTTTCCTTGCCAGCCGGGTTTTGCTGACACTTTCCTTGCCTTGCATTTTGTTCCTGGAGCTGGAGAGCTGGGAGGGCTCCCTGCATCCCCCTTTCCTGCCCAGTCAGCTCCTGCCTCTGGTGGGAAGTGAAGCTGGGAATTGAGATAGGGGAGCTGGCAGAGCCAGCAAGGTGTCTCCAAAGCACCCCTGATGCCAAGGAGGCAAAACTTAATCTTCTGCCCTGATACAAGCAACTTTCAGAAGGCATCCCTGGATCTGGCAGCATTTTGGGCCTTGTGTGGCTCACAGGAGAGCAAGCAAACAGAAAATCTGAATTCTTCTGTTTCTTTTTCCTTCTCTGTGTTTCCTCCTTGCACAGCGGCTCCTGACATGAGACTGCCTGATTAACTCTGTGAAGATCCTAGCAATATTTTCGGTTCTTTTGTAAAAGCAGGAAAATTTGGGAACATGGGTCATGGTTTCCCGCACTCTTCTTTAAACCTAGGTCTATTCTGTGTGCACCATTATTTAATGTATGTCCTTCAAGGGTTTTTTCACATTATTTCAGTATAAACGGGAACAGAGATCAAGGAACTTTGACTTTCTTATTCAAACATAATTTCCTCCTTTGTTAGACTATTGCAGAAAAGATACAAGGGTGGAAGGAATGGAGCACAAAGAACACCTTTCTGGTTTTACCTTTATAGGGATGTAAGCAGTGCTAAACCTAGGCTTGGTCACCTCATACTGTGGACTCATCTTACTCCTCCCCCTCATGGATTTCACCTCCCAGCGAATGGAAGGTTTTTCACTATCTAGTTTTAAATGAGCACATTTAAATGAGCACATTCAACAGCAGCCCACAAAAAGGCCTTTTTTCTCCTCAATATGACCAGGAATGGGATTCACACTTGTTTGTTTCTATGTAATGTCAGATTTAACTTACAGATCTTCTGTTAAATTCAGATGGAGCATTTCTTTCAGTGCAGTCTTTCTTTGCTCCAGCTCTCCACTATCAGGGCCTAATTCTGGGAAATGAAGAGCACAAGGCCAAACCTCACTGAAATGACCATTATTTGTGCTTGTCAAGCACATCTCAGTTTCTGTACTACTCTGTCATCTCCTGGATGCCAAGAGAAATGTTTAAAGCTTAACTCCTTGCTCAAAATTGAATCTGTGGTGTGGAATCTCCTCAGCTTTGCAGAAGTTAACTTCCAGAATCACAGCAGAAAAATAACAGAAACCAGGTATGGCTTGGGTTGGAAGGGACCTTAAAGCTCATCCCATTCCACCCCCTGCCTTGGGCAGGGACACCTCCCACTACCCTGGGTTGCTCCAAGTTCCATCCAGCCTGGCCTTGAATGCTCCCAGGGATGGGGCAGCCGCAGCTTCTCTGGGCACCCTGTGCCAGGCCCTCCCCACCCTTACAGGGAACAATTCCTTCCCAATATCCAGCCTGAGCCTACTCTCTTTCACCTCACCTTTGAGCCCTATTCTAAGAGAGAATTCATCAGCTGGTAAACAGATTTATACTGCCAAAGCCTGACCAATGCCAATGCCACTCTACCAACATTCATTTATTTAAACAACAACGTCAGGCATCTCGGAGATTTAGTTTCACAAAATCAAGGATAATCTTGTGATGTGTAGGTCTACTAAAGTGTTTGAAGTAGTTGACAATCTTACTTCTCTTGGACAGTCTTGGAAAAAGTACGATTGGTAACAGCTGGTCTTAAAATAAAAATAAATATATGTAAATTAAAACAAAACAAAACAAAACACCGGTTTTCTAACTTCTGCACTATGTAAAAATAAGAATGTAGCCTCTTATGGCCAGAAGAGCCATGAAAGTGCTATACCTTCTCTGTGGACATAAATCTGGTAAGTGTAAAATATCCACGTGCTCTGGGAGGGCAGCATCACTGAGATAATAGCCTATGGCAAGCTAGAATGAAAATACTTGAAATAAAAATTATACCTTTTTTTTTTTTTTTATAAAGAAAAGAAAACATGAAAATCATTGACAAAATTATTACACCCAGCTAATTTACCTTTGAGTGTGCCTCAGCTTATCTCTCATCTCTTTCCCCACAGGGAACAGTCCTACAACAGCTAAAAGCAAGCGATGTGGTTTTGGGTTCTAGAACACAGCGTATAAAACCTGTCCGTGTGTTAATGCCTCTCGTACAATCACAGCTGTTAGTTTTTTTAGTAGCATCTTGAAGGCTCTCAGTCCCTCCCATCCCCAACACGAGCTCCCCCCACCCCGTCAGTGTCCTCTCCTTCTGCGCTGGTTCTTGCTCGGGGCCTTCAGGAGACTCTCCCGGTATTTCACGTTCGTGTGGAACAGCCGGACCATTTCATGGTCTTTGTTATCCAACACTCTGGGCAGAAAGAGAGAGGATTTCTGTGTCCTGCGGGTCTTAAAGCCCCTCCTGGGTCGTCCCTTGCCATTGATTGAGACGTACCAGAGTCTCTCAGCGCTGGCTTTGCGCTTGGTGCCGGCCCTGCTGGGGACAGTCCGGTACAGACGGGAGGCGTAGGTGTTGTAACCCAGCTCGTGGATCCTCTCCACGAACTCACACTCAGAGTTGTAGTTCTCCTGCAAAGGAAACGCAACAAAATCTGAAACAAGACACAGTTTTAGGACAAGGACAGCATCACACTTGGGAAGAAAACCTTGGGCTGGGGCTACAAAAGGCAGGAGGGAAGCGCTGAGCCTGAACAAGGTGCTCCCTGGCAGCAGTGTGAGCACACTCTGTGCATCAGAGACCCCAGGAAGAGGCCCCAAAACCAAACTGAAAACAAAAAAATGACACGTAAATAGGAGTGAATAGCTCTGCTGATTGTTCAGCAGTAATTTTTTTTGGTGCTTATGAGTTTAACACACCTGTGAACTGGACAGGTGATTTAATTGCTGCCTATCAACCTCTGCCATCTATAGAAAAGGCAGAATCCTACAGCGTAATGTAAAATGTGTCTCTTCAATTCTGTATTAGATACACTTGTAATCTGTTACATCCAGTCCATGATGGATATTTGAGCAGTAACCTGCACCTTTACGGAGCTTCTTTGTCAGAACAACAAAGCGAAAGCACGCTCTGCCTACCAGTGTGTTCCTCCAAAATGCCCGGCTGCTCCTTCATCACAAACCATAAGGCAGAACGTGCACCCATCCCAGGTGCTCACATCTCACATGATCTGTCCAAATTTGCCCCTTTTCACCTGCTCCTTGACTGAGAGACAGCTCTGCAAAAGCCTGGCACAAGGAACTGTCCCCCACTCCCTGGGAGCAGGAGAACCAGCACAAAGGACCTCCCACACTGTCCACCTTTCCTCAGCCCCAAACCCATCCTTGCTCTGCCTGTGGGATTAAGATTTCAGGATCTAACACGTGTGAAGCCCAGAGGCAGAAGGGAACTACCACCATGGTTTTATATTTTTCGTTGTCTGGAGGAGGTGGAAAGGGCACAGGTAGCCAGGCTGGGGCCAGAAAAGCCCTCAGACCCCACTAACAGCATGTCTTTAATGCTGTTCACTCCCCAGAAAGGCTGATGGGCGTGTAACAAGATTTTAAAAGACTCCACATGTCCCGGCTTCCCAGCTGTGAAACGGAAGCGCCCTTCCTTGCAAGGACAAGGTTTTCAGATGCTGTGGTGCTGGAGCCCACGCAGCCACCAGATGTAGGTGGATTTGTCCTGCTGCCTGCCTCCCTTCTGGCTGGGGGGGGAGGTTTATCACACAGGATAAATCTAGAGGATTATCACGATCTGCTAAGGGCACAAAGGAATCCTGCAGGCTCAACAAACCCATTTTGTTGACATGGGGAAATTGGTGAACCGAGGGATAACGGAGTTGTTCCAGTACGATTTCATAAAATGCTCCCTGAATTAGTCAGATTTTTGCAACAGGGGCTTTGCACAGGGTCTTGGGCCAGTGATATCAGTAAAGTTGTTGGACAGTTTTCTCCAGGCAAGCAAAGCCAGGAAGTTCCTCCTGAGCTGAGCCCTCACCCCTCTGCACTCCTGTGAAAAAAGCTGGAGTGGAATAGCTTTCCCTGGCTTGTTCCTCCAGCTCTGAAACACAGGTGTAAAACAGCCTCTCTCAAACTGCAGCTGGAGAGGACAAATTATCTTTTCAAGTTATACAGAAACCTTTCATGGCTGATATTCTTTGGCACGAGACAGATGAACAAACTTCAGGATGGCCTGATGCTCCTCACACCAGAAAGGGAAGTCCAGGAGAAAAGGAGTCTCAGAGCTATCCTGCTCCTGGCTTTCCTCCACTTTAGGAGAGGAGCTTTTTGCTCAGAATTTTTTTAGTCTTATTTTATTTCACTTTAAGTAATCTGAAGGAATAAACTCCAAACCTATTTTGAAGAAGAAAGAGAGAAAAATAAGAAAGAAATTGAAAAAATCATCCTTCCAAATAATTTCTTTGGGTCAGATGCTGGCTCTGAGCTGATGGAGGAGATCCACTGAGAAAGATACCCATTTCAATCAGAATATTAACCAGAAGCACAGAAGTGGACAGACTTAACTTTGGCAAGTAGAGCTACCATGCCCTCACTAGTCTTCATCTGTATTTAGCTTTGCCAAAATCGTTTTTGGTTTGGTTCTCTGCAGCAGCAAAGAACCTTCATCTTTACACACAAGCTCCTTAATCAGGGAGCATCACGTGAGAAATTGGGTCATAAACACTGCCAGAACACTCCTGAAAAGTGGAGTTAAATGTGTCAAGCTGGGGAGGCACGGAGCTGATTGTGTCACCTAGGCTGGGTTCTCATGGGAGAAGATCACATTGCTCAAGGGTATGCCCTGCTGCTCAAATCAGCAGAGGTACATCTAATGATTTCTAGGAGGGGGCAAATTTCACCTCAGCCAGATTTCTCCTCTCCAAACCTGCTTCCATGCCCCAGGATTCACGGGAGAACTGCCCACTTTGGCTGCCGTGCGGTAAGAGATCGCAAGATTGCCGGGATGTAATCAAGGACAATGGGAGAAATTCAAGTAGGGAGATAATGTGTATGGTACACGCTGACAAACGTGCCCTGGTGTGTCCCTGAGTGTGAAGAAGTCTAAGCTGAAGCATTTTATTCACTCAGGGGAAATACTGTCTGGGCTGAAAAGGCAAGGCTCCCACCTACATCAGTACACCCCAGATTTTATCTCACAGATCAGGGCAAAAAATTAGGTCAAAGGAGTAAAATAAGGTGTTTATTTTCACCTTTGTCTTCCTGCACCTTCTCCTTCTTGCTCTCTTTGCTATAGCCCTGCCTTTTAGTACCTGTAAATTGTTTCACTGCCCGCCCAAAAGCTCTGTGCAAAGGAACTCCCATCAGGAGGTTGCTTTCCTGTAGCATCAATGCTCAGTTACTTCTGGACATTCTTTATCTGACATGTGCCTGCCAGCATCCAAGATCCACATAAAATATGGGCGATTCTGCCATTCCACGTACCTGTGGCTGTCCAGGCAGTACGAAAGTAAGAACATGGCTTTTCCCCACTTTTAAGAACATACCGATTGGTTGCCTGTAAAAATTCCAGGCAAAAACCTCTTGTAACATCACTCTTCTCTGGAAATGTGGATTTGGAAGAAACCAGTGCTCCCCACTAGACCTGTTCACCCCACAGGAAATGACAGGCACATGCCGGACTTCAGCCAAACTTACTGATGCATAAAGCCTGCCCCTCTTGTTCATGGCCAGGTATCTGCCAGAGAACAGGCCCTTGATGGCAACGATTCCAACGTCCACAGCAGTTATTTCCAGAATGCCTAGAAACAGAATTAGGAGATGTGTTATTGCTCAGGTGTCATTTTTTGGAGATACATTTGCATGGCTGCTTACCTGAGGAGTGTGACCTCACAGTTACCACTAGCTCACAGAAAAATCAGTGCAATCATGTGAAATTATTATTATTATTATTATTATTAATATTATAAACAATACAAAGCAAGGATGATGCAGGAATTGTTCGAGACAAGGTGGACAATAAACCCCAAGATGTCTGATTGAGATTGAACTCTTTCAAAAATGAAAAAGATCTGACACTGAACTAGAGGTTCACTTAATCCTATATGTGTATAAAAAAGTTTAAATCCTCTTTAATGCTTAGGAACACAAGAGCTCTTGACTTATTGAAGCCAGTCACAAAGCCGCCCATTTCAGGACAAAGCCCGTGCTGAGGTCTCCAGAGGGTGAAACAGAGCGAGGCCGCTGCATTTTAGGGCCATGTACATAATCATGAAAGGGGCTTGTCATCTAGGAGGTCAGTGCAGCCCTCCAGACAGGACTGTATGACTGTCTGAGACAAATTAAAAGGGAGGAGATTTTCGGGCCGTCCAAGATGGGGTCCTGCAGCACGAGAAGTGTCCCAGGCAAGGCTGCTGCCCAAAAGTTTATGTCCAGACAAAGGTGCCAGGACTCTGATGGAGGCACCAATGGCTCGGAAGATGCTGCTGTATGTGCACGGCTCTCCATCAGGCTCGCTCAAACCCCGCTCTCAGCTCTCCAGCCACGGCCTAATGGCTCTGTACTTTCTATGACTGCTTGGAAGCAAGAGGAGACCCTGGCACCCGAACCCCCTGCTGCCTTTTGGAAAGCCTGAAGGCAGAGCCGGGGGGCTGTTCCCTGTGCAGAGCTGGATTGCTGGCCTGGGAGAGCTGGGCTGGGTTTGGCACAGCTGGTTTGAATCAGGCACCGGTTCGCTGCTGAAGGATGCCTCCTCCGGGCTGGGGCGGCGAGGGGGGGTTTCTCTAGGAAATAGTGGTTTTCCTTTATGGACTTCAGACAGATCCCTGAGGTCTCCCTATCTCTGTGTGCCATCACCAGGCGGGATTTACGCATCCTGGGGCGGCGGGGCCGGGGCGGAGGCCGGGCTGTGCCCGGGCTGGGTGCGGGGGCGCCGGGGGCTCCCCGGTGCTGAGCCCCGCTCTGCTGCCTCCTCCGCCCTCGCACAAACGCCCTCACTCCCGACATATCCGCTTTCATCTTAATTACCGCCGCTCCCCGGCACATGTCAAAGGGGACAGATGTGATTTAGCCGGTGGAGGCGCGACCCTCCCGCGGGAGCCAAGCTGGGACGGGACGGGGCAGATGCGGGCAGCCCCCAAGGGCTCCGGGATGGGCCCCGGGGAGGTGCTGGCCACCGGCTGCCCAGCGGGCCGGGCTGGGGCAGGGCTGGCGCGGCCAAGTGACAGCTCGGGCGGGCTGCGCGGGGCAGGGTCGCGGGCCCCGTCGGGGGAAACTTGGGGCTCGGGGGTCTCCTTCTGCCCCGGGGGGATCGCGACCCTCCGCCGGCGGTCGGCTCGCTCCCCGCACCCTGCAGGGCCGGCTCGGGAGCTCCCCGCCCGGTTCGAGGGCCGGGGGTGCTGCCAGCCCCCGGGGCAGGGGAGCTGCGCGTCCGGCGGAGCCAGCGGGGCGGCTCTCGGGACGCCGAGGCGACGGCAGGGGGCCAATGCCCCGACCCCGCGGGACGCCCCCGGTCCCTGCCGAGGAGCCCCAGCAGCCGTGCGGTGGCCCCAGCCCCGGGGCAGCGGCGGAGGCGGGAGCGGCTTCGCCACCGCCCCGTCCGCCCCGTCCAGCACTCGCTGCCCGCCGGAGCAGAGCGCGATTGGTGCGGGCGAGGGACCGCCGTGCCCGCACAGCCCGGCCCGGGGCCGCGGTGTGGGGCGAGGCGAGCCCGGTACTCACTGAAGGCGCTGTTCTTCTCCAGGGTGCCGTTGATCCTGCCGCTGGGGTGGATCTGGAGGTGGTACTTGGTGGCACAGTAGAGCTTCCTGCGCCGGGGAGCTCCCCCGAGGTGCTCGTAGACGCCGCCGCGTCCCCCCGCATCCCGGCGCGGCCGGGGGGCGCTCGGGGCGGCTCCGGCGGCCTCGGGCACGGCCGCGGCCCGCCCTGGGGACCAGGGCTCCTGCAACAGAGTCAGGAACAAGATCCAAATTATAACCATTGTGGCATGATGGCCGCAGCGCTTAGTCTGCTGGGGAGAGCGAGGCTCGCAGCGAGTGGCACCAGGGGTCCCATTAAAGCCGTCTTGCTAGCAGCACTCCGGAGATGCCGAGCGCACACTGCTTCGAGCCGTGCAGCATTGGCAAGATTTTATCAGCCTCGATCTGGCCCTTTTATCTGTCTCAGATTTACTTAAATCAATAGACATCGGCAAAGGCCACCGAAGAGTCCCAGCTGTTTGTGTTACACGGAGCTGCCGTGATCAGCCTCCTCCTTGGGTTTCCAGATAGACAGACGGCATGCGTGAGAGACAGGCAAGGAAGGAGGGAGGGAGGGAAGGAGGGAGGGAGCCGCTGAATTTCGGCAGGAGACTGTGGGGAAAATAGTTGACCGACGGAGCATAGAAATAAAAGCAGCTTCCTGCAACAATAGCCTGATCTGCGACCAATTGATACAGAGCAGAGGAGGCAAAAGGTATCAGTCTCGTGTGAACTCCCAGAGTGCAGCGTGGATAAAATTACACAGCATCTCTCTCTCTCTCTCCCTCCCGCCGCCGCGCACCCCGCACACCCCCGCACGGGGGCCGGCAGCGCGGAGCAGCCGCGGACCCTCCGCCGAGCGCCGCCGCCCCCCGCGCAGCCCCCGCGCTCCGGGGATTGGGGGGCGGTGATGCTGCCAGCGAACATCTTCGGGAGGTGGCTTTGGGAAGTGCGCGAGTTAAAGGCAGAGGAGCGAGGGAGGGGGTGAAGGTCCCGGCTCCCCGGGAGGCGATGGAGGGGAAGAAACACCCCCGTGGCTCGCACTGGGGATTTGCTCAGCGTGTGCGTAGCCCCCGCTCTGCCCCCGGCGAGGCGAGCAAACAGTTATTCCTAAATCAATCAGCTCGCGCTTAGAACTAATAGGCGTTATTTAGATAGAGCTTTCACGATTTAATCATTCCCAAATTGACTTAGACAAAGTAAGGCCCGGCGAGTGTTATGATATACATCCCTGAGTGCATTTGCAAGAAGTCGTAGCTAATCCTTTTCCTTAACTCCGGTGCCTGGAAAGTCTCATTAGCTGGCGCGGATCTGCCCTCGCTACCCTGTCGCTTCACACCACTGCCTACGCTTTCAAAAGGGGATGGAGCTACCTATAAATAAATATAAAAGAAGGCAAAAGGTTCAACAGCTCCGTGAATTACGCTGTCCCTGTGTGCTCCTCAAAGGCAGCTCGTTAATTAGATTTGCATCTGAAACAGGCAGTAGGAGTTTTGGGGAAGTGTTTGAGAGATAATTAGTATTAATGTGCTTGAAGGGCACACAAATACACCTTTGAAGTGAGTCACGTCACAATTCGAGCGTTTGACCTTGATCAATATAATTTTTTTTTTTTTTCCGGAACTGGTGAACATGAAGAGGTCTATAAATTTTTTTAAAGACCTTCCTATGTAGAGCAGAAGGATTTTCTTACACGTTTAAGACTTCTTTAAAAAAGGGAAGCTTTTACTAGCGGGAAAATAAGGGAAGGGGTACGACCTTTTCCTAAAAGGAATGGCAGGAGGACGAAACTGTCTCGAAAGCTACTCCCCGTTTTAAGCTGTGCTTAATATTTAGTAGTTCTTCAAGGCTAAAAGGCTTTTCGTTATACAGTCGTCTGGAATAAAAGGAAACACATAAAAAACCCCACAAGCACCCTCTCCGCCATTACCACCCTTCCTCCCCCTTTTCTTCTCCGCAAGTTAAGCCCCAGCCTCACACGGAGAGTTTGATCTGGGGATGATAAATGTTTGTACAATTAATTCTTTATTGCTGTTCTCCTACAATGCCACTGTCAGGCAGTCAAGTGGTTCCAGCGCACTGATTGGAAATTAAAACAGCTAAAGCACTCTATGCAAGTAAAAATATGAACATCTTAAACATGCCGGACCCCAATTTTGGAGTGTGTGGGGTGAGGGGAGGGGGGTGTTGCTTGCGGGACAAATCCTTCAGTTCCTCTAAAAGAAGAACCTCTTTGGAAAACCTTACTCTCGGGGATGCTCCGTAAATCGTCTCCTGGGGACTCGTAACCTCTGACGAGCTACGAGACAACGGCGGCAGCAGAAAAATAACTCTTAACGTGCCACGAGTCTCCTGAAAGATGCTTTCACCGGCACCGCTTGAAGGGAGGATAAAACACAATTACCGACAGTAATTACAGCGATCTCTTTAGAGCAAGACCCGGCTCTGTCCGGAGCCTGGTGCATCGCCCTGTGCATGTGCAGCTGACATTTTCCGGTTCGGCATTCGCAGGGCATTTTCATTAGCGCTCTGAAAAAAAACCCACACCAATCCCGAAAGATCCTCCTCCCGAGCCTCCCCCCCCCCAGTAATAAACCCCAAAGACCAGTGGGTGGAAGAGTAACACGCTAATGACTTTTGCTCAAATTGTTTCCATCTTGATCGCATTCTCATAATTAGCGCCATCAGCCACAAATCTTTCCGCCCTGGGCATCTGCCGCAGCCAGGCTTCCCAAGCGATGTGGATTCTACTTATTAGGGAGGGGAACACTTGCAGGTCTATCATTAATGGTCCCCCTTTCAAACGAAATGAATCCGACCTCCACGGAAATATCAAAGGGCCGTAACTACCTCGTCTCGCTCCGTGCGGCGCTGAATAGCGAGCAGCCCTGAAGTCGTTTCGCTCTGCTCAGACATCTCTACAATAAAACATAAGCCCACTCTTGTATATTTTAAGTTTGTCTGGTGACCATTTCTGAAAACAAAAAGGGTCCCTTTGATGTGGTCTGATTCTTACAGGGGCTGGGAAGTCAGATGTGGTCTACCGAGGCTTTCTGGAAATATTTTTAATTATGCCCCAGAGCTCCTTGTAGCCCCAAAGTAATCATCAGAGAGCGGTTCGAGTCTGTCACTTCACGTGGGGAGGGAAGGGGGGGAGAAGAGGCTCTAGACCGTACGTAACTAAATTAGAATTACGGCTGATAATGATCTACTAATTCGCTCGAAATGTGTGATTTTAAGTGGAATGCGGTAGGGATCTGTTATTTTTTTGCTAACGGAGTATATTTGTAAGGCTTCTCTCAGTTCAGCCATAAACCCAGCGTTTCTCCTGCGAAGTCACTGGGTAAAAGCGAGTGTTTGAGACAGAGGTTTTTATCCTTGTAAGCACGTGAAGCACTCGTACTCTGAGCTAATTACCCTCCGAGAAGATATATATATATATATACACACACACATACACACACATATAGATATGGTCGTCTAAGACCTTTATGGAGATACAATTTTTATTTAAATATTACCTAAGCATAAACATTAATTAAAAAAAAAAAAAAAAAGGCAAAACTTTGAAAGCGCCTCTCTAAGAAACACCCGCCAGCTTTAACCTGTAATAAACTTTACAAAACACCCGTCTTGCAGCGATGGGGCTGTGAATCAGGATGGGCTGTTACTCCGCACCCGGCGCTGATTTACAACCGGCCCGTTACTCGAAGGAGAAGGAAGTTACAATTTGTAGAGCAATAAATACCGAGGAGGTGGGTGGAGCCCCCAGCAGGAGGAAAAAAAAAAAAAAAGAAAAAAAGAAAAAAAATCGCTCTCCTTCTCCAATTAAAAATCCATTCCATCTCGGCTGTGGAGCGTGGGAAGGTCCCAAAGCAAACAGGCGCGGTGCTGATGAGGTGTTTGTTTGCGATGTGCTAATGGCATCTCCCGAGCGGAGCTTTCCTCCCTGCTGCAGTGCCCTCACACCTGCTGATACCGGGAAGAGCCCCTAAAATCCAATGGTTTTACTCGGCTATATTTTGTTTTCTTTGTGCTGTCCTGGCGGGGTTATTCTGCACCCCGCGAACGATATAATCTTGTTTAAATGACTTTCCAGACCACACAGCATCACGTTACCCTGTTCTATAGGGGCAGGCAATGCTGTTTATTGTATGGTACACTGGTAGCTCCCAGGGAGCAGGATGGAGGCAGTGGAGGAGGAAAGCTCCGGGGAGGAAATTCATAGCTTCTGAGGTCCAGGTTGCTTTTTCAGGTGGGGAAAATAAGATATAGATAATTTCCAAGGAAAGCACATAGAAAGAAAGCCCTAAAAGGAAAGGTAAACACATAAAAGGCGTGAAATAACTTTTCCCTTTATCCACTCACGTGACGTGTGTGTCACTTTTTTAGCTACTTCTTGTGGTTTTTGAACAAACAATCTGAGGTCTTTAGGATGATACAGCTGATTCTATCCATATTATGTGAGCTGCTGCTGCACTGCCCTTCAGACAGTAGTTTAAAAGCCTTAATCTTCTGTATTTTGATTAAAGCATGATATAATTGAGATCTATTGTTGTTGTTGTTGTTGTTGTTGCCATTACTAATATTTCAAGATACAAGTGCCTAAATTCCTTACTCCTACTAAATTCCTACTGAAGTTGGCGAGAGTTTCTCTGTCTGAGGACCGAGGGATTAATCCTTCTATCAAAGTCCACGGAATTTGCTGAGAGCCTTTTCTTTAATGCCAGTGAATTTGGATCAGGCCCAATCTTATTACTAAAAAAATCATTTTCTGTCCTGCTCTGATAATCTCTTAATGGTTTACTGAACGAAAATATTCAAAACAATGAACGCACCAACGTTAAAGGAAAAAAAAACCCAACATTTTTTACCCTCTGTTGCTTACTCCTTTTCAACACAAGACACAAAGGAAACCGTAGAAGAAATGTAACAGAGAAAAATGTGCGATGGTGAGGTTTAGATGACTGTCACGTGGCTTGGACAGATCTGAGGCAGGCTCAAAGCAGGCTACAATAGGGATATTCAGAACTGTAAACTGCAGCCACGAAAATAACCAAACACAAGAGACATTGAGGAGAAAGGGAGTGCAAAAACAGTAGAAGTGTAATTTGGGGATCTCTTGGGGACCGTGTTTGCATACCTGCTTCACACCTTTGATAACTCAGTCATCACTTAACAGCCGGAGCTCTGGGGAAAACTTTACTCCCTTTTTTTTTTTGGGGGGGGGGGGGGGGGGGGGGTAACGCAGCACGTGTTTTTGAAATCACCTTTAAAGAGTTTCTTCCGATTCACAGAGGAGCCTGGTGTACCTGGGAGTAGTATCTGGCCCATACCCATGGTGGAAGTGCACTTTGTGCCTGGAGGACCTGCTGTTCAGATAAGTCTCCTACTACTTTTAGAGTTTATCCCCCGGTTGCTTTCACAATCAGAGGCTTGTTACGACCTCGCTCAGCCCTGCAAATCTTTGGGAATTGGGTTACCCGAAGATAAAAGATCTCTCTCTTTCTCCAAGCTGTGGCTGGATCAACACTTTGCAAAATCAGATGACAGGCAGAGGGGTCAGGCCTAGGTCTGCATGGGGTGCCCAAGCACCAGGGATGAAACTTGGAAGTGGCTGCCTTAGGGAAACGCCACACGCATGGATATTTGTCCCTGGGGGAAAGAGCACCAGGGCCAGGCATGATCCACTCCTCGCTGAAGATCAGCAACTGTTGTGTTTAAACTGGGAAGACCACTTCAGATCAAGGTTTGCATCCTGTGCCTGGGGTTTTCCCACAAATCCCACCCATGGCTATATGTTGTCCTAAGAAAGCCACGATGCAAAGTGTCTTGAAGCTCCTCCTAGCTCAAGGGATAAGGGAAGAGGGCCGAGGAAGCAGGAGAAACACAGGCAAGGAAAGGTTATGGGATTTTCAAAGCTGAAAAGGCTGATGTAGAGAACAACAGAAACGCAGTATTAGTAGCTGGGATGAGTTTCAGCAGAATTCCTCTTTTCCCTCAGGGGAAGAGGCGAGGCATTTGTCACAGGGGAATGATCCCAGGTGTGTTCCTTGTCCGCATGCGTGCACAGATACAAACTGAGATGCCGCAGAGTAATGGTGAAAGGAAAAGGTGCAGTGCAAAGAGGGGACAAGCTAAAAGGATCTTTCCTTCCTGTACTCCCTGCATTTATCTATCAGAGCCTGGGTGGAAAATAAAAAGGAGTGCTGAATAACTCCTGAGGGTCCTTGGTACAAATATATGAGCTTATCTTTAGACTCGATGTCCCTACAGCCTCTCTGGTTGCAGAGTTTCACACAGTGGCCATGACCTCTCTGTTCCACCTGTGCTGGGCAGGTGGGAGGCTCTCAGGACTCATCACCTGCAGTGGTCCTGAGGAGTCCCAAGAGGCTTGGGATGAAATCAGTGTTATTTTGCTCACCTCCAGAAGGTCTGCAGTTGAGGAGAATGTGGCACCAGGCTCTGGGGCTTACCCAAGCCAGCAGAAAAGTGGCCTCCACTTGATACAGACCTTCCCGCAGTGGGGATTTAATCCCATGGAGGGATTAAAAATCTCTCTTGCTAGACCTGGAAGTCCCTAGAGGAAATAAGCTGCTGAGAAAAAAAACACAGATCACCTTTCTTCATCTTTTTTTCCCCCTATTTTGTGAAAGCAGAAGTCCTACTACTTAAATCCTGAGAACAAGCCAAGCCAACAAGGAGGAATTCATCTGTCCTGTCCTGTCCTGTCACTGGTCACCCCATGCAGCAGATGTGGCCTCAGCTCCTCTGGCACTCTTCTGCAGCATTTAACAAATGGGTTTTTTTCATAGCAGTTCCATTAATTAGGGTACTAATCAACTGATTAATACCATGTTTTAGGCATCCTGTGTCTGAGACAGTGCATCTAAGAAGGTATGGAGTAGATAAGACAATTTTTCTCTCCTATTTCGACCCAATTTGGCCATCTGAGCTGCCAGAACTGAAGGTATATTTTTCACCTGTAACATAAAGAGGGAGTTTCAATAATTGAGTAGTGTGTTATCTCAGTGTTCTTTCTTATCTGAGACAGTCTTCTACAATTTCTCCCATCCTCAGAAAAACACCATAGAAGTGGTGGCCCAAATTAGCAAAATTATCCAAAATGAATAAAATGTGCCTGAAGTGTCTGAGGAGGAAGACGCAGACACAAGTTGTGAGAGAGGACAACACAGAAATGGACTGAGGGCTGCCCGTGACAGAGCTGGTATCGCAAAGTCACAGGGGAAGGGCTCTACCCCACCTCCTCTCTGCTTGCAGCCCCTGGTTTAAATCAGTGATTTTTAGCCCCAACAGGGTATTTCCCCACTGACCAGGGCTTTTTGGTGGCGAAGGGACGTGGTGTCACAGCCAGTGAACGAGGTCAGGGCGTTTTCTTTCCTGGAGGCTGCACTGCTGAGTGCTGCAGCTCTGCTGAGTGCTGTAGCTCAGACACCCGTGCTTGCATCCCGTGTTCCAGGCGCTGCCCGAGTGTGCACAGAAGTGTCAGGGCTGGGGAATCTTTATACTGCCAGCATCCCACGTGTGCTGGAAGCCACAGGAGAATTTGCAATGGATATTTTGCCCAGTACTGCTTTGGCAGCTGTCTCCCTTTCCTTGGAATTTCCTTGAGTAGCATAAATTCATAAACTAAGGTCAGCAAAACTGGGATCTGATGGCCAATGTTATTTTTCATGTCTCTAAATCTTATTGCCACATCTGATCCCCCTTCACCATTTTCTTTCAGGTATGTTTCTCACTGGGAAATAAAATCTGCTTTCTCTCCTCTAGCTGGGATGGCTGACTGGTAAGCAAAGTTGATTTTTTTTGTGGAAAAAAAATAAATCAGAGACTCCCAGGACAGATGAGTTGCATCCTACAGATGTGGCATCTCAGACAGCTTTACTGAGGCCCTTTTTAAGGTGGGTGTGTACAGAGCACAGTTTTTCCTGTGGCTCATTTAAAAAACATTGATCCATCTTGAAGGATTGGTTCTTCAATGGGTTACAGGAGGCAGAGTAAGCACTAATTTGTGTCTTTATGTCTGAGCACTGCTTTCTCCAAAGGGTGTTTGTTGCCATGAATCTCTGCTTGGTAATCCTGTCATTTGCCTTCATAGACCACCTCAAAAAAAAAAAAAAAAAAAAAAAAAAAAAAAAAAAAAAAGGGGTCTGTGGAAACATTCAGGTTTATTTTCTTTTCTGAAATCCCTTGTCCTCTGATTTTAGCACTTAACCACTAAACCCACTGACTGCCTGCACAGACCAGTTGGAGTTCCTGTCCCAGGAACATTTTTCCCTCCTGCCCCGTTCTGATACTTCATTGTGTGAAAAAGGGTGAATTGGAATGTGGAGAAGCCAGATCCCCCCCGTGAGGTCCAGGGCACCATCACCTGCTTGTCTCAGAAACACCTTGTTCATTCATTTATGAGTGATGATCCTGGGATGCTCCAGATGCATCCCAGTGCACTGTTGTCCCTTAAAAGCTGGTACCTGTATCAGACCTCAAAAGGGGAATCTTGGGCTCTTTTTCCAAGATATTTCTTTGGATAATTTTGGTTCACAGGGCTGCTCTGAAATAAATCAGTGAAGTTGTTGTCAGACAAACATCTGGACTGGAAGAGAACAGCGGGGTTTTCTAATCACCTGAATTTTACAGAAGCAGAACGCAAAAAGCTATGGAGAATTATTTGCTTTTATCTTAAATTTTGAGGTTGCAAATGTATAATTACATTTTTTTTTTCAGGTCACTCATTAAAATCTATTCTGTGCTCAGAAAGAAGGACACCCACCTCTGAGCAGACACACAAACACAGACACACACACAGGCACACCTGCAGCCCCTACCCCTATGTATGTAATGCCTGAACTTGCAAACTCTTTGTCATGGCAGTAATCTTTATTCACGTGAGCAGCCCCACAAGACTATTCATGCAATGGAGAATTACCCACATGAGTAAAACTTTTGCAGAATCAGGTCCTGGATCTAACAACAGCATTTTAATTACAGACAATCCCCAAGCAATGTGTACAAAAGAGTTTTTTTCCTGGACAATAACAAAGGTTATTAGCCTGTTCTTTTTTTCCCCTTCTTGCTCTTTGGTTTGAAAGGAGGCACCAATAATCCAAACCAAATAAAACTGACCTTTGAACCTTTTTTGCTGTACTTTTTCTCATGCCATGATTTCTTTAGTCTGTTAGTGATCTGAAGGCTCGTTCTGGGCTACAGCCACTTTCCCAGACAGGACTGCCTTTCGTCCCCTGACAAATCACTGCTGAGCCCCTTTTGTCCTACAGCACTTTGATCTCACCTGCCTGTCAGGCAAAAAAGAACTCCCGTACAGTCAGAATGCATTGCAAACAAATTGGCAACCATTTCATTCCCGTGCACCATTTTCAGCAGAGATCAGGATAGAGATAGGGAATTTTTAACCCTTCCCTCGACCTGCAGGACTGGGAAGGAATACTCGGTTGTGGTGGATTGATAAGATCGTTTATTAAGAAACTGAAGAATTTAAAAGAATACAGCAAAAAGAAGCCCACGAACCTCCATGGATGAGAATTGCATGGCATATTCTCTCTCAAGTACAAAGGAGTTATTGCACAGTGGGCAGTGCTATGCTCAGATACAAGCTTTGCAGAAGATCGATTCCCTTTAATTGGACAGCTGCTTAAGCATAAACTAAAGACACATAATAGGTATTCTCCAACGTGAATGAAATTAATCCCATTGTAAGTAACCATTGGAGTATTTAAAGGGATATCTGAATCCTTTCCAATACCCAAACTTAGCCATAGGCGAGTTTCTTTCCCAGTTTAATCTCAGTAACTTTTAATGTTTAAAAAAATTTTTATATATAATTTTTTCAGTTATTCATCACATAAAGTTTAGAAAAGACATGGTGTAGCAGCTGGCAATGACTCTGTGTGTTTCACTCTGTGATATTAGAGGTATCTGGTCCTTGAGCTCGGATTAGCAGGAACCTAGGTGTGTTCCAGCTGTTTACCATCTATCTTCCCATGTGCCAGCCTCCTTCCACAGCAGCAGCCCTCTTTTCCCAAAAGGTAGCTTTTGGTCAAAATACCTCCCCACCTTTATTTTAGCCTGGTGGTACATGTAGTATTCAGAGAAAGGAAATTTAACACACCCCTCTCTTCTATTTAAAATGATTGAAGGAGGAAGTACAAGCTTTTGGAGGAGGCAAAGCTGTACCAGCGACGAACAGGAGAAAGAGCATTCAATAATATCTATGCTGTCAAACACAGATATTAATGAAACAGTGGCATGCTGCACAAAAAAGATTTAAATTACATTTAAAAGCTGAAAGGTCAACGATTCTATTTTCCTGCCACACTTACCTCATACAAGCAGTAGTGATTGTTTCATTGATATCAATATAGCCCCACATATTTGTTTGGTTTAGAGTGTATAAGTTTTTCTTTCAAGTGTTACTCTGCTGGTTCCTCCACAAGGAGAGAGTCCTTTATTTGGCAGTAAATATCCTGTGAAATTGAAAGGAAATAATCTTTTTAGGAACTGGTTACAAATGTTAAAAGGAAACTCTTACCAAATCTCAGTTTTGCTTCGTTGTGCTGATGTCCTGATAATGTTTAAATTACACTAATGCATGAGGTACAAGTGCTGTTAAAATAAAAATGCTGTTAGAATATATGAGATAAGAATACTGTTGCGTCTTGACCATGAAGCATTGGATTTTTTTTTTGTAAACTGACCCAAGTACAGCTTCATGTTCAGAAATCCCAAGGCTTGAGAGCAGAATCTCTGTACCAGCTAAATTTTGCTGGGTGGGAAGAAGTTGTTGGCTTGTTTTCATGTATCATGGAATGATGGAATCATGGGGTGGTTTGGGTTGGAAGGGACATTAAAGTTCATCCAGTTCCAATCCCCTTCCCATGGGCAGGGACACCTTCCACTAAACCAGAGCTTCATCCATCCTTGCCTTGAACAATTCCAGGGGCGGAACATTCCCAGGAGAATGTCCTTCAATTTCCTTCAGTACATAAAAAAGGCCAGTGGTGGTGGAGGGGTTGAACCACCTCCTGTGATCATACCTTGTTGTTTCTCTGATTTGGAAAATGGACAGGCTTCTGTAGTTTCACCTCATTCCCAAACAGGGTCAGGATCTTTTTCAAAAGGATCTATTCCCATCTCACCTTGCAGGGCTTCTTCAAGGATGTTTCATGGCCACCCTTTTTTTGGTGATGCCCTGTGTCTGCTAACCTGCACTCACTCGACCTTCAAAAAAAATCTTAGAGAATCTTCTTCTGTTTGTGCAAAGTATAGTTTTGTCCCACCAGCTGTCCAGCAATTAATCCTAAATTGCATCGTTTTTAACAGGAGATTCGCTGTAATGGAGATCAGTAAGTTTGGAGTAAGGTCATTTTTCATGGAATTTCATGGGGTTCCTGATTATGGCTGGGCCAGATCGTCTAAGCCAGCTCTGAGAAGGATTAGACCTATTAAATACCTGGTGCATGTGGTGACACTGCTGCTGCTGTTAACCCAAGCTGAACTGCACTGCCCCAGGTACATTTACAGGGAACATGGTAACCAAAATTCTGTAGAGACAACAATCTGTGCAACAACTGGGAATAAAAATTCCAAGAGAAGTTGCCAAAAGATGCCAGGGAGAAGCTCCTTTGCCATAATGTTCTCCAGATATCTTAATGGCCACCACTGACCTTTCTGTTTCAGCCAGTATAAATTGGAGTTATTATTGGAGCATTTCTTTGTTCTTGTGAAAGGCAAATGCAGCTCGCGTTTGGCCCAAGGTGTGCAAAAGTCAGCTCCAAGTTACCTTTCCTATCAATTGTTTTGACTGGCGTTCTTCCCCACGTAACTCTACACATGGTTTGAAAACTCTTCCCCTGCCTTTTTTTTTTTTAAACCTGTTCCCATCAGCTATTTAAGGTGCACTCACTTTTGCTTCTTTTTTCTGAGCCTGATTATTTATAATTAGCATTTTCTGTCCACATGCAATTGTGCTCTAAACTCTTTCATGTTGGGTTAATTCACTGACTTTAAAATCTATTAATTGACATCCAGAAGGAAAAAAAGCAAACATGTCTTTAAAGGATGGCATGAATGGTTGAATCAAGATTAGGTCCCCACTCTTGTTAGTCCCTGATTTCCAGGGAAGGCTGCAGTCTTCAAAAATCAATTGTCTTCAAAGCTCCAAAAAGCAAAGGAATGAGCAGGGGTCAGACTCAAGAGCATCCCTTGTGCGCTGGAGTTAACATTACCTAAGTACTTTAAACGATCACTAATTAGTGCTTTCAATGGCCACTCCGAAGACCACAGGGCTGAAATATCTTATTTGGGAATAAACAATTGTGTCAGGCAGACTAGATCAGCTCTCTGGCAGGGGCAGCAGAATCAGTCTTCTGTTACACCCTGTAACCAGAGAGAGCTCCTCGAGGAGCCGCTAAGCCATTCGCGGTCGCCCTCTGCCATTGTTCCCAGGGCAAGGTGGCCACAGGACTCCTGCCTGGACATGCAACTGTGCTTCCCTGGTGCATTCCATGTTTAATACAGCTCTGCTTGTCTTCCATCAGGAGCACGAATGCGCCCCTTTAGGTATTTAGGAATCCAGGCAGTGGAAAAAAAAATGTCAGTGCTGAGCGTTTCGGATACAGCTTGGAAAAATCCTTCCGGTGTTCTTGAAAGTAACAGCAAAACAATCAGTAAGTTTTTATTTCCTAGCTGGGTTGAACTCAGCAGAGTTAGAGTTTACTACCCAGAACTGGCTTTAAGTGGAGCATTAGTATCTAATGGAGCACAAAATGATTGTCAAACACTTCCGGATCCTCGAGTCTCAAATCAACAGCTAACGCTGTCCGCGTCATTAATTGTTGTCTTCCTTGATGGAGGAGACGTGTAGATTTTTGCCAGGAGAAAAAAAGGAGGCAAATGGGCCTTCATGCTCCTCAGTCTCCAGATAGGTGTTTATTAATTCTTATCTAAGGAGTACAAGCCACTGGCATGGCTTAGACATAGAACAGAGCAGAGAATGCAGCAAGAAGACAACTTATCAAGATCTCACAGCCTTTTTAAAGGTAAATTACCCAATGAAAACTTAAAACGCAAGATATTTCCACTTTTTTACCAATGTCCACCAAGTTCCTAAATCACGTAGACAGGAACTGTGGAATTCTGTATCCAATCATCCCAAACCACTATTGCTGCAAAATATGGAGTTAGTGAAGAAGGAGAAAGAAGCTTTTAACTACAATTTATCCTCCATTTTGAGGTTTTCTACTTCTAACTATTTGCTATGCAAATAGACCTAAAAAGTCTAAATTTTCCGCCCTGTGATAATCTCACAGAGTATTCTATCACCTAATTCACACCATTGTAGATTCAAATTCTTCCCAGAGGCTAGGCAAATTTTCCCATGGACAAAGTTCAAAAACCAGTACTGTCCAGGGGGGTAAAACCTTTCAAAACAGGCAGAGAAATATTCTCTGCATTCTAGGTTCCCACGAACAGCCATAAATATTTTCTACAGGCACACACATGAAATGATTCTCACATGGACAGGGAAGGATTTGACACGTATGTCTAATAATTTTTTAAGAGTTCACTTACAGATACAAAGCATTCTTGATGGAGGTTTCATAAATAACTTGCAGAATGAATGCAGTGAAATATGGGAATAATGGGTGTACACAAGGACAGGGATCCACCACAGCAAGCTGGCACTGGAGCACCATTTCTGAAAGTAGTGCTTCATAATGATTTTGCTTTCTGAAAACCAGCAACCATTTACAATTGATTACTGTAGAGTAAGATGAGGATACTTAGCAGAAAGTCAGTAGGGACTCCAAAACAGAAGGACAAAGTTTTGACTTGGGTCTTTGTCTGGAGTTTGCTGTGCCGTACAAATTAATTTTTCTTTCCTGGCAGTTATCACAGGATCAAATAGGTTGGAAAAGACCTCTGAGATCGTTGAGGCCAAGCTTTGACTGATCCTCACCTTGTCAACCAGACCATGAGCCACATCCAGTCCTTCCTTGGACACCTCCCTCACATAAACTGTGTTGAAGCTTCTTAACATTAATACAGAACTTCTGTGATCGTTAAAAAGCAATCATCAGGAAAATAGAGTGGGACTGTGACTGTTATGAAGAAGAGTGAAATCCTCTTTGTTCACCAGAAGACAGTTTTTGAATTTACAAGTTAAAAAGAATTGGGAAGTTTTTTGTTTTTTGATTAAAAATAGATTTTGTGAAGACAAATTTGTTTTGAAGATGGAAACCCTGAATTCTCCATATCAACAGCAACAACAGGAATTCCTGGAAAAAATCTGCATAACACCAAAGAAAATCTTGTAAGTTCTGCTGTGGCTTCTTAGTCATTTCTTGACTCTGCCAGAATTTCACTTCTTGTGCTTTACAGCAGATTTTAGTGGAGGAGCTTCATTGTTGTGCTTCAAAGACAAATGAAAAACTTCCTAACTGATCTTGTCTGTCAGGAGTTTGTTTGAGATTTTAATACTTAAACTGCAGCCAGCAGAACACTAATTTCTGGTGTGACCAGCACTGGCTTTATTGAGAAAAATAGCTTCAAGGATGCTACCTGTCCATCCTAGAGGTAGTAAATAAGTCCTGTCAGAATGACAATTTACAACAGAAAATGAATTCTATGGAAAGGTGAACTCTAAGGTTAATATAAATTTTGATAACCAACTTTGGATTTCTCAGACTTGATGATATTACCCAGCCTCGGTATTTTCAAATCAAGGAATCATTTAGAAAAAAATATAAAAGTAATGCCAGTCATTGCCACTGCCACAAAACTTCTTTTCAAATGGAGAAAAGTGCCCTGTTCCTCCGCATGGCATCACCTGGGAAATCAGCGTTGGCTGACAGCATGGGGAAAAGAGGTGGCCTTCTTGGGGGGCTTGGCTGGGGTTATTTTTGGGGGGATTGTGTTTTAGCACAGCATTTTCACAGGTGAATGGTGGCAGGGCTGTTTGTCAGCCTGAGCAGGGCCAGGTGCTCCAGGGATGCAGCTCTCAGAGCAGGGAGCTGGGGCTCAGCTCTCCAGTTACCACTGCAAACCCTCTATTACTGCCCCTTTCTGCAGCCTGGCCACGAGAAACAGGCAGTGCCTGCAAAGTTAGAGCAGGGGTCACTCTCTAATTGAAGCATCTCAATGTGCAGGTCAGGTTTGAAGGGTTTTTAGCATGAGAGATCACAAAATAAGGAGATGCAAACAATTGTTGAAATGTGTAATTTCCAAAGCAAACCACACAAAGGGAGATGGGAGTTGGCCTCTGGGGAAAGTCAAGGCTCAGTTTGAGGATGATCAATACTTTCTGCAAATCTAGTATATGCAGGAATGTTCAATTCGCATTCTTGAATCAATAATCACTTAGTCTGGAAATGCAAAAAGTCCTCTGTGGTGCAATTCAATCAGCATTATTGTGTTGCCGAATAAGAGGGCCAGAAATTGAAAATAATTAATAAGAACTTGGGAATAATTGACTTTTTTCATTGCTTTTTCAAGAAAGAAGGGATGGTGTCACATAAAGTCTTCGTTATTTTACATGTGCAAACACCAGTACAGTTTGGATTGTAAGGCTTAAGGATTGTTCTGTTTCTTTCCTAAAACTTCCATTCCCACTGATTCCAGTGGGATCAAAATGTTTGAAGGTGCTCAGTGTCTCTGTTCATTGTGGTCAGTGCTGGCAGAGCCCACAGCTGGCACAAGTGAAAAATAAACCACAGGATTTCACATTTTTACTGCATCCCCATGGTTAATTAACTGCTTGTGAGTCAACCTGAAGTTTCTTTTTTTTTTTCCTGAAGAAATCCAACAGCCAGAGCTTTGAATTGACATCACAAGCTCTGGAGTGTTTGTTTAGAAAGTCTGATACTGGTTTTGGAGGGCTCATTGAAGAAGAAAAGCTCCGACTCCATTGCCTGCAGGCCCAATGACTGGCGAAGCCTTAACAGGAGAGTCAAGAACTCTTCCTTGCTCTGTACAAGACATCTCTGTGCCATGGCCAGGGGGAGCTGCTTTTGGAACTAAGTCAGCAGCTGACGCTTCCCTGGATGTGTTGAGAAAACACGGGAATGCCTCTCCTCTTGCCCACGTCCTATCCCATTTCCCACACGTGACCTGAAGGACTGGCCATCCTTCTGGAGGTTCTGCCTGCAGCCCTTTGTGTCTGCCAGCACACGTGGAGCCCACACCATTCCTCTGCCCTGCCATTCCCAGGGACCCCCCAAAGTCCCCTGCTCTGGTCGGATGTGCCACCCTTTCCTTTATAGCACCACGTCTCTACGGATTTGGGAACAGCTCTGGTCACACCACAGAGCTGGAAAACACCCTGTGTCACCCTCTTGCTGTGAAAGACTGATTTTGAAAGGCTATTTCTTGCTGATAGGGATGGCTGATCAGGCAGGAAACAGGAAAGAACAGATTGAAATTGAGATTGTAGATTATGATTTAAGTTTACATTGCAATAAAGTCCAGGCTTGGGGTCTCTCATGACCCCAAATAACAACGTAAATCCCAGCTCACCCCTTCTGCCTGTTAGACTCATGTATCTTGTGCTGTTAAAATTATTCTAGATAGATGTTTCATCTGCTTCATACTCACACATTTAACAATTTGAAGTGTTGGAGCAGGGTCATTACTTACAACTCATAACAGGAATTATTTAGTAAAATATTCATGTTGCTTATTTGGTGTTGCTCTGCCCTTGTGGAAGGAAATTTTCTACTCCAATTTTCTACATATCTGAAGTATGTTAGCTGCAGAGCAAAAGCAGGACCAGATTCTCCAGGAATCTCTCTTTGTCACAAAAGGATTTGTGAAATGAAAGTGATTGTCACCGTGCACACAGCATAGGCTAAGATAGCAGTTGCCTTGCCTAAATGTGCTCTTTAGAGTTTTAATTCACCAGGAAAACCCTCTCAGAGAAATTAAATAGTACTCATGGGAAAGGATCCTTCTTTCAGCAGGTTTTTCTTGGGACTTTCAGGGCCATTAACAAGCCTAATACACTGCATTACCTTTCCAGTCACTTCTGTTTCCCTTTGTTGTGATACCTACTTAAAATATCAAAGCTGTGAGAAGTTCAATGAGATATTGAAAAGTGAGTAACACAGGTTTTATATGACAATCCCAAATCCCTCCCTCTGTCTTTTTTTTTTTTTTTTAAAAAAAAGTTCTTTGCCAGCATCACTGGATGAAAAAGAAATAAAAAGTCTGTGGGTGGGACACGAAGGACTGACAAGGTAAAGCCAGATCAAAAAGAAGCCTCCATTAATAAATCAAAGAGGCTAAACAAAGGGCAGGACAGAAACAAAAAGAAAGAAGTATTTTGAATCCTGTAACCTAGATGTAAACTGTCCTAACTTGGCCTTATTTAGCAACCACAAGATTAATTCCTGGATGTTCTAACCTGGGGAAGGGGGAGCAGTGAAGCAACGTTCATGGAAAAATGGCAAGGGTACGAATCAGTGGGGAAAATCAACATGTTATTCCTGGAAACAAGGAAAGGAAAAGTGTGCCAGTCCTTGATCTTCTGATTAAATGTTAATATTTGGGTGGGGGGGGGGGCCTTCAGTATACACAACTGTTGGTCTAATAAAGCTAAAGAAGGAAATTGGGAAAAAAGGAAGAGCAGATGCAGCTCTGCAAGTCCAGCGAGATAATTTGTTAACTATTGCTGGACAGAAATAAATCTGCAGAATATGAGCTGGGGGGAACATGTCTGTTGCATGTCATGGAACCAGAAGGCAGTTTTAGGTTTTCAGAACCAATTTGCAATCAGAACTTTCCCTTTATAACTGTTTGATCAGCACTGTGAGGAGGCATGAGATGCAATCGATGAAGCTCTCAGAGCCTCCCAGTGCAGAGGTGGCTGAAAACCAGGAAGAGACTTTTGAAGAACACAGTTCTGTGATGCCATCCAGCCTCTAGTCCATGCTCTGCATAGCTTTGTGATCCAGCCAGTCCATTAGTGATTTGCAGTCCTGGTCTTAAAAAGTCTTTGTCAAGGTTTACAACATGTCCTGAATTCAGAGCAAATCCTGACTTCAGTTGGTGGGTGTCATACACTGAACCAGGCTTCGTCCTGAGGTCTTCAGTATCCAACCCAAACCTGATGGGCTGAGGATTTAAAACCCAGAAATCCCGTCCAAATTGCAGTATAATGATTGCAGTATAATTACAGTATTTTATGCAAAAAGCTCCAGGGAGTCAAAATAGATTCACATAAACATACAGAAATTACCTAGGAGGCATGAATATGAATTACTGACTTTTTCAGAACATTCCAATACAAAATAAATGTATTTCCACCTTGATGAAACTGTGGAAATGGATTTTCTTAAAATTATATTTTTTAGAAGAGAGTTAGCAAGTGTTCTCTTGCCATTGATACATTCTGACCAGGAAATCTTGCCAGGGAACGTCTGAGGCTTCTGCAATGCACTGCTGTTTGCATTCAGACAATCAATCCTGTGAATCCTCAAAACTAAAGTTCAGTACATATAATCCCATTGGGTGGAAATACAGAAGTGAAGATCTGGTAATCCAAATCCAGGCATCCCAGGTCTAACTTTAGAAACTCCCTAATTAAAGTGAATTAAAAGGCCTCGTTGCTGCAGAGGTCAGCACCTGCTGGGTTTACTTCTAAAGATACGGGTAGGAGCCTTTGCAAATGCCTTTTGCTTTACTCATACACTCTGTAATTTGACTGGTCTCAATTTGAAATTGAAGGCAAATCTCTATGTTTCACCAATAATCTGCCTACATCGTTTAAAATAAATATTCTTTCAACATACTTATCAAATCAGACATCCACTCTGGTGTTTTAACAACGAAACATTTTTTTACCTGACACTTTAAGGGGGACTTGATAACCCCTAATCCTCGACTGCTCCATAATCTTTTCTTGTTTTGTAAAGTGCCTTTAGGAAAGCAACCTAGACCTGTCTTTGATGTGGTTTTGTCCTTTATTTATTGCAGCTCCTGAACACCTTTGATAAATTAATCTCACCAACAGAACAGCACTGGGTAACTCACACTTTGATGCCTGCTGTTGAGGGAAATGCTGCTCACCACTGCTGCTCACTGGGCTGGAGGAAACACACAGGAGGCATCCCCATTTACCTGGTTTTGTACATCCAGGTGAGAAGGACTCTGTGTGTGCTGGAGAACCAATTTCTTCCACAATAAATTCCATTTGCTTGCACAGTGCTGTTTCCTGCAGCTCTCCATCTGTGCATGTGTGATTCAGCTTTTAGAAACGGCGGGTTCTGGGAGATTATAAAATATATGTAAATATGCATGATTGCACATTAAAATAGGCATAAATAAATGAATATAAATCAGGGTCTGTGTCTGTATGCATGCCCCACCAGCCCTCAGGGGGGTTGTTGCTGCCCATCTCCCTGGAATATTTCAAGGGGACCTGTTGTACAGCTCCTTGTGCTCCGGGAACTGACACATTTCAGATCAATCCTGCATTTCACTCTGCAAAACTGAACTCAGATTCACATGGCATATGGCACCCAGGCAAACTTTGAGGTGTGAAACCAGAGGTAGTGGCCTGAATCAGAAACTGAACCTCCAGAGTCCTCCAGGCTGTATTTATTTGAATTACATCAGCACTGCCATGGTAAATTGTCACTATGAGGAGACAGGGTGTGTATACCCACAGCAAGTGGCAAACCTGCTTTTATCAGCCCCACATCCATAATCAGCAGTGCTCAGACAGCACATTGAGGATTGCAGGCCATACCTTGGCCTGCAGTACTCGAGTCTGAAAAGGCCACAAGAACCAGGGCTTTTAACAATTAAACCCTGGGGCACACAAGGAACTGAAAGTATCAGCTGGAAACACAAGCTTGACAAAGCACTGTTGTTGTTGCCAGATTTTTTAAAGAAATATGGGCAAAAGCTTCTATGCAGTCACCCAGCATTTGAGTTTGGGCTGAATTTTAATACAACAGCTTAAAAATATGATTAAAGGACTTGGGGGTTTTTTTTTCCTTTTCAGAATGAGCAACATTCCAAAAATCTTTGACACAGAGGATGGACACAAACAACATTGCAATTAGGCAAAGCCTATTTTGGGAATGTCAGAAAGAATGTCAAGAGCCCGTTGGGTCTGGGCCCAAAGTCATCATTTGGTATAATGACTCTATTTGTCCCATCCCTATCCGTGATCACAACCTTTTTCTTAACTGTGGGGCAACAGACAGGAGGCACTTTCTCTCTCTTTGCAATGATCTTCTCCTTTAAGACATACTCTGCCCTTCCTCGTGCTCTGCTCTCACCTCTATGCTCATCCACAGAGAAAAGATGCTTCAAAAAATTGCAAACACAAATGGGAGAGTGAAAAGCTTGGCCTAAAGATACCGAGATGTTTAGTTACTCTCGGAGAAAAAGGGAGCAGAAAAGAAAAAAGAAGAAAAAAGGCACTGCTTGTAATGCCTAGTTAGTAAAAATTCTGGTCTTATCAAACAGTGAATTGAGGGTGATTTATGTTTGCATTTGCTTTAATCTCTTTGTAGCTTTAGGTATATAGATTATTATTTAGATAGATTAGCCAAGAAAAGCATATTCCGGTGTGATCACATGTTTAGAAGACTGATAAATGCCAGCAAAAAGTGGCATCAGCAGAAAAAAAAAAAAGCCCCAAACAAGAACATTTGAAAGAATATTCTTTATTCTGTCTTTACTTCTTTATTTACTTTTTCCATGTAGAACAAGAAAAGAAGAAATGCGTAGATCAAGGCCTAACTTATGCCTTCACTTATGATGATACAACCCCAAAGCTGATTTATCCAGTTCTGGCTTCAGGCAGAGTTTGCATCCATGACAAACGTAGCGCAGAGTGTGGCATCTGATCCACTCTGGTGCTGCATGCAGGCTCCTGCCTCCCAGCTTCAGATGCTTCAGCTCCAGAGTTATCACCTCTACTCTTCTTAGAGGGGCTGGAGAGAAAGAAATAGAGTTTGTGATTAAATATAATTCTGGAATTAGTGATTTAAGCTGGAAGTAAGAGAAATGCTGACACGAACGTGCCTGTTTTTCTTAAATCCTCCTAAAACGTGGATTCAGCTGCATGAATGTTTACTGTATGCACCTGAGAGAAGCTGAATTGACCCTCACCTTCTGCCTGTGAATCCACACGTTTCCTTGGAGCAGTTCTGGAAACAGAGGAGGGTCCTTCATGTCTCTGGGGCACTGTGGCCATGTCTGTCTTTCTGGACCTGAGTCCTTGTGCCTGGCTGCAGATCACAGCTCTGTCTTTGCTCCCAGGCAGGGTGAGACGTGGACATGAACATTTTTCCCAATCCCCTGCTGCTTTCACAGAGAGGAAGCCAGGCACATGGAATTTGTGCTTTGCTCTGGACAAGGAGAAGGATAAAATGTTGCAGGAGCATCATTAATTGCAACTTCAGTCCAGGGAGGACATTCATGAAGCCGCTGCAGAGTCCTCTGGGCACCAGGATCTCCATCTGGGTGACCCCTTCCCAGAGCACCTCAAAAGCCAGATAAATCCACTGCCTTCAGATGATCCTTTCAGCACAGCCTGAGTCTCTCCAGGCACAGATGTTGCCCCAAGGTGAGCTGGGGGGACAGTGGCCGTGGGCTCTCCAAGGGGTGGCTATTTGAAGTCACAGCACAACCTGTGAGTTTTCTCCTCCGTAGACACAGACAAATGAGATGGGGCAACATTCTCTGAGCAAGGAGCCCTTGGTGAAAGGGAACTGGAGGAGTGGAAAGTCTGTGATCAATTACATCAACAAGATAAATCATTTATGTGCCCCGAATCAAATTTGCTGCATGATTTAAGGGTATCATCACTGCCTGCAGTGTTGTCATTCCTTGTTAGTTGTTATTTCCTTGTTATTAATTCTGATTCTTATTGCCTCTCAACTGCCCACGCTCAGAAAGAGAAGAGCTCAGCTTTTCTGTGTTCTTCTGCTATGTAATGTGATATAAAACAAGTTTGGAGTGGCTCCCTGAGTGCATGCAACCAAAACTAGGCCAGAAGTCCCCTCCGCTGCAGCTGCTGATCATTAAATCACAGACCTGCTCAAGGAGCCTTGTGTCAAACTGCAGGAGGACCTGGAGGAAAGTATTTACCAAGAAATCCCCTGGAATGTGGTGTTTGTGCATCCTCTCCACGCTTCTGGATACAAAAGTCTTTTGGTTTCAACAGAACCATCACAAAATTATGAAGAAGATCTCCACGCACGTGTATTTGAATGTGCAGAGGCAGAAGGGGAGAGCTGCTATTACTTCAGTAGAGCTGCTCAGAAAAATTTAGTAAAAATAAGAATTCTGAAAAAAACCTGAGGATGAAAATGAAAATTTTGCAGATTTTTGTTATTTTTATAGCTCAGGTTTCCATAGATGAGGCAGGCTGTTTTCCTTAAATATTGATTTTGTGTTGTATTTTAGAAGAAGTGGGGGAAAAGGAATTGTAGATATCCTTGTTTTCAATTTCAGACAGTGTAATTTTGAGCACACCATTCCCATGGTTGTGGTTTTGCCTTTAGTCAGCACGTCTTCCTGAGATATTGAAAACATTTTGATTGAAAAGGCAAATCTGCAGGGAGTTTGGCACCTGTTTTAACAACCATCTGTAAGATTCAAAAACATTTGCTAAGATTTAAAGGTATTTTCACCAGGCCTCACTTCCTGAGTACAGAACTCCAGTTTTCAAGGTCTGAGAGCTTATTCAAACACATTTCACCTACAGGGGGAAGGGATTTTGGAATCGAGACTGGCACATGATTTTTCCTAATGCAGAAAAAATCATGAATAGTCAGTGTTTTTTTAAATCATAGAGTCACAGAATGTTTTGGCCTGGAAGGGACCTTAAGGATCTCATCTGTGCAGGAGTGAGGGCAGGTTTGGTGCCTCTCCAGAGCTCTCTGTTATGATGAGGGCTCTCATTTTCCTTTCCAGCTCCAGAGCCATTATTTTCTGGCAGGTGCATGCTGCTAATATTAATCTCCCTCATAAGGATGTTTGTTAGACTCAGTTAATTAATTTGGAGATAATTAGAAAGTGCTCCGTAACTGAATTAGAATCTCTGTTACCATGGGCAAGATTTTTGCCGCCGGCTTCAACAGGGAGAGTATTTTTTTTGTACAACAAAAGCCAGAGAACACTTCTTTTATGTGACCCAAAGAGCAGAGCAAAAGTAGGACACCTCCAAGAGCTTTCCAGGATGTCACAATATCAATCTGCTATCGCCGACCTCCCACTGCTGCCAGCAGAATGACCAAGCAAAGGCTGTTTGTTTTCCTGTAGATCAAAGAGAGGCAACAAAAGAGATCCCCCCAAAAGGTGGCTCACTGCAGAAGGCATTGCTCTTGTTTCCCTATCTGATCAGCAGATTCCTTGGGCCTGCGTTGACAAACCCTGGGTGCTGCTCACTCAGCCCCAGCCCCGTCATCAGTCTTGTGGGACAAGGTGCCTGCCTCTTCCCAGGCTGCATGGGAGAATAGCAGTGCTGCTCTGCCACAGCCAAAATACAATGGCTGAGAGCTGGAATATAAAGTGGGGGAATTCCTCACATACTTTCCCATTTTCATGGACTATTGGCAGTGAAGAAGGAAGGAAAAGAAAAAAAGAAGAAGGAAGAAGAAAAAGGCGCACTTGGGCATTCAGCCAGATATTTCATTCCTTTTCCTTTTAATTGCCTGTAGTCACTCCACATCGTGCTGGGGTCCCCCCTCCCCGACCTCTCTCCCTTCCCTCCCTCCCCCTTGCAGCCTCCCTCAGCCCCTGGCACTGGGGGAATACTGGGTCCTGCCTCCAAGGAGAGCAGCACCTGGGCACTCCCCACCACTGGGATGCTCTTTGCTGTGATGCAGCACAGGGGAAAATCCCCCTATGGAGCAGCAATCCCTCACCTCACCAGCACTGCCAACCTTGGAGCGTGCCCCAGGACCACATCCTTGCCTTGGGAGTCCGTAGTTTGGTGGGAATCAGAGACTGCAGCAGCCTGTGTCAGCTGAGGGACATTCCCTGGGTCTCTATTCATTTTCCAAGGTCTCTCCCTTAAGGATTTAACTGAATTCCAAATTCCCACTGCAGTCTGCTCACTAAAGTTCCCAGTACAGTGCCAGTTACCCAAACCAGTCCCCTCTCTGTGCTCTGCAGGGCTACTGGGATGTGTTGCATGGAGTTGTTTGATTCAACCTGGGAGCAGTTTCTGGTTTTTAGGGATTGGGGTAAGGTCTTGCAACTGTCCCCAGTGAATCTTATTTAATACTTGAGAAAAGACAGAAGATGTGAGAAGCAGCACTTTTTATCTCTGTTCGAAGAACACTAACCAGCAAATTTGTTACTTTTTAAATTACATTGAGGAGCAAAGCTCTCAAAGACCTCAGCTGATATATTTTAAAAGACTGCTTTTCTATAACAATTTTTATGAAAACGTCTTTAAAGAGCTTTAAGGCAACCTTTGCTCTAAAACTTTTATCTGAACAGTTGGACACATTTATATAACAGCCATTTCAGGACAGTGCATTAAATACATCCACTGCTCATTAGGGACCAGCTCTGAATATCTTACAGATAAACATCTTCTTCCCAAATATTAGCCAATAAAAATATGTATACTACTCAAATATCAAAAGCCTATTTGCTGAAAACTGGGGTGAAAGCCTATGTTTTTAGGTCAAGTGTAGGAACAGGGTATTTTTAAAAATTATATAAAAATTTTAGTTTTCTAGGGTTATACTGTAGAGTTTATGAAGAAATTAAAATAGCAGATTTTGCATCTTAAGGTAATGTTCTGGGGTGTGGGAGTTACAGGAGTTTCAAGTCTAACATCTGCACTCCATCTTCGTCATCCTAATTGTCAGCTGCCAATTTTATGTCAGTGAATGACGTGGTGGTGATCTTCTCTGCTGGAAAAGTTGTGGCAGGATGAAAGAGAGGAAGAGGAAAGGATGGAAATCTGCCCATGGATGGAGAGAAGAGTGAGACTGTTGTCAGGAAGTAAAAATGCAGAAAACCAAAAGCAATTGCTGCTGGAGTTTATGCTCTGCAAAACTTCAAGAAAAGCTCTTGCATATCTAGGCTGGCCAAAATATTTGGGGTTTTTTAAAGATTATTATCCAGGTTCTGACTAAATGTAAAGTCTCAGTCCAGTCTTAGATGAGACTGAGGAGCTTGAAATGAACACCAGCACAGGAGAGCAGCCTTGCATCCACCCAGAGCTGAACATTTGCCTCACCCTGGCAGAAGCTGGGTGAGGAGCAGAGTCCCTGTTCCTTGCTCCTTGCCTTCACACCAGCAGCGAGGGGGTTCAGGGAAGGGACACCCCCTGCAAAGTGGGGCTGACTGTGAGAAGGACAAACGTGTAGGAACAGGGGGGCTCGGTTGGGGTCGCTCGGTGCGGGTTCGGACGGTGGGATGGTTGGAGACGGGTGACGAGAGATCTCTGTAGTCCGGGGGTCTTGGAACATGCGGTTTATTGCAAAGGGCGTGGGTACAGGGGCACTGCTTAGAGCTGCAGCTGGCAGCTCGGAGCAGGCCCAAGAGAGCAAGAGAGTAAGCGGGTAAGCAAAGAGAGAATAGTAAGAGTCTACAGTAAGAGTGTATAGTAAGAAGTGTAGTAAAAGAAGTGTAGTAAAAAGGTGTGTGAAGTCCTGGTTACAATACAATAAATCATCTTCTGTACTGAATATTCTAATTGTCACTAACCAATCTAATACAAGATACAAATCCTATAGCATTTACATACAGCCTATAAGAGTTCTTATATTACCATAGAGTGTTACATCTTAACTCCTAAAAACTACTCTTTGGACCCCTTCTGCTGAGCTAGTAGGGTCTGCTCTGACCCTTGGACCTGCCTGCAAGCAGAGGGTATTGTTCAATCAAGAGGGGATTACATTCAGTCGGCCATACCATTGTTTTCCAGTTGTTCAGTAACTAAGACTTGGTATCTCAAAGGTGGCTTTCATTTCGATGTCGCTTATAGTTTTCATATTCCCAAAATCTTTTGTCAGGCAATCATATTTATAAGGCTTTCCTGTTTCATCTTTCCCAACACAAACGGAACAAGCAAAAATGGGAGCTGTTCAGTTTTGCAAACACCTGTAAAAGCGTGGCAGAGAGAGCATGGAAGCGCAGCAAGAACCAGAGAGGGTGAAATCGTGCAGACTCTGGTCTGTGTTTGGGTGTTTGGGACTCCTAGCAAGGGTTCCTGTTTGTGCACTGCTTGTAGCTCTGATTTGCAAGGCACTTTTCCTTCAGAGACCTGCAAGGCTCTCACACGCTCGTGCCAAAGCCACCACATCTGCCAGCGGATTGAGCCAGCTCTGGAATTCTGTTAAAAGCAAACGCCGCCTAAAGTTCTACTTTTTAAGCACAAATATCAAAGAGAGGGGGGAAAAAAGAGAGAGTTGGAGGGCTGGGGAGGAGGGAGGGAAGAGTCAATTGCTTTTGCAGAAGCTGCACTTTCTTTCAAAAAACCTGTCATTGACATCTTTCCCCAGAAAACATTTTGTCATGCACATCAGTGTATGTCCTCAAGGAGATCAATCTAGAGAGGGAGTCAAGCCCACAATCATCGTGTGACAGATTTTGAGATGCCGTTCTCATCAATCACACTGATAATGAGGTGGCAAATTGCTGTCTTATGGCAAAACTAAAAAGACAACTGCCCCAGTAGGTGTCAATGAATATGTCAAAGGATTGTCCCATGGGGAGTCTGAGAAGGTTCTCAGAAACCTCTTTGTGAAGCTTGAATGCAGAATACTTTATTGATCACTAAAGAACTTGCACTGACATGCTATTTCCCCACGACATTTGAACCACCAATTTCCTAACCCTTGGTGAGTACCTGCCTGGAAAACACTTTGGGGAGCTGTCTTTCACCTTTGGCTGTACTAGAAAAACCTTGGTTTAATTTTAGCTTAGCCCTTCATCTCCTGAAAAACCACAAAAGCAAAGTCTTACAAGTTATAACCAAGCTAAAGTTCTGAAAAGGTTTAATGACCAATAACCATTTTGAACCAGTTAGAATTACTCAGAATTAACTTGTTTAGATTATATTCTGAACTATTTTTAGTTTGATTAGTAGTCCTCTTGATAGACTGATCTGCAGAGCAGGGTTATCAGTACGGTGACATTTTGAAGATAAAATGGTCCTTTTGTTCTCCATTTCCTAGGTCTCTTAGCGTCTGAATTAGAGCCCAGAAAGCTCCTGCAGCTCAAGACCATGCAATGGTTAACTGCCATCACTCCAGGTTGTGTTCTAGAGAGTTTGGATGGCAGGCAGGCTGCTCTTTACCAGGCCTGAAATTCTGCATGCTTTGCTTGTCCCATTTCCAACCAGTCATGATCACACTTCTTTTCTCCCATTTTTGTCAGAGTGCAAAACTAAGGACAGTCCTTTTCAGTTCTGAGGCAAAAAGTATAACAGCAAAAATTTTATGCACAGCTTTGGTCCCTCTTGGCTCAATCATGAGCCAAATTTCACAATATTTCCCTCAAAATTTATGTGGAAGGACCTCCTTCTGAGATAACTTGAAGAGAGTTTGTTTTACACCCTCAGTTGTGGTAAGAAATGATAATGTGAACAGGTGAAAATTAAAAAAAAAAAAGAATTATTGAAAACCACTCTGATTAAAATCTCCATTTAAAAACAAAAATATCCATCCAATTAATAATATTAGACATAAAGAGTTTATGCTGAGAAAAGGCCATTCTTCAACAATAAATATTTTAACATAAACATTTTACTTAGATTTGGGGTTTAGATGGTGCCAGGTGCATCTCTTGCTAGTTTTGAGATTAGTAGCACAGAATCACACCTAGAGTAAGTTTTCCAGTATCCATTTGGACTTGTGTGGCTGAGAGCAGAAGTGTTGGGGACACAGACTTTCCTCTGCTGTCTGCCTGGTTGATAACTCGTTGTAATTAAATGCTGTTATCTCCTTTGCAAACCCTTGGGGTAAAATCTCACTGATTTCACACCTGCAGCTGCCTGGGGTTGCATGTGCCTGGGGCTGCCTCACCTTGGACGATATTTTGGCATTCAAAACCACGTTTGGTTTGTCAGTCAGCTTTTGTTCTGTCCCATTAAACATGTGCAGGGCACGTGCAACAATTAGAAATGTGACTGCAATAAATAACAGAGCAAGGGCAGGGAAGGCCCAGCATTTGTCTGTGTACAACTCACGCTCCCTTGCTGGTGTGCTGGTCCTGAAACCAGATGAGGCATCAGCCTAATTCCACACGCACCCTCAGTCTGAAGATGGCCGTGGAAGTCCGAGAAAATCTGTCCCAAAGATTGTTTTGTGGGATGTCAGGAGTTGGAAACGGGAACAATGTCTGGGATTGTTCCTGCTTCCGACCTCTGACATTCTGTGAAACCATATCCTGGAGCAGGGCTCTACTCCAGCATTAGGAGTGATGGGTTTCAAAGGGTCCACCAGCCTTATCTAATTCCAGCGCAACTCAATGGAAGAATTCCCACTGCACAATGGGAATAGCGAGGGGAGTCCTGCTGGATTGCCAGGGGGCCGGCTGTGAAAGGACCACTGTTGTACGAGGTGCTCAGCAGAGCTCAGATCCCAAAGAGTTTAGGATCTGAACAGACAAGACAACCCCATGGGGAGCGAACAAAATATCCGAGGTACTGAATGGCATCCCATTATCCCAAGAGTAATTGAGTCATATCAGTATTTAGTATCTTGGATCTTAATCTCCCAATTAATACAATTGGCATCAGAGACTTGAACTAGACCAGTCCCAACTGACCTTAATTGGAGATTTTTTTTTTTTTTTTTTTTTGGGTTTGGGTTTGGGTTTGAATTTCTGTTGTATTTGGGGCTCTGTTCGTATTCCTTTAGATCCTTACCTGGATATTTAAACCATGAACAGGTGAGGGAGAAGGTGTATTTTTCTGAAGGCAAGGGACCCTCAAGGACTGAGAAAGAATGTCAATGGCATCTGCCTTGGGATATGGGGTAGCTCTCTCTGTATGCACAAAAACTCAAAGAAATCTGCTGGGACAGGCCTGCCATGAGACTTCTTCTGCCATTCCTCTCCTGGAAGGCTCAGGGTGGGGAGGAGGAGGGCAAGAGGGCAAGGAGAATTCCAGAGGGCTGCCATCCTGAGCCTGCACTAAAGCCTCTTCAAATTCTCAGTCGTGTTGTCCTGGTCTGAAAATTCGTAAGGACTTTGATGCACCCCACAGCTGCTGTTCACATCCTGGAATCAGCCTCTGCCCAGAAGGCCTCGGAGGATGACGCGATCCTTCCTCGCCACCCACTCGCTCTGTCATTTCCTAAACTCTGATGTTTTTCACATCATCCCTGGCAGTTATGAGAACACATGTACGTGGACATCCCTGGAGCAGACTGCAAGCAGCGTTTTGGAACATCTGTTTCGTAGGCCAACCAAAAGTAACTGGCTCTTATTGTTAAGAGACTCGAGGGGACACAAGCTGCTGGCTTCTCTTCACACCCGCTCTAGGAGGTGGCTACAGGATCGATTTACTCAGGGATGAAGACTGCATAATTCAGGCAACAAGGTCAAAAGTCTTGTGTCTACAGCAAAAGCACGCTGGTTTAACTCCAGGCAGTTTTTAAATCAACATCATTATAGCTTGGTTAAATAATTAGGTAAGTAGATTAATACCACTTCTAATTTAATTTAAAGCTAAGCTAGTTTTAGACAAACTAATCGCTGTTCTTTTACGCAAAAATGAATATATTCCCACGAGAGTTCTCACTGATTTCCCTAAATCAATTAAATTCACATCCTAGGTCAAACCAGTGCAACTTCTCCATGTAACTAAGCCTTGAAAAGAGTTTTTTAAAGATAGATATCTCAGTTAAACACTTAAGCTGCAGTGTGAATGCTGAAGTCAATGCTCTGCACGGCTCCGAAGCTCATCTGGGTAATAGCTGCTCTCTTCCATCCTCAGTTCTGTCCCTGTGCTGGGTCCTTATTTTTCCACAAGCTCACAAGAGCTGGATTTAAAAGCAGTGTGGTACCACTGCTGCTCCCAGCAGTCCCATTTGGGATTTGCACCTCTTCCCCATGACCGCAGGTCAGCTCTCGCTGGGTGTTTGGGAATTTTGGAGCCCAGCTCTCCCACAAAGCACCGACAAAATGTTTTCACCTACTGCAGGCCTCCTACTCAGGCACTCAGTACAAAAGGAGCAGGAAGGGTTGGATGCATTGGAAGTGGTGCTTCTTTCATACCAACCCCACAGCTCTGGGTGTTGGAGTTAAACCTTGGCCGTACAGAGGTGAAAAAGTAGCTTTTTTTTCCTATTTCATATAGGGAACAACACCCCAAGCAGCATCAGGGACTGCCAAAATGCAAATGAGCTTGCTGTGCCTTCACACTTCCTGCTCTTCACACCTCGCTGAGGAGCGAGGCCACTGCAGGAAGAGGAGGAACAGATTCCCTCACTGACTGGATGCTCACCCCACTGCCATGAGCAAACTCCTGGCAGATTGCTCTGCCTGCCTGCCAGGTGGGTGTGTTGTGTCTGTGTGCGTGGGAAGGTCTGGTGTGAGGGTGCTGCTGAACCATTTTTGGTCAGCTCTTGGTTTGTGCAGTAGCTGCTCTCGAGGTGGGTGATTTACTGGTGAGGGAGAGCCTGCAGGGATTTAACCCTGCTCTCCTTCACCCTCTTGTCCACTTTTGTGACCTTTTGCCCACAGTGTGGGCTTCTCACCTCTTGCTGGGTCTGTTGCTGCTTGCCAGGACTCAGGTAAATGTCACCTGTACCACTTTCCCCCTGCACAAGACCTGGGCACATCATGCAGCACATTTCCAGACATATTTTTTTTGAATGTTGATATAAATCTGAATCAGCCGTGCCTCAGTTCCTTTGGATCACTCTCTGGGTGTTCCTTGGCAGAAATAGATAGGAATTTTAAATAAATACTGAAGATGGGTCAGACTGTGATTTTTCAATTGCTAAATGTGAGTTCTTGCATTAAAAACATGCTTCTAAGGCTTTTAACTGTATTACTGGGGTTCTAGCAATCCATCTTAAATTATGGATCTCAACTATTAGCAAGATACAGCTTATAAACCATTTACTGGCTGCCCATCAAATCATACAGGCCATAAAACCACAAATGCAAGGCAGAACTTGGTGAAGAGTACGATGATGTGCAAATCATTCGCCCAGCTCCAGACAACACAAACACTCCATTGCCTTCCTTTGAATTGGGTGCATTTCATACTTGTGTAAAACATTCATAGAAAGCCTCACAGTCAACGAAATAAACCTCTGCATGACTCTAAGGAGCAGAGCTATGAAATGCAATCTGTAGCACATAAGTTTAGGTGACTCCTTGAGAGTGGGCAAATAAATAATTTTTTTACCATGAGAATGCAAAGTGGAGGAGCAGCTGCCAATGAAATTGGTAAGATTATTCACTGTCTTTTGGGGCAAAAAAATACATCTTGAATCTGGTCTCCCTTGTACTCAGATGATGCAAGTGAGAGCATGATTAGTCCCACACATTCTGCCTTTTAAAAATGAATTTCTTTTGCTAGGACTAAATGCTGATAACAGCATGCTGGGTGAGTTAGGGGTTTTTACAGTGTAGGTGACAAGTTAAAAATGTGTAGTGAGCATATGTGTCCAGAAGGGAGGAGAATACCTCTAATTCTATCCCAGACAAGTCAAGATATACCTAATCTGGTTTTGTGCAAAGGAAACTACATTTCCAGTGAAGGAATCTTCACCTTCATGTATAGGTCCCTCAATAATCTAAAGAAAAAATGGGAGGTTATCTGTTTAAATATCTAAGAACAGGCTTGGAGATCTGTTCTTATTAATTTTTTTGGTCAAACATCTTTGCTCGTATCTACTACTCCTTAAGTCTTTGCTCATCTGTAAAGAATGATGAACAATTCTACTTAGAGGTACCTTGCACAGAATTATAGGTGGAGAGGAAGAGAGCTTTCCAGCACCCTTTATCTTGCAGTGTGTTGGCCCTGATGGCAAAAAGACAAAAGGCAGGTGGTATTGACACTTCTCCCCAACTTTCAGGTTGCTAATATTTCATACAGAGATTAAAAGAAGAGGAGAATTAAAAAATTCTCTAGGGTTAAAGCAAACTGACTAGGTTATGAAGGTAGAAATGTGGGAGACTAAAGGCGGTATGGGGAAATTTTGTCTTACAATTTCAAGGGTTTTTTCTCATGGGAAAAGTAACACTTTGCTTTAATAAAAGAAAACAGATAGTTACAAGCACAACCCATTTGCTGTTTGATGTAACAACGTTATCTACTCTCTGTGTGTGTTTTTTTTTTTTGTTTCTGTTCAAGGCATAAAATAATTATTGAAGGGGGCTATTTCATCCTGGTGGAGTACAAAAGTCCTCTTGCTAATTGCCACATCAAATGACCAGGGGACCCTGATGGAAACCCTCAAACGACTGTGAAAAAATTCAGGCCGTCACAAATGCTGTGCACTTGTTCTTTTGGGGGTTTTTCGGGTTTGTTTCTTGTTGTTGTCGTTGTTGTTGTGTGTGATTTCCCATTGCAGATTAGGTTACTTGGGTGTGGGCTTATCACACAGGAAAGGCCCGGCACAGATTAGTTCTGCACCATCGCAGAGCTGTTATGCCAGCTCCATCCTTGACCAAAGCAGTGGCCAGCACCTTTATTGTATGTGGGGACACGGAAGAACACTGCACTGTCCAGGCAACAAAAGAAGCAGCAGAAGGCCCACTGTGTCTCTGAAGTGTTACTTCTCCACTTTTTGTCATGCACCAGTGGCATGAGTGCCGGGTCCCAGACTTTAACCCCACACAGAGCCAGAAAAAAGCTGTCAGTCTCGGCTTGTTCAAAGACAAACCCTTTGTGGAGATCAGACTGAAGTGGCATGGTCCATATACTCACTAAAGCATGCCAAGGAGTCACAAAGTCGTAATCCAGCTTTGTACTTCTGACCATTCCCATTTTCCCCCGTAGCTGGTGCCCAATTACCAGTGCTGTAATTTTTTTCCATTGTTAGGGAGCCATAAGGGTTTAGCTACCACTTATCCAAGCGGGGTCGTGACCTGATGTATTTAGGCTTTGCAAATATAAGTAACAGTTCCCTTATCAGTGTCACCAGGACTCTTTAACACGTAGCAGGCAGAAAGATAAATATACTTGGCAGATACAATTTGATCCATTGCTAAGCCTTCCATTTTACCACTGACCCATGGCACTGTGCTATTCAAAGGGATGTTACAGCCCTCAGCCTGGCTCCCAAACTGCCTGACTTTGGCTTGCAGGATGGACTTACAGGTGACAGCTCGTCAACCTGATCTAGAGCACTGGGAAAGCAGGGATGAGTCTGACCTGGCTTCCACTAGTTCTGCTTCTAGCAGAATTCCTCCTGGCTCACATCAGAAGAATTAGACTCTGTCCCACACCAGCTTGCTTCCAGGAAAAAGCCAAAGCCACCTGATTTATGCGTTACTATTTTCTGAAGCACTGATTTTTACTTTTTGACTTTGGTTAACTGGCTGGTTCAAATGTTGCTTTATGACATTTTACAACTCAGCTTTGTCCCGAAAAGTTCTGATTACTTTCCTTGCCTCTCTCGGATCCTATCTAAGATCTCTGCCAGTCACAAGGTCTTCTACTTGCCAAGGGTCTGGCTTCAGAAGCTGGAGAGTGCAGATTGTCTCGCTCATCTACCCCTCCATCAAGTATTGAATTAAGCATTCTGGGCAGGGTTATGTTTAACAGGCACTTCTTTAAGAAGGGTTAAAGATGCAACACCGGACCTAGAGAAGCATCTCTTTTAAGCAGAATAGGGCAAGGATTCAAGTGTGAACCACAAGTGTGAAGATCCTAGAATAAAATGGGCTGGAGCTTTCTGCTGCCTCAAAAATGCATCTTGATTGGCTCGAGGACTAAAACTTTGAGGCATTGGGTTATTGCCTCTTCAACAGCACTGACTCCAGCTATGAATAAATTCAATAAAGAGCCACTGTCGGTGAGATTTGATTAGATAGAACAACACTGGCGAATTCCAGAGCCAGTCCTTGCACTAACTGTGGAGATTTTACACCTTAGATGCTCTTCAAAAATTGCAAAGCTTTCACAAACTGTTTTTGTTTATTTCCACCATGTGGGAAACTTTTATGACCACTACAAGTATCTTCTGTCAGAGTATCCTCCTTCATTAAGTTGTGATTGATCGTCTTTAATCCTCTGAAGTGTCTCAATGCTAGTTAACTAAGATAAGAGAGAAGATAACTTCTTTTAGAACAACCTAGTACTTACAGCGGAATCTTATCCAATCTAGAAGGGCAATTAAGACTCATTACTATTATTAAAATGGCTTGGTCAGAATTAATGGCTGGGTAGCAGCACCAGCTCATTCCATCACAGAACCAGAGAATGATTTGGGTTGGGAGGGACTTTAAGGATGATTTAATTCCAATCCCCTGCCGTGGACAGGGACACCTTCCACCAGCCCAGGCTGCTCATGTTTGCAATTGGGTCATGAGTGAGTCATCATTTCAGACATGATTAAAACACAGAGCCTGACTTCCCACTCAAGTATGTACCTGTGCACATAAATGAAATGTCCTTTAATTTCCTCTGAGTTCACGTCTTTTGGAAATTCTTTACAGAAGCTTTCTTTTTAAGTGGCAGCTCTATGGGACCTTAAAAATGATATATTTTAGGCTATGAGCCTTATCTTATCTGAGATGCCCAGGAGAATAGGGAATTCTTCTTTTGTTGTTTTTTTAATGATGTGTTAGGGCATGGGGTTTCCTGAACATTTAGCAAGGGGGTGTCAGGGTGAAACAGCTGCACATATTAAACCAGCAGTGAAACCCAACTCCTTTTCATCTCCTGGGTTATACAGCTCTTTGTGAAATTATTCCATAGGGCAGTGTGTGAATAACTGCTAACTAATGTATGAGCAGCTCCATGTTAAGGTGGTGTGAATGGGACTGGCTGCGTGGTGCTGCCATAGGTGCTGGAGCCAGCACTGGGAAAACACAGTGCCGTAAACTGATCCAGGCTAAACGGCCCCATTCCGAGCTAATTATTTTATAGTTCATTGACATCCAGCAAATGTGAGAACTGCAGACCCTGTAGGCACGAGGTGCCATGAGCTAGCCGTAAACAGAAGGTCTTTGATGAGACAAATGGCTCGTAGGGGCAGTTCCATACAGGCATCCCAACACAAAGGCTCCCTCGCGGGGCTGCTGCCAACATAAAAACTAAACCAAGCCATAACAGCTATTTCAATCCAGCCTGGAAAGCTCATGTGAAGGAATCTGAGGCACTGACCTTACCTTTCCCTCACCATTTCCTTGTCTCCACTCCGGTTACACTTTACAAGATGTTTCCAGAAAAGCCTCCTTGGTTTACATCAGTGTAGAAGTCAAGCACTCTTGGAAACAGACATTGCAATCAAACATCACTTTGTCATTTAAAAGAAATATTAGAAATCTTCAAGTGTCTTGCAGAAACAAGAGCACGGCTTGTTTACACACACCCTTCATTCTCCTTCAGAAGCAGGCAGGGTGTCCCAACTGGTAGCTCACACTCCAACAAGGTGGAGAGAGAAACTGATAATAACAGTCAATTTTAATCAGGTTTAAAATCAATCAGCAAGATGCCTGATTAGGTACATGATTTGCATGAAACGCTCTGATCTCTTTTGGTGCTTGTTCTTCACCATTTTCCCATTCAAAAAGGCTGCTCCTTCAATGAAGCCTCCTTCTCCTTTTTGCTTACCAGAAAGATTCCCTGTGTCTCATCACATTTATTTCAGAGTTTGCATTGCCTGGAGTGTACCACTCATGCATTACTCAGATCTATCAAGCTGCGTTTAGATGAGAATTTGAAACGAAGTAAAACACACAATATTTTACCAAAATACTTCTACTCTAAATACAAGTAAGAAAAAGACACAGTTTTACCAAGATAGGACATTGACAGAGTTCTTAGATAAAGAAGCATTTTATCTCTATCTATTAAACTTAATTGATGGGGTTTTGATCACTGCAGATCAGAATTTGAGACTTATTACATACCATCTCTAGCACTCTCTCTTTACCCATGGCTGGGAGGGGAAGACAAACTTCCCTGCCTTCCCAGACCCTGAGGAGCTTCTGAAGTGAGAATCAAGTAGTCATTGTACCAGACTAATCAGATACACGTAGATGAAAAAGTTTAGTAGTGCAACAAACTCTGTTTGAAGAAGCTCACCCAGCAACCAGGTCAAGGTTTTGCTTTTGTTTGAAAGGTCAGCAGCATTAATTCACTGTTGCCAGAGAAGCTGACAAAATACCACACTGCTGGTCACTGATTAGAGGGCCTCACTATGGAGACTCAAAAAGATCAGGCCCCATTTATATTATTGTTTTTATCAAAGCCCAGGACAAACCCAAGAATTTTATATCCTTCCCCCTGGCAAGCTGGAACAGCTCAAGATTATTTTGTGATGTGGTTTAGAACTTCCTGAGGATCAAGGTGTAGGAAATTCACCCACTGTCAGCTCTTAAAAAACCTTTGTGCATTAAGTTATTGGTTCACTGTTAGAGATTTCGAAATGTCGACCAGACACTTTTTCTCTGGGACCACTGAGGTCTCTGAGGGCTCCCCTTGCTTTTTGGGGCACACAGAGAGGTCAGGTTTGAGTTCTCCCATCAATGTTCACGTTCACATCAGTGTGGTCACTCATGCCTGGAACTCAGAGGAAAAGGGATGCTAAAAATATATTAAATTACCAATCGTAATCATTCATGTGCAGTAGTGGGGGAAAAAATGACACATTTTGCCACAGTGGTTAGGCCAGGATGGAATATCCACATGAAATGGGCTTTGTTGAGGAATAAACACCTATTTCTTATACACTTCCATATGCCAAAACCCACTAGGTCTTGCAAATACAAAAAATTCCCAAACATTTCTCATTTTTTTTCTCCTTTTATTTTCCTCAGTTTTTCCTTGCTGGAAAATTAGGAAGTGTGAGAAAGAAGCGGAAAGTGCTTACATTAAAGAGCAAAATTTTGGGAAAAAACTCAACACATCTTCACAGCATCCTCAGCTCTGCCCTCTAAACAAAACCCCAAAATGGTGAAAGGAAGTTGGGAAGGATGGAAGGAAATTTACTTTCCTCTGCTCCTGATTTCAGTTTCCTCATTTGCTTTGTAGCAAATCCACTTGGACTGAACAGTGTTTCAAAAGTGAAGGTTCCAGTTTTGTAACTGGATTTGTCCAGCCCATTTAGCCCAAAATATTTGTATTTAACTTGGTAAATGATGCTTTCCAACTAATAAAATAAAACCAGCTGTGCTACAAATGTGTGTGCTGATTCCACTCCCAGCTCTGCTCATGGATAAATATTCCAGAGGTTCTTGTGTTCAAGTGCTTCATTTAAACTAATTTTCTGAGAACCTTGGTGGGTAACAGTATCAACACAGAGGGACAATTAATTCAAATAATCTTTATTTTCCAAAATGAAATGCTCATTATTGTAGTAGGTCAACCACACGATTCTCTCTTATAAAGAAATCACCCCCTCACTGTTCCCTCGCTTGCTTTGAAAAACATTCCCCTTGATTAGCAATAGACAGATATCCGGAAATCATAAATAAATATTACTTGCTAAATGTTTTAAGCAGAAAAGCAAGTGGTAAAAATGAGTAAATTAATATTTGACACAGACTCAGTAACTTTCTTGCAAAATGAATATTCATTCCCACAGGTCACAAGTCAGTAGAAAACATTTCAGGCTACTGAGGAGTGGGAATTCAGTGTTGCTCTTGATCCTTTCAGTGGGGCACAGGTCTCCCTGAATTTGGGTTGTCAGTCACAGACAGAATTTGGCAGAGGAGCCCAGCCATCAGTCATGAAGATTTTCTTAGTTTAGATATAAATAGCTTAGGCGAAGCTTTAGGGCTGTTTATAAAGAATCCATGAAATCTTTTTCTAATCTGTTACTGACAGATGGAAATACCACAGCCTGTTTTCAGGCCAAATTCAATGCATGTAGCCTGAGCCACTTTGGAATATAAAGTGCCAGTTAACTGGCAAAAATACAGGAGAAGAGCACTTTTCCTTGGTCCTGGTGTGGGAAGGAAGGTGGTTGAGGACCTGAGTGCCTGGAGCACCAGGTCACTGAGCTGTGTGACTCTACAATACAAGCAGTTTCTGTGCCTCAGCTTCTGAATTACCTCTAAAATTGGACATCTTTCCCTTTTGCCCACTTTATTACCTTTTTTCCAGGGAAGTTCTTCAGAGCGAGAGGCTGTGCTCTGTAGATATGTGGTGGGCTGACTCTGGCCACTGTCCAGCTGCTCACCCAGCCCACTCCCCTCCTCAGGGACACGGGGAGAGGGGAGAAGAAGGGATGGAATAGCTCGTGGGCTGAGATAAGGACAGGGAAATCACTCACCCTCCCCTGGACTCAGCTCCACTCTGGCTCCTCGGCCTCTCCATCCTCACGTGTCCCACTGCACTGTGCTCTCTCTGAGGGGAATCCCTGCTCCAGCCAGTGCCTGGAGCACCTCTCCTCCTCCTCCTCCTTCTTCCTTGAACTGGGTGCTCCAGGGCTGATCCTCAGCTTTTACCCCTTCTCCTCTGCCTGCCCAGCATTTTTGCTTTTTGAACACCTTTCCCTGAGGTGCCACCAGCCCCAATGAGGGGCTCAGCTGTGTTTGGTGGTGGGACTGGTGTGCCTCAGTGGCTGGACCTGCCTGTGTCCTGCTCAGGGCAGCCCCAGCCTCTCTTCTCAGAACCCCCTTGCAGCCAGAGACACCCAAAACAGTGGGATTTTGCATTAAATGGGAAAGGGAACCCTGCAGTCGCTGTTACCGCCTGGGATGGGCAGCTACCAGGGAGCCCTGATCCCAAGAGCAGCCCAGAGCCTGACTCTGTGAAGGGTTGAGGTGGCATCCTGGGCTGAAGGAAGTAATTTTACAGTGAGACAGTTGATTTTCAGTAGTTTATTGCTGTGCCCAGTTGCTCCTAAGGCAGCTTTAAGGGATCACCTGGAGGGAATACAGAGACATGGAGTGAGGTCTGGGGCTGTTCCTGGACAGCGACTGCTCAGAAGTGCCCACACTGGAGATCACAGCAAGTATAGAGCCACACAAGCTCCAAGTCCAGGGAATTTTTGTTGGGATGGCCATCAGCCCCAGGGGCCAGGATGTGCCGTGGTCCTGGGGAGAGTTGTTCCCACAGCACAAGAGGGAGGCCTGGGCAGGGAGCCTTCCCACAGCTCTGGGATGCTGTTTTAGAAGCCCCATTTCAACTTTTGTTACAGCAGAATGTTGCACTGTGCTGAAAGGATGGCCACAAATAAAAACCCCACACAGTGTTATCTCCCCCTGATCTCGCTGGCAAAAGCAGGGTGTTCCATGCTCCCACTAACACAGATGGATATTCTGTCACCACTGGTAGTACTCTGCTCGTTCTCATGGGAGGCAGCAGATATTATTCTGATAAAAATTTGTCTCGAAAAACTGCTCGGTAGAAAACCTCCATGTTTGCATTTTGACCTTCCCTGAACCCTCCTCCAAGCCCTTCTCTGCAAACACCTTTTGAGGAGACTCACTTCTCAAAAGCCAGGAGAGCTGCCTTTCTTATCAGGGTCTGACCAGTGCCAGAAAAGAAACCTGGGTTTATGAAAACTAGTATTACAGCTGTCATGCTGCTCTACTTTGAACACAAAATAATAGAAAATCAATTACACTGGCACCCCCTGCCTCACAGGGTGGGGCTGTGGGAGCTTTCTCAGCAGACAGAGCACATGTTTCTTAAAAACCCATTTCCGCAGCCTGGCTCTATAGGTAAGGAGATAAAGGCTCCTGTCACAGATTTCACAGTCCTTACTCCCTCAGTTACAACTCACAGATCATTCTGCATTTTATCCCTGGGACACCTGCTAAATACTGGGCTAAAATCACTTATCCCTGGTGTCTGGGCCACGAGGAAGTCCACAGATGGTGACACTTGCCAACAACCTCTGCAAATCAATGCTGGACAGAGTTAAAAATGTTTGCCCCATTCCTTTCCCCATCACCCTCTCCATTCTTAACTTTCACCTCTTGAGAAAAATATAGTACTGGTATTAGGGCTCACTTCTGTAAAGGGTTTTAGCAGCCCCCATTTTTAGAGATGGAGTCTCCTAGGTCAGGGAAGGCCTTATTTTCTGAATGCCAAATGCATATTTAAAGGCTGATAATAGCATGGGGTAGCTCCAAGAATATTATATAACTTAGAGAGTGCCTATTAAAAAATAGAGAGACTTTGCCATTTCAAGAAGAAAAAAAAAAAGGAGCCTGTGAGATTCCCACCATCTGGATGGAGTCTTTTTTCTTCCCAGATGAATTAGTCGTCAGGGGAGGAATTATTTTAGGCATCAAGTAACCCCTGATTGTGAGTGACAGGCTAACACAGGAGCAGATGCAAGGTTAGTGCAGCCTATCCATTATGTGGAAAGGAGACCCCTGCATGTCCCACTGACTGTGCACAGGGACCTGGGTTATTAAAGGAGTCACTAGAGGTGGCTCAGGCCCAGGAGATGCTTCTCACTGCTCACGGCAGATGTTCTTTCACAAGAAAGGGAGAGAGCCAGCTCTGGGTGCTTGCTGGGGCTACTGCAGAAGGAGGGTTTGCTGTGCCTGCAGCAGCTCATGGATTTTCAACAAGAAGAACAAAGCCAACCTTTTCACTCGAGCAGCCACCACTGTGAGAAACTTCCTTAAGATCTGAATTCTGCAGAAATCTCACTCTTACTTGACAGCACGCTGTGCATGACAACATCTTGGTGAATCCAGAGAAACAGAACAAGCAAGGAACGTTTTGAATACATCTTAAGATAAAATCAGTTGTCACCATCTCCTATTTCAGCTAATGGAAATGACTTTTTTTTAACATAAATATGGATATCAGTAAATCCCCTTGTCTTTGCAGGCAGCACAAGTCTGCTATGGGAACATTTACCTACTCAACAATATTATATTTATAATTTTATGCAATAAAACCATAGCCTGCAACTTAAAAAAAAGGCATCATTAAAGTAGAAGTGTGTTAAATGCTGTCTAGAAACTTGCGTGCCTGATTTCATTAGGAACTTAAAACCCAAACCCTGACCCTTCACATCTTGACAGAGACCCCCAAATTTAGCAGAATATCTGCATTAGTCCCACATTTAAAACTTTTTTTTTTTATTTAGTGGATCCAAAGTAAACCTGAGTTGTCTTGAGAATGAAAATTCAAAAGTGAAGTGGTGGGCTGTGAAACATTTTACAGTTTGAAAGGAAAAGAGTATCTGCAATAAATAAACACCAAAAGCCACAAAACAGCTTTTTTTTTTTTTTCTCAAATCTTACATAAAGAGAGCAGACAGTCAAAATAAACAGGTACACAAAATACTCATGTTGTTGAGATCTGATCGTTTTCCCTTTAGAGAGCATTGTGGAACTCCAGAGGACTGTGGGCACTGCCGGCTGAAAGGAAAGAAATAAAAAACAGTGACATCTTGTGGTAAGTAAAACGCTTTGGTAAGGGAAACCCAATTTTCCACACACCCTCAAAAATCTAGATGTTAGGCTACAGCTATTTAGAACCTGAGGTGGTGACTTTTCCTCTCCTCTGGGTTGTTTTTCGGGTTTTTTTTTTTTCTGTTTTTGGTGAGCTCCTAAGGGCTGCTGTAGAGAAAGAGCTGTTTCCACCAAGAAACAAGCAGGAGCTACCCTGAGTTTAAATGAATATGTATTGATGTCTAGCTGCTCCCTGTGTTGTATTTAACAAAAATCACTGGTCTCTGCATCTGGGTTACTGAGGCAGAAGGTGAGCAATCCTTGACCCCAGTATCTCCCTGCTGAAGTGCTGTGAGGCTGAAGCTGCAGCTCAGGACAGTGTTGCTTCTGAGGAAGGCCACAACAAAGGAAAAAGGAGCATTTTCTCAGAAAAGATTCCTAAAGTGACCCACTCTGCCCAGGCAACCATCTGCTGTTGGGAATGGAGTTGGGAATATCAGAACAAGAATTTATCGGGTCCTTGCTCTAATTTCTGATACCACAGTTTGACTAAAAATAAACCAGGCAGAGTGACTCTGGCAAAATATTTCTTAAGCCCCACCAAGACTACTGAAATCAGCAGGGACTTTTGTCTTTGACCTAAATGGAACACGACTTCAACCTATTATTATCCAACATTGTCTGTCTTACTCCAGAGTTTCTTCTTGAATCATGTGATTTCTTCGCCAGGGCAGGTGGCAGTAATAATATAATAAAAGCTTGGTAATTATTTTAGGTGCCATGGACTGCCTGGTACAGTATGTCCCAGTGAGTAATAAGTACTCTGAAATTACTCCATTAATTTATTCCTTTTGATTGCTTTTGAGATAACAGAAGAATGTTGCAGGTTTGGGGGTTTTGTGATTAAAAATTCGTTTTAAATACCTGTGAAGAAAGACTTCCAGATTTCTTGAGATCTGCCAACTTTATTTCTTGACAATAGAAGAATGATGAGAAGAAGGAGGTATTTTATGGGATATTCCAAAGCTCTAACTAAGAATTCTTGGAAATTGTCAAAATGAACCTTAAGGTTAACACAATTCCTGGTCCTCATTCAAGGGTATTAGAATTAAAATAATTGTGTGCCTTTATTTGCAGTGGGTTCTTCATTCTGAGCAATAAACACAACTCTGCCATAAATGGTAGGCCTACAATATTCTGAATGCTGCCTAGAGGAAAGAGAAAAACATTTTACATCAGGAAAAAGTTACAGGTAACTTCTGGCCAGACCATAACTAACCTGATTTCCACTCAGCTTCAAGCCTTAAACAGACAAATATTTGCTTTATAATACAGTTGAAACAAACACATTTCCTTTTTTATATATAAAAGCACACGTTTAAAACCAGCAGACTATGATTTCTATTTGACTGCTTCTTTGCCACTGAAAATCTTGGCAGTACATACATTCAACACCTGGAAGTCATGTCCATGCTTGAACCTGAAAATTGAAGTTACACAAAATGACGATTTTTTTCTGAAAATTGAGGGCAAAATATTTGCTATCTTCCACTGTTATTCTAAATAGCAAAACAAATATGTTGTCCCCATTTTCTTTTTCTTTGTAGGTGACTGGGAAAATAGCAGTTCAGTGTAACTCAGGAGTTTATGTTTTCCTGCAGGAGACTTTTGCAGAGCATAATTATTTTCTAATGTGGCAAATGAAAAGCACCAGGTTGCAACTCCAGACCTCTGTGAGACAGTGAACAGTCTGTGAAGACACTGTTGATCCCCACAAGCACTAATATTTTGAATATTAAGGATCAGGCTTTGCATTTCACCAAGCGTCTTGAAGTTCATTGGAAGCTGCACTGGCGCTCCATCACTTCTGGTGCTCAGATTGTCACAACAACCATTCCAGTGAGGGAGAGAAGACTCCACATCTCCCTAATGTCCCTTTCTACCCACTCTCTTATCTGAGTGATCAAAATCCAGCTGTTTGCTGGAGGCAGAGCCGGGCCTGCACTTCCAGCCAGCTTCATACCAACCCCCACAGTCAGCACGTGACCTCAGGGTATATAAAACGCAGAATGCTGGAGAAATCAGGAATATGTTGAGGCGTGGTAGTGCTCACCAGCTGCTGGTCTTTATCCAGTGAGGGTTCCCCAAGTACATGGGACTGTTTCAGGCAAAGAGCTAATTGGTTTAACCTCGATTTTTGGGAAAGGTGGTGTTGTCCCCTCTGAAGGATGCAATAACTGATACAGTAATCCACTGCATAAAAAGAAATGTACTTGTGTATGTTTAAAAGCAGACCCTGTTTCTTAGGTGCTGCAAGGTCGGTATAATGCAGTTTGGCCAGAAATTGTTCACACCTTAAGCTGCTCCCTCTCTTGGCTCTCTGCTCCATGTTGAATGGCCTTACACCATTAAAGGGGTGATAGAACAGATCCATCACCTCACTGTAGCCCAGCTGCCTCTTCTTTTTCCTTTTAGGAACACGGTGCTGTTTCCCAAACAACTAAAATGAGCCATATTTTTCTCCTAAGCACTTCCCCAGTAACTGAAACAAGAAGATGCTCTTTGCTGATGGGAATAAAACCACACATCGAGACACAGAGCTCAGCTGGAAGAGCATCAGGCTGCTAAAAGATCAGAAATGAGTCACCATTTTACTATTTCTAACCTTTGTGCTGTGAAAATATTCCCCAGGCCTAAACCACGACAGGGGCTTTCAGACCCTGGTGGGTATTTAGTCACTTTAACACCAGGAAATATTTGATCGTGACATCACTGGAGGAGCTGATGTCAGCCTGTGACCACAGCAGATAAATGGGCACTTTGCCAGTGTGCACAGGCCACTGCACAGATTAGGAGCATTTTAGTCACATTTAGGTCATGATTGTCCATAAGGCAGTGATCTGAGTCACAGGAACCTTCTTAGGAAAGCTAAAGTGACCTGTTTCTTTGCTCTCCAGACTGAGAGTCTACCCAGATCCACATGCAAGGTGTGAAACAGACCTTTGTCACCTCTGAATTACTTAGTCTTGGTTTTATTTCTAAAAACGGAAAGCAAACCGTGGTGAAATGTTTAAAGTCGGGCTTGTACAAACCTGGGGATGTGTTCTCATGAAGTGTCCTGTAGGAAATGCCAGGATCTGCAAACAAAATACAAAATCACTAGGAGCAATCGAGGATCTAGGAAGAGGTGAGAGATGCCTGAAAGGAAGAGAGCAGATGGGCTCCCACTGCAAGTGCAAACAGATTTATGGCTTCTCTAACCTGCTTTTGGAACACAGTGCTCCACAGGGCACTGTCCTGCTGGCTGCAGTTGCCAGATCACATCACACTTTGGCCCCAATCCCATTTTATAGCTGTAACAAGCACAGGGGAGGTGGTCAGTGCCCTCTCAGAAGATTTGCCTCTCACTGCTCTGTTAAACACGTGCGAAGAGGCTGAGGGCCAGTGACAGAGCCTGTGGAAGGACCATTCTCACTGTGGCAGCTGGGACATTTTCATGCAGAAATGAAGGGTTAGCACAAACACCTAAGCAGGCAGAAGACCTGGATTAGAGTTTTCCTTGTTTGAGGGATGCTCCAAGCCCTGTGACTTGCTCTGTATGCTGTTTTCCACTAACATTGTTCTGTTCTTCAGAAAAAAATCCCTCAGGAACTGCCAAGCCAAGGACTCTGCTTTTGTGTGGTTGCTTTCTCCAGTAAGCAGACAGAAAAGGAGAGCCCTGAAGACTGTCCCTTCCTTTGCCTGTTTTGCATTAACCTTGTCAAATGCAACCCCTTCCAACCCAAACCATTCTATGATTCTATGAAAACACCCTGTCCACTGGTGGAGGGGACACCAGAATCCAAATTTTCCACACCCTCAATGAGTTTCTGAACCATCATTTGGCAGCAGAAGACAGCAATTTTCACCCTGAGAATTTTGAATTCTTTCCTGAATGGTGGCACAGGTTTACCCTTTGGCCTGGCAGCTGGAGTACCTTGCATGAAAGCCACACATGCAGGCTGACCCCTCCTAGGGGCACAAAAAATAAGCTGAAGCTAGGCTTCTTGTGTCCAGGATGTTTGTCCTCCTTCTTCCTTCCAAAGGGCTGAGAAATGCTCTGGGTTTTAAAAAGGTAAAACATACCAAACTAAGAAACAAAAAGAAAACCCAAACCACCCTGACAGCCAATTATCTACAATTTCTTGACTTTCATTCTGTTCTGGAAGCCAGAGGAGCCAGGTTCTCCCTGGATAAATTTGCAGCTGCTGTTGGCAAGCTGAGATCAACAATGCAGACTCCTCAGGTACATAAAATGCCTTCCAAGTCATGACACAGGAGGGGCATGGGCCTCGTGGATGAGCCTCATTCATGGACTGCCAAGTCCATCAATTAATCCACCAATTAGTGGAAATATTTCATCAATCAAGTTTAAACAATGATTATTTTGTGAGCTTTTAGGTACTGCTGCTGCACAAGCGTAACCACAGACAAGCAGCAGGATATATCCCAGGCACATTTCTTACCCCTGAATGTTGCAAGGCTGGAATCAAGGTAGAACCTACCCCAGGAAAAGCAATCAAAAAACATGACCTTCTATGTAGGCAAGGAATGCAGAGTTGCATGGGTTTTATTCCTTAATTGCTTTCTTCTGGAACATTACCCAGGCACTGTGTTTTCCTAGGCATGCCCTTTTTAGCCTGTTCAGAAGCAGCAAAGTCATACTGCTGACTTCCTGCTCATTAAAAGGGGAATTCCAACAGATAAGTCAGTCATAGAAAGAAATAGAATTGTTAAAAACAAGACAATTGATGAAATAATCATCAATGATAAACTTCTAATTGTAGGGTTTATCTCCTCTCTGCCTTTCACCACCTGTTACAGATTTGATGGCTTATCATCATTTTCTTGTTTATTACTGATATCCCAGGTGAGTAATACGTGGGAGGGCGTATTCCGGGAGTACAATGCAGAGGAACTGTGTGAGCAACCATTTATTGGGATTAATGAGTGCAAGGAGAGTAACAGCTGCATGGGAGGGTAGCAGTAGCCTGGCAATAGTCGTGGAAAGAAGGACATCTGAGGCAATGATTTGATTAAACATAAAAACCTCATCATTTACAAATGTCCATCCACATTTCTGGCTAAACCTGAGGTGCCTCTTAACACCTCTTTCCCTTTGGCGTGTGTGTCTTACACTTTGCAAAATCAGCATCAGTAGAATTTCCATTCATCCAAATTTGCTTGAAATATAGCAATAATAGCTAGTAAAAAATTCCAGACTCCACAGAGGAACATTTTAACCAATCCAGGTAGCAAAGCTCCTAGAGAGCACCAGTGTAGTTTGTTTTTGCAAGTGTTTCTTAGGCAAAAAAAAAAAAAAAAAAAAAAAAAAACCAGACCCAAACCAGGAAAACCCAGAGCATCTTCAGATTGTGTCTTTAGCACCTGTGAATTTCTACATAGGTCAGAGGTGGACTGTGGATTTTTGCTGTGGTCAGAGATGGCAGAAAACTGTCCAAGAATTCTCTTTTCACCCTGTGTGTATCTAGACTTGCTTGATCTCCAAAAAATTAGGAATCCTGTGCTAAATCATGCAATATTTTCATTCATACTAAATCCCAAAAGACCTCAACTCTTAAATTACCTGCTGACAGCCACACCAAAGCAACAGTGATTTCAATACTCCAGGCCGTTCCTTAAGGAAAGTAAATCTTCCTAAATGTGTGTGGTCTAACATGCGATATTCTTTTATGATTAAAGCTTTTTTTTTCCTTTTCTTCCTCTGTAAATTCTTGTATCATTCTGTAGAATTAATCCTAGACAGGTACATTATTACACATCTACAGTGCTTATATGATAACACTTCAATTTTACATCACAAGTGACACCTTCTGGGAGCTGGGTGCCCCCTTCCATGAGGACTTCTTTGGAAAACCTAGTTTTTGTCAGTAAAAACATGATTTCCAGTACTTTGCAAGTACGTAACATATACAAGTTTTCTTTAAAAAATAAATAAACTTTATACATAAAAAGCGCCTATGACTCAAAATATTTGCCATGAAATATTTCAGAAGACTTTTTCTGAAAGAGAAAAGGAGCTGGTGGCTGAGACATGGTGTTTGGTCACAGTCCAGATTGCTGTCATTCTGGGTGTCTGGATGATGGAGGGAAAACCTGTTTCCATTCTCCAGCAGCCAGACTTTCAGGCTGGGAAGGTCTCAGGGGGTTTTGACCCAGCAGATGAAAGTGTGGAACTGAGGAACTGATGCCTTGGCGTGACACCAAAGTGGAGCACCAGCGCAGCACAATTGGTAGAACGGCCTCAAAAATGTTGGCATTTTCTTACTGCAATTGTTTCATTCTCTCTTGCTCTGGGCACCTTTCTGTGCAATCCAAACAAAACTGCCAGGGATTAGGCTGAATCCACTGGCTGCTAATATTTTAATCCTTTCGCAGCTCATTGCCCATAGCTGAACTAAGCGCTGGTCAAGTGCCATGTCAGTAGTTCAATGGAATTCAGACTTTGGCACTCTGAAAAAGGCAGCAGATGTGCTTTAATGATTATCTAATAACTTGTATTTTTTTTTCAGTTTGCTGTGCTAATGAAATCTAATCTCGTTGACCCAACAGACAAAACCGTAACAGTAGGGACATTAATGGCACGACAAAGGACGTGAACAATGCCACACTTTGGAAAAGGTCCAGAAATCCAAGCACTGCGAAACGTGCTGGGAGAAACAGACAGGCTGACTTCCATTTCCACAAGCAGCTGCAAAAGTTACCTCTGCAACCTGTGAATTAACTGTGGGAATATGAATTCAACACGCCTTCAAATGCACGTCCTGAAAAATCACCGCTTTTCCTGGCATGGGGAAAGACCAGAGCAAAATCTCTGTTAGGAGTCAGTAAACATTGCAAGTGTCCAGATCACAGGGTTAACCCTGGGCTGCTTTGCTGAGGACATGTGTGAAAGTCTTATTCAGTTCATAAGGCCTGGTTTTACACATGAAATCACAACGCTGCAGGCAGCAGTGCATTTTAAGAGTCTTGACTTGTGGTCTCCAGTTCGTGTTCAATGACTGCCAGGCCGTGTACTGGACCTGAAGAGTAATTAACTGGCCTAGAAAAGTAATTAACAAAATGGCATTTAGACAAAGCTGGCACTGCTGTTGGAGGCATAAAAACTAGGGATTTGCAAATCTACTGGACTTAAAATTTGTCCCACTTTCTCAGATGCATCTGGGTGTTATGGCAGCGGGGCTCACTGTTTATCACCAGCCTCTGCTGCTCTGATGCTTTGATTAGGAGCAAGTGCTGAACTCCTGCTGCATTAAAATCTTCAGGGATTTTAATGGGAGTGAAGCATCTCAGTGCTTTCGTGGACCTGGTGCAATTTTTTAAAATACCAGAACTTGCCAGGAAATATTTGCAGCAGCATATAGAACTGTAAACAAATACTGCTTCAGAATTGTCCCTTAGCTCCTGCTGTCACTGATGTGCTGGTCCTTGTCCTATCAGTAAAAGTCTTCTTTATGAGAAGCCTTAAAATATCTTGAGAAGGGAGAAAACAAGCAGGTCTCTAAAATACAGATTTTACTTGAGTTCTGATATTTGCAATATTTTAATATAGTAATATTTGTAATATTTTAATAAATTATATACCTTATTATTCTTTATTTCTGATGTTATTTGTCTCCAAATGTTGTGCTGTGAAGCTTCTCTGTTCCCTCAGTGTTTCCTGGCTTTGTTCAGATATGATATTGCAGTTTTATAAATATATTGCTAATCAAGGTGATGGAATGTTTTCTTCAGCCTTGTGCAGCTGCAGTGACTAAATCGTGGTGAACTGCATGGCATTTAGGAATAAGAACAAGCTGAGAATCAAATTGAAGCACACAGATCTGGGCTAAAGGATCAGAGGCCCTTTATTGAATTTTAAAAAAGTCTTTGGAGCCAAAGGGCTTGTTCTCTCTGTACATCTGCTTCCACAAGGGCCGTTTTCCTGGTGATCCCTCCTTCCCTCCTGTTTTCCTTTTGCCTTATCCAGGTCGAATTTGATCCGGCTATCTCTGTCTGGAAACCACCCTTCTGTAGGCATTGCAATATCCTATTTATATCACCGGTGACATTAGTGGCAAACGGGGCACATTCGTAGCATCACAGGAGAGTTGTCAGATGTTGAGGCCATGACTTCTCTTTATCTCTCCAGATGACAGCAAGTAAATATTTTGATGTAAGGGACTTAGATAGAAGTCTTTGATCTTCATGTGTGCCCCTGCAGAAGCTTCTGGACTCCAGCAGACATCAGTCATGCTAATAGACAGCTGTCAGGGGAAGCCGTGGCTCCTTTAATTAGCAGATTCTTCTTTGATTGCTGAAACTTGGGCAAGAATCTGAAAATTGTCGTTCTGTCTTCTAGAGGCTTCAAGCCTGGGAAAGGAACAGAGAGGGGGGTTCAGCTTACTGGCACCTCTGAGCACTTTTATTGACTGTGTGGCTGTCAGAGGGGACTGACCAAAAGATCAGAGATGACCTGATTCACCAGATGCTGGATGTTGTTTTAGTTTGAGCTCCAGTGAAACCTATGTGCTTTGGGGAGCCACCAGAGATAAGAGGAGGAAAATGCTCAAGAGGGAAATGACCTACCTTGCTGGACATAACAATCACTCAGGCAGGATATTTTGTTGATGTGAAGTTAGAAACCTTTAGCCCCATCCTGCAAGGCTTTGGCCCACGGAATTGGACGGAAATTCTGCCTTGCTAATCGAAGAGGCAAGAAACCTCGGGGGTAAGTGCTGCAAACCAAGCTGTACCTTCCTCTCTCTGCACCACCCCGTGACAAAGCCAGCTTCCCAAGCACCCCGAAATCCATCAGGGAGAGATTGTTCAGGGGAAGTGTCTGACCCAGGGTGAGTTCACCCACACTGTCAGCAATCCACAGCACTTCTGAACTGAGCTGTGGGATTCAGCTCCAGGGATGCCTCATTCAGGTCTTGGTATTATTAGTGGCCTGCTGTGAAGGTAAACCTTGGCAGATAATTTCCCCTCTGAAGGTATCCATTCAGCAAGATGTGGGATTGAAGTGCTTTCCAGTGCTTTGTAAAGTTCCTTGCCAAATTTTATTTAGGTAAGGACCTGAGTCATCTAGAATTTAAATCCAAATAGATATGAACAGGCATGTCAGTCTATTTTAACTACCTCCATTCTCTGTTGACTAAAGCTTCTCTCATCAGCAAGCAGCTCCAGACTTTAGAGCAAACACAAGGCTTTTCAAATTCCATTGCATTTTGCAGAGAAAATTTATTTACCATGCCAGAACTATCATGGTCTCACAGCAATAAAACACCCTTTGCTCTGAATTTGATGCTTGAGGGTATCGCTGGCTTTCAGAGTGTTTGGTTTATTTTAACAAATTCTCTTTATGTTTTTCTGTCAGCTTCTATTTTTCCTGTCAACCTCCAGTTTCCCATCTCTCCGTCTCCGTGGCTTTGAAGCTTATCCCTGATAAAAGACAGCACTTATGTCAAAATACACGAATGTCACTTTGACACACCAGTGCACAGTCTGGAAGCCGTTTGGCTTGGCAGAATTATCTCCTTTGGCAGCCTCACCACAGCTGGGTTGAGCTGCTGGGCACTCGTGAGCTTGTCCCACTCTTTTTGTCAGAGGTAAACCCTTGGGACTTTCATCAGCTCACATGAAATAAACACCAGTGAAAATAGCTCTGAAAAAACACACCAGGCTGAGACTGTTTTCTGGGAAATAGTTTCTTGTTAGTTTTGGGTGTTTAATTCAGGGCACCAGGGGAATCCAGGGAAATGAGTAACAATGTCAGGCACAGCACTTGCTCCTGTCCTTCTTTTTCTGCTAAAACAATATTTTTAGTGAATGAAGGTAATAAACAGCTCAGAATTACCACAGATCATTTCATTGGTGTTTCTGAATAACTCTGTCGTGCTCCTGACTGCAGACCATCATTTTACTCATTACTCCACAGGTGACCTATATTAACACCAGCTTTTATCCACGTAGAGAAGAATGATCTTGTGACTTGGGTACTGGACTTTGGCTCTAGATCCTCCCTTCCCAGTCTGACAAGTGGGGCCAGAAATTCTCATACTGGCAGCTACATGACCTGTAGGTCGCAGGCCCTGCAGCTCAGTGTGAGTTTTGGGACTTACACTGCTCTAAGTGCAGCTCTCTGGAACATGATGCTGTAAAATGACAGGGTAACATCACTCGTCACCTTGCAAAGAAGTTGTGAATACACGAATATTCCTGTTTGTGTTGCGCTTGGCTACTGTAGTGGGAAGCACCATAAAAATGTGTGAGGAATTTGCACCAGTCTGTGAACAGTGGTGCATTTCAGGGAGGCCTCAGTGAGTGCTGCTGAGCTGGTTTTAGAGAGGAGAACATTTTTGCATACCGAATGAATTAAAGGTAGCGGAGATTGAGTTGTGTAACAAAATAAAAAAAGGAGGAAGAATACTTTTGCCTAAACCTTTCAGATCTGAAGCAAACAACTACAAGCAAATCCCAGCATTTAAAGTAGAGGAGTTGCTTTTGACTCCTCTAGAGTTAGAATAAGTTCTGCAGTGTCTGTTACAAATACAGAGGATGCATTGTGTGGCAATGTTGCATGTTTTGGTGTTCACACTAAACAAAGACAACCAGGACAGCAGGTCTTTACAGGAAGGCAGCGTGCCTGAGGAAGTCATGAAAATGAAATCAAGGCTTAACGTCATCGCTGAATACCTTTCCATTGAAACATAGAATTACTTCTGTAATTAGGACAAAATCAGTAATCACTAAGATTGTATTAACTCAGAGCCATTTAAAGGACAGATCTCTGACCACTGCACAGAGTGGTGATGGAGTTTTCCATAAAAAGACTCTTTTCTGTTTGGATTTAGATCAGCTCTTTGTTCAGTGACTCTTGATGTTTCATGCATCAAAATATCTCTAGAAAGAAGAAGATCCTTGTCTCTCTGAGAGCTGAGAGTAAGTGATGGTAGTAACAAAGCAGTTGCAACATCTCAAGGCATCATTGTTACCAATTTATTTTGAGACACGACTTAGAGAACCACAAAGGCCTCGTCGTGTTCTCAAACTACGCCCCATGCCCGGCTCTCTGCCTTGCCTTCATCTGCATCAAACCATGTATGATGTTTTACTAGGAAATAGAGCAATACACCAACACATTTACAGAACAGAAACAAAACCTTTCCCACGTATTCTAAGAAGTTTTTGCACACTGGAGATCATTCAAGAAGCTTTTCTAGTTCTAATTGCTCACACAAATTGGAAAAATAGTCCTTTCATAGACCCATGAAAGTAGGTATGATCCAGCAACTCAGAAAATAGTGAGTGCAGGGAAGGACCATAAAACTGGAAGTGCTGTGAGTTTAACTTGTTTTTGAGCCTGGATAAGATTACAGCCAATGGCACTAAATGAACACATGAAGATCATATTTCAGATTAGGCTGAGGTAACCATATAATGGTTTTGATACTTAAAAGACACCAGCATTAAACTTTTAATAAGGAAACACTCCTGCTTGGATGAGAAGTCATCTCACAGGTGTGAGTGCTCAACACTGAAATGATTCAAAACAAGAGAGAGAGAATGAGGGGGTTTATGTCTTCTCCAGGTTATCTCTGGTAAAACGAGATGCAAACAGAAACAGGGAAAACACTTTTTACCAGAATTCTGGGTTTGGGGGGCACATTTCTGAGGAGTGAGAGGCTCCAGGGGAGCTTGCACCAAAAGCACAGAGTCTATTTAGCCAGACAAGGGGAGATCCGTGCCGGTGTCCCACTGGTTGCCATGACAGCTGGCAAAATTCAGCTGCCACCGGGGTGGGCAGCAGCAGTGGGGGGTCTTGCTTGTTGTCTGGCCACAGGGGACCACTACTATAAGCTGTCATCACTCATCTAATGAGCCTGAAACCGGAGCAAAGGCTCCCTGGCCGCGCTTTGCTATCTTTAGGAGGGTGGCATGAACCCACGAGTGCCGTGTGTGGCAGCCCCAGTTGGAGGAGCTCTGGGTACTGATGACAGAGTGTCAGCATCAGTTCACACACTTAATCCCAGGCTCAAGCAGGCAGGCTCTGCTGTCCTCAGCATACAAGCATGCATGTGCTTCTTCTAGTTCAAGCTTTAATAGTCCTTGTGAGCCTCTGAGGCTGTGGGGTTCAAAGTAAAACCTCCCACATGCTGATTTTGGAAGCCTGTCCTTTGTGTGGCCAGTTCATCTATTTATTTATTTATTTATTTATTGCTCCCTTTTATGGTGGGATAAATCCTGAGACTAAACAAAGTGTGTTTATAAATGCTATGGGTTGACCTCAGCCACGCACAGCTCAACAGGGAACGACCACGGTGCAGTATCAACAACGGCATAATGATTTAAGAACATAAAGTCCTGAGCAATAAAAGCTCACTGAAAACCACCAATATCTTCACCTCCAGTCACAGATTTTTAGTGTATCAACTAGACTTTTGTTGCTAGACCTTTTCATCCTGCAGTGAGGAGCTGTGCCGTGGGTGGGATCTGATCTCAGGCTTGCAGGGATCTGCAGGGTGGAGGCAAGGACTGCTCCTTCCTTGGCAGAAGACTGTGTTGGCTTCACAAGTCCTGTGCTCACTTTTCAAATGAGCCAAGGGATGTGGCAGTAAAAAGAGCAGGGGGAAAATACCTGTGTGTTACTCCTATCCCAGCATATTTAGCCTCAGGGTCTCCCTGAGCTTCAGTGTGGGTCATTACCCACTGAATCAAGCCTTAGGCTGGTTTGATTATAGGAACATCTGATTAAAAGAGAAGGAAATGAAAAAGAAAATCGAGACAATATTCCTGGAGAACCACCTGCATGAGTATCTGGAGCTCATTACACATTTCAGATCTTACAATTAGCTATCCCAAATGCATCACCCCCAAGTATCAAGGAATAATTTTCTTTCTGGTGCACTCTCCAGAAGTAGGATGCAAGGTCTGCAAGTGTTGATTTGGTATCTCTAAAGTAAAAATGAGCTCAATTTGAAATTGATTTGGGCAGAAATCGTAGGAATTGAAAAAAGTAACGCCCTTGGCTATGTAGGGGATGAGAAGTTTTAAACAGGAGATCCTGCAGACATACTCTGGGTCTTCACGGACTGAGGGTTTACTGTTATTTCTCACCTCAGACTCTTGTGCAAGTGCCATTTACTGTGAGCTTCTGCCTTCTCATCCAAGGCATAGGGAGCTTGGGGTGAGGGAGATCTCCTCCTGTTAATATCTGATAGCAGTAAATGATGGAGGGCTGAAGCACCAAACTCAGACTGAAGTTCTAGTGCCGAAAACCCCAAAGATTTAAGTATATTCCTGACAAGGGGGCTTGACCCAGTGTTATGAAACTAGCTCCAAAATTTGGATTTAGATTCTTGCTACTTCCAGAAAGCTCACAGGCATCTGAGTCCCTAATTTCATCTCAAACTTAGCCTCCTCCTCTTTTCAGAAGTGATGTGCAACAGCAGCAGAGAATGCTACACCTGATGTTTCCTTTGCTTTGTTTATAGACCAGGCTTAAGATCTCCAAAAAGTTTAACCCATGGATTAAATTACTGGAGTTTTAAGCAAATAATTTTTCAATTTTTTTCACCAACTATGAGAAGGATAGTGGATAGCTCTTTGGAGAAAAAAAAGCCATTATGGAAATGCTTATTTTGGTTTGAAGGTATTTGCATTTTCATGTAAAACTGGGGCAGGCGGGCACAGCCAGGAATTCAGTCTTGCAGTCCTTGTACAGCTGAGTATTATTCGTTTATGATACTTGGGTCACCTTGCAGTGTAAATAAAAAACAAAGTCCCTGAATCAGGTAAGGGGATTTGGGGGTACTGCTGCTGGCCTTAAGTCCTGTATGTTTGCCTAGGAAAGCTTTCTCTAGCCCCACACTCCATTGCAATTTAAGAAGCAGAGGTGTCGATTTTAAAGCATTGAATTGACTCGGGGCTGACTGGCTTCAGCTAGAAATGACTGCAGACCACTGAGATGGAGAGAAAACCGGGACAGAGTGCAGAGAAAAAAGGAATCACCTCAAAAGGAAAATGCTGACTAAAGCCAACTTCACCTGAGAAACCTGCATTTCGCTGAAATATGTCGAGGCTGCCATCTGCTGACAGCAGGAAAAGTCTGGGTACCAACAATGAAGTTATTTCAAATACTATTTGGAATAATGTCGTTTTAAAGTCAACCTCTTTCAGTCCTACATAAAGACCTAATCTTTAGCTAGAACTGAGAGTTTTCTTGTCTGAGATGTGGAAACAATCTCTTTGAACAGTTACCTCTTGTTTCAAACCAACATTTTGGCATAAGCTTTCATTTCCTAAATTGACAAAAAAAAAGTGAAGAGGACACAAAAAAAGTGTTTCACTTTGAAATAATGGTTTGGAAAGGAAATGTTTGCTTCTTGTTAGCATTTCCCAGCTAGTCATAATATACTTGGAAGTGAAAATGGATTGATTAATTGAAAAGCTTTTGAATAAGAAAAAATATTTATTACAAACAGTGGAGCTTCTTACAGTCAGAGGAGACTGATTTCCCTGTTGGGTGGTCACATATCCCAATTTCTAAAATTTTTTTTTAGTAGTACAAGTGTAACTTTTGGGAGTACACAGAGGACAGGTTACAGGTGTGACACGAGTTTTTATATGTGTGAGCAATATTGAAACATTCTTGCTGCTCATTATATTCTCTATTCCAGCATGTTGGTGTTTGGGGCCTGGAACCAATTCAGAGCAATGTACCTCACAAAACCATGTTTAAAAAATTAAAATTGAAGGTGTAGAAACACAATCCTTTTTCTCATTGTTCAAAATATTTTGCAGATTCGTGGTAAGGTTTGGGTTTGCCCTAAAATGAAACCACAGATGATTATTTTTAACCAGAATCAAAGAAAGAAACCCAAAATCAAAATATGCCCAGCATCCAGTGCATTTGCTTCTCCTAATTAGGCCAAGTGGGGAACTGAAATTCAATGCTTTGAATATAAACATACCTGCACTATTCTGATCCTGTCTTTTTTTCATCTCTGTCCTGAGAAATGTCTCTCAGAGAAAGTTTCTGCGGAACCAAAAGCTCCTGCTTCACTCAAAGGTATCTTCTAAAAAGTTAACTTGCAAGGTGCTTGTTTGTTTGCTTGTTTTGCTGCATTAATTTATTTTCTTCAGGATTTTTAATTCCTTTGTACAGCAGAATCCCTTTTCACGCCCCCCCCCCCCCAAGCTTCCCTCAAGGGACAGATTAGAAGAAGGATGGCGTAGCTTTGTGAGGGTTTAAAGGACAGTATGGGAGGAAGCAGGGCACTCTAAAGTTTGAAAAAGTACCAAGTGTGCAGTGGGAGGCTGCTATCAGGGGTTGGTTGAAAGTCAGAGGTGATTAGAGCTGATGCTTTGGAGCAGTTTCAGCCAAATGCATTTCCATCAAAGTATGTTTTCTTAACTGGAGTCAAACATTTCACATCAGATTTAAAAAAAAAAAAAAAAGAAAATCTAGTGAAACTTCCCAGGGAAAGTTTGGTCAGGAAGAGTGAAGAAGATGAAGAGAGAAAATCCATGGACAGATTCTTCTCCATCCCAGTTCACAGGAAAACGAATTTTTCAGTCTCCAAACGTCCACGATGTTGCCTTTGCCCACTGGTATTTCAGCAGAGAGCAGGGATAAGCAAGGTGCACTTCTGAGAGGATTTCAAGGTGAAGACAACAAGTCTTCTTTGCTGGATATGGCAGAGGTGTGGCATTGTTCAAAGAGAGGAGGGCCATGGTCAGAGCGGTAGGAAAATAGGAGGGAGCTTTGTGGCAATGCTCAGGAGGGGATGGATGCCAGGGCAAAAGAGAAAGCTGCTGGAATAATTGCAGAAGAAAGGTTATCTATAAAATATCCTTTAAATACATCCAGCATTTAAATATACCCAGCAGAACAGTTTGTAGATTTAAAACATGCAGCACCAACTAGAACAGCAAAATGTAGGGTAGAATGAACTCCTGTCTGTGGTACACTCTGCTATATCCTACTCTATCAGGTAGTGCTGTTAAAAGCCTGGTTTTTTCAAGGGACCAAGGGACAGAAGGACAACAGGAATAACCAGAGTGAGAAGAATAAAGATCCTTGACTATTTCTTTATCTTTTTCTCTCATCACCCTGCATTTATTTTAATGAGCTGTCAGGGTACATTAAAATATTCTTGAAGCCCACGCCCAGGTTAGAGATCCCCTTTGGGACTCTGAAGACAAAACATTGCAATTCTGTGTTTAGAGGGGCAGGAGAAGAGGGGCTTTTCCCCAGTTCTGTGTCATCTCCCACTTCAGAAATAATAAGAAGTTGCCCCCCAGCCCTCTGCTTTCTTATCAGATGACTTCAGGCCCAGATTCCCCAAATATTTCTGCCTCTATCTCACACAGATTTCTCTGAAGAAAAATGTCTACTCATGACAAGTTGGCAAGGCAAAATAAGGAGCATAGAGTTGTTTGGATACTGGAGCACTGTTGCTCCCCATATTTGACTCATGAGCTCTCTTCTTTCCAGAGTTATCAGTGCCTTAGGCTGCTCCAGGAAATACTGAAGGAGAGTTTTGCTCTTAGTGAAGACAAATTATGTGATTTGAGATACCAGCATTTCCCACTGAGCACTCTGAGAAAAATGACTGGAATACTGTCTCAATGTTATGAAAGTACCAAAGTATGCTTCTTTTATTTAGTTTATTTCACATTTTGACTATTTAAGGACCTCAGTATTAAACTCAAGAGTCCCAGTTGGTTAGTCCTATTTCCTTGAATGAGATTACCTCCACATCTACAGCTGAATAAAAACTTCCAGGATGCTTAAAGAAGTCAGAGGCTGCTACAGGCAAATCCTTTATACATCAGGTATTGATGTATAAATGACAATGATGAGGGCAGGTAAGGTGTTGCTCAACAGTGGAGCAAGAGAAAAAGTAAAAGGCTGGAGCATAAAATTGACATATAAAGCTACATCCTATTAAATCACATTTTATCTTACACACTTCATGGCCTAGGGTAGTTCTGGAGGAGGGGATTTCTGTGGAAATCTCCCCCAAAAGAGTAACAAACAGTTGCATAAAAATAGAAATGAAAAAAAAAAATGAATGGGACAGTCAAGGGCATCTCTGTAAGACACAGCTCCATGGCTTGTCTGAGAGAAATTGTCAGGCCCAGTAAGAAGCACTGGAGGAACTTCAAAGAGTGGTTTTGAAGGAGGTTGAAAGAGGAGGAAGAGTGAGGCTATGAAGGGAGTGACATGAGCAAGTCCAGGGTCAAGACTTTTCCAAGGATTTTGGAATAGATTCAGGGTGACAGGAGAGCATTTGCCAAGAGCAGAGCTGGGCAAAATAAATTTGATTATTGGTGAGTTTTAGTTGAAATGAGGGTCTAAACCAAAAGTGAAAGAGAGATGCAGAAATAAAAACCACCCAAAAAACCAAAAATACAACAACAACAACAAAAACACAAAAAAACCCAAGCAAAAACCAAACCACAAAACCCAAAAAGTGATAATGTTTTCACAGTATTTTCAGCTGTTGCTTTTATTAATCTTCCTATGGATAGTGTCATAAAATTACATTGCTGCTGTTCCTAAGCTTGAGAGAAGAACCCAGGGAAGATCTTTTCAATGACCCTATGCCTTGGGATGGGACTTCCCAGAGAATAAAGCTGGTTGAAAAATAGGAGATACATTATTTATGTAGTCAGCAGCACTTGTCAGGTGTGATGAAACAGACGCTTTTCCAATAGCTGCACCTATTTAAATACACAGAGTGGGCTCAGAGGGGCCAAGGGCTGATCTTGGTGAGGTTCCCCTCAATCCTTGCCTCAGGAAGGAGGAAACAACAAGGAGGGAAACTAGCCAGGAGAGGGCAGAGTCAGAAAAGCTAAGGGAGAAGAAGGTTGGAGCGTGGAGCTCATGGTCAACAGCACAAACCACGGGGAAATGGGGAAGGGATTCGGATTTCCAGCTTCGCACAGGATGAGCTCTGCAAGGTGCTCCAAGAGAGAGGGAGCAGGGCAGCATCTCGGCCAGATGAGCAGGGGGGAGTCCCAGTGGCAGCTGGAACCTGCACATCCCCTCAGCTGACTTACCCTGCGCACCAACAGGACTCGCTCGACCTACTTTCCTAATCTTGGTACATGTAAGGCTTCAGCATAGAGGCTTTTTTTGGAAACAGGATGCAATTTCAGGCAAGAATGTTCCCTCAAAAGTAACTAAACAAGAAACGGATAGGATGTTATGTTCTATTAACACCAATCACAGACTTTTCTGATTGTTGAATTTTCTGAACACCAGATTCCTGTCAAGGCTGTTCCCGCTCTCTCCTTATTTTTCTTTTTTTTGGCTCAATGAGATTAAAAATCTATGATGTTTATTGTACACCAGTCAGGAAGAAATGCACTTCTTCAAGCCTTTTGCATCTTCAATATCTTGAAAGCAATTTGAATTTGCATGATGCCCTATTACAGAAGCCTTGCTGTTCTGTGTTTGAGCTGACTGATTTCATTTTATCATGAGTACACGCACTTGCAATGGTGCCCATTAACTCAGCATGACTTTAGCGTGGTGTATTTTTATCTCTAGGTTATCAAATGCCCCACCTGACATAAAACCAGGTACAAGTAGCAGTTTATCCTTCTTCAAAACAACCACTGAATTTATTTCCGGTCTCTGAAATTTTATACCTGAGAGCAGGCAGAGTGTATATGAAAAGGCTGAGTGTATACAGAAATTAAGAGTTTGAGTTAAAAACTGATGGGAGAAAAAAATTTAATTTGTCTTCTTGGTGAAAGGATGTGTCTCTTTTTGCAGCCCACATTTCCTCACCTGCTGTTGTTCCCTGCCCCCTCACACTTGGCAGCTGAAGGGAGGTCTCCCCTCCCTTTGTAATCATTTGGGGAACTATTCACAGGTATAAATTGTTCTCCTTGATACCGCTAAGGAGTTGCTGAATTAAGGATGAGCTAGGCAGGTCACAGCCTTGTGGAAATCCGTCTTTGGAATGTGAGCACCACATGAAGCAGAGCCCTACAATCTTCTCTGCTTCAGCTGTATGGAAATTGTTATTTATGCACAGCCCAGCACCTCAAGCAGTGAAAGCCTTTTCTCCTGTGCTCACATAACCCAGCACATGTCACAAGAGTTTGAAAATACAGCTGATATTTAAAGAGGATGTATTAACGTATAGTATAATGGAACTGGACTAAGATTCTACAAAGACAGTGAAATTGCGTGTTTGTTTCTTGTAGATAGACCCAAAACTCGGCGTGCCGAGTTACCAATTCATTTTAATGCCAGTAGGTGGAGCTTGACACTTCTTGGCAAGATGCCCTCGTGTTAGTACAGCATGGGAATTCTTACTGAAAACAGAAAAGTAATTTTTATTCTTTTCCTTTCAGCTTAATTTGCTGTTGTGGGTGAGATTTGTAATGAAAAATACTGTCCAAACATCACCTGTTGAAAGGCAGATTCAGATATCTATGACTGTGCAGAAATACAGAGGGGAAGCTTATTGATGCCTCTGAATTTTTCTGGGCTGTGTATTTTGGCATAACTTTTCACAGAGAGTCACCAAAAGTCTTGTGCTTATGTGAAACTGAGGGCAACAGGACTTAGTGTGGGGCTAAAGAAGGCATGTTCTGAAAAGCTAAACTGCTTAAGGATAGAGTTAAGCAAGGCTTTTACATGGTTTACTGCTCCTGGCCTTGGTTTGCCTGATTTCTTACTAACAAACTCTGAATAACACAGGAATGTTTCTCTCTTGTGAACACAGAAAACTCAGCTCTTAGTCCGTGTATTTTAAATTAATCCTCATCAGAAGGGTTGTCTGTCTGAGGATTGTCTGTCTCATTTTTTTGTCCTCAGGAAGACTTCACAAAATTTGTGAAGTGCAAACTTAGAACACACTTGCTTCCCCTCCAGAATCAGTAAGATAATATATAGGTTCTCCCACCTCGGAGTTATGAGTATAGCAAACTGCTAGTTTTCAGTACTACAGGTGTTTTCTTTTCCTGTATGGCTAGTTCATGCTATTTTCTGGGTACATAACCCTTCAACAAAGTATTAACTCAGCAGTGTTTGGTCCTCTGGACAGCAGGAGACTGATTGTAACTGGTGTGGCCATCACAGCAGCCTGGGTTGTCCCTTTTCCCTTATGAAACCACAGGTATTCACCTTGAGTGACGTGGGGAGAGGACTCATGCCAGGCCTAAGGGTCCTCAATAAAACATGCCTAAGAAATGATGAGAACTGAAGGTTGCTGTGGGAAGCTGTACTTCATCTTGAGCTACAGCACATGCCACAGCAATTCCAGTCATGGCAGCAGGAACGGGGCCGCAGCAGGACGGTGACAGACCACGCCAGTGGGAGGGTGGCCACGTCCTGCATGAGTCACAGCGAGCCTGCAGATAAAATGCAGTAAAACAGCTTGGCCAGGACAGTGTGAACAGACACAAGGAGAGATAAAGTCAAGTGATGCTTTGAAGGTGGTCTGATCTTTAAATATGCTGCAGATTAGAGAGGCTGCGAGAGGGCCGAGGCCTTGCTGAGCAGGGCCTGCGTCGTTATTCCCAACCTTTTCTCCGCATGAGGAAATGGGGGAGCCGTGTTCCTGCAGATAATGCAGCAGTGCTGCCCTGGCCCTTCTGCCAAGGCTCTGCAGCCTTGCCTGGTGTCCAATCATCTCCAGAGACAGCCCAGTGTTACACCGGGACAGTCCTGACCTCAAACGATCCCACTGCAGCAGGACACTGTGTGGGGAACCAAAAATATTTTGTTCAAGATTCTTTCAAGTAAACTTCTGTGAATAAGGATGAAAAACATGAAGAAATCCCAACCACTGTTAAAGCTCATCCCAGTGATCTTGCTTAGGGTACTCAGCAAGTGGCACCAGTGGGTGTCCTTGATACAGTTCTCTGCTTCATTTGTGAGCAACTCCACTTTCCCCTTGTGCCTTGTCCTTCTCCCTTGGAAAAAATCACATTGGACTAGGCTTTGTCCTTTACCACTTTCCAAACTCTTCAGAGGTTATTTCCTTTCTTGGTTAGCACTCAAGAAACAATCTTAATGGTACAGGCAAATACTCAGAAGTGCATCCTCTTCGAACAAACCAGTAGGAAATGAACTGCTCATTCAGACAGTTTCAGTGACACCGCTCATGAGCTCGCTCAGAGAACCCATGATGCCATTGTTGTTTTGGTTATCTGTTTGTGTTTAATCATTCTCCTCACTTTCTGTCACTCACCCACTCTGGGCCATTAGCTATCCTTCTCTCTGGTGATGGCAGGTTATGTGTTTGGCAATGGGTTTCCTGCTTCTTTTCTGAAGCTCTTAGGATGCCTTCAGGCTCTGGAGCAAAAATAAATGCTGACTACTCCTTTTGATGCAGAGGAATGTTACAACATAGTCCATTACCGGATGATTAGAGGAGCAGAAATAAACCTTGAGCACGAAGCTGTAGTTCCCTGCTCAAATGACACTAACCCTATTTATAGACACGGAGTAGGCAGAAAGTAGATGAGGAACCAAAACATTAGGGAAATAATTTTCTCAGGCACCACCAGGCAATGACAGAATTATCTCAGCAGTATTTAGCTTTTGATATTGGAGAGCAGGAAAGTGTGTGAAGGGCTCTGGGACAGCCTCACCGTGCTCCCTGTGCTCCTGAGGAGGAGCACCATGGCTTGGAGGCAGCTGTGGAAAGGCTGAACAGTCTGAGGTGGACAAAGGTCTGAACAGAATGTGCAGTGTCTGCATTTCCAGGGAAGTGACTGAAATTAATGACATCCTTCATGGTATTTTTAGGCTTTCTCTAATCCCTTACTCTTGAGGGCCGAATGATGAGTAGAGTAGAAATGATCGTGATGGGAGAGTGCCAACATCCAGAGCTGGCAGATGCTAAAATTGGAAGCATTGAAAGGTTGATGGATGGTACAAGATTTTAAAAGATTTGAAATTTTTGGATAAATGTATCGAAAGTCAGACACACTGAAGTAGAAGCAAGTGATTGTATTTACTGACTCCGTTCGAATGACACAATCATATAAACACTATCCTTGGAGGAGACAAGAGCCCCACTTCTACTGTAGTCACAGACTTGCAGAATAGAAATGATACAAAAACTGATGGATTTATACCAGAGATGAATTGGACAGAAAATATTTTGCACAAAAAAATTACATTTAGGCCTCAGAGTGGCTGGGATTTGTAGTGAATTGCCATCAAATGCTTTATCAGGAGAGGTCATGAGACATACAGCAGGTGCATTTTGCTAAAGAGAGAGGTTTTACGTGTTAGCTCAGACAATTTATCAGGCTGAACATGTTTTCCTACAAAAATACTACAAAAGGAGCAAGACTAGTTGAGAAGTTGGCCTCTCTTCTTCTGAAATGACATGAAACTCACTGCTCGAAAGGTATAACGTGGGATTGGTAACTTGAAATCTGTTTCCTTTTGTTTCAGGGGTATTATTCAGGGTTTATGCAGACTTAAGGGACAACAGTCTGCAGCCTGGCCATAGCATCTATTTCACACAGCTATAGAGGAATTAGCCTTTCTCAGGAATTCTTGCTACAAATCAGCCAAAGCCAGGATCTACTGAGGGAAAAAGAGAAAAGTGAAGAGAGAAGGGGGAAAGAATCAGATAATTTATTTGAAGGAGAGAAATTAGTTCATTGAAGGAAAGAGTTTTAGTTCTAGAAGTAGTGAAAATGTGTAATGAATCATCATGAAACCGAACAGGAAACCACAGTGAGAGTGGCACACGCAGAATGAAGATGGAAAATTAAGGCCAGACTGGGAATTCAAACTCTGAGATTTCACCAAGGTAGTAAACACAGGAGCAATTTCCAAGTAAGGTTGTTAAGGAAGAAAAGCTTGGCTAAGTTGTGGGGAAGACAGATGTTCTGTACTTGAGAGAGTGGATTTAAGGTTTTGCTGGCACTTCAGGAACACGGAGAAGAGATAAACGTAAAAGGCTCGTTGGACTCGGGAAACTTTTCCTTTTCCTGTCCAGCAACGCCTGTTCAGCTCCTGCCTCTGATGTGCTGTTCCAAAGACAAGCACAGGTCAGGGGAGGACAGTTCAGGCAGGTAGGAGAGCACAGCCAAATGAGCTCTCAGTGTAAACCCACTGAAAGTAAGAGAAGAAAGCAAGTTGTGTCAGAGGGGAAATTGAATTGATTTGCCAGTGTGCTGCAATTAGATGACACTCTCTCCAAATTAAACATGGAGCATATAAAAAAATGTCCATAGCTAAGACCTCCTGTCACCTGAAGAGTTTCTTTCCAAGACTGGGGACAGGGAAGGAGCTTTTTCCCCCCCCCTCTTTCCTTTGGCAGTTCCTAAAAATGTTTTTAATGAGGGATTCAAATGGGTTATGGACAGAGTGAAAGTTGCTCAGGCAGATAATTACATTCTTCATAAACTCATTAATTGAAAGCTGGGGGGAGGTGGAAGGTGGGTAACAGCAAAGGCCACGCCCCACGACAGGTAGGAGAGGAAGAAGGCAGGGAACACGAAGCGGAATTTGCCAGAATAAACCCTGTGATCCTGTCGAGTGAGAACGTGATGAATTTAGCACCAATAACAAAGCATGGGTGTCTGTCCCAGCAGCTCTCTGTGCTGTGGGGGAAGGCATAGAGTCCAGGAGGTGTAAATCCTGTGGGGAAGCCAAGAGCAGTGCTGAAGGGAGCTGCTGAACTTGACAGGATTGTAAAGGCATCACAAGCTTTGAACTCTGCAGACTCCTAAAGGTGGGAAGCTCGAAGGTACTATGCAGTGGTGGTCATGATGAACCACCATGAAAAGAGAGATTTAGGTAAAAGGGAACAGAAAAATAACTTTCTGTCTTCTCTTTTTGTTTGCTTATTTTTGTTTTTCAAGGAAAATTCTTGTATGCAGTGGCTCCAGAGTGAAAGGGAAAACTGAAGGGTCTAGAACTCACCTGCACTACCTGAGGCAATCAACACTGTCCCCAAAATACAAATTCGACCTGTTTCAGTTATTATTGGTCACTTCACAGGAGTATTTTGTGTCTGAAGCGCTAGAGAGCAATCATCTCTAAATAAGCCCTGAAGAGCTGCTTCCATACAGCCCTGTGAGCAGAAGCTGCTCTTTGACAATAACTTTTGCTCAACTTTTATTTTCACTACATATATTTTTTTCCCCTCACAGGGAAAACAGTCATATCCTTTAGTCTCCATCTTATTTCTTCTGCTTTTCTTGCCTGGACTACAGACCAGTATCAATTTTTCAGTTTCTATTTCATTCTTTTGGGGAATTAATTACAACTTTCAGTACTGATCACTTTGAGCCTATGACCTCTCTCACACTTGTCCTGTGAAATTGACATTTCCATCTGTTGTTTGGTGCAGAAGAAGCCCTTAAGAAGTGCAAACATTCTCCAAGATACCAAATTTCACACTTTTCTTTTAGTTTTTACCCTCATGGAAACTCAGGACAGCAGGCTGGCGATCTCATTGGGCTGCTCCTTTCCCAAGTTAAAGCTGTCACGACCAAGACTTAGCAAATAAGACTTGAAGCTCCAGGATTTTGGTGAAACCTGCCCTGCAGAGCTGCTTTTTCCCAGATCTCCTTCCTACCTATTTTCTCATCCATCCCTAGTACTACAGGAAGAGTCATCGTAATTCCTTGCTGTTCTTGGTGTCTTATTCAGATTCCTGCTTGGATTTCTCAGCCCACAAATCAATTTTAAATCTCTGTCTCAAAGGACCAATAAATCTACTATTTTGTGCATTCTGGCTCTCCATTCTCCTCATGGGCTTTCTTGCTATTTTCACTCCATTTTATACTTCCCATCAAACCTGTTCCCATCCTGTCCTCCTTTTTGCCTCTCTTCCAGGTTTTCCTCTTTATTCTCTGCTCATTTAAAATAAATTTCTCCTTATAACACACTTCTTGCAGCAAAGCTTTCAATGATGGTCCCACCCACGTGCCTTAATCAAAGCCCTGTTGAAGACTGTGGAAAGGTTTTAATGGACTTTGGATCACAAACTAAAAGCAGTGGTCCCTGAAACTGCCTTTGTGTTGCAGTCTGTGGAATAAACTTCAGGAATATTTAGTGAATCCAAGTTAGTTTTCTTCCTGAAAACGAAATTTTTGGTGTGTTTAAAGTACACCCGCTATTTAACTCAAGGTAACTGGACGTATTTGTTAATTTAATCTGAAAAGGAATAAATCTTGGATAATGTTCAAACCCAGAGATTGTCTAAATAAGGAAAGGATTGAAAAGAAAGGAAAACACCAGGAAAGTAATGGATTGAGAGCTTCCTGGAGACAAGAAGCAGGTATAGCCAAATGCTGGAGCTGAGGATTATTTAAAATTCCTTTGACCAGTGTACATCTTTGTGAGATGGATCAAATACTGTTTCTATTAGATGACAGGGGTTCATTTCCTTTCCTTAGATAAACACTTTAAGGTGCCAGACTCCTCTGTGAGATGATAAATGACTTCCTAGACGTCATCATAAAGGAAGTTGTTCCTTATAACTGTTCTAAATCTGTTACATATCAAATTTCCTGTGCATGGCTGCCACTCTGCAACGCTTTCCAAACTGTATTTCACAAATGCACATTGTGTCTTGTAACACCAAGACACTCATTTTCCAGCTCCATCTTTGGCCCTGCTCTCAAAACACAGGAGGTCATGGATTGGATTTAGAAGTTAGCATAACACATCCTGCCTACCTTGAATTACAAAAAATACACAATCTGGATGAGTGATTTATGAATTTATAATTACAGATAGGACTGCTCTGTTTCAGTTCAGCCTGGTGAAGCTGAGAGCAGCTGAAATCTGCTTATTTCAGTGATAGGAAATTCAGGGAGAAGGTTATTGCCCTCTTTGTTTTGGAAAATGTGGATGGTGGTTTATATGTCCTACTGGAAACAACAATAGAATCTGAGATTCTGCTCGTATTCATGTACTTTCAGATTGCCTGATAGACCAATAAATATCCTGCCAGGCCTTCTGGGTCTTCACCCGTTTCCACTGACAGCAAATTTTTAAAATAAGCCTCTCTTTTTGTGGCACTTGACATTTGAAACCAAGTGCTCATTGTCAAACGTGTTGTGATCAAATTAATTTCTCCATTGTCATAAAAGAAAGTTGCAGGGTCATAGAAAAGTAGAGAGAATGTAGTAACTGTATAAGCAGAGGTACAAATACCTGATGTTTGTCTCTGTGGTTGTTCATCACCAGATATTCTTTGTATTGAGATTTGAGGCATGTGTCTGAAAATGCCCCTTTTTAATGGAATATTTTTATTAATTCCTAGTCTTGAGACACAAGAGAGACACTTGTTTCCTTTGAGCCCCAGCCAGTTTTTTTGCTGTCACCAGATCTGTGTGCCCGACAATGTCCTTTGGTGCTCCTTGGGCCAAGATTCAGGTGGACTCCAGGTGCCTCAAATTTCCATCACCAAAAAAGTCCTGAAGGACCAACACAATTCATGTGAGCTTTTCTTCCACCTCCCAAATTATTCCAGTTTTCACAGACCCCTGCTCTTGGTCTGATTCTGCAATCCCCTCATCAAACAACACACATTTTTAAAACTGCTCTCTGGATTAATGAGTTCACATGCAATTAATTCAAAGCACTAAGACCTAAACATGTAGTGACCTGAGGCACAGAGGCAGAAACTGGAATTACTTGCTTTACACAAATGTTGGGAGGAGGTTTCAGAACGGCTGGAACATCAAGAAATGTGTGTGGGGTGGTGAAAGGAATGGTGAAAAAGCACAGGAGTCCTTGATGTGTATTTGTATTATTGCTTTTGTTTTAGCCTTAGAGCTGTTTGGAACGTGGTCATGCCACTGCTTTGCCTTTCAGTGACAAATCTGAAGGTCTTAGAAAATAACAGTTCAAGTTATTCCAGGCTGGTGTTCATTTGAAACACTAAAGATGCTAAATCCCAGTCTGGTTTGGTCAGGAAAAACTGAGCAAAGAAAAATGTGAGTTAGCACAGAAAAAATTGAGCAGTACTGGGGTCTACTCCAGGCTATTACGAAGCCATCAAACAGGAGGGCTGAGAACCACCACTCTGAAATAAAATGGTGCAATCAAGGCACTTGCTCTTGCACTGTAGGGATCATATTTTAACATGAGGTATCTAGTTTGGATACACACAGCAGCCCCTGATTTAGCCCAACACAGGTGAAAGTAGCTCCAGCACTTTCATGCATCTCCCATCTCGAGGAGATGCATTAATTTTTCTGCACATATTCTTTCACTAAAGCCTTCACCAGAGAGGAAAACACAAATGTATGATTCATAATCTAAAGAGTGTTATTGCTTTAGAATATCACCTTTTCATTGGCTAGTGAGCGTGTTTTGGGAGGTAAATTGCAATTGCATCTATATAAATGCCAGTTTATCTGTTAGCAGAGTAGGATTTTTAGTTGCTTTGGTGACTTCAGTTTCCCTAGCAGAGGAAAGAAGATGATTACCCAGTTCACAGGGAAAACGGGCAGCTTCAACCTTTCTTCAGTGGGAATTCAATTCCCTGGAAAACTTCTCAGGCTCAGTTTGTGTGGACTGTTTATGACCCTGACTTAGCAAAGCTGTGCCTTCATATCCATATTTTATTGGTTGGAGAGAATAAAATACCCGTGGCTCAATATCAGATAGTACAACTGAGGGGGACAGCATTTCCCAGAGAGTTTGCAGTTCCTTTGTCCCTGCAGTCTCTCTTAGCCTGCAGGACACTGCCAGGACACACATTCCCAGGCAGAATAAACATTTTTGAATACAGATATCTGACCTGAGCATAACAGTATCTGTCAGAGCCCCCAGGGAAAGCCTCAATGCTTCAATCACCTGAAGAGATTGGTAGCTGTAAGATCTATTTTCCTGGGGAATCGTTACTTGGATGATGAAAGATCAGAAGACAGTTCCAGTGATATGCAATGTTTGTAATGATGTTACTGTAGCCAGTAATTATTTCCAGCATTTATTTATTTTCCTTAGTCTGTCAGCCTTCAGAGAGGTGATTAGTATTGGTTTAGAAATCCTGGCCTCCTTTAGCTTTTATCAGTGAAAAATTCTTTTTTATTCCATCCCTCCTGCTGTACCTCCAATCAATCGTTCAGCGTGTCCCTGAGAAGATCCTGCTTTCCTCCTTCCAGCTTAATGGGGCTGCCACTGGCTTTGTTCTTCATACTGGAGACACCCTGAACACCAATTTTCACTTGATCTTGATTTCCACATCACTTAGAGAGCCTAAAAATGTCAAGGTGTCTGAGAGTGGGATCAGGACCCTGTGACTAAGACTAGCCCTATATTTCTCCATTTTCACACTCAATTGTCAATATTTTAGCACTGCCTTTTCTATTTTGGTTACAAGCCCCCTGTCAGAGGCAGTTTTTCTGGGCTGGGGCAGAATAGTGACCTCTTACCTCTGCAGCTCCCAGGATGAGAGAGTATTAGATGAGGACATGTTCTTACACCATAATAATTCCAAAATATTTGCTTTGATTTGCATGTTTTGAAGATCTGGCCATCCCCATCAAAGATTCCTCTGGTGATGGATCGTAGCCCCGGGCTCAGTACAGAAAGTGCAGAAAATGCCTTTCCCCAAGAAGCTGTCAAGGAGAACTCTCCCTGATGTGACCTCGCCTGTGAGCCTGGATGCACTCCAGCACAGGGGAGCCCTTTGAATCTAAAATGTATATAAACACAAGTACACAAATCCAGTAGCAATACAGAGCTGAAAAAATGTCAGGACATTGTCTTTGCAAGAATAGCTCCAGAGCAGGACAGTTTCTCTTGGCTGCTCTGCCTAAAATGGGAAGCAGCGAGCAAGAGCAGCGCTTGGAAGGAGGCACCACGCCTGGCTGGAGCCTTGGGCTGTGTGATAGAGCACCACAGATGCTGACACCCGCGGGGCAAGCTGAGAGGCTGCCTCCTGCTGCATCCCATCTGATAGGGCTGGTTTGAAAATATCCTTAATTTTCAGTGTCGGAGATAAGGTCTCTTATTTATGAGAGTGAAAACTCCTCTGGCATGGAGAGGAAGCACCACGGCGTCTGCCCTGAAAGGCATCGAGGTCTCTCTCAATGCCCTCAGAGGGATTAATACAAACATTTGCTGAGTCTGCTGCCATGAGAAATCCATCTGGGCTTGTACCTTCCCTCCTTGTGTGCCCACAAAGAAAATGCACTCCAGCTTTAAGCAGTGCGTTTATTCAGTACCAAACAGGATGTAAAATAACAGCACTTAGAGCTAAGAAAAAAAGTCTACATTTCCGGCTGGCTCTATTAGCTGACAGATCTCCTGCACTGTAAATTGTATCAAATACTTCCCTTTTGAAAAACGATGTAGATAATGGCTGACTATTAGCACTAATTGTACCCTGTGATGTTTGGGAAAACTCAAAAACGACTGGAAGAACAGCCAAGAAAAGCTGAGAAATCACTACAACAAGTGATTTAATGAAGTGATAAGATGTGTATAACACTCCCTGCTTGCAAATGAAAAGACGCCTCTCCTGGCTTTGATTTGTTGCCAAAAATAATAAAAGATACAACAACTAAGGAAATACAAAAGCAATCAAGAATGCAACCTATCTTCGTGATCATTTTCCTGAAATAAAACACCTTGGGAAATATAGAAGTACCAGGTTCAAAGCAAAAAAAGGAGCTCGTACATTGGTATGAACATTGCTGCATGCAAAAAAAGGAATGGGAAGTGATTTTTCCATACATGGTTATAAACGACATCATTTAAAATCGTTTGATGAAAATCATATGATGAAAATTAAAGATGGTGACAAAATTTGAGCACCAGACACTAAAACCCAAGAACATTAACAGAAGTTGATTTATTTCTTTCCCCATGGCAGAGACGAATGACCCCTGGAATTGTAGCTGTACTTCTTGCCTGTTCAGCTTCACTGTTTTCAAGGCTCACTTTTAGTTTTACCAAAAAAAACCTATTTCAAACCCCCAAACTTTTTGATTATGCAGATGGTTTTTCCAGCCTAGTTTTGGGAAGAGTGCCCTTTTCGATGACTATTATTTGCATTCTTTATTCTCTTTAACTTATTTCCCACACAGAAGAATTCATAGCACTCCTGGAAATAATTTTGCAATATTCAATTTGCAAATTCTGCCACATGAACAATCACTTCTAATCCGTTTTTATGCATCTTCCTTTGTTTTTTTTTCACACCAGGCCCGAAAATCTCACAGTAGGCCCTGCGACTATGCCAGAAAAAGCAGTTGTAACATTTTTAGCCATTAATTATTTGGCTCATTCAAGTCATTATGAAAAATTCCCTTTTCTAGGAATTGCATCAAATAGTGCATATGTCTGAAAGGACATTAAATATTAATATTGGGAAAAGGAAGACTGTTCTCTCTTCTTCCTCTTCCAAAGTCCCTCTTTGATTTACTGCTTTCTGTAGACCCAAATGTAAATAGTGTCACAGCAAATAAGTGTTTAGTGTCTGTGAAGTTTATTCTATTGGTCTATTTAGGTTCTTAAGCCTGAGTTATAATGCATATAAATTAGTGGCCAGTGAGTGTTGTTGAACTATCTGGAAGCCTTGTCACTGACAAAGTGACCTGTGCTGGCTTTCTTGCCAGGAGGAATTGAAGTTGTTATGCTAAAGTCTGGACAATTGGATGTAAATATTTACCCACTCAATGAGGAGGTGTTAAAGCTAACTCGGCCTCAGGATGTTAACTCCTGGAGATCACACGGGTCCCCATGGGAAGCCAGCTTCAAGTTCCACGGGGAAAATTCAGATCCTGCTGCAGTAAATGAAGAGTTGCTCGAACACAGTGATGAGAAGGAGAAATCTGGGCTTGATCATGAGCGTGCCTGGGAAAAAAGAGGGATCTCCCTCTCTGTCTGTGCTTCCCTCACGGTGCCCATCACTGTGTTTTGTCTGGTATTTTTAGTTCTGAGGGAAAGCCAATGCAAAGAGGTAGATCTTGGTGCCCCCACAGCCCATCTGAGATGCTCCAAAGTATCCTGCCTGGCTTCTGCCTGGAGCCTCAGGTGTGTGCTGTAAGTCTTCCAGCACGTGGGTATCTTAGCTAGGCTGGGGTGGCTCACAGGGCATGAGGCAGAGGTGTGTGAGCAGCTGAAGCAGCTCCTCACCCTCAGTAAGTCAGAACGATGAACACCAGCCCAAGGGCTGCATTTTCAGTCAGTCTGGAGACTTTCTGTCAAAATCAGGTAGCACAGAGATGGTGATTTTTGCTTTAGCAGTTTGCTTCTGTATCCCTCCTCTGAGGGACAATCTGATGCAGCCTTTGACAGGATGAGTGATTTTTAGTACCTTCTTTTTCCTTCTGAGACTTTGGCAGGGTTTGATGCTCAGGACAGTATGGGATCCACTGGCTTCACACTGTTCAGAGAGCTTCTCTGGATATCCATCACTTGTGATCACTGGAGCAACCAGGATCTGTCCCACACTGTCAGTGCAAACTTTTGGATAGGAAAGGGCTTTGTGGCCCGTGGACAGTAGCACATCTATTCCTGGGCTCCCTGCCTGTTCCCTCCTGACCCAGGAGAGATCCAACTCTGCCCTTTGCACCTGCCTCAGGCAGCTCCCGGGCTCTTCAGCATGGCCCAGAGCCCTCCAGCACTTGCAGGCCCACGGGGCTGCTGCTGGATAAGGTTCTTTGAACTTACACACCACAAGATTGACTCCCAGGGCCACCCTCTGCATCGTCCCGGGTGGATCTGCTCCCTCAGCAGCAGAAGCCCTGCGAAGTTGGGGTCATCCCTGTCCCTCAGGGAAAGGGGACAGCTGCTGCCTTTGGATCCCCTCTGTTACGTGGCCCCTCTGGTCAGTGAACTCCACAGAGATGTGGCTGTTAAGCATGACCAGAAATGATTTATTGCAAACACAGTGTAAAGGATTTCTGCTTGCTCCACGTTGCTGCCCCTCTGCCATCTCCACATGTTGCTTGAACATCATGTGCAGAATAAGAGGACCACAGGGCTTGGAGGACAGGAGTTTCTGAGGAGACACAGTAGGAAAAGCAGCACGTCTACCTGGCATTGCCTTCCAGAGTGCTTTGGGACTCATCGGCGCATGACAGAGTTCAGGTCACCCAAGCTGAGGGTGGGGTGCCCTCAGAAAGGCTGCAGAGCCCCACACGGACAGGACTGACCTTGGCTGACTCCTCTGGGGACTCTCAGGGTGTCCCACAGGCAGGGACAGAACAGCACCAGGGCTTTCATCTTCATAGCTGCCCCTGGGAAAAGCCTAAGAGGACGCTGGAGAGGTAACCCTTAATGTCATCAGACAGTGAGCAGGGATATATCCTTGTTGAACTCACACCTTCCTTTAGAAGCACAGGCTTGTCCTCAAAGCTCTCTCTTTTTTTTCCAATAAAGAAAGTGGGGAACAGAAGAATTCATTTTGCCTCCACTAGATTACAAAATTTCTCTGTGTATTTGCTGTCTGATGCAGATCAAGGACCAATGCTGTCAAGGTTATAAGGGAACGGATATTTTCTCTGAAACTTTCAGAGAAAACTATCCCAGAAAGTTTTGCTTTCAGGGCAAGATGTAGACAGAATTAAAGCACATCTGCTGCGCTCAAGTAGTTTTCAACTTCTTCCGAGAGAGGAATACCCCAGCTTCCAATTTCATCTTCCTAAACCAGTGATTCTTGCAGAGAATCACAGCAAGCCTTTTCCCAGGATTTTTGCTAGAAGCCAGTAGCAACTTGAAAAAGAAATCGCCTGACAATGCCTATGTATACACATATTTGGAATGCCAGAAACAGCTTTGCATGGATTTGAAAACACTCAGACAAGGTGACTGGCTCCATACACCCCAGAACTGCCACTTGCTGGCCATACAACGCAGAAGTGTCTGTTCAAATTCCAGGTAAACACAGCAACAAATACCAATAAAGGAGCAGGGACAGGTTTTTAACCCATGTTAAGAAAATTCACCAGTGCTGCTCTTGATTCGGTTCATGTTTGTCCTAAAGTGGAAGATGAAGCATGTACTCAGTAGAAATTTGGGTTTGGGGGTTAATTTTGCTCCCTCGCTCTTCGCAACATAAAATGCACTTTTTACAAGACATGAAAATGGTAGGTTGGCACAACAGGGACAAGTTAATTTAGCTCTCAGAGAAGCTGGCTCCACATGTCTCAGATTGTCCATTCTGTGACACTCTCTCTCCCTTTTCCCTTTCTCTTATCTCCCTTCTGTCTCCCGTCGGCCGCAGAAGGGAAACCAAAGGCCCCGACCACCCACGGGGCCTCCTCAGCAGCTGTAAAACAAAGGTGCCAAGAGCCAAAATGCCTTTTCTCCAGCAGTGCCATCTCCCGTGGCTGGGCTTTGGGTTGGCATCGAGGACCAGGTCCGATGTCAGCCAGGGAACTACTTTTAAAATGCAGAAGGAAAACATCCTTGCAGTTCTTCCCTCAGCCTGAGTGTTTCCTCTGGGGAATTTGCTACCCTGTTGGATGAACAAAAAGAGGATCCTTTGGGGGGGGGCTGGGGGGTGTATGTGGGTTTGTTCTCTGTTCAAGGCCCAAATGACTTGGGTTGGGCTTTCTCAGCGCTTTATGGGAAAACAGCCACGGCCCACCTTGGCTTTTATGGGAGAGGAAGAATGTGAATCAGAAAAATTAAATTCACATAACTTTGTGGGTGGCCTTCCCTGCTATGCAGAGTATCTTTGTGTACACTCATGTCTGCCATGACTTTGAGAAAAAGCCCTTTACTTGTATGGCAACAAACTCATAAGTCAGAGTGTTTACGTTCCTGAGTACTATATCATATTTCCCGACAGAGTTAATGAAACAAATGAAGCAAAACTCCACATAGATTCCTGTGTTCGCTGAAGGCTTTTCAGAATTCTTACAGCCCCTGGTTGTGGTGATAGCTGAGCGTGCTGAGCCTTATTTTCCATTTGCTGAAAAATCATAAGCTGACCGGCCTAGTCTCGATTCTTTTTTACCATGAGGAATGGAGGATTAGGTTAAAATACTCTTTAAAACTACATCCCACTTCTTTCAGCTGCTCCAAAGTCAGTTTTCAGAGTGACCGAAAGGATTGGTCAGCTTCATGGGGACCTGACATGTGTTTAAAGTTAAGAAAGTGATTGATGACAGGGTACTTTGAACACACATTTTCCTGACTTGGGTCATCAGGCAAATGAATCACTAAATTCATTCAATGGGGAAGCTGCAAAAGCATAAATATACAAGTGTTTGCCATGCTGGGTTATTAATGTGGTGCCTTCCAAAGAGGTACCGTCAGGTCTCGGGGATGCCAGGGAAATGTGTACAGCAGAGCTCATTCACAGGAAACAGGGTTGCACTTCTTCACCTATTTTATATTTCTGATCAGTTTTAAAACATAAAAACAATGAAGTATCCAGATCTGCACCCAAAGAAGAAGGTTTTTATGAAGTACAAGTGGATATTGACTTTCTGACTGGGTTTTCACACCTACTTAATGCAGCTTTAGACTGGTTACATATTCACTTCTTGAGGCAAGGCACCACGAAGACATTTCGGCATACAGATGGAAGAATGTTGCTCAGGAGACACTTCCACGTTTACCTAATCATCCTTCTGTGGCCAAAACTTCCTTCAGGAAGGGGCCTCAGGAAGTTCCTCACCCATGAAGTCCTGTTGACTGCAATGGAATGGGCAGATATGAGTAACCAACCCCAGAGTGTAAAGCCAGTTCAGAAACTAGCCCTTTACTATCAATATTCTTTCATTTTTCATTTAAGAGTTTCATATTCTTGCAGATCTCCTACAGGATAAAAATATTCAAGATTAAAACTGTGTGTAAATTCAGACTATGCCATAAATTGTGTATATAGACTAGGATTAATATGCTATGCTATTCTTAAATAAATCGTGTTTTAGATAAAATGATAGTTAAATATTTGGATCTTAAAGTAGGGATTTTCAAGGATGCCTTACCCCAGCTTTCTGTTGATTTTTTATATATATATTCATGACATAATTTGCTTAGTAAAAGTTGAATTTTGCTAGTCCTTCTCCAAATTCTCCAATCATTGTCTAACAAAAAATTACCACTTGGCTGAAAATTTGTTGAAAACACTGTCCAATATAAAATGACAGGAACACCATGTCTTTCAAAAATATTCATCCAAAATCACCCTGCATCTCACAAAAAAAGAAACAATTGGGTTCTGAACTATGCATAGCTCTAAAGGCTTACTCTCAAGCATCCATTTTTAGAAATACACAACAATTCCTCCAGCTTTTTAAATAGCTGAGACTTAATATGCCATAAAAACATACTGTAAATATTTCTGTTGCTGGAATGGTGTCTCTGTTACCACAAGGAGTTGCTAGGATATTATCTGTGTCAGGAAGTTTGTTGTGCCTTCATAAAGGAAAACTAACAGTCATTTTGATGCATTATGCAAATAATATCCTGTTTTCTCAACAGATTCCTTTGCAGCAATCAAAATAAAAAGCTCTCAGCCTCTGAGCAGATTTCTTTACTCTGCTCTCAGCTTCCCTGCAAGGAACAATTCCATTTTTCCTACAGTGATTACAGCAGTGAATAAACCTGTGTCTAATTAAATTTAGTGCTCGAGATCATACTGCAGACCCATCTCAGAAAGCCTTTATGAAAGAGAAAAAAAGTTTAAAATGTTTAAAATAAATCATTTTTGTCACCAAAATTATATTTAGAAATGACTGCTAAACTGACACCTCTGTTCCACTGATGGCTATCAAGTATGATGTATTTAACAGAGGTGTAAATTGATGAAGTCCATCTCTGTAAAGGAGAAATTTGGTTGCAAAACTTTTCTGGCCCCATTCTTTCTGAGACCTTAGAAGAACCTGTGGTAGAATTTAACATTATTATAATAAAAAGAGGAAGTTATTTTCTCTTTAAGACACATAATTTATGCTTGACTTGCCTTTGAAGTTGCCAAGATGGTTTGGGTTTTGTTGGGTTTTTTTTTAATATCTGCAGGAAGTCGCTCAAGTCCAGCTTAACTCTAGGTAAGCCACAGCTTTGCCGTGCTGAGTTTGGACTTTGCTGTTTATTTAGGTGTTCTTTTAAGGGGTTCTTTAATTCCTCCCTCATTCCTGTCCCTTGTTTTGGTCTTTGTTTGAACAAGGACTGAATGGAGGTTAAGGCCTCCAAGTTATGGCTACAGTTTCTTGTTAGAGAAAACAGTTCTGCTGGTCTTTGATTGAAGGTACAGCACATAAACTGTAGGCCCAAAATCCAGCCAAATGTACTTCAATTCTTTGGAGCTCAGCGAGCCTTTAAGCTTCTGTTAATTGTTTGCACTGCCTGGTGGTGGTCAGAAGCAAAGGCTCTGGGCTGCACAAGAACATCCAGTGCCCTGTTTCTGACCCAGCAGGGCGAGGAAATGTCAATATGACAAGAAGGTCCCGGGAGATCTGCAGTGTGAATTCCAGGGAAAAGTTATTCAAACAAGCATGAAGTGGATTTTGCACAATCTGTTTCAGTTTGACTCGTTACTGATTTGGGTTTTTGATGACCATTGAAAAACTGAAAGGTGAAAGGAAGTGTTTTCCTGAGAAAATCAAAATGGAACCTGTGCTAAACCTGGTTTTATCCAGCACTGGGTTTAAGGTTGAGCAATAGCACAGTGGACTCATTACAATTGTTTGACAAAGGAAACTACAAAAAATGCATCTTCATAAGATTTTTTTCTTAATTACACAACAGCAAACCGGGAAAAAAATTCCCGTATCCAAATATATGTCCTAAATGGTTTTCAGTTTAATGTCAGGTGTGGAAAATTTTACCTGTATGTTGGTAATGTGTGACTAATACTGATTGGTAAATCAGAGTTATTTGGGTTTTAAAGCCACTGCACAGGACCTGCTTCAGCAATGAAATAAAGTTAAGGATGAAAAAAAGACAAGTTAATTATTCCATCAAAGGAAAACCACTCTAGATGTATTTGGCATTTATATCACTGATATGTTTACAAAAAAGTTAAGTATTAAGTATTTATTTTAAAATATGCATAGGAATAAGGATGGGACCCTGAAGCACTCACAGGTCTACAAATCTATTTTTCTTCTATTCAACTGTCTAAAATTTTAGTGGGGTGGTAGCAGGATTGGATAAAATGTACATACAGCTGTCTTTAAACAAAATGTTAAATCACAGGCAGAGAAATGAAGCATAAAAATAGATATATACTATAATTCAGATGGAAAAACAGTTCACATTTGTAAAGCAGTTAGAACAGTACAAATGACACCACCATAATTGTAGCATAGTTCGCACAGCATGTATCTAATTTTAGCTGAGAATATTACAAATGACAACTATGATTTTCTGAGCCTAAAGGTTTTTAATGAAATCATTTAACTTGAAGAGTTTGGGAAGAGAATGTATTTTGAAGGACTGAAGTGAAGCAATGATAACATCATGCTGATTATGATTTTGAGGGAGTCTAAGCATTTCATCACTGCTAATTCCCACACAGAATCACCCATTAGTTTTAAATTAATGGCCTACTTTTCATTATGTAAGGAATGAAGAAGAGAGGAATCACTTGGGGTTTTCTTCAGCTCTCCTGACAAGTAGAGGTGCATTGCAGCTGTTTACCATCTAGCTGCTCTCAGCAACTACTAAATACCAGCCTCCAGCCCTGTTTACCTGATATTCTCCTTCTACCAAGATGGCTCAGCACCTTTATTTTGGTTTAAGATGTGTGAAATCTTCATCTTAATCCTCCCATTTCTCTAAGGAGCTGAAGCAAGTGTCCCAGTTTCTGGTGATACCAATTCCCGTTAAAATAAAAAGCGAAGCTCAGACATCTGCTGAGGGGTAGAAGGACCTGACTGACCTTTTTGTAGTGGAAGATGTGTTGATCCTTTCTGAAAATGAGAATCCACTTGGAGAGCAAAGAGTGTCAGCAAAAACCTGGTTTGTTTTGGTACAGTGTCTGCAGCACAGTGAGAAGGACTGCAGCTCATCACCAGATTAGAAAATTTCCAAAACACAGTTATGTGCAGTCTTTTTAAATTAAGTAGATACACATTCTCATTTCCTTGGGGAAATGCACTTAAAAGGAGGTCTCTTTGCAGTGGGAAGACAAGGGCAAGTTTTAAGGCACAGAAGAAGGAGAAGAGGGAATAACAGCCACCACCTAAGCTTCAAACTGAATTTTCCTGTGTAGCAGTTTGCCGTCAGATTTGTTGAATCCCAAGTTTCTGCTTTCGAGCAACAGGATTGACTGTGGGGCAAAAACTTCTGTATTTATGGGGTGATTTGAAAACAGACTCAATACCAGAACCTCCTTCTGCCCCCACTGGTATGTGTATAACAATGTTGGTGTCAGCTTTAGGAGAGAACAGGGACCGAATCCAGGAATCCACACCTGGGCAACAGTTCTGCCAACATTCTAACTTCAGTACAGAATCCAGACTGGTAATTTTATCTGTAATGGATCTAAAGTGAAAATCTGAGCTGCGTAAAGTTCTGATAGCAAAATACTAAAAAAGATTCCATTTATGCCATTTCCCAATTTCTCACTGTTTAAAGAGGCAGACTTTCCAAAAAAAAAAAAAAAAAAGCGTTTAGAAGCATTGGTGAACCTCACAAACTACCTGAATTAAGTTTTGAATTCCAAAGCTGGCTTGTCCTCCAGGCTTGGGAAAAAAGGTGCAAATCAATGTGCAAATCTTCAACACTGGGCAAAACCCAGTCCTAACCAGTAGTTGTAACACAGCCTTGTGCCAGAGACTCTGTGCCTGGGGTCCCCCTGTGCCAGGTGCTGCACGAAGATAAATACAATTTGTAAAAAGCCCATGCACCTCAGAATTTCAAATCCAACTAGGCAAGACACAGAAAGTAAGCAAAACTACTTGTTTTGCACATGGGAAGTGGAAGCACAGCTAAATACCTGCTTAAGTTCATGCAGGAGCTCTGTGCTGCACCTGAGAAGTGAACTCCATTTTCCTGAGTCCTGGTCCAAAGCACCCACCAAGTGCCCCACTCATTGTTCAAAACCAGAATAGTTTTATTGAGAGGTGGCAGTGACCATGCCCAAACATGATTGGTGTTGCTGAGAAGGTTCAACCTAAGCAGACCAAGAATAGAGAAAGATACAGGCACAGAGAGATAGTAAAGTGAGTCATACACTACGTGAGTAACAGCAATTAGGTCCTCTGAGTACTATTACCCTTCTGTCTTTTTTGTTCCTGCAGCTTTTGCTGTACTTCTGGGATTCCTTGGAGAATCAAGACATGGAAACTCCCATGGACCAGCACTTTGAGGCGAGCATAAGAATCTTGGTTAGTCTGCATACAAAAAGGGCTGAGTTTCATTCTGAATACTGTCCTACAAATCTGATTACTTTAATTCAGCCTATTTATACCATGAACGCCTCCATATGCACTGTTTTCTGGAACCTGGGTGTTTTCGAAGCACAGCTCATCTTCCGTGACACAAGTCATAAAAACTTACATTTAAATGTCCTTGGTTAAAGGTCTTGCAATTGGTCAGTCAAGCCTATAGCTTGCCTCGACTTTAGAAATGCTCCTGGGCTTTCAAGAACAACTCCTAATTATCAGCTGCTGTAAATAACACAAGAAACATCTTTGGCCAGGGTGGTGCAGGGTCCTCCCCTGGTGCAGTGGAGCTCTACAATGGGGGTAAAATTCCCCTCCTTGTGCTTCTCCCCATCTCCTGGTGATTTCCCAAGCAGCTGGGGACCACCCCAAATGTCCCAACCCTCCAGACAAAGTGCAGGGAGCATGTCTGGGATGTTGATCTCTCTCTAATTTGCATGCAGAGCTCTGGGTGCCTTTAAGCACGTGGTGGTGGTGGGGGGGTGTTATAAAACACACTCCACTGTTCCCACTTCTCCCACTGGCGAGGAGACGAGGGAGCAGGCATATGGCAGGTGTCAGTCCTGTCATTAAGCACTGCTAAAGTTGGTAAAGCAGTAGCAAATGGGGTGTAGAAATCCATGGAAAAGCTGTATTTCTACCTCAGAGTCTACCCCACGATGAATCCCGCTCTTGCCACTGACTCACACTCCCAGGCAGAGACTCTCCAGTTGGAAAATGGGAAAGAAGAGACCTCAGGAGGAAATGTCAGGGCAGTCATTTTCTCATAGGACTCTTTCTGGCAGCTGGAGACAGTGGCTCTGTGACAACACGTTGGAGTTTTGCAGGGGGATTCCTCCGGAACGGAAACGTCCTTAGAAGGACCATTTCCCTGACTGGGCTCCATCCTGTGGGAAACTCTTACCCTATGACGAGTTCTTCTAAACTAGATGGGATTTATATTTATTCTTAAATTGTCTTTTATTTTTGGCAACTCCCCCACTGCTGGCTCGACATCTCAGAAACGAGACCCTTCAGATTCTCAGAAGCCAGAAATGCTGCTGACAAAACTAATTTAGAACTGTCCTCATCAGCTCCACTCGCTTGATAACATTTTCTTTCCATTCAGTTATTCCCTTCTCTGCTAATTCTGGAACAGTTTTGGTGCACATAAAAATAATTAAGACCATCTTGCGGGACATACATTACCCAATTTAAGAGAAGCACAGAAAAGACCTGTCTGCTTGACCTGCCTATCCTCCTAGCCCATAAGGCTTGGATTTGGCATGGTAAGACTTAGAGACAGGTGCTGAATAAACCTTGTAAAACCAGCCCAAATTTGGGGATATAATTCTGAATGTATTTTGTGAGTTTTGGGACACCCTGGATTTGTGTCTAGAAGATTTTATTCACTCCACCAAATTTCAGTCATAATTTATCTCAGCCATGGCTGTAATGTCTCATGTGGCATTGAGCTGCTTGTTATAGGGTTTTTTTTTCCCCTTCCTCTGCAGACATTGCAATCTCAGTCTGAGACCTAAGAATGAGCCTGGATTCATTTCTAATGGCCCAGCTTCACAAGAAGGAACAGACTTGCCAGTTTGCCCAGTGTCTCTAGCGATATTTCTTAATCTCATGAATCCCTGGAACTCTATTAATGTGAAGTGTACTCGTGTAATAGACCATTCTGCTGATTATGTGCAGTGTCCAGAGAGATTTTAGATCAATATTTTCATTTTATTGGTTGTTCCCATTTGGCAGGAACAACAAAGGGTAAAATCTGCCTCTCCTGGATGGAGTGATTCCACACACTGACACTTTTCCAGACATTCCAAACAGAAGCTCAGCCTAATATTGTGCTGTGTTTTGTTCTCCCCTTGACCCATAAGTCTTCCACTTTTCACCCTTGGGTGAGAATTTGGTGATTCCAGGTGTTAAACTCCCCACCAGACTCTTAAGTTGCATTCAGTACCAGCTACTGGAAAAGCTGACAGACAGAAAAAACAGGGGCCTTTTTCAAAATATGAAGTTTAATTCTCTCCAGAGTGATAAAGGGTGGGTGAGGTGCTCAGAGTTTAGATTTCAAATGTATTCCAATAGACAGATAACCTGAATGTTTATGTTACAGGCATGTTTTCTCATGTCTGTGAGTAGTAAAGAACGATTAAAACAAGTTAAAATCGTTGAACTCTCCTTTCTACTGTAGTTGAATTTGGAAAAACAATGCTCAATTTTGAATTTTCAAAAATTCAAAGAGGATTTCTGTTTCATTTTTAAAGTTGTTGGGTTTTTTTGGTAACAATCCTGAATTACTTGCCTGGCAGTGTCAGGCATTTACTGAGCCATGTAATGTCTAGTATTAAAAATCTCTTGGCAGATTTGATCCCATATCCCCCAAAGAACACCCAAAACTGTGAGATTTAAGGGAAGAGGCAGTCTTTCACTTGGTCAGAACATGCCAGAATGTCTCTGTTTGGGGTGATCCCGCATCATACATGAGGGGGAAAAAAAGTGAGTAATTTCCAGTGCCTTTGAGCAGGGGTCTGAACGCTGTGAGCTTTCTCCTTTTACAGTGAATTTACACAGACAGACCCCCCCCCCCCCAACTTATTTTGTGCACCTCTGCTCTCAGCACAGCACACTCTGCTTGGAATGGAACTCGGAGGAGCAGACTCTAATCGGGCAAATCATCTCTCCTCAACGTTCCACAATTTGTTTTTCCTGTGTTCCACTTCTACATCTAAAACATTTAGGATGCTCTCATCTAAAGACATTCCTACTTTTTGGCAATTTAGCACCTCTTGGAAGCAGACTTCCTCCCAAGCTCATGGGCAAGCAGTGGTGTGCGAGATCAGCTCCTTCCTCCCGAATAAAGTGAGGTGGTGATGGATGTGTGAGCTCTGTGGGCCAGCACAAAGCTTTTAAATGCTGAGTTTAGGCTAAGATTGCAACAGATAACCAACCTGGAAGATGGGATGCAGAGCAATGTGAGAATTCTGACACAGACTATACTTCCGGCCACTGGATATTGCATAATCTGAGAAGAACAGAAATCTCTGTCGTGAAGCTTAAAAAAAAAACCCTCAGGATGGAATGCTTGTTGAACATAATGCTGCCTAATTTCGACTCTGTCAGCTGTAAAATTCGTCTCCTCATTAAAAAAAGAAAAAAAGAAAGAAAAGTTAAATAAACCAAAGTTTATGAAACATATGTTTGCATTTAAAACTGTTTTGCTGCTCACTCTGAGAGGACTTTGGAGACATGGCCTGTGTTATAATACCACTTCCATTAAACATTGGAAGCTCCAGTTTTTTACAGAAAAATTCACACAAACATTCTGCTCTTAATCCAAACAGAGGGGTTATGAACTGAACCTTCAAACAGAAACTTTTAATATTTGGCTTCTCGGCTCAGTAGCACCAATCTGGGATGCCAACTAGCGTGCACTGTAATTAATAATTGTGGTAAAAAAAGGTCCTAAAGGCAGAATACCCAGTGCATATAGCTTGTCTGCTTTTTTCACCAAATAAGGGAACAGGGCATTTCACTGTTTATAATAGCAACATGAAATACGATGTTTCAAGCTGTTAAAGAAAACACTTTTAAACTTTTCCTGCCCATTTCCAAGTTTCTTCAACTTCTAAAAAGAATTAAAAAAAACAAAAACCAAAAACCAAATAACAACTAAAACTGGCTACAACTCTCTGGCAGATTTATAGAAACCTCCGTTTTTCACTTTTCAAAACACTTTAACAAAGCTCCAGAGATGAACAACATATCACCCAAGTTCTGGCTGCCATGCAAGGATTGTACACACAGTTCCCAAAGAGTAAACATGTAAAAATCAATTCCAGGGAATGACAGAAAGCGGAACTAATTAAAGACTCCAAAGCAAAAGGGATCATTTTCTAAGACAAACATGCCAATATTTATCACACAAGTGAAGTTGGTGCTGCAGTGAGTCTGGTAGTATTTATAAACATACATCTGGCACAATAACATGTTGGTAATTATAAAATGAGTGCTAATAAAATATGTATAAATAGTTAAGCCCTACACTTAAACTGCTGCTCTAGCCTCTTATCAAAGCTTAAACATCAGGTTATCTGACAGCACCCTAAAGCTTTTTAATGATTTGTTACTATCCCCACTTACCATTAAAACTTTTGACTTAGCCAGAGCTGCTTTTGATCACCCCAGTGAAAGGAGACAGATTCAAACCACAAAGTCCTCATTACCCATCTCTCTTTCCTACATTTTTATCACCCTGCAAGCCCAGCAGCTGTTGAACAGAGCTCCCTCAGACTCTCCTGGTGGTGATGCCATTCCCACCCGGTGCTGATTACCCCTTCATCCTGCTGGAGGCTTTCTTGGCACCAGAGCCAGGCCAAAGCAGCTGAAACACATCCCCAGGATTTCACTCCCTGCTTCTAGTCGGTGCTGTGTTCTGAACCAAAACTTTGAGTCAGTGGGTGCTCGCTCCCCAGAAACAAGGGCAATGGAGTGCAGTCAGGAGGAAAGGATGGCTTCCTCCACCCTGACAAAAATGTAAGAGCTATTACAACTTTTCCAGCTTTGCAAGGCTCAGGGTGATGCTGGTGCAACTCTGCCAGATGAAGCTTTTCTCATCAGCTGAGTGTTTGATGTTCAATAGCAGCACAGCCACGCACTCCCAGAGTGCTGAAACCACTGCTGACACCTCCCTTTCTTCACAGCCAGGTTCTTTTAAGGCAGGGAGTGCATGTTTATCTGTGCTTTGTTTTGCTCCTAGCACGGTGTGCCACTGAAGCAGAGCCACTTGAGGAGGAGGCAGCTCTTTCCTCTGTCACTGGAAATGGTCCTCGGTGTGCTGGTGCCAAGTGGTTGGAAGTGGGGAGAAGGGATGAATGTAAGAATGGGTACAAGTCTCATGAGCTCTGTGCACTCCTCCACTCAGGTTAGTTACACTTTTCTGATTGCCTGGTGTATTTTATTATCTACTGTGTCCGAGGTTTCGAGCTGCTTCTGGGTTTTGCATGTATCAGATGCGTTCAGGAAACACTAATTCCTTTTAAAGGACAGCTCCAGACCCGACGGATAAAACTCAGCTTCGCAGATCAAAGTCCCTTTTCCTCCTCAATACAAATTGAGTATTGCAAAATGAAGGAGAAATCTGCACAGCACAGAGAAGAAACATCACTATAGCTCAAAAGCTCTACTTTTGAGCTTGAGTCTTGCAGTTTGGAAAGGTTAAGGTACAATTTCTTCCTATTTTTTTTATTGTCTTGAGTGGAAATTTAAATGTAACAGCAAGAAAGCCAGGTTGTATTCATCATTTGACTTTATTTCTACTTGGTTGGTTAGCAAGAGAATTTCCTGTCTGCAGGAAAGTTCTGTCCTTTGGAAAGAACTCTTTATTTCAGGTTGATTGAAACTCTGTATTTGACAGAGTGAATAAAATAAAGTTTAGGAAGTTTTCATTGCTGCCTGAAAGGAAATTTTATCAGACCTGAAATTCATGATGTTAGAAGTCTCAGTATTCACAAAGGGCCATGTTTTAACTTTTCTGTGACTGATTCCAGTTCAGGCTGCACTGCCACACCCAGCAGCACTTTGGATTTTATAAGAAACCCTTTCCCCTTTTCCGAGCTGCCTCCTGCTCTGAGCCATCACCAACATGTGTGTTGTCATTGAGAGACTGAGGAACAGGTTCAACTGAAAAAAAAAAAAAACCAGAATCTTTTTCTTTTTTTCCTCAGTCAGATAAGTAGCCTGGGTTGTTTCTCACAGGCATCCAGAACCATAGTTCAGAGGAAGGAGTGAGTGCAACGATAAAAGGCCCAGCATGTACAGGAAGAGGGGTGGATTGAGCCAGTGTTGGCACCACAAGTTGCTCATGTGGAGCTGTAGTCACTGTCTAATTTCATTATCAAGTAGGGACTACCTCATTTCCTTAAATCCATGATTCCAAATCCCCAGAGAGCGGACTCATATGTCTGGGGGAGATGTAATGAAGTATGGTGGGTGCATAAGAAACAGACATTTGGTGTGAAGGTTAAAAATCCCAGGATGGCTTTTGCAATGACTGAGGATGCTCCTTGAAGAGATTCCCTGGTGCTGTGCCTTGTTTGGATCCACTGCAGGGAGGGATGCTGCAGTCATGGTTAATGTAAGGCACCTATCAGAGGCATCCCAGCACTCCTAGACAAATAGCTGTAGCTAAAAGAGGGAAAGGTGAGAAATGAAAGGAAGGCAAAAAGAATAAAATGTATTTATGTGAGGGAAAAAGAGGAGCCAAACCCAAACAGAGTTGCAGGAATAATGACTCCCAAAAAGTCAGCAAAGCACACTGAAGACCTGAACAAAAGCATCAGGGGATGATGCTCAGTTTTAGTGAGGGAGCTGAGTGTTGAATGCCCCAGCAGCATCAGACAGGAGCAGCTCTGCTTGAAGGGATGTGCAGCGCAGCACGGGCAGGAATTAATGCTGCAACCAACACACCCACACAGAAAGGCCTGTGTCATAAACATGCTTGGAGACCTGGGCACAGTGCAAGCAGAACCTTTATTATTTTTGGAATTAAGTAAAAAGTGACAAAAAGTTTGGATTAGGCAACAGTTGGACAGTCCTAAACTAACCTGCTCCTCACCTCTACTCCATCCCAACACCTATTAAAGTTAAGTGATTGAATAAAAAGCCCCTCACACACCTACAAACTTCATTAAGTCAGAGGCTCCCCTGATTCCAAGGGTTGGTGGCTGCAGTGGAAGCGCTGACATCAAGGCTGGAAAAACCAGGCTTTGGTCTCAAGTTTGCAGAAATGATGGGGTTTTTCTCCTCATACCTGGGTCTGTTGTCAGTAATGCACAAGGTAAACATTTGCATGTGAGAATAAAGCACAGGCAAGTTCGCTGACTCGTATTCACAAGAAAGGGAATGGTGTGAAAAGGATTCACATCTCTTGACTCCCTTCTTCTTTGTTCTACCCACAAACCCATTTTTGAGTCATTGGATCCCTCTGAGTCTGTGGTGAATTTAAATAACATATCACATCTTACATATTTTTTTAAATTTTCTTTTTCAAACCCCAAAGAGTTTTCTCATTTTGGAAACCATTTATGAAGTTTTACCTACCTTAAACAGGTAACGAACACAGCAGTGAAGAGGGAGATCATAACCTAGGTGAGCACAGAGAATGGGAGAAGCAGCTCTGTGCAGGTCCAAACACAGTCAGTTATCAGGAAAATCTCAACCATGAGATCTGTGTTGCTGTAGAACCATTTTCCCAAGTGGAACAACAGAAGTTTGAAACCTTCATACCTGGACCATCATCTCATGGACGGAATAATCCACCTGTGTATGGTCTGACTACATAGCAAAGACATTTTAACGCCATGCAGGCCTCTCCTGGGACTTCAAGAGAGTTAAAACAGTTTGACACTTGCAAAAAAAATAGTATTTTCTCCTTGTGGTTGTTACCTGCTGACTTAAGGAATCCACCTAAAAACGAGCTCTCAGTCAGGGACGTCTCCCTTGAGACCTCACGCTGACCTGGAAAGTGTTAATTCCTTTGAAAACTTGGTCTACCAATGTTTGTTTAGGCTGGGAAGAGGGAAGGGCTAGATGGATAATTGCCTTGAGAGTTAGGAGGACATAAAAAAATCCAGGAAGAACGAGAGTGCACCTAAGAAAGCAGGAAACTCCTCGGGAGGAAACCTTCAATGTCTGAAGTCAAAGAGGAGAAAAAAGGAAAAGTTAGGAAAAGTTAAAAAGAAAAACACTCTTCCAAAGCCATTCACTGAAGTCCCAGAGGAGCCTTGCTTTCATTCATTGCACTAAAACCTGGCATTCCTTTGAATTCTGCTCCCTTTTATGAGCAGCAGAGGGAGGATGAATAGCGGGGATCTGTCACGCACCAACCTCACAGCCTGACCCCGACCCGCGGGGCTGGGAAAGCTCAGCAGAGACTCAGCAGTTACAGAGGCGATCCAGCAGTGCTCAGATGGCCCTTCCCTCACACCACTGCTCTGCTCTTGGGATTTACACCCAGCTGGGTCTCCTGCTCACCCCCTGCACTGGGAAAATTCCTTTGTTTTGTGTGTGCACACACCCATAGTTCAGTAGATGGGGTTGATGCCTGAAGCAGCCACCTGAAAACAGAGGCTAGACAGGAGTAAGGGAATAAAGGTGGGTATTTATTTGAAAGGCCTTCAAAGGTACCCCTGGGGAGCCAGAGGCCACTGCTGAGATGGACCCCAAGATGGACAGCAGGTCACGAGTTCTTCACACCTTTATAGGTTTGGTTCATTTGTGTATCAGGGTTAATTCTCCAATTAAAGCTTCAGTTCTATGATGTAATTCCCCTCAGCTTGCCCCTCTCCCAAAGGCTTTTGGTTTATACTTTTTGGGCCTAGGACAGTCTGGGTGTCCTTGGAGAGCAGGCCTGGAGAGGCTTTGTCATGTTTAACCAAGCACGAGAGAGCAGAAGTGAACAGCTACAAGGAACTTCAGAGTTACACATTAGGCAGTGCAGGATTTGAAAAATATGAAAGTTAAAACCTAAGGCATCATGTCATGCTACATTAAGAACTTTCATGCCTTAATTTATGTATCAAAACTTCCTTTCTAGTCAGCTTTATTATGGAAACAGAAATTGATTGACAAAGGGCTGGAAATTTGAGTAACATAAGCATAACTGACATTTCTAGAGAAAAAAAGAATCAAAAAATCTAACGGTCCTTTGTCTCAACTTTGCATTTTGGGCGGTATTTGGCACCTTTTAGCTTCAAAGCTGGATTCCTCCTTTATAAAGCCATGGGCACAGGATTCCACCTTCCTTGAGAACCATCTGTGGTGGGAAACAATCCAAATTCTAGCCAGTAAGAGAAATGAGGCAGCAAAAGATGCACGTGGCAGGAATTACTTTCCCAGTCCTTTCAGATGAAGGAATTACAAAACATTGCACTGCTTTTCTTTTTTTATTCCTACAAAATCCGCCTCACTTGACAAGGCTATCAAGAGTTGTAACAGGTTTTTTTCTGATTTATTGTATGGGAACCGCTTTTATCATGCTCCTCTGGCTTTTTGGTGCCCCCTCGTGTTTAAAAGAACGTGATAAAGATCAATCGTATCTGTGTGTCTTTTAAGACGCGAGATTCACGGAGAAGCACTTAAATAACTCTACCTGAGAAAGGTGTGAAAATTAGGGCATAGGAAAAAAAGATACTTTAAAAGCCTTTTTTTCAGAATTGAAAACAGAGTTTTAGCTTGTAATTTTTCAGGATTATTTTTACATATGTCCAGATGTTCCCAAACCCACTGATAAATTAAATTTACTTATAAATGTGTAATAAGTGCATTTTAAAAAGTATTTTAAAAATATTCAGAAAGAACACTGGGATTTCTTCTCTCTATTCTGTTCAGGTTTATTGTCCCCATGCCTACAATCCATAATTAAATAATACTCTTTATGATCTGATGGTGAAAGCTATCTGAGGACTTGTTTCCAGGTACCAATATTTTAAGGTGTGCGAGTTGTTGGGTGTGCAGGTTGTACATGGGAAGAAGGAGAGAATGAACCACTGGAATTTCTCCTACTGTGTCACTGGTCCCTTTCAGGCCTTGTGCCAGGTACCTCACCTCATAGCTGCTGATATCCTCATCCTCAGGGTGTGTGCTGGCACCTTCCCATGGGAATTCAACCTGCTGTGAAGATAAAAGAATTCTGTGTGTATATATATATATATATATGTATATATATAAATTATATATATAAAAGAACTTGGTTCCTATCATTGGAATAGCTGATAAAGTAGGCCAAAGAAACATTACATACATTGAAAGCCCTATGTTTTTAAAGGGAGCATTCAAGAGCTGCTTTTGACAAGAAATGGGCAGAATCACCAGAAATTCGTGTGAATGTGTCTATTTCCCACCTTGACCTACATAAATGATACACACAGAGCTTTCTGAACCCCTCAAATTCAGTTTTCTTCTGTGGCCAGCAAGAGGCTGCTGTGATTCGAGTTCACCTCTGAAAAAGAAAACTCCTTCACGCGGTACCTCTTGGATGGCAGCCCTGACAAGAATAGCAGCAGAACAGCCTTTCTTCTTCTCTTGCAGATGGATTTGACAGTCTGGAGGGGAGCTACAAAAAAATTCTCCCAGGACAGATTAACTCCTAAGTGGTGCAATTAAAAAGATTCATTAAGATTCTCTGGAGAAGGTGGCATTAGAGCTGAAGGAATGGCCTGGATGTCACGGCTACCCTGACAGGAGGCAACAGCTCATCAGAGGAGTTTCACTTAGGGTTTGTCATGCTGAATAAGACACAAGGACTTCACAGACTTTTTTTAGCACAGTTTTTTATCCTGTCTAGTCCAGCCCTCCCCTGTTATCACTAAACCTAGCCCACAGCTCCAGGCTTTTGTGGCACCTTGGTTTTGTCATCCCCTCTGGCTTTGCCTGCCTTCCCACCCTGATTTTTCCCAGAGGGAAGCAGAGACCTGGGCTGTGGGATCACACAGGACCCAGTGTTGGCTGCTTGCTTTTCAAACACCAGTGTGTGCTGCAAGTGGTGCATTTTTATGGCACATTTGTGTACAGTAACAAATGGCCTGGCTTTGTTAATCCTAATTACCCATCTGGATATAGACAGGCTACTTATATTTACAGATACCATGCAGGAAGGTATGTGGTGCTCAGCCTCACCAGGAAACAATCACTGCTGCATTATTTTATTTATATGGATTCAAAGCACAATATAAAGAGGTTTATATTCTTTCTTGGATCCATGTGATCTTCAAACACGTGCACGTGAGGACACAGCCACACCTGGATTACCTCACCAGGACTCAGCTACTGCAGGTGATGCTCTGTCGTGCTAAGATCTGTCTCAGAGTGGTGATTGCATGATGAAACATCCTCCTTCAGTTTTGTCTGTGTTTCTTTCTCTCAATACCTGTCCTGCAGAAACACAGAGGTCTGAGGCTGAAAGAGTGAATACAGCTGTTCCTTTAACCAGCTCACCACTCTCACAGCTTCTCATGCAAGCCATAGGTATCTGTGCTTTGGAAAATATTGGTGAGTCTCTCTGAACCTGCCTCTGACTCAGCCCCAGACTGGATTCTTAGCTCATTGTCCTTTTGTTTCCAGGGAGTCTTCACAGACATCCCAACTCAATTAATGATTCGTGTGTTTAAACCACAAACACCTTGGAGATAAACCGTGGATATTTTTAAAAACCCCAAACAACCAAACACACAAAAAGCTGTAACCACCAGTTGCAACTGACTATATGAAAGTACAGAATTTAAACCTATGTTTCAGTGACAGTCTTATGTGTAATCTCATCAGTAATGTCTCATGGAAAGGCCTTATATTATCTGTAGGTAATTTCTGTATGTAGACCACTGAGAGCTGCACTGCAGTAATTCAAATCAGAAAAAGCAGCTATATGGGTGCAATATTATCCAAACATTAGTGCAACCGGTTCTTTGCTGTTGTGCCACCATCTGGTCCTGTTTAGCTTCGGGTCTGTGCTCATTTACAGAAGTACAACTTTGCTACTTTTTGTGAAGTGTTTTCAGGGAAGGGAGGCCAGTCTGGGCTCCTGCCTGCTCAGGAGGTGCGATGGACAAGGAGCAAAACCCATGGGTTGGGTCTCTGGGTATGATCCCTGTTATCCTGGTGAGCAGATGGCCCCATGGATGGGCTGGAAGAACCAGCATCTCCTTTGGCAAACGCTGTCAAACCCTGAGCTTTACAGAGTCTAATCTCCAGCAGATAACAAATCTTGAGCTGTTTTATTGGATACCTGCTGATAACGAAGCAGGATATGAAATATTTAGGTCCTGGCATGTGAAAACCATGGCTGCTGATGGCAAAACCCCCATCACAGTTAATGAAGTGTTAAAACCTTGGCTGCCAGTGCTTGCAGGATGCTGAATCCACTATAGAATGACTGCAGCACCCAGGCTGCAGCCTTCCAGTATCCAAGCCACTTAAAGGGTATTAACCTGACTCACTGTTAGTGCCTCTTTGTATTTTGTAACAAAAGGCTTTGCTGCCTCAATTATAAATGGTGAAACCACTGCAGGTTCAAAATGAAGATGCAGTATACACCTGGACTAAATGTGTGTTGAGAGAGATGCTGCCTCCTGTAAATGCAAAGAGTGGCCAGTGCAGTCACAAGCAAATGCTTCACCTTTCTTCCTCTTTGTGACTCAAGTGACTAAAGCTCTACAGGTAATTTTGTATAGTTTTGTTTTACCTTCATTGCTTAAGACCAAAGGCATAGATGCAGGTTGCAGCATGCTGGAAGATGGAAACGCTGTGGGCTGATTCTTGCTTTGGACTACACCCCCCCCCCCCCGCCTCCAAAAAAAAAAAAACCAACTGAAAAATGAAGAAAACCACTGAGAACAGTTCTGATCTTTCCTCTCCTGGTTACCCAAAGATTCAGTTTAAGAAGGTAATGAACAGGTGCTGCTGTTAGTCACACAGATCGAGGAGCAGGGAACACACACTGCTGTGTCTGGTGGAAATGGCCATGGCCCAGTTGCCTTGCCCTATAGCAAGAAGTGCTTGGGATTAGGGAAAATTTTTCTAAATGCACGGATAACTTTAAGCATAGCACCAGAATCCCACAGGAGCTGGAGATGGATGATGGCAATCTCACCAAAAGGAAACTCAGTAGTTTGGCTCCGGTTCCATCGGCTTTGGGACAGAGCGGGCGACTGGATCCAAGAGCAGAGGATTTTTATTTTCTCTTAAATTTTGTTTTGAAAATTGGGAGTGGGCTCCGTTTCCCTCCCCAGCCCAGCTGTGCCACAGCTGTCAAAGTTTCCTTCCGTCAGCAGCACGGGGAGAAGCGGGGACCAGCTGTGGCTCACACGGTCTGAGTGAAACCTTCTCCCCGCCGCTCCTGCGAGCGCAGCTTACAGCATCTCCTGAATTCATTTCAAAGGCCTGGCGGGGCTCTTGGGTGGTTCCTTTCAGCTGCAAACCGCACAGGGAAGAGGTGGGAGGTGCCTCTAACTCCTTCTGCAAAACGACACTCGGAAACTTCGGCAGCATTGATGGGAAAACCCGGGGTGTTCCCCAGATTCGCGGCCAGCAGCAACTGGTGAAAGTATTCCGTGGGAACTGAGAAGGGGAATAGTCCTGCTCCTCCTGGACATTGCTATTTACAAGCAGTAACATTCTTCTCGCTGAGCTTTGCAAAATGTTAAATCACAAAAAATATCTAAAAAAAAACTAAAAAAAAAAAAAAGCAGATGCTGCTCACAGGAGTAATATTTAATAAAAGTGACTATGCTTGACCTAAATGAGTTCAAAACAAATAAAACCGTCTGTGCTTTAGGTACATGAGCTCTACCTAAGTGCTAAGTGCTATAGAGCCAAAAGAACTTGCCATGCTCTGAGGTCCACCTCAGCCAGGACCCACTGTCTGTCAAGGGTAAGCAGCAAGGAAAGGGGATTAGAAACAGAACATCCTTCCCCACAAATGCTTTTCCAACCAGCAGAGCTTTGAGAGCTTGCTAAGCCAAAAATTACAGCCAGACTGCTTTGTACAGTAGACACCATTGGAGCTATTTTTCGTAGATATTTCTCATCCATTTTCAAAAAAACCAACCAGCTTCTGGCTTGACTTGTATCTCCTGACAATGTAATAATGTTCTGTACTCTGTATGTAGTTTTGTTCTATCTACTATTACATAGTGATTTACTTAATAATCTTATGGCTTCGGTGCATTACCTGGAAAAACCACTCATCCTGTTTATTTAATCTTGCCACCTGCTAATTCCTCTGGGCATGCCTTAGTTTTTATATTGTGACTTATCACTCCATGTTTATCTTTCTCACATTGCCTGTGGTTTTATGGCTCTCTGGAACCTGATTCTATACAATATATCCTTTTTTTTTTTGACTGTGAGTCTGTGACAGGCAGGGAGTGTGCTGTGTGTGGCAGTGAAGGTGAGGAGCAGGGGCTGTGCTGCTGTCACAGCCAGGGCCAGGGCTTGTTTCACCATCATGTGATTGTGTTCACGCTGTTCCGGGCGCCTGCCAGGGATATGGGCTCTTATCTCTGGGTGCCCCAGCTGAGAGCAGAGCTGCAGTGGATCCCTGCCTTCACTGAGTGCCCCTCAGAAGCATAAAAGGCTTCAGAAAAATAGTCCAGAGGCGACTCCAAGGCAGAGGGGTGGGTGGTTGGCTGGTTTGCCATTTGGGGTGGTGGGGCTGGTGCTGCACACAGGCCCTTCCTCAGAGCAGGAGCACCCTGAGCACACAGAGCCTTCACTCAACTCCAAAACACAGGAGCCCTGAACTGCATTATTATTGTTACAAAGGCACACAATTCATTCTACAGACTGTAAATATTTCCAGCAAGAGCACTCCCTGTAGGTGTGGATGCCAAGCCCCGCTGTCGCCTTCCTAACTCTTGGGAGAGTGTTTTTGTTTTATTGCACAGACAGTGGGCTCTCCATCCCCTTGCCATCCTTCTCTCAAGTATGTGTTGAGATGGCTGAGGAAGAAAACTGGAGCTGGAGCCTCTGCTTCCTGTCATCCCAGCAGCCTATTTTAGCTCGCGGGGCTCTTGAAAAGACAAATCGCATTTCCTCTGTGCCTGTTGGAGCCTGAGCAGTCCCACAGCGCAGCTCTGTCACCTCAGGTGAGTGATCCAGCCCTTGTTAGCCTCATTATGAAGTCCTCATGCCCACACAGAGGGGGGAATATTGACAGGTAAAAGGAACAGCGTGGGGAAGCAGCGCAGGGGGATGGAGGTCAGGCAGGTTCTGTCCAGACTTGTGGTTTTCCTGTTATCTTTACAGCTGTTTCCAACAATGGGCTTCTCCAAAGAAGTTAAAGGATCTGCCAGAGCTCATCTAGGGGCACGGGATGGGAATTTGCTGTCCTGCCTCCCAGTACTACTGAGTGGAGCACAGGTTCCACAGTGCACTGAGACTTCTCCATTTCCACTCAAATCTGGGCCATGGCAGCCCAGGACCTTCTAAAATAAATACCAGGCAATTAATGTATATTAATTTTCAGGACACTAACATAAATTATTGCTCATTAAGACTTGAACACCTGGAATGAGGCAGTAATGTCAGCTTTTTTTGGTTTTTTGGGTGTGAAGCTGGAATACAAGCCTAGATCCCAAAATCCAGCTTGTCAGACTAAAACTTCCTAAAACCTGCTACAAAACGATGTCATCAATCAGCTGATCTACCTCTGGCTGGGCTTTCAGCAGGGAGTTACCCCCAGGAAAGGTGGCACTTCAATGATGAAGGCCCTGTGCATACATCCAGGCTGAATTCCCACCCCAGCTCCATCCAGCAGATGCTCACAGAGCTTGTGGTCGTGATGAGATGGGATACTGGAACCCAGCACTATTTCCAGATCTCTCTCTTTGTGTCTCACATCCGTAAAACAAATATATATGTTGGTCCTGTGCCCACATTTGGGTCTGTCGCAGATCTCTGTCCAAAATAAATTAATTACAGGCAAAGGGAAAAGAGCACGTTCCCAAGTGCCTTTGATCTGGGGGTTAAGGGAGCTGGTGACTGAGGCTTCGGTGCAACACAATCTCCTCGCCCCTTCCCCTGCTAATAATAAACCCAGTGATGTGCACTTTAAAAGCAGTCTGATCCATATGGTCCCAAAACCAGCCCAAAAGTTAAAGATAGGAAATGTAGCCTGAAATTACCGTGGCTCAGGGCTTCTGGGGGTTATACTCCATGAAGCAAAAGTCCACATGCATGAATTCCCTTGTTCATACACCTACCACACTGCGTTTTCTGCCCCTCCTGTCAAACCCCCAACCAACCCAGGAAAGACACTTTCACAGTTTTCCAAAAACCAGCCCCACAGAGATACCTGAGCCATAACCCGCTACATTTTCAGTAGCAAAGGTGAATTCGGAGTGGAACTAGGACTGTGATCTGTAGCCTGGAGGTGAGTGTCACCAGCAAGATGCCACTCAGCAACATCCCTGAAATTTCCCTGGATGCAAGGGGACCAGGAAGGGCCTGGGTCCAGCAGGAGCACGGCAGTGAGAAGAGCTTGCAAGTGTGGGACACTTGGGGGCTGCCAGCCAGAAGTTGGGAAGCCTGCTGAGCCTCTTTCCTTCTGGCGGAGCCCTCGCACATTCCTGGCTTTGCACTTTTGAGGGTTAAGTGCTCATCTGAGATTCCAATTAAAAAAAAAAGGAGGGAAAACAGTCAGAGAGTGGTGCAGATAAATCTGTGTCAGGTTTGCCTGAGTGGGTTTCTGCAGCACGGCACAGGCTCAGGCTGTAACTTCGGAGAAGACCAGGGAATCCCTGTGGGGCGCTGAAAAGGGGAATAGCCTGGAATCCTATTCAAACCCCTGTACAGATACTGTAGCCACGCAGTGGGAGGTGTAAAAAGCGAGTGCCAGCTGTTTCACACCTCACATGTCTAAAAAAATGTCTAAAAAATTATTTTTGAGGGCCCAGGTTGGTTGGTGTCTACGGTGACATTTGGAGCATCCTTCCTGGACCAGACCTGGGAGAAGAAGCTTTCCTGGGAGACGGGCTGCCCTGGCAGCAGGGTGGCGGAGAACTTTGTCCCTGCGTTCCCAGCTGGGAATCTCGTCACCTTTCCCACCGGGGCTGCGAGAAACACGGGGAGCGGCCAGCCTACACTTTGTGCGAGGGGGACCGATCCCGGGGCTTCAACAGCAAACCCAGCCTCGCTTTTCCCGTTCACCTCGGGAAAAACGGGAAGGCTTCTGGAAGAAAAGAAAAACCAAAAAGGAGTAGGGAGCGGCGCGGGGGGCAGCGGTTCGGACGCGGGCGGCGGGCGCTCCCGCAGCGCAGGGCGCGCTGACCTTTCGCGGCCGCGCTGTCCCCGCCCGCAGCTGCCGCCGTCGCTCCGGCGCCGCCGCCCCGCGCCCAAGGTCAGCCCCGCCGCCGCTCCGCAGGTACGCGCGGGGATTGCGCGGGGGCGGCCGGGCGGGGAGAGCCGCGGCGTCACCGAGGGAGGGAGGGAGGGCAGAGCAAGGCAAGGCAAAGCAAGGCAAGGCGGGGGGAGGGCCGGCTCCCCGCGGAGGGCCGCGCTCCGGCGGGCCGGGCCGGCCGCCGCCCGGCGCCCGTATTTAAAGTGTGCCCGGGGGCGGCGGGGCGCTGCGCGGAGCCGCTCCCGGAGCAGCGCGCCCGCCCCGGCAGCAGGGGGGGACGAGGGAGGAGGAGCGGCGGGAGGAGGGATCCTGGCAAGTTCACTTTGGTACCAAGTGGCAGGAGGGCTGCGGGGCTCGGACGGGCGATGGAGAAGGATGAGATCCACCTGCGCAGGCTGCCGGCCGCCGCGCCCTGGGGACCGCGTAAGTCTCGGCTGCCGCCGCCGCCGCCGCGCTGGGGAAGGTGCGGGATGGGGCGCGCTCCTGCCCGGCCGGGGACGGGCTCGGCGGGCGGCCGCCCCGGGTGCCCCGATAAGGGATTTATTATTAGCGTTTCATCGACTATTTTTAAAAATCCAGAAATAATCGCCGCAGAGTACCGGTGAAATGAAATAGCTCGTCTCCCATCTCCCGCTTTCCGCCTCCCCCTCCCGAAGCGTAAAACAGGGTAAAGTCCTTTTAACCTATATTAGTAGCATAATTAAAAGCTCGTCTAACCGCGGGAAGCCAATCTAATTATGAAAAATTGCCGGAGTAAGAAGTGTGTGTGACAAATCCTTGAGTTGATGATTGCTGTTAATTCACACTGTGCTGCGGAAGACAAGCTAAAAAAAACCCAACTTACTAAATGAAATGGATCTGTCTGAGATTGTCAGTAATGTTGTTACAGAACTGACTAAATCATGTATCTCGGTATCATTAACTAATGTGTGCAGCAAAATAAATTATATGTATTGGAAGGGGAAAATACATTCCTTGGCTGAGAAGTTGCAGAATGTTTGGAGCCAAAGAGCAGATCGTTTAAATGGTAGGGGGTGGGAATTTCCTTGGCTTCCCTCTGGAAATAAATCACGGCTCAGTGTCTGTGTGCATGCGTGTGCACCCACATGTGCGTTTATATAAAATCTGTGTATAGAAAACCTTTGTGCGCACGCCTTGGGACACAAATTTTGCAAGTACTGTTTACTGAACGCATTTTTTCTACCAGTTTGGAGACAATAAAACCAGAAACGAGATGCTAACCAGGAACATACTGGAACACTTCTGATTATCCGGCTGAATTGTATACAAATGAAGTAAATTTAGCATGGCACCATTTATAAATTCCATGCTTTACAATCAAAATTCCAAATCTAGCTGTTTGCAGCTAAGAATAGCGCGGGGAGCCCTTTTCTTTACTCCCTTTTTCTGGATTCCCACAAAAACCGTTATCCTAGAGCCTACTCATTAAATGGCCAAATATTTCATTGGAGCTCAGCCCATTTCTAGAAGAAATGCTGTTTACTCATCAAAACTAGGCTGGTCAGAGCGCTCAGAATTCAAGCTTTTTCTTTAATGTCTGGCACAAAACAGGTGAGCTTTATATCTAAGGAGAGGGAGAAAGGGTTTCTGCATGACACTGGTTGTCCCACGTTAACTTCTTTCTGGAGATAAGGAGCTCAAACTTTGCACAACTGCAGTGGAAGGCAAGTAGAGAGAGCATGGGAAGCTGAAGTGTTGTGGTAGCACACTAACAGAGATATCAATAAGAGGACTAAATGATAAAATGGCACTGGGAACTACCATTACTCATGGGGCAGGTGGCAATTTATCATAAGGTAATCGCAGCGATAGGGCGGTGAGAGTCCTGAGAAATCGTTTGAGTGGCTTTTTATCTTTGAGAAGCACAGTCTTTTACAGTGACATTATTTAATTTACTGAATCACCCCTCAGCAGCATGAACAGCTCCATTGATGAGTTCAAGGAGCAGTTTGGTTCTCGGCTGCGTGTGTTTGTATTTCTGTTGATAACCTATCCAAAAGAGTTTGTTTGTAAAAGCTGTTTGTAAGCCAAAACTCCCGTCTAATGACTTAGCAGCATTTGTGGTACAAATTCACTTCCTAACTTGCTGGAGAGACATGTGGAGACCCATCCTTGACGTTTTTACACTCAAAAACATCCTCCTGCAGACAGCAAAGGAAACCTGCTCGTTACTGGGAGTTAGGAAAAAGTTGGGGGCAGTGAGAGGATGATGGAAGACAGGGAAGCAAAAGGGAAACTGCGCTCCCCTAAGCCCTGGGTAAATACTATCTGTTGCCTACATCCAAAGTACTGTTTCACTTATCACTACCAAGGAAAAAAGTGACCTCAGCACATTATTTTTGGCCCTGTCGGTGGCATGAAAGGACAGGTGTCCTGAGCTACATCTGTGCCCTGAGGAGCCAGGCACCACAGCTGATGCCTGCCAGCTTATTATGTGCCCACTCCTCCTCTGTGCCATGGGGTAATGAGCACGCCTGGTGAGGATGGGGTGAGGGTCAGAACTCTGTGGGTGGCAAGGGAGGGGCATGCTGGCTTCTGAAAGGATCGTGGTGTTACCCTGTTACTGCAGAGAAAAGCTTGGAGGCACTGGGACAAGTGCCTGGGACTAAGCCCAGCTTTAGGGGTCAAGTCTTTACCCCCTAACCTTTCAGCAGTCAAAAATCCCCCGTGTGAACATCTGCCCCCTTTGAAAACAAACTTCAATGTTGTCAGAGCAGCGCCCCAAAAAATGAAATGTTCCTTCCCCTCTTCTCTGGAAGACCTTGTTCAATCCAGAGCTGGGAGTTCCAGCACGTCTCCATGGGTTTCTGGTGTGTACTGCCCAGCTTCCCCTGGTAGCACTGCAGCTCTTTCCATTAGCAGTGAAAATGATGGAGCATATTAAGCTAATAATTAATCAGAGATGACAAGGGACTAATAACTGTATTGATTTAATTAGGACTTCTTTTCCAGCTCTGTAACTTGCAGTCATGCACATCATTGACTTAATATTTTAATTTTCCGTAATAACTTATTAATTTCTGGGGGTGAGCGTGCACACAGCTGGGGCAGTGGCTCTGACTTTGTGCTGGATGTGCCATGGGAAGCATTCCTCGTCCTGCCCCAGGCTGACAGCAGGCAGGGCAGCTTGGCAGTCACTGGGAGCTCTGACAGGGCGTCGAGGTGGTGGGAAACGGGGCACTGTGCAGTCAGGTGTGGTGGATGTGCCAGGAAGGTGCTGTGGAGCTCTGGGGCCACATGCTGAGGTTGCACGGGTGTGTGACATGAAATATGGGGGGAAAGCAACGTGCCAAAACAGGAGGCAGGCAGCAGAGTAGCCCCGGGAAGTAGCACTGTTTGTTGGCATCAGGAAGGGAAAAATGTCCCTTTTGACTCAAATTGCACCCTTTGGGTTCTGGCAGTTTTGAGAAAAGGAAGTGCTTGGGGACATGCTGTGGTTGGAAAATAAGGCTCACTTTTAATTAGGATCACTTTGGGGAGAGGAAGAAAGGGGCTGTGACAGGCATGAAAAGCTTGAGGACTTCACTGTGTGAAAGGCTGATGAATGCCAAGTTTGGCCCCACCTCCTGTTCTGCTGAGGATGCTTGGCACTAACCGGGGCACGTTTGGCATCTCACACAGCTGGGTCCTGAGTGAGATCCCCTGGGATACACTCCTGACCAGAAACCTCTCCAGCAGGGAGGAGCTGTTCCCATTGAGGTCATAGTGCTAAAGAGGTATCACACTGTGCAGCAAGGTCTGTGACTCCTGGGGAAAGTGATCCCGTCAGCCTCCACACAGAGCTCAGCATCCTGCTCCCTGTCTTCCAGGTACTCGCCAATCTTTGCCCTGTGCCCTCGGAAGGCTGATCCCTCTACTTTATCCTCATTTGCCACAGAGGGCAGTCAGCACAGGGATGAGACCTGGGAAAGCCAAAGGCACCGAGCAGGCACCGGAGGAAAGCCTGTCCCAAGCCCTTGGCAGTGTCCTCCGGCAAGATGATGGGGAATTTGAAGAGTACCTACACTATCAAAACATGCATTTCGTATGGAATTGTTGGGTCACTGTGTAGGTGCACCACTGGTCCGGTGAGCTCCAGGAGCGGAAGTCACCACTCCCCTGATTTCTTGTGAGTGTTTTCAGGGATTCTGAGAAAGCCCTCCTGCTCGCAGCCTCATGTTTTATTACACAAGCCGTGTTAGCAGCAGTGGGATCAAAGAGTTCTGTATGATTTCAGAGGCTGCAGAAGGTGTTCAGCTGGCGTGGGGTTATTCACCTTCCTGACCTCCCCCATGATGGCAGCCAAACTGGAGATTAGGACAAGACTTGCAGTTGTGTCACAGGTACAAATCCCAAGGGGAGGGGGTTTTACAAATGGCAGATTTTCAGGGGTTGGCAGCTTTGCTGGGGCCCTGTCATGGGGTTATTTTCAGTGCTGCTAAGTCATCTTGTGCCAGCTGTTAGATCTGAGCAATGCCACTGACACTGTGCGACTTTGTCCTGGCGCTTTGAAGAGCACAGAGATAGTGGTGTCTCCATTGCTCCTTCGAGGTAATTTATGGTACATGTGGGCCTTTTAGCAGCAACCACAATGTCTGCCTGGCTCGGGAGGCTTGGAATGCACAGGAAGCAGAGCTCCTCGTGCTGGCCTGCATTAGTCACCACAGCTGCGTCCTAGGCTAGCCCACATGCCCTCCAGGGAAATAGACTCTTATTTATTTAGTTTAGCCTGTGATTTGTACCCCTCATCCCTCTGTTTCTGAGACTAGTACTACATCCTGGTGGGAGGGCCAGCCCTTCTCCCTGCCGCCTAACCTCCCTGCATCCTTCAGCCTTTCTCTGCAGCAGCTGACCCGTGTCCCTGCTCCGTCCTTGCCTCGCCTTTGTTCCGTGCCTTTGTGCTGCTCCGTGTGTTCTGTGTTCCAGCTTCCTTTGCTCTTTCCAGTGGCTTGTCCCTGCCTCTCCTCTGTGGCTGGCCCACATGCCAGTGTTTGCTGTCTTCTTCAGACTCCCACAGCTCACTTTCTTTGAACCTTCTGCTGGCAGTCTGTCCTTCCAGCCATTACGGAAACTATTTCCAGATTTGAACTGATGGAAAGATAGCAGTAGCACCAGACCCAGTGCCGTTCCTCTTTAATATCTTTGCCTGCTTACCTTATCTACATATCTGATTTATTCTTGGCAGCCCTCTATCTGTGCAAGGACCTGGATGTACATTCTTATTCCTATCAGTGGTATATTAAAAATGTATACAATTACTGAGATGGCCTTTCAGGCTGCAGCTCTGAAAGGCAGAACCTTTTCTTTTTTTAAACTGACACAAACACCTATCCACACTTTTTCCACACAATTCTAAGTGCTCCAAGGGAGTTTTGAAACCTGAAATCTGCTATTAAAAAGCCTAAGTGGTTTGCAGGCATTTACTGCTCTTTCCAAATGCTGTAAATTATTGAACTTCTATCATGACATCAGTGATACACAACAATCCGAGTTATGTATTCCTGGCTCCCAGTCCTGCTGGTTTACCTCTCCCTCTATTTGTAGCCCGAGGAGTACATACTAAAACGAGAAAAATCTCTGTTTTCTAAACACATTGCAAAATATTTGGTGCCCCTTGTACATCTTCATTGACGTCAGCTGATACCCTGCCTGCAGAGCAAGCTTGCAATGTGCAATAGGGATCCGCGTGTTGATAAGTAAGGTTTACTGAGAGAAGATGTGTCCAGGGAGAGAGAAATACATTTCACAGCATTCAATTAGCAGAAGAAGGGAAAAGTCTAGCAACTAAATTACATTTTCAGAGCAGATTCAGGACACATTGTTAAAAATTGAATAGGAGGAGTGAGCAGAGAGTGACTTCAGTGACATCATGGAGGTAAAAGTAATGAACTCTGAATGAATTTTAAAACTCTGATTTTCAACACAAAACTGTAGGAGTTTTATAATTTTTCTTAAGAAGTGGAACAAGAGCCAAGGTGGAAGTTTCAAGGCTAATCACCATTCAAAGTTTTAGGGTTTTTACTACTTTGAAGTAAAGATGGTGACAGACACTTGTCCAGAGCAGCATTAGCAGTCAGAGAAGAACCTCTTGTATATTTATGTCTGGCCATTTGTACTATGGCATCTTGGCTGCCCACGCACCACAAGACATGTCAATGAGTCTGCCTTGCGATTCTTCCCGGATTTTGGAAGGCAAAGATTCAAAATATGGCATGACTTTATGCTTGTGGTATGACTGCCCAGAAAAGAAATATCTTCTGTGGGCTGCAAGAGATGGAAGCTTTTTATGCAAATCCCGTTAAATTCATCGCGAGTGCGGCTCGGCGCTGTCGGCCTGGAAAGCTTTTCCACTGTTGGATTGGTGCTGTTTTGGCAAACCAGCAAGAGGAGGGGGAGCAAGGGGTGTGTGGGTGTACTGAGTTCACTGCTGTGTGTTTGGGAGTAGAGCATCCAGTTCCAGATTTAATCACCTCTTTGGTTTTGATTAGCATTGGCACGGTCACAGAATCCCAGGGTGGTTTGGGTTTGAAAGGGCCTTAAAAATCACCCAGTTCCACCCCCTGCCATGGGCAGGGACACCTTCCACTGTCCCAGGCTGCTCCAAGCCCCATCCAGCCTGGCCTTGGACACTGCCAGGGATCCAGGGGCAGCCACAGCTTCTCTGGGTACCCCGTGCCAGGGCCTCAGCACCCTCTCAGGGAACGATTCCTTCCCAATATCCCATCTGAACCTGCCCTCCCTGTTTGAAGCCATTCTCCCTCATCCTGGCACTCCAGGCCCTTGCCCAAAATGCCTCTTCAGCTCTCCTGGAGCCTCTTTAGGCAGTGGAAGGGGCTCTAAGGCCTCCCCAAAGCCTTCTCTTCTCCAGGGTGAACACCCCCAGCTCTCCCAGCCTGTCTCCATAGATGGCTTCAGCCCTTGGAGGGTCTCCATGGCCTCCTCTGGACCCACTCCAGCACATCCACATCCTTTCCATGTTGGAGCCCCAGAGCTGGATGCAGTGCTCCAGAGTAGAGGGGCAGAATCCCCTCCCTCACCCTCCTGGCCACGCTGTTTTCGTGGCACCCCAGGGCACATTTGGCTTTTTGGGCTGCCAGCACACCTTGGCAGCTCATGTTGAGCTGCTCATCAGCCAGCAACCCCAAGCCCTCCTCCTCAGGGCTGCTCTCAATCCATTCTCTGCCCAGCCTGTATCTTGGGACTGCCCCAGCTGAGGTGCAGCACCTTGCTCTGTCCGTCTGGAGAAGGCAATCTGGCCCTTGGGACATTTTCGTTTAACCTGGTGTGGGCACTGCTGATGGAAGGTGTGTGGGCAGCAGTTTGGGACGTACCAGCTGGTGCCACGGTGCACCTACAGGACCACTGGAAGGGGGAGACCATGCAGCTGTAGGTTGTGTGGGGAAAGCACCCTTTCCTGCTAGTGAGAACTGCTCCATTACTGCCTGTACCCTGTGTCCCTGGCACAGAGTCTGGGACTGGTCTAAAGAAGGCAAATGCTTCTCTGTGTGTAGTCTGAGTGTTGGTATGTAGTCAGCAAACCCCTTCCAGATGCTTGTATCTCGCTGCAAACTTTTGAATGTTCTTCTCCCGATGAATGGCAAGAACAGGTTTCTAAAAATAAATTAATGGTTTTCCCTTTTCACTTCCTGTGACTTAACATACTTTATTTATCTATATAGCTACTAGTCATCATCATTCTTCAGCTCACAGGAGTATAAACAGAAACGAGCCTGAGTCACAAAGTAAGGATGTGGAGCCAGGCTTTTTCCAGGATTTTCGCCAGGTGTAGGAGTTGCAGCTCTGGGGTCACTGAGGGAAAGGGCTGGCTTTGGGGTTGTGCTGCAGGGGTCTCACACATGACGTAGGCAGCATGGAGGGGAAAGCTGTTTGCTGCATCTGCCTCCAAAGTGGTAAGGCCTTGCAGCTCTGTGCAAAGAGTTAAAAGAGAAATAATCGTGAGAAGTGGAATTCTTAAGGTTGGTTTACCACTAAAGTAATAAAAGTGACATTCCAGTTAATTACTCCTCTCACACTATCCCTAAGGTTCATCACACCAACATCCAAAGCAACACTTACCTTCTTTTGATCAGCTCAAGCAATGTATGTTCACAAATTTAGTCTCCTACAGCATACAGTCAGTAAGTACATCGTGCTGCTGCCCCAAACCAACCACCAACTTGAATCAAACAGATCTGAAAATTAATGACTGTAATCAGGAATTTTAGGTAGAGGTCTCCTTTGGGGTGAGTCCCTACTGAAATTTAAGGCTCCCTCTGTACAATGGTAGCAGAAGATGCTGTAATTCTGTTCCCTCCTTAAAAGTGGCAAATAATCTAAGCTAAAACACGCTGAGCACCATTTTCTTTGCCAGGATATATCTTGGGAGTACCTCTCTTGTGGCAAACAGAGTGTCCACATACTCCATTTTTTTTCCCAGCATGACTGATTGTACAGAGGGTGTGAATTGAGTAATCCTTAACTTTCATTTCAAGGTTTCAGGGGATGTGGGTATCAGCACTGAACTAGTAGGGTTGTGTTTGCAGGCTCCCTCAATTTGTCTTCCAGGGTATAGCATTGAGATCGACAGGGACATAGATTTGAAATGTAATTTCATCTTTATGTCTTTATTGCTGTCAATAATCCATTTGCCAGAAAGCTGAGACCAGCTAAAGGCATGAGAGAGCAGCTTGAGATATGCTGCCAGGACACACTTCAGCTCAGAGAGACAGCTCTTCCTGTGCCACGCATTTCAAATTCAGTCATTTCGGAGAAATATTTGACTTTGTGTTCCCTGGGGTGTTAGATGATGGTTGGGCTCTTGGAATAGGAACAGATCCTGTTTCTGAACAATTGTACTCAAGGATACACAGGAGATCCTCCTTTAATTCCCAGGTTAAGAGGCTGAAGACCAAAATCATGTCCCAGCCCTTTTGTACACGCTTTAGAAGGTATTTCTGTATCCACAGATCTTAGAGGGCTTCACAAATTTTAGGGAGACATCGTGAGAGCCCATCACTCCATTTGCAATTGCATTCAAGTTGCAGAACTTCTGGCATATGGCAAGAATGAGTATCTTGAATTTATGGGTTTGACAGGCAACAGAAAACAAGAACTGTCGTTTTAGTTCACTTGTAATGGATTCAGCTGAGAGAACGCTTGTCCAGGGTAAGACCCTGTGCATTGTGAAGGTGAGGAAGAAGCAGAGTGCTGTGTGTCTGCCCCAGATTACCCAGGGTAAAATTGTTCTAGGCGCTCCTTAGTTCAGAATCGGAGTTCACAGCATCGGGCTGTGCTGGTTCACTCTGCTGCTTACTTTGCAGGGGACTGATGAGTGCCATCTCACTGTAAAAATTGAATAGCTGTTTTTTTTAAATTTGTAGCTGATCATTTTCATTCGAGAATGAACCTTCTCTCTCAAACACACTGAGGATAATGACAAGTCATTGGCTGCAAGAGAAATTGTGCTCACCGGTACCGTTCTTACAGTGCCACAACGATTTGTCTTTTGTGTGTTGTGATCAAGGATTTTTGATTAATCTTAACCATTTAAGCCCATCTAAAAATATAAATGAATAGTCGGATAATGAAAACCAGAGATCATCTACTAATTATCAGAGGAAGAGCAGAAACAGGTTTTGGTTTAGATTTTAAACATCGTTACATACCAGAGGCATAGAAATCAAATCTAAGCCTTTTAAAGCTAATAGTTTCTAAATGGCAGGTGAATTAATTTAATTTTTAAAGCTTCTCTTTGTGGCATCTTGCTAAGAAGCTCTCAGTCAAAAGAACCAGATTATTGTTTCCAAAACAAGATCTTTGTTGTCTTGATAACACAAATTAATGAAAGCTTTCCTTTTTCTCTCTCTTCAGTACATTTTCTCAGAATAGCTCCTGGGGGCTGTGTCCTCCAATTCCCTGTGCCCTCTGGCTCTCATCCAGAGAAGCACTTAAGTGTACAAATAGCCCTGGTTTTGGTGGCAAGTGGGCAGCTGAGCAGGAGACCATCCCGTGTGTCCCGACATCTTCCCTGCTGCCTCTGTGTCCAGGGGAAATCTGCAGCAGCTTCCCACCCTCCACGGCACCTTCTCCACCTGACACGAGCAGCATTTCTCAGCACAGCCCTGCCCCTTCATTTATGCATCTGTGTAAGGGGTTTTAAGGATTATTGAGTTGAAGTGGAAGATCTCTGCCTTTCGGGGAGCTTCTTATGAGCTCTGCTCCACTGGACGCTTTGCCATCCAGTTTGGAAGCAGTGTCGAATGGTAGTTGAGGATTTCAGCGCCTCACCAGTCACAGCACTAAATCTTTAAAGCAAAACCCAGTTGAAGCAGTTCCTGGGAGCTTGTGATTGATTGCAGTCCAGCAATTACTCGGTATTGACTGACTTGAGCGCGTTTTCCGTCAGGAGCGGAGTTGTTTGCGGGAAGTTTCGTGTTTTTCCTGTGGCAAATAAACTCAGGGACCCCATAAACATATTTCAACCTCAATGTGAGCAACGTGATGTTAAAAAAAAAAAAAAAAGCTTTTAAATCCCACACACTGTATGTGTGTAGTCATCTAGTAATGTAAGTAGGAAAATAAATATTTTTCATGACCAGACTATTACGGGGGAGTGTCTTTCCTCTGGAGTATGGTATTGCTGTCAGACCAAAACAGGAAGCTAATTCCATCTTTCACCCTTTTTTGAGTGCTCTTTCTGTTTCTTTGCCCCACATTTTTCTTGCCACTGCTTTCTTTGTTACTTTTTTTTAAAATTCATTTTTAAGATTCAAAAGAAGGAGATAAAGGGATATTACAAAAACAAGGCCCGAACTGGGTAGACAAAATGTTTCAGCTATCTGCAGAAAATCTGAGCTCCTCTGGAACCTGAATGAGTCCTGGAGCAGCCCTATTATTTTTATATATTTATTTCCCTGTTTGACTGTTCTGCCTGCTTTTCCCACGTTATCATCAAAGTGGCCCCAGAAGGGACAGTTGTGAAACAGAAACTATCTGTGAGCAGAGGAACAAAACCAGAGCTTTCGTTAAGCTTGGTTTTAGCAAAACCAAACAGCATTAATTGCCACAAGTGTTTGCAAATGTTGCTGTTCCTCTTCTAAATGTGTTTTAATATGGGAGGGAAAATGGGGAAAGTCAAGCAGAGATGTTGGTGGCTGCTCCATCTCGTTGAAACTTGGATTGAGCCAGTGATGGTGGTTTCTCCCTCTTCCTACTCTGTGCCCTGGCCAGACTGCAGATAGGTTTGCAGCACTGAAGGAAAAAATAGTTCCTTCCCCTGGTTCACATGAACTGCTTTGAACTGGAACAGATGTGGATGTACAGAACTGTCTGCTCACAGCGACTGTTCCATTTATAACCACGCGTTTTCTATTCAGGTCTCTTTATCATTTTTAACTTATTTTCTGTTTCCAAGTCCTTTCCACAATAAAATATTCTTAACTAAATGGGTTTTCAGCTCACATCCAAAGCCTTTGCCAGTACTATTCCTTGCATGAACTTAGTGCCAGCATTATTGATCGGTGACTTTTTGCTGATAGTGGTGCCCAGTGGACACAAGGTTCGGTTTGGATTTGTGGGTTTTGCAAGATGGGGCTCAGAATACCAGTTTATTCCCAAATCAGGGCAGAATCTGGAGTCTGATGGTGTTAAAATCTTGCAAGAGGTGTTTGTAATCTCCGACTTCCAAATGGCATTTCTGGTGATTTTCTGCTTTGTTGAACTGTGCTTGACTCTGGCATACAAAATAAGTTTGTGTGCAGCCCAGACCAGAATGGTTCCAGTGAGCACAGATAAGAGATTTGCATTCAACCACAAAAATTCGGTCGATGGTGTTGGGTTTGCTTTGTGTTTGCTGTGAACTCGTACTTCGGAGTATGTTCATTCACTGTTTGATTTGATTAAATGCTCAATAATTAATTCTGCAAATGCTGTGCTGAGTAAGAGGTGAGTCCTGCAGTTTCCACAGGAATGTGTCCTGGGGCAAAGAAGAGATGAAGTAAGGGATGAAATCAGTAGCAGTGTTTGGGTAAAACCAATCAGTTTTGCCTCTCCAGTTCTGTGCTCACTTGAGTGGACTGTGTGGCCTTTATTACAAAATCTGGGATTCCTTTTTTTAGAGTTATTTCAGTTTGTTCTCTGATTTTTCTATGGAAACAGCCAGTTGTTTGTACACTGGAGACGTGTACATGTGTCAAGTTCTTTGTTTCAGTTCATTGCTTTCGGTTGACACGGAAAACAAGACTTTCATCAAAGTTGTGGAGGCAGATAGGATTTTAATCTAAATCATATTGAAAGGCAAAACCCTCTGTGACCAGGGGTTTTCTTAGGGCTCAGCTTTGAACTACTCCCTGCGCTTCCTTTTGGGAAGGCCAGAGATTTCTCTTCACTTCATGTCTGAAGGCACTTTTCTTTTCTGGTTGACTCAATACCACTGGGTGATAGAATCCCGTGAAGCAACGCTGTGTTGTGTTGGGATGCTCTGAGGACCCAGCTCTGAGGAAGGCAGAGAATTCCGGTGCCCTGGGCTATGGATTCCTCACAGCATTGGGAAATAAACATTTTGCTGTTGTTGGGCTACCTTCACATCACTCAGGCTGCATTGAGACAAATGGAGATAAAAGTAGATACTCAAGAGTGTGGGAAAGAGTTTCAATTGCTCCCCAACAAGAGATGATGAAGAAACAAAATGAATTTTTGTGCTGAAACTGGTCTTATCAATGTTTACAGGTAAGATCTCTCTCTCCATCTGTCCAGCTGATGAGGTGTAGACTGGTTTCTGACACACAGTTTGCTCTTGCTCAGGCTCAAACTCTTGTGTATTTGCCCTCCTGGGTGCCCCTTCCAGTGTGAAGCATTCCACTTGCTCTTTTCTCCTTCCCATGATCTGTACACTTTCCATTTCAATAGCTGTAGCTTGCTTTATTTGCTCAGTTTAGTTTTCATTTAAAATTTCTTCTCAGAAAAAAAGTACAGCTATTCATCTACAAACAGTTTTTAAATCTCTCTGAATGTTTTTGGTTACACTGCAGAGGAAACCCTTTCCACATTGCCCCCACGGCAGCACTTTTCTCCTGAGCCCTCCTGCTGTCCTTGCTCTGCCCTCCCACAGTTTTAACAAGAATTAAAACTTCATGGGAACATGCCCAGTGTGCAACCACATCAAAGCTGTGGTCGAAGCCCAGTTTTGAAGCGGAGCTGGCCGAGCCTGGTGTTGCAGTCCTGATGTGACATGTTCTGTAGGGCCCTACGTGCAACGTTCGGCGAAGGCTGGACACCAGACACCGAGTTCCCAAGAGCTAATTGCTGTCTGGGCTGAGGCACCAGCTCCTTTATCCATCCCTGTAACTTGTCCACATGAGTTGTTTCAGCCCCTCTTTCACCAAAGCACCACATCATTTGTCTGGTTTTAATACTGAGCAGTAGTAATTCCTCAATGAGAAGAATGTGCACTGGAGGAAAATCTGTTTACAGTTCTTTGATAGATCAGTTCCAGTTTTGTTCACATTTGCCAGTTTTATTGACTTTATTTTTAAGGGAAAATAATTACATGGAGTCTGGTTTCAGTCGAGGACTTTTCTGGTTTATGTGAGGAACAGACAAAGACCTGTCACATCAGAAGGGTGAAATCAGGTGCGGGAAAGAAGCGTTCTTTGCCTGCAACAAATAAATCAAGAGCTTCCACCCTCCAAGAATATACAGTAATGTAACACGTGTGGGCACTAAGGATAAGCAGACACATCGACAGAGGGAAGTCTTTGACAAGTTTTAGGTGTGTCACTTGGTCATGGGATGTATCTTAGTAGACAGTCTGTCACTTTTATTACCTAATAACTTTTTGACAAGAGACAGATAATACCGCAGAGTTTATTTTAAGGTAGATTGTTTAATTTTGTGTCGGTTTTCTCTCTCTTTCTCTCTTTCTCTCTTTCTCTCTTTCTCTCTTTCTCTCTTTCTCTCTTTCTCTCTTTCTCTCTTTCTCTCTTTCTCTCTTTCTCTCTTTCTCTCTTTCTCTCTTTCTCTCTTTCTCTCTTTCTTTCTCTCCTTCTCTCCTTCTCTCCTTCTCTCCTTCCCTCCTTCCCTCCTTCCCTCCTTCCCTCCTTCCCTCCTTCCCTCCTTCCCTCCTTCCCTCCTTCCCTCCTTCCCTCCTTCCCTCTCTCCCTCTCTCCCTCTCTCCCTCTCTCCCTCTCTTTTTCTCTTTTTTTTTTGATATTTCCCCTTTTTCATAAAAAACCCAATAGTGCCCCAGCTATTTTTTAAGTCAGGGGATATAGGGTAAGTAGCTGGTTGTATTTGGGAAGGGAGCAACAGATGCAGAGAGCAGCTGGATGCTGCTGGAGTGCCAGTTCCTCGGATATAGGAGATGTGCCCCCCACTCCCATCTCTCTGCCACGTGTAAGAGTCCTCTTGGGACCCATGTGGGAGCACCAGGGCGGTCCAGAGAGGCTGCACCTGGAGGGGAAAAGGATCTTTTTTTAAAGCTGTTGAAAGCAGGTAAATCTGGGTGATCGCCTTTTCCATCTTCTCGTCTTCCACAGCCTGATTTGTTTTACATCTGTGGCACGATCGAGAGATAATTTTTGTTTAGGGAATATTTACTCACCCAGTTTGGAGGGCACAGAAATTCGCCGTGGGAAGCTGGCCCATTCCTACAGGCTGGATCTCCAGGCTGCCTCTCTGAGGAGGGGGCAAGGAGTTTGAGCCCAAACAGAGGGAGGATAACCTACCCCTGAAGAGTTTTCTTTCACTTTCATAACTTCTGGGTTCCACACTGGTTGGTAAGGTGTGGTTTGAGAGGCTGTTTCTGTAAAACGTGAGTCCGAGTCTGTTCTGAATCCAGCACGCTCTGCTCCAGCTGCTGTCTTGTAGTGAGGGTTTGCCAAAATTTGTGTGAACAAGGGTTTCACTTTGCATTTTCTCTATTTTAATGGTGGTGTACAGCGGTGTGAGATAGGCTCAAGGAACTCTGTTTAGAAAAGGGGAAAAGACCCATCTTACCTCACTGAATTTATCCAGTAAAATGATGAACTTGGCCCATGAGGGTCATAACCACAGCATTTCTGATTATCAACAAAGTGCTTTGTGTGTGGTTTTAGAAGCAGGGACCTTACAGCAATACCACCTTTAGCTCATTAGGAGATCTTGCCCCATCCTCAGTGTTTTCTTGCTTAAACACTTGATCAATCATTTATTGATTGAGTCTGCTGCAGGCAGCTTTCATCTTTCCCTGGACTTGGTAGTGCTATTTCATTCCACCCTAATTTACAAGCTTAAAACTTCAATCCTGTCATTCCTTCCTCTACCTGGGTAAAACTTTAACCCATCAAGAAGTCCAGATACAAGTGAACAGATGGGTGTGTACCTGGATGTCTAAAACCTGCTAAACCTTTCTGAGAGCACTTATCCTTCTAAGTGCTTTATTCTTCATGAGGGAATAACTTGTAGTCCCGCCAGGAAAAATAAATGCTGCCATCAAGTAAAAATCAGTGTGGAGTAAGTGAAACTGATAGTTCACCAAAGTATGTGTTGTAGTTTGGAAATGCCTGTGAGAGGCTGTCACTGAGAACAGACCAAAAATGGGACCTGGAAGAAAAATTAGAAAGGAGGTGGAATGTTATTAAAGCTATAATTATAAACATAGGGGGCACTCTGATATTGTTTCTTTTCTTTAACATTTCCATGTGAACAGGGCTTGCTGCCTGGGAGTTCGCTGCATGGGCTCCAGGAGCCCTTTTTTAGAATAGAGGAGAAGGTGCATGTTGCCTCAGCAGATTTTTTGTGTTCAAATAATGAATTTGGACCTTAAGAGTTATGAACAGTAGGATTTCTAATCCTTCTGTAACCAGTAGGCAGGTAACTGATTGAAAGAAATACAGGGTGGAAAATATTTGACTCCTGACTGCTGCAGAAATGTGAAATCCCTGAAATCTGCTCCCAGAATCACACAGCGTGTGGACACGGTCCATCATCCAGCATGCAGATGGCAAATGTTTTTGGAAAGGGCTTTAGAAAAATATTTCCACCTCTGTTTTCCTCGGTGCCAGATGCTGTTGCACCCTGAAAATAAAATGAGAGCTGTTTCCTTTGCCTCTTAAGGAAAGGACACGTTAAACCAGTGTTTGTGGTGGTGCGTGTTCGGATTTCATGTGCCACGTGTTTGGTTGGCTCCAGAAGCACTAAAACATCTCCAAGGCCAGGGGATGGACTCCAGCAGGAAATAAATAGTGTGGGCACCAGGAAGGAGCCACCCTGCAGGTGACAGCCATGTTCAGTGTCCTATCACCTGGGGCAAGAGGTGCCCGGTGTGGTGGCCCTGCTGGTGGCCCAGCGCGGGAGCCGGAGCAGCACTGGGCTCCCAGTGCTTAATCCATGTAATTAAACACTCCAACAGCTCCAGTGGGCAGCAGCTGTTTTGAAAATAACACGATGGACACTTGTCAGGACATTCTGGTGGCAGCAAGCCCGTGCATGCTTGCAACTGAGAGCACCCTGTCTCCCCTTTGATGCCCCACTCCGTGCCCTCGGGTCAGATGTCCTTAAGGTTGGCCAGGTTAATTTGCTTAAATTTGAAAAGCTGCAGTTCCTGGAGTGTGATTATAACTCAGGGCAAACGAGCAGCCTCGTCCAAAGCTGTTCCCATGTGCTCTGCTCATCCCTGGAGCTGTCACACACTCTCTGATCCTCCCTTCAGCAAAGTAATTAAAACCACTCAGCGACGGGTGAGCCACAGGCTCCTCTCCATCCTCCAAAGTGTTTAAATTTAATGGCCAATTTCATAAACAGTCCAACAGGTGCTGGCACATATTGCTCCTGAAGGGTAATCCTCGCAGCACGTGCTGTATTGTAGTTTACATACAGAGGGTGTTCTAAAAATTTATCTTTATGTTAATTTTTCTGTGGAGCTCATGGACCTGTTCCAGTTGTGCTCTCCATGCCCCCAGATGGGGCTCTCATGGGAATTTTGAACTTAAGAACACAGGAGATGTAAATAGAAAATGTGGGGGGGAGAAACCCCTTTTTGTTGTTAATAGCATTTCTGAATTTTCATGGTGTTTTGAAGATTATCTTACGTTTTTGTGATGCCCATCAAAAGTCACATCATGATACTGAGAAAATCCACTTTCCATGGCTTGGCTGCAGAGGGTGAAAATGAAGTGTTTCACATGGACATTATTTCTTGGGTAAATGGAGGGATTGATGGTGCTGTTGGAATGGTTCTTTCCCTCCCTGTGGTGGCTTTGGTCTTCACGTATTTCATTCAGCTGCAGTCCTAGAAAAACTTTAGCTGTCTTTTTAGTTGTGTCTTTAGTTGTCTTTTTAGTTCTTTCTTCTGTGTTGGGCGACTTTCTGGTGAAGGATGTTACAGGAAAATATTTTACTGCCAAGCAGGAGTATAAGAAAGTATGTTTAAAGAAGCTTGAAAGTCTCCAAATTTCTGTCCTTTTGCTTTGTGTTATTCCTCATCCTGTCACTGCTGGAACACTGATGCTTTTGGGAACACCTTTTCAGCTTGGTCCCACAGTTTAGTCAGTAATGAACCAGACCTACCCATCCTGAGAAATCTTCATCAGCATCAGCAAGACAAATGGCCTGCTGAAATATCCACAGGTTTGTGTTCTCCTCCAGCAGGGCTGACATGTTTTGCCCTTGGTGCTGTGCTTGCTGGTGGGAGCAGGAGCTGGCAGTGTGATCTGGGCTGTGCCTGTGACTCAAATTGCACTGAGTCAACAGGCACCTCGGCCAGTCCAGGCTGCAAACCAAATTATTAACAATGATTTCAGTAAAATTGGGCATTTGGGCTTAGCTTGTGTGAAGGAGAAGTGGTTTTAAAGCCTTTTCAACAGGGGAGATTCAACTGAAGAGCAGGGGGTTGGGTTTTTTTTTTCAATTTTAATCCATGTTTGTGTTCTGCTCCACCATGTGTTTATTTTAAAATCTACTTGTGCATCAACACGTTCTCAATCTGAAATGTAGATCTCAGACTGACATGTTTTAAATGTTTGAACTGCATCCAGTTTGAAAGTACCACAGTTATCTAAGAAGTACATCAAAGTTTCCTGCAGTGTTCATTTCTCATTATTATCTGTTCTGGAGCACTGATTGTTTCTCGGTATAATTACTCTAAGTTCTCCTTTTGATCTCCACATCAGATGTGCTCCTATGTTTACAGAGAAGAATCTCCTCCAGTTTCCCTCCTCTTAAGTTTTACTGTGTAAAAACCAAACTTTTGTCCCAATTTCACAATTTTAGGTGTTGGATCTGTGCATTATCAGGCCACTCAAAAATACTGGCTTCATTTTCTTTGAGTATGGTCACACATGGCTTGTATTTCTATCAGATTCCTCCAGAAAAGCACCCACATGGGTTAATGGCAGCTCTGTTCCTCTATGCCAGCTTCAGGCTGGACATGGCAGGACAGTTGATAATAGATCTAAAATAAAGCCTGCTGATGACAGATTGCCCCACCAAAAATTTCCTGAAACTCGAACCAGTGAAGTTGGTGCACTCCCCCTTCAGCTTTTTGTGTCTGTGCCCGTGGAGGTTTGGATCTGGCACCAGCAGCCTTAAATCTTGCATTGTTAAAGCAGACTCGTTGTGGCTTATCTTCCTGGAAAAGGATGTGCTCCCAGGACTGGAGATGAGAACCAGACAAGGGCAGAATCCTCCATCTGGGCAGGGATAATTAGCCAGTTAAATGGCAGTTCCTCAGAGAAGGGTCTAGGACTCATAAACTAAACATAAATCCACAATATCTCTGTGTAGGGAACATGCAGTAATGCTGCTTGGGGCTGGAAAAGCCTGACCTGGAGTACTTTATCCCGTTTCAAGCATCTTTTCACAAGAAAAATGTGTAGCATGCAGCCTAAAGCAACAAAAATGAAAAGAAATCCAGGGAAATAGGTCTTGGAAGAAAGCAGTGGAAGAGAGGCATTTGGCCAGTGGGGTTTGCAAAGTTCCCTTTGGGTTTCTGGGTAGAGTTGTTGTTTGTGGGGCAATATTTATCATCCTTGTCCTAGTGTGAGGTGCCTTGTGCTGATGCTGAGTTTTGTTTGTAACTCAGAGGGAAAAGCCCATCCTGACAGGAGAGGAGAGGGAACAGTGGGAAACCCTCTGTGCACGCGTGGCCTCTGTGCCAGCTGCTCTCAGGAACTCCTGGGGTCACCATGTCCAAATCTTTGCTATTTCGGGCAACCACATCACAGAATCCCATTCATAAATTGCTCAAGTACCATTACAAAAATAGTTTTGTTTTACTTTATTTATATATTTATTTACTTAAATTTTTTTTTCTTTTTTGGGCCTCCATTGCCCTGGCATGAACCTCTGCTTTGGAGCCTCATCTCTAATGACTGCCTTTGAGCGTTCTAAATGTTAATTAATCACTTGTGCACTTTAGTTGTTCTTCATTGCCCTTTGGCTTCTTGACCACCCACTCTAGGATGAGGAAAGCTGGTAATGAGGGGGTAGACTTTTAGTTCTTTTATTGTATTCTAGGAAGGCAAGCTCCTCCCTCCATCACTGCCACAACCCCCTCTGTCATTTTGCATCTGCTTAAATTTGAGTTCCTGTGTCTGACAAAGTGGGTGATGAGTGCTGCAGGCAATATCCCAGAGAAAAAGCTGCTGTTGCTTGTTCATCTTCACCGGACATACCCTAAATTGTAATTTTCCTTTTTCTGAGCTGCTTCCCACAGAGGAACAGTTGCACAGACACAGAAAGAAGGAATCCTGAGGCACCTGCAGTGCCAGACAGAGCTGGCAGGTGACAGCTCTGGAGAAGCTTAGGAGCAGCCTGTGTTGGAGCAGAACATGTTACACCGTGCTGGGAGCTCTGATGGGCTTGTTGAGGATCTACAGTCAGGAGAAAGATATTTCTGTGGGTGTTTCTTGGAATGGAGGAGTCTGCTGTGTTTGGGCACAGGGTGGACAGGCAGTGGGTGTGCAGTTTGACCTTAAGGTGTTGGCTTCCAGTTGGTCTGACAGTTTTCTGCAGCTCTGCTCTGAGAGCTCCTCTGCTACTTCCCGGACTGACTGGAAGTTCTCAACAGAAAGCATCTCCAGAAACCAAGACACTGGGATGTGAGCAGAAACAGACTCGGTTTTGGCATCTACAAATCAAGGAGAGGGCAGAACTGTCCAGAAATGGTGCAATTTATCCTTACCCAAACCAGAAGAGTGTCCAGCTCAAGGGTGGAATGGGCCCCGTGTCAGTGGCAGGGATATTGATGTATTTCAGGAGCACAGGATCTTGGCATCCCAGCTGGAGCTGCCAGCCATTGCCCCATGAGGACTGTGCCCCTTGGGGTTGCCACCAGGGTGGCTGCTTTGGCCCCTGGGGCTGAGGCAACGAGGCTTCACTCAGAAGGGCAGAGTTCTTACAGGTCATTGCAGGTGGGAATTCTTACCTGCCTAAGTGCATCAGCATTTTGCAATTTGTAAATCTTCCAGCTGTGTGCCGTGCCCCAGTGGTGCTGGTGGATTAATGAAAGAGAAGTGTCTGTCTTCACCAAAAGATTCCTTTTTTGCCCCCCTCTTTTTTCCCCTCAGGCACAGCAGCACAACCAGTGCCTTTGGTTGTGCAGCTACAAAGTGTTTCCAAATTTAAACAGCACTCCAGATTGTTTATTGACGTGGGTAAGGGATACAGCATCCGAAGCCCTGGGAATCGCACCATAAATTTCCCAAATAAATAGGCATAAAGGAGAGAAGCCAAACAGGATATAAGTGCTCAAAAGACTCACGATCAGCAAGAAGTGTGCCTTTCTGTCAAACCAGCAAGTCATCGTTTTACCATGCAAAGCAGCATTTCAGACACAGATTTTTCTGCAAATGGCTCATTTTTGCTGCCTGGCTTCTTAAACCTTGTTTAAAAGGTCGTAGGCTGAGTCCTTTCTGAGAGCCTGATGGCTGATTAGCAAGTGTAAAGATTAGCAGAGCAAGCACTTGGTGCTTTCTAGCCTGGGAAGATCCCAATGGGCGCTGTGGGAATTGGTACACGGGCTGGAGTAGGTGTGATGATGGGTTTTTTTCCCCACTGGAACATCATGTTCAGGAGTGACAACGTGGGTCTGTAGGTATTTTCTCCTGTAAGAACTGGCACTCCAAAAGCTTTGGGTGGAGTCAGGTCATACCTACATTTACACTTGCTCGAGTTTTCAGTACCATTGGAGCATCCAGCCTTTCACACAACACGATTTTGTGCTGTACCACGGTGGGATGTTAATCAAGAAGACTTGGCTTTGTGTTCTGAAGTTTCCCTGAAGGCTCTTGTTGGACTGCCTGGAGCTGTGCCGTGGTGGCATTCGCTGTCCTGCCTGTCTTTGGTCCCAAGGACAGGCAAAAACCAGCCAGCAGGGAGAAAAGGCATAAAGAACTCAAACTGTTGATCTGAGTTACAAATACTTCCTGAAGGAATATAGTTAAGAGATGAGATTTTTCAGGAAAGAAGGGTTAGTTTCACCCAAACAAAAAATTGTGTTAAAATCAGGTAAAGAAAACAAGTAGATACAGAAACGTCACAAGTGTGTGTTGGCTCGGGGGGATGCTGTGGTGAGGTGCCCACCTCTCTGTCCATCCTTACCCTCATGGAAGAGTGCCTCAATCCTGAACTGGGCTGGAGTCTGACAGCGTGAAAACAAAAATTTACACCCTTAGACCTTTTTTTTCACCATCTGCAACCAGTTCAAATATTTTAAATACTGTCTGTCCCTCAAGCACAAAAAATGCAGTGTGCAATGTCATAATAGAAACCAGCAACTGCTACAGGCCCCAGATATCCAAAAGGCTAATAAAGCAAAGGGTCCAAGGATGTTGCTGGCAAGTTATTTCAGAACTGAAATCACTCAGAATTGCAATACCTCTGTTTTTATTTAGCTAGTTGCCCTCTCTTTCTTAAAAATACAAATATTGACATCATTACTGCAGTTGGAACTTTCTCTCCATCAGCAATACTTTTGTTGCAGGTTTAAAAGCAACCACATCAAGATAATTTCCAAAGAGCTTGAATATTAAAAAAAACCCCAAAATTAAAATTGGTAGAGACTGTTCATGAGACTAGAAACCTAGCTGATGAAACTGTGTTTTGTAAACTGGTTTAACAAACCCACCAGCATAGAGTATGTGCTATTAAAAACCAATCAAGTTTGCAAATAGCCATTTACAACATATTTTGAAAAGGTTTATGGAATAACAGATACTATCCTTTAGTGTATCTGAAAAAAATTACTTCTCTAAACATTCTGGTAAGAGAAAGGGCTTTTTTGTCATGTAGAGTATTGTTTTTCTCAGTGTTTCAGTGCTTGAAGATAAGCAATATATTAAAGTTTAATTCCATTTTATTCTATTGTTTAGGGGTTTTTAACACAGAATGGATAAACATTTACCAGATAAATGAACAGCATATTTTCCTTTTTCAAAAAAAGAGAAGACAGAAAGTGAAATATTATTCTGTTAACCAAAACAGAAAAAACCCACAATCAAAACTTGTCTTGGGCTTATAAACTTAATCACACTTTAGGGGAAAATAAATTCCTTTCCTAAATTCTAGGATGAAACCTTGACCCTGTATAAATAACAAGGTTACATCCTCAATGTCTTTCTCAGGAAATATGAAAACAAATAATGTTTTCTCTCTTTCTCTCTGCGTTGATATCAAATGCTTGCTCTTGGCAGGAGCTGCTGTTTCCTTTCTTACCCAGAATATCTCTGGGCAGCCCATCACTGACCACGTGCCTGTGATGAATTTTGGGCTCTTTCATGGTGGAACAGCTGCAGTTTGGGAGTTTAAAGAAGATTTGGCTACAGAAAAGACATGCTATTTGAAAATCCATAATTTCTAGTTTTGCTTCTTTGGGCCATACATTTGTGGTGCTCAGAGGTGTTTCCTCAGTGGAGGAGGATCCATTTCTAGTACTAAAGAGAGAGTGTTGAGAGTTTGTCGTGGGAGGAACGATGTCCCTCCGGTGATGCTTGTGATTGTCTGGTGATGCTCTTTCTGGGGATGACTTCTCAAAGAATAATGAACAGAAAGATGGCAAAAGGGAGAATCCTATCTCACACTCTTTGAAATAAAATACTGGACTAGAGTTGCCCTTTATTATTTCTGTTTTCATTAGTGTTTTACATGATCATCGTAATTTTTAAAAAGTCTTTTTTTTCTTTCTTTTATATTTTTTCTGTGGGACATCTCTGAGTTTGCCAACATGTCCCTGTTTATACACAGCTTGAGCACAAGGATCTTTCAAAATAGGTCTGTCTTAGGTTCTTGTGATACGAGCTCCTTGGGTTTGCTGTTTGTTTCTTGGGGGGAGCAGTGTTGATGCAGAAATCTGCCTCTTTAAGGTCCACTCCTTTGGGACGGGCCCTGAGCTCCTTTTGGAAAAGCGCTGCTGCAGAACAAACAGGAACAAGTTAGGAATGAATCTTATTTGGATAGAGATTTTGGCCCAGCTGCCTTTGAGCACCTGCAGCAACCACAGAGCCCTCCACGCTCTGCTTCTTTCCATTGTACAGGTGACAGCAATTTCATGGCAATTTCCTCTCCTTTGTTTTTGGGCAGGAAATGTGGATTGACCAGTGTACCTTTGGATAATCCAGGTTTATAAGTAAGCCTGTTCCCTGTTACAAAACTACAAGGCAGCTGTTTACACTTAGACTGGGTCTTGACTGCTCCTTTGATATGAAGATGTATGAGATAATAAATATTGTCAAAAGCTCCTTAAGGAGGAGATTTGGTGAGCCAGGGCTCAGCCCTGCTGTCGTTCTCAGCTGCCCTGCCGAGGGCCAAACTGGAGAGGATGTCTATCCTCAACCATTCCAAGAGTGCTTTTCATCTGGGGGGGTCTCAAGAAGCCTTACCAAGGCTCTGGCCCAATCCTTCCTCTTGCTGGCCCCCGAGGGAAGCTGTCTCTGCTGATGGATCAGCTTTCTGCTCCAAGAATTCTGCCACTCAGGATGGGACCTCTGGGAATCCTCAGCAGGAGTATCTTGTGTTCCTGCAGCACGCGTTTCTGCATCCCCTGGCACGGGGAGAGCTGGCTGCCTGGGACCTGGCACCCTCCCAGATCTCAGCTCTTTCTAAAATTGATGCCTTAGGTTTTAACTTCCATATTTTTCAAATCCTGCACTGCCTAATGCGTGACTCTGAAGTTCCTTGTAGCTGTTCACTTCTGCTCTCTCGTGCTTGGTTAAACATGACAAAGCCTCTCCAGGCCTGCTCTCCAAGGACACCCAGACTGTCCTAGGCCCAAAAAGTATAAACCAAAAGCCTTTGGGAGAGGGGCAAGCTGAGGGAAATTACATAATTAAACTGAAGCTTTAATTGGAGAATTAACCCTGCTATGCAAATGAACCAAACCTATAAAGGTGTGAAGAACTCATGACCTGTTGTCCATCTTGGGGTCCACCTCAGCAGTGGCCTCTGGCTCCCCAGGGGTACCTCTGAAGGCCTTTCAAATAAATACCCACCTTTATTCCCTTACTCCTGTCTAATCTCTGTTTCTAGGTGGCTGCTTCAGCCATCAAAATCAGGGGGCAGAGTGCCTGGCTGCATCGACACTTCTGAGGGCTTCTGCCACTGGTGTGCCTCAGCCTGGTTCCTTAGGCCTGGGGAACACAGGCAATGGCATTCCCATGGAGAGACAGAAGTTAATGGAGCTTTTCCACTCACTGATTTGCATTCCCTTGCTCAGGGAGAGAGATTCTTCCAACTGCTGGTGGAACTTTCCCCTTCACTGTCAATATCAGTGTTGTTCCAAGTTAAAAGTGCAGGGCTATGAGGAAAACTTGGGAGAGCCAAACTTAGGGCAGGATTTGGTTGGATTTCCTCAAGGAGCAAGAGCTGGATATCACCCACCCCCATCTCCCCACCACATCAGCTCCACCTGCCTGGGCACACCCAAAAAACATATATAAATAGGGTGAAAACATATATAAATAGGGTGGAGCTCTGCCCTGCAAAACCCAGCCCCAGTGACCGCCTCTCTCAGCTCAAATGTAGAAAAGCAGCTCCTGAATGTGCTGCTGTCGCCCAAACCCTCTTTATCAGGTGAGCAAAGCCTTCCAAGGCATCCATGCCTGGGTTTACACAGCCCAAATGCCCTCGTGGCTTTGCATGGAAATGTAAACACGAGTGCAAATGTCTCAAGATTAGGACTTTAAATGGGAAACCTCAGAGATAGAGAGCAGCTCTGCCAGTCAGCACGTGTGCCATGGCCTCAGCCCTAGGGTGCAGTCTGTGACTGAGATTTTAGAGTAAAACTGGTAATTTTTGGATCCTCGTTTCCACATGTTTGGTATAAAGAGCCTTTTGTTGCAGCCTGGTAAAGGAAAACATCATATTTTAAGTGTATCTAGGTATCTCTTGTATCTAGACTCTGGTGAGAATTTAGGTATCCACTGTCCCAATAAACATCAATTCTCCCACCATAATCTCTTTTTTAGTATTTTTTTTCCTTTCATCTTACTGCTCCCATTGATAAAAGCTGCCTTCCCTTGGACCACATAAACAAAAATAATGAGCATCATAAACCTTCAAAGGATAATTAACATGATTCACGAAGCATGGATTCAGTGGCTCTCCCAAATCTAGTTTTGTTTCCACCATAGCCTTGAGCAGAGTTTTAGTGCTGATTTTTGTGCAATAGCAACAGAAGCAAATAATATTTTTCTGATGTCTGGCAGAAGAGGAGTGCTTAATTTAGGTGTGTTAGAAATATGTATGAAAGCAGATTTACTTAATAGAGCATTAAATAGCTGTTGGTAGTTGTGGGGGAAAAAGTGAAATTTGCCTTGGGATGGGGAGAGGCTTTATGTTTTTTTTATAAAATGTGAGCTTTGACGGGGTCTAATAAACAGGCAGTAGTGTTATGGTAGAATTTGTATTTTCCGGTTCTTTGCATGCTGTTGAAAATGCCATTTCAATCAAAATGTTCATTATCTTTACAGGTTTTAGGTGGTTTTGCTCTTTGTTTTTACCTTTCACAAGGCGTCTGTCAGATCAGACGTGTTCAAGCCCAGGGCTGCATCCTGCAAACAGGGTAAATTAATCTTTAAAAACAAAAATAGATGGGCAGGAATAAAAAATGATGTCATAGCTGTGTGTGTCCTTCTAACCTGCTTTGAGTATGTTGATGATAATAATAGATCAATAACTTTAAAGCTGTAGACAGCCTTCCAGGAAAGCTGCAGCCCCACTGCAGAGCCCCACCATTCTCAGTAGTGAGGAACAGAACTAAGCCAGCTGATCATCCACATAATCCTACCAGGAGCTGAAGTTTTTCCACCCATGTGACTCCCAAGCACCAGACACAAGAGTGTCTGAATGGGCTCTGCCCTTCAGTGTGAGTTGTCAGCACCAGGTACATCAAGGCCATCCTGCTTTGAAAGTATTTCTCTTCTGCAAAGGAAACTGTCCATGGAATCCAAGATTTATTTCACTGTTTGAGCTTTTTTTTTTTTAGTGGATTGGGTCATAACATCATGTTTGATTCATTAAGGTAATAACCACCACAGACCTCGGCTACAAGTTTTTAAATAAATGGAAAAGCAGAGGAGATGGGTGGGTTCCAACGTGTCTTACTTAGCATGGTGTTGGAGAAGATGAAAGAGGTAGGGAGTGACCTTTCTGCAGATGGATGGACAGGAGGTATCAACATCCCTAGAGGTGTTAGATTTGCCCCAGGGGAGGTGGGCTGCCTTTTCCAGCAGCCGGTGGGTGGTAGAGTGAAACCTGCTGCCTCTCCAGGAGCAGCACAGCTCCAGGCAACATCTGGCTGCTCGCAGCTGGAGAGGCAAGGGAAATTTACATCAAATGGTCCCAGATGTGGCTCTGATCAGCACCTGGTGTCAGGACTTTGGGCAGAACAAAAGTTCAGGACGTGCGTGGGTGTTCCTTGGAGAGCACCACAGCGCCTGTCCCGCCTGCTGGTCTGGGGCCAGTGCCTCGTAAACAGGTGTCAGCATCCCAAAAAAAGAACTGTCCTCCTTGCCAGCAGCGGGTATCCTCGCTGGCATTCCAGCATCCTCGCTGGCATTCCCGGGCACGGCTCCTCGGGCCAGCAGGAATGACCTGCTGGTCGGGAACGAGACCTGCTGCTGCTGGGGTGGCCCTCTGAGCCTGCCCGGCACTTGCCTTGTTTGTCCAGGGGTTTTGGCCTCCAAATCTGACGGCCTTGGAGTATATCAGAAGGTGGGGCAAGAAAAAGGGGAAGCGATAGGCGAGTCACTTGTGAGGATGACTTTTTTGCTTCTGAGGATTAACCTCTAACTCGGAATTTGGGGGATACGGGAGGTGGAGAACTGGGTGAGAACGTGCTGAAGGAGGATCCTGCTGCTAGGGGGCAATATGCAGCAAGCAAAACCCCACTGGAGGGGTTTTCTCTCAGTATCTTATCAAACTTTTTATTCAAGAGCTTAAATCCAAAAGCTATCCAACACATTGCACACGCCAATGTTCTTTTCTGCAGAAAGATCATATTATAAACAAATAATCAACCTTTACCTACAGATTGTGTGTGTTTCTTTTAGAATATGTGTAAATATGTGTGTGTGTGCATGGTTTTCTTTATACACATCCTCATTACCTGCATGATTCTTAACTTTTCATTCTGGATTCTATCCTAGTTTTTATAAAGAAAAAAGATAAGGGCGTGGACATTTAAAAGCCTTGAATCACATGGTCTTGTAACTCTCCTGCTGCTTCCCTTTTGGGAACAGCTGGGACAGCTAACTCAGAGGTCTTTGTGACTTTTTTTTGTTCTCCCACTTTCTTAAACATACTCCCTAAAAAGGAAAAGAAGAGGAAACAAGAAAAAAGAAAAACAAAACAAGGGAAGGCAGTTTCAGTGACATTACTGGTTTCAGGTTGAGCAGGGAAATAGCTCTTCATTTGTTTAGATATACTCATGCTGACTTTATGATGCTCATTTTAGAACTAGTGCAGGGTGTTTCTCTAAGAGTTGGGTTGTGTGAGTGCAATTTTTAAATTCATTTTAATGATAAAAATAATTTTTGCTGGGGAATATTCAGTGGCTATGCATAATTATGATTATAATGGTAATGACTGATTGAGTCATGGAGAAAATACATCGGCTTCCACAGCAGGTTTTTGGTTCTGGTTCACCTGGTCTTCAACATCCAATGAAGAAGCATTGTCTGAGTGAGGGAAGGTTACAGCACAGCATGCCAAATTTCAGTGGTGGAAAAGCTGTCATTAATTAATTAGTGCTAATTTTTGCAAGATGAGGTTGGGAATTTTAACAGCTGCGACTGAAATTTGAACAGGGGAGGAAGTGGTTTTGAGTTTGAGGGATTTCTTTTTATTAGTTCAGTCTTGTCTCCCATATTGTTCAGAGTGAGAGCCTCAAGCATGGGTTTGACTCCGTGTCCCAGGAATATTAGGGACTTCTGCTGACTCTAAGTCAGTGGGGTTTTGAACAACATCAGCTGTGGATGCAGAGGAGAAAGGGTGGATTGGTTTTATGGCTGTGTTGAAACACATTGAGTGCTTCTTCAAGTCTTTGTTGTAGTGTCTTCTGCTTAATAAATAGAAGAGAGTGGGCTAGTCAGCATTAGAAGGCAGCAAAGCCAGAGTTTTCACAATGCTCTCCTCTTTCAGCTCCCAGCAAAGAGATTAGGATGTCAGACTAGCTGAATTAGGACATTATTGCTCTTTGCACGCCTCACCTTACCTCTGCTATCTTGCCATAAATAATTCTGAACATGAATTTATTTTCTGATTAAATTATTGTCCTTGTTTAATACGATTAACATAAAATATTCATGGTTTTAAGTCTTCGAAATGCTCTGCTCCATGTAAAAAAGAGGTTTTGTGTTCTGCAACAGAAGGCTTTGACCTCTGCCAAATCAGCACAAGTGAATTGGTTGTAATCCCTGGGTGTTTGTAATTACCAAAGTGGTTTGGATGGCTTTACTTGGTATTAAATCCTGACATCATCCTTTAGTGCAGAAATCAAATCTGGTGTAATTAAGATTATATCAAGAAAGCTCTCCCAATTCACATATTTTCCAGTATGGTCATAATAAACCAAAATGGTATGATTCACTGCCTACCTGAAGCACTTGTTCTTTCCAATATTGCCAGGCTACTGATGTGTAAACACAAATGTAAATATCTGCTTGTGTCGGGGGAGGGAGGGGCGATTGTTTGGGCTTGCACAATGGTGCTGAATCATCTGAGCAGGTCTCCTTGCTCTGTGCTGGGACTTCACAAACACTGCTTGGAAGTGCAGCCCCAGAGCACAGGGAGGCCCTTTGGGCTCAATGAAGCTTGTGATTTTCTCCTCGGAGCCTATTCTGTCCCTAAACCAGCACTTTTCAGTTCACAGGTCCATTATTCAGCTTCACAGTCACTAAAAGGTGCTTCTCTTCTAATACCCTCTGCAAAATGCTGACGTAACTGGGCTTTACTTAGTACACGTGTGAAAAAAGAGGGGAAAAAAGGAGAGGACTTTTACAGCACTTAATCCACTGTTTCTACAAAGTTGTTTCTGGCCTCCTTCCGAATAAAAATGCAGGTTGTTATGCTTATGAAGTTCCAGAAGTTGTATTATTTTATGAGTATTTTGCAGCCACAGAATAAAGGCTTGAGTACAGAGGATACAGCAGCTGACCACACTTGTTTCAGTTGCCCTTGTTCAGGGAGCCTGCCCGTGTGTGTCTGTGTGTTGGGAAAAAGAGACCATACATAGGTAGGGAATTACTACAAACACTCCAGCTGCTGCCATGAGCCAGCGGATTTTTGGCTGCATCTCTGTATTACCCCCAAAATATCCTCTTTAACTGTTAGAAATTGCTGTTCAAGCAGCTCGCTGCGTTTGGTGGTGCTGCCCCGAGATCTCACGAGTGGTATCTGTTCTGGTGAGAATTATTGGAGAGTTTTGAAGGAAAGCCAAGGAGAGCAGCCCAGATCTGCAAAGGTGTGGGTGTTAGATGCTGTGCACATGAATGTGTAAAGGGCGCTTGCTGCCCAGGTTTTACGGTAAGGTGACGATGTTAATGAGCACTGGAGTTCCTATGAAAGCAGCTTGGGGCGGCAGATTGCCCAGAACTGAAATGAGCAACAAGCTCGTGGCGTCGGCAAGTTCCAGAGAAGCACAACTGCAGATTCCACAGAAGCATGGCTTTCATAACAGTAATGTTTACCTTTCTCTGGCTGATAAGCTCAGGAGATGTGCCAGGGCTTCGCTTGCATCTTCCTCCTCTGCCTGCTGCGGGTGTCCGTGCTGGCTCCTGCCTCGTCCCCGCGAAGAGCCTGATCACCAGTGCAGGGATTAGTGCAGTGCCCTCCCAACACTCACATTGGGTGAGGTTGCTTGAGGCCAGGTGTGGTCAAGCTCTGACCTTCTCCAGGGATGGACGGAGATTTGTAGCTTCACTGGTTTCCTTCCCCATCGTGTGATCACTCTTGTTGTTAGAGAACTGAGATTTTTTTAATGATTGGTCATAATCTCCCTCGTTGCAACTTATGTCTGTAGCCCCCCCACCCTTTCCTCATGCACCTGTGAGAAGAATCTGATGCCTTAGGTTTTAACTTTCATATTTTTCAAATCCTGCACTGCCTAATGTGTAACTCTGAAGTTCCTTGTAGCTGTTCACTTCTGCTCTCTCGTGCTTGGTTAAACATGACAAAGCCTCTCCAGGCCTGCTTTCCAAGGACACCCAGACTGTCCTAGGCCCAAAAAGTATAAACCAAAAGCCTTTGGGAGAGGGGCAAGCTGAGGGGAATTACATCATAGAACTGAAGCTTTAATTGGAGAATTAACCCTGCTATGCAAATGAACCAAACTTATAAAGGTGTGAAGAACTCGTGAACTGCTGTCCATCTTGGGGTCCATCTCGGCAGTGGCCTCTGGCTCCCTAGGGGTACCTCTGAAAGCCTTTCAAATAAATACCCACCTTTATTCCCTTGTTCTTGTCCAGTCTCTGTTTTTAGGTGGCCTCTCAAGGCATCAGTTCTTTCTGGGGTGCTAAAGAAATAAAAAATATGAAAGTTGAAACCTAAGGCATCAAATCTGGTCCTGCTGTGTCTCTACCTACTCAGCTGGTAGGTGAAGGCAGGAATGGGAACCCCTCATTTGCCTTCCTCTCTTTGGCCTGCAGAAGTGGGGGACTTTTTTTGGGTTTGCATTTTTTCCAGCCTGTCAAGACCCCTTGAAGTGGCAGCCTTGTCCTCCAGCTTACCAGTCCTGCTCCTCAGTTTCACATCATCTGCAAACTTGCTGGGGAGTGAGATTTTCCTTGTTTCTTTCCTCAACATTATCCCTGAACTTCAACCAGACCCAGACAGGGAACTTGGTTGCATGTCTTTGTTGTTTGGGAAAGCTAATTTAGTGTCCATAACCTCTACAATACTTGCTTTATCTTCACTCTTCAGACGAGCAAGCCCCGCTCCTGTGTGGTTTAAAAAAAAAGGGTACAATGCTGCAGGATTTTATTTCAATGTCAAAATTAATAAAATCTTGGAACACTTTGCCTCCTGTTGCTTGTATAAGTGCCCATATGCAAACAATAGTTTGCATTCTGTCACTTATCTGGTCGCTCAGTTTGTAATGAAACTCTTATATTAAATCCTTTAGCCTATCTATGTACTTAAACAGTAAGTGGAAACAGTTCTGTCTTCATCAGAAGCAGTTTGAGAGGGAGAACCCCCCAGATTTTCAAAACTGCTTAAATAAGAATGGTTCAGTAAATCAGATGCAGGATGTAGGTACTTGAGGGGAAACCCTTGACTTAGTTCTTCAGCATGAACAAGTTAAAGGAGAAAACGCCTTCTGAAAAGGGGAAAGAACTGTGGCACCTATCCTCATCAGCAGTTTTCCTCTTTCCCCCTGCTTTTTTCCTTCTCTTGCCAAGAAATACAATCATTCCATGAGCCCACAGAGTGAAAACATCCTGAGACACCAGTGCAGGATAAAAGTTAACTGAACACTCTTCCTGTGGAGGAGGAGGAGACCCAGGTAGGGCTGAAGAGGGCTGAAGAAAGCTGAGAAGGGAGGCAGGGAGAAGGGGTGGGAGCCCTGCCCAAGGGCTCATTGGCAGGAGAAGGCAGGCACAGGATACATTTCAGCTTTTGGGTGGCACTGGGAGGAGCAAGTGTTGGGATTAAAGTGTCTTGATAAAATTGTTCCCTTTCTTCTCAGACGCAGACAGCGAGTTTCATGGGGTGGATTTTCTGCCAGAAGATTTCAGTGAGGCTCCAGTGGAGACAGGAATGAGGGTGAACAAGAAATACTCCTGCCTACCTGCTGAGGAGAAGGGCATCCACATCATCAACATCCGAGCGATCGAGGACATCGGCTATGACCAGCACGAGAGCACAGTGAGTAGTCACGGGCCTGCTGGGCCAGAACAGGCACGCTGCACTTCACCCCTCAGCTCATTTCTCATCCTCTCCACTCCCAGGATGCTCTGAAATCCCCTCCCTCCGTTTTCCCAAGGTGCTGGGAAGGATTGCCACCAGGCACTGTCCATGCTGGTGTGCTGGGGGTTGTTCTTGGCTGTGTGAGAAAGGGAACCTGGTTTCACCTGTAGCATAAAAAGGGGCTGACTCTTCTCAGAGTAAGAAATCCGGCAACAAGGCTGTGCCAACCTTCACATCTTCTTGCCAGTGCAGAGGAGAACAGAAGAGAATGCCTAAAATTTTATGCAAAAGCCATTGTTGACATAGGTAACATTAAACTTATCCTCTCCAGCACACAACAGAGATCAGATTTCCAGTGTCATTTACTGCTCCTCGGTTAAATTCCTTAACGCAGATTTTAGAGGAAGTCAGTAATATGAACACCCATTGTGATTGCGAGTTGGTTATGTAATAACCAACATAAAAACGAGTTTATTAAGGTGGAGTGGGCTATACAACAGATTCACTGGGGAAGGAGGAACCTGAAAAAGCAGCATGTGATTTATTGTGCTTGTGCTTAAAATTAGGATGGAGCATGGAGGAATGATTCTGTCAGGGTGTTAAAATCCTCCTGCTGTGGTGAAACTGAAATGTGTTTTCTCTGTCTCATTCACAGCTGAAGGGACATGGCCTAAGTCAATGCAACTCCATTTAAGCACAGCAGTGCTGCAAGAGAACAGGGGGCCCATGAGTACCTTTCAGCATTTATACCCCATCCTTAAAATAATCTGACCATTAATTTCTTTAAAACAGAACCAAGTTTTTCAGCTGCTTCCTGTTTGCAGTGGGATATAGCTATTCTCACGTATTAATGAATCTGTTGAGGCTTTAGTAGCCACAGTGGTGGTTCAGCCAGGTTTTTCAGAAGCTGCTGTCTAATTAATTAGTAAGATTGACACATCTTAAAGAAAAATTAAACACAATCCCGTTGGTTGCCATTTGTTAATGTTTTGTTTCTGTAGAAATTTGCATAAGTGAGTTGCCTGCCACAAGCAGACTGTCAGCTTGCTTTGAAAAAAGTGTTCTGAATTCACAGGTACGTGCCATTAATCACAAAGCAATTGGAAAGCAAGAGTTATCAATGGTCTTTTACATCAAAGTTGTGCTTAAGAACTAAATGACAATATCTAGATAGGGCACAAACATGAACAGCCTGTGCCCTGAAGAGTTTGGCATGGCTAAATAACCTTCCCTGTTTTCATGGAACAGGAAATAGAGGCAAGAGGACAAAGAGTGAACTCCAAGGTGGCACCAAATGCTGTACTATTTTATTATATATTTATTAACTTGGTGCAAAGGGTTTAGGTTAAATGGGAAAGGGGGCGAGATCCTAAAGGAGAGAGAAGCAGAGAGCAAAGGCTATCTAAAATAACTTACATTCCCTGTTGTATGTATGAAGTAAGCAGGTGTGGACATCCCAAATAGATGTTAGCATTTTGCAACTGATGGCCTCTTGCTCTCTTTTAGAGCACAAGTCCTTTTCCTTTCATGGAGGATGGACATTCTCCTATAGACTTAAAAGCCAGAAAATTCCTTGGTTGCTGAAAAGCCACTCCTGGGATGAGCCTTTTTTGTAAAAACAAAGGCCAGTAACTAGTGAATTTTCTTTCTTTTTTTTCTTTTTTTTTAATAGTACGTGGATCTTCAAGGGTAGAATTGTGGATTATGCATGAGAAGTGTTATAAAAGTAGAAATAAATTAATTGTTAGTACCTTTTTGTTTGCTTGCTTGTTTGTTTCTACACTTGGCCTGTGCAGTTTTCAGATAAATGCTTGGAAATGAAATTGTGTTTTGAGTCTTACCTTTCATGTATCTTGCAATGCTTACCCAGCATTAACTCAGGCTGGGAATAAAGCCATTGCCACCAAGAGATTGCATAGTGACATGGGTTTTATAAGTGGGAAAAAGAAGTGGTGAACTCAATAAGCAGTGACCCCACTTCCCTGGCTACTTTCCATGCGCGTTTTTGGCCGTGCCGCAGGACCAGCTGGCTCCCTTCAGTCTGTATCTAAGATGATCTCTTTCTCAGATGATACAGACTTGCAATGATAGATAAGAGAAGTGAGAAATATTTCCACACGATATTAATCTATTTGTCAGAATTGCAACATTGCACATGTCATGGGTGGAAAAGGACAGACGATCTTAGTGGCGATTAACCCCCAAAGGAGAAGTTCAAACCCACCAAGTAGCTGACTTATGAACCAGTGTGCTGCTGATTAGATTAAATCCCAGTCATTTAATCTATTTATTCCTGGCCAATAAAACCCCAGCTGGCTATCAGTAAAATTAAAGGTGTTAACTTGCAAAAATTTTTGGAGTAAGTAGCATGAGGGGACTCCTCCCACCTGCTGCCTGTCTGGAGAGAGGGCATCGTATGCTCCAGGCAAAAGGAGCTTTGAGAGGAGAGGATGGTCTGTCTGGTGCTTGTGCTGGGGTGTGCAATCATTATTTTTCTCTCTCCTTCTCTCCACACCCCCATTCCCCACTTCCAGTTATTAAATTCCCTATCCAAAAATCCGGATGCTGACTGCAAATACGGGCTCTACTTCAGAGATGGCAAGAGGAAAGTGGACTACATCCTGGTTTACCACTACAAGAAGTCCTCAGCCGGGAAGACTCTGGCCAGGAGGGCTCAGCAGAATGATGCCAGTGTCCGAAGCACCAAGCAGGACCAGCCCCTTCCAGGGAAGGGCGTGCAGCTGGAGATGGGGGAGAGTGAGACTCACATGGATTACCACGAGGATGACAAGAGGTTCCGCAGGGAGGAGTACGAAGGGAACCTCGTGGAGGCTGGGCTGGAGCTGGAACGTGATGAAGATGTAAGGATCCATTGAAAAGGGTTAAAGATAGAGAGGGTAATTGGTGGCCAAGCCCTGGGGGGTGCTGAGCCATCCCTGCGAACCTGGCTCTGATCAAGGTTGCACAAGCTCAGCTCTTGCAGGATTTGATTGCAGTTCTGGCAGTCAATGCCATCCTCACCCAGTGATTTAGTTGGCTGCACAGGAGTGTGACATGGTATTGTAAATGCCCCACTGAGGTGAAGTTCCTGGCTTTTCTTGGCCAGGATTTGTGGCACATCCACCATTGCAACACAGCTGTGTCGTGCTATCTGGAAGTGAGGCTTAAATTGCTTTGAACACTGATCCCAGTTTGGTGGGTTTACAGTATGCAGTGATTTGGATCCCCTGGTAATTCCAGTTCTGAGAAAAAAAAAAAAAAAAATCTGATACAGGCAGCATCATCTTTATTCCTCAATATAGGCTCGAGGAGAATTAAATTTGTTCAGGAGGCTCTGGTCCACGCTCCTGCTGGGGCACGTGGGTCTGCCTTACAGTTTGCTCTTTCCATTCCTAGACGTGAACAGTACAGCTTGTAACGTCTTCCACCTGCACCCTGAAAACAGGATATTCTATTAAAAGCCCATTAGACGGTGTAAAAAATGATGTATGTGAAGTGCTGCCAGTGTGTGATTAGCAGAAATAGACACAGCAGTATTAATTTCAAAGAAAGCTGCTACAATTATCTGACCCAACCAATGTGCCTCAGACTCCTGAGAGAGAGGGTAAACATTTATGCTGGATTTATTTACAGGATCCAAAAGCTGAGGTAAACATTTCAACCTGGGAACAGCCTGCTAAAAAATAAATCTGTCACCTATTCCTCACAAATTACAGACATTTATATCTTTTATATATTGTGTGTATGTCATATATATATTTAACATGGTACAATGCAACAAAACCCCAAAACCTTTCCCTGCTCTGTCTTCCAGTGAAAATCAGACTTGCTTTCTGTCCAGCTTGCAGGTTCCTGTAGGAAACTGGGAGCTGGCAGGTGCCAAGTCATGGATATTTAAACCCTTTGCCAGATGGGAGATTCCACCTATGACATGTAATATGATTTCAAATGATGCAGAAGGGCACAGGGGTCAAGCCAGGACACCGTAAAAGAGAGGGAACCCTGTCCTTTCAGTGCAAGACACCAAACCACATGAGGAAAGTCTAGCGATGAAAGCAAGACTTGGGGATTTACATCAGCTTCCACATCCAGCACATCCATGCAGGGGGAAAGATCTGCAGTCAGTTGGGCCTGAAAAGCCACAAAGCTGCTTTGGAGTCTTCACTGATTCCAAAAGAGCAAAGGCTTCTTAAACAGATGGTGTTTAATAAATCACTTAAGCTCTCTTCAGTGAAATGGCTGGATGGTCACACACAAAGAATTGTGGTCAGCGGCTCAATGTCCACAAATAATTGATTAAAACAAGGCCAGGTTGGACAGGGCTTGGGGCAGCCTGGCCTGTCCATGGCAGGAGTGTTGGAACTGGATGATCCCTAAGCTCCCTTCCAACCCAAACCATTCCATGGTCCTCTGAATAACCAGTTTCTAGAAAGCCAGTGAGGATATAGCTGTGTGAAAGCTAGTTATTGTAATAACTGAATTGGTGCAGCAGCAAGATTAGAAAGATTCATTAAAGTTCATTTCTCTTCTGTTTGCTGAATGCCTCCTGGTTGGAAATTGTTTGTCCAGTGCCTTTGGAACGGTTGCTCCAGGGGGAGCAAACATGGGTGTATGTGGGAGTGCCAGGAGCAAACATCCATGTCCGGCCCTCTAGAACGCAGCTCAGAGAATTACTGGGCTGCAGGCAAACCACCAATGTTGCCATTAACTTCTAGCCTCCTTTTTCTTTGTTCTGTGGAGTTATTCCTGCCAGTTTTCCTAATTACAATGCTTTAATGGAGATACTCACATTTGATTCTGAGGCTGCTGGTCTGAGGTATGGGCAGCTCTCAGGAGGCAGCAGGGGCTCTCTCAGCAATTACAACACACTCACCAAATCACACCATTTTGGCTGGATGCCTCTGCTTCAAATTTAACTAGCTCAGCCTGTATTTGTGTCCACAGTCATCAGCTTTTATTTCCCAAACAGTTTTTATCTGTTTAACCTTGTGGTAATTGCTCTGGGAGACAATAGAGTTTTTTGAGTCACATTCCATAGCAGTTCAGCACAGTGAGGTGTTCAATGGTTGTCCTGTTGTTAGAAACCAACTCTCTCAAACAAATGAGATTTATCATCGTGGCCCTGATGGACGGTTTGTTCCTTAACTATGTATGAATCACAAGGGGTAATATATTTAATTTCCTCTCATCAGTAACATTTTCCCCTGCTTTTTTTTTTTTTTTCTGTTAAGACTAAAATCCATGGAATTGGATTTGTAAAAATACATGCACCGTGGAATGTATTGTGTCGAGAGGCGGAATTCCTTAAGCTCAAGATGCCCACAAAAAAGGTCAGTCCTGGTCTTCTTGTTTTCCTCAAGAAGGCGTAGTTTAAACATTTGTTCCTCTCAGAGCACCTTGCAAATGCAGACTTCTCTTTCCACAAGCACTTTAAAAACAATTAACTAATGTGCACCAAAAATGAAAGTCACAAACATACTTGCTTGGGGCAGCAGAGAGAAAAAGTGAAAGGAGGAATGGAAATGAAGAATTTCTGGCTGCTACCACTGTCTGTACATGATGAGAGTGATTTCATCCTCAGTGTGTTTTAAAAGAAGAGGTTGCAATTGATGGTGACATTTGTGTGTGCATTTTGGACACTTTTTTCTCACCTGAAGACTGCTAAAAATGAACACAAGGATAAGAATTTGTCTCTCCGGGTTTAGTGACTATTCCTATACACAGTCAGTCATGTTTGCAGGAGCTGGGGCCACTCTACCACAAAATAAATTACCTTTCAGAATATTTGAAATATCATTAAAGGAATGACAGTGTATTTTCATCAATTCTAAATCACCCATGATTGATAGACAGATAGATCGATAACTACCTGCTCAGTGAGCACAGCTCAGAGATGGATTAATATTTAAACACAGACTAAGTGCAGGTCCCAGACTGCACAGGGAAGTCCATAATGGAGCAAGAGACAGTCTCCAAGCCCAGCATCATTTATTACAACACTAAAACCACACTTTCAGTTTGGATTTCATATTAATCCCCATTATTGCTTCACTTACCAGGGATTTTAATCAGAAGCACAATTAGATAAAACAGTCTGTTGCAATCCTGTGGTTCCCTAGCCCTTGGTTTGACTTTCCCATCCCTGTGTTTCTGGATGATTTCAAGAATGTAAACCCCACTCCTCAACAGTTTATTGTGATACATTTATCTAATTGCTGGTTTATTCCTTGCAGTCCACTCTGACCTATGGATAACCAAAAAGCAGTGAAGTTTTACTGGTTTCTTGGGGTTTTTTCTCTCTTTGCCCCCTCAGATGTATCAGATCAACCAGACCCATGGTCTCCTGAAAAAGATTAATTCTGTAATTCAAAAAATAACAGAGCCCATCCAGCCAAAAGTAGCAGAACACAAACCTCAGACGGTGAAGCGCCTCTCCTACCCCTTCTCCAGAGAGAAGCAGCACTTGTAAGTGAATTTCCCTAAATATCCATGTCCACAGGTTCCAGCCTCCCTGAGAGCAGCTCAGGCACCAGGGGGTGAAGGGGAACATGAACACCAACACTTTGGTGGGCATTGCTGCAAAGAATATCTCCATTTTGCAGTAAATGTACTTCTTGGGGGATTTTGGGGCTCGCTGTTGAGGAATGAGTCTTTGTAGAGAAATCTCTGTGTGTTGTAGCTGCTGTTGTGGCACATAATGCACATCTGTATAACTGTACACATTATCTGTCAGGCTGCCAAAAGGGGATTTATAATGTGGTTTATAATAGTGTGGTTTATAATGCTTGGTAAAACTTGCAGCCAGAGATGTGGGTTGATGAATTTCAGAATAATTTAATTTATCTGGTGTGGGCAGCTGACACAGGTAGTGCCAACCAAGCCTTGCCTTTGAAGTGCTGTGAAGTCAGAGGTGGCTTTGCCATCGATCCCAGATCAGCAAGAACAGCTGTAAATGTGGGTGTAGGGGAAAAAATCATGAGGCAGAGCCCAGCCAAAGCTTCTCCTGCCCTGGATTGCTCTGCTGCTGCTCTTCCCTGGCCAGCATCCCAGAGGAGTCACTTTGAAGGCCGTGTTAATGGATGTGCCAGCTGGAACAAACAACAATCCCAGGGCAGGATCCCTTCCCTGCACACGCCGGGATTTTCGTGCTTCATCCAGAGATGCAGAGCACTGGTGAGGTTGGGCCAGTCAATGCATGTGACATCTTGGCCTGGCCTTGGGCTTGCAGGAAATGTGTTGGTGTGTTTGCTGAGTGTGGGGTGTTCCTGGAGGCTCAGAGAAGGTCCAAAAGATGCTCCTGAGTGTAGACATGGATGGGCCTCACACTGTTTGCAGGTGGCTTTTCCAGTGAGACCACCTGTGTCTCTGCTGAGTAAGGGAGAAAACAGCAGCCTCACAGGGAAAATTAAAGATTATGAGGGGAAATTCAAGGCCAGCAGTGGTCAGGGATTCAACTTAAATGAGCATCAACATTCTCTTTTGTGCTGAGAAACCTATAAAGACAGAAAAACAGTGAAATGTATAAGCAGCCTCTTTAAACTGTATGAGCTGGGTTGGACTTGCTTTTTAACAGGGTTTCTACAAGCTGTTCTTTAATGTGAGCTCTGAGACATCCCCAGGAGAAATGAAAATATTGAAGGGGTCAACAAGAACAGGAAATTACTGACTACTTTTTTTTTTTCCTGACCTAATGGGCTTCCTTCTAATCTTTTAACAGATTTGATTTGTCTGACAAAGATTCCTTCTTCGACAGTAAAACGAGAAGCACTATAGTAAGTTCTGCCTATAAATAATTTATGGTGGATATGTTAACAGCTTTAGAACAATGCCTGTTCAAGTTTATCTTTCTTAACCAAATGCCAAGGATCTCCTGTGCCGTCAGGTACTGAAATGATAAAGAAAGCACTTCCAGATTTAGTGCTGAGTAGTGTTTGATGCTAACAGGTCACTGCCTTTTGGAAAATAATTTGGATCTTCTTTCTAGTTCACTGGTAATTTTCTTAGTAGAGATATCACCAGCTGGGAATATTTAGATGTTACCACTGGTTCTGCCCACCAGCTGCCTGCACCCATGACTGGTTTAACTTTTTGTAGCTGTACATTGTTCTTTTTGCAAAATGCTGGGAAATATCCCGAGACAAATTCCAACGAAACAGCCAGGTATTCACAGGGAGTATTATTTATAGTTTTGGGGGGAAATTCTCTTTAATGGTATTGAAAGTGTTGAGGTGGATGGCTTTTATCTGACTTCCAGAACATAAAATAGAGCTGGGGAAGAAGGTGTAGCCTCATTTGTAGCCACCAAAGGAGGAATGGAAAGGCCAGCTCGTGTGACATGCAGGGCAGCTGGAAGGGGCCGTGCCAAGCAGCCCTGGCTGCAACACATTTCAAAGGATAACGGGGACTCTTTGCCCCATTCCCCTGCTCCTAACTGGTGCCTTGGAATGTGACTGCCAGCGTGCTTTTATCTTATACTTAACATCAGCCTTTTGGGATGCCAAGTGGTTTCCAAAAGAGCTTATATCCCAGTCATAGCTGCCTTTCATTGCTGTGGTGATAAGGGGTGTGAGATATCCCACTTCCCTTTCCTGCTCTGAAATTCCAGTGTATTCCACACGGCAGTTCCCCTCCAGGTTGAAGTGCAGGGGTTTGATGTGAGCACAGGTTATGGTGGCGAGGTGAGCTGGACCAGGGGAGGCAGATGCAGGAGCACAGAAATGGGGAAGGAAAAGGCAAACATTGATTCAGTTTATTTGCAAATAAAACATTCAACTTGAGATTGGGAAACCAAAAAAAAAAGCCTGAGTTTTGTTTGTAGGCTTTCTTTTATATGTCCGGATGTATGGTAAAAAATCCTTGTAAGTGCAAGGAACTTAACAAATGAAGAGTTAAATTTCATGGCAGGCTGAGCAAGGCAGCAAGACAAAATGGCTCCATGGGACAAGAGGGTGAGCAAGACTGACTGAAAAATGGACTGAAACGGGAGCTCAGAGCAGAGGCTGAGAGGAAAGGGAGGGACAGGGGTTTTTTAAACGACTGGAGGAACACTGGGCATATAACAATAGTGCTGCTGCTGTGCTGCTTTGTGTGAAATCCCTGTAAATCACCCAGTAATGAAGAACATATTGAATGTTTCCCAACACCATTTTATTCTGTGTGCACTGCTGTTTGTATTCTTCTTTCTTAAAGTTCTCCCCTGCCTTTCTCATATGTATTTTTGAACCGCAGTGCAAATATTGACCCTCCCGCCTACTGCAAAATGAACAGGAATCTAGTCACTACCCGTGAGTCTTTGATGAATAGAAACTAAGCCAAAGACCTTTTAGTTATTAAAAAAGAAAATAAAAAAAAAAATTATATAACTGGAAATCTCTCTGTGACAGCCCTTTAACTCACTGGGGTTACAAGACGACAGACGGACGAGCTGTGGGACTTGCCCCGGATGCCCTCACTTGCTTCCTCCAGTGAATTGAGCAAGAGTCGAGTTAGCACACGGATTAGGGAGCTGGGAAACAGCCCCCAGCTCCCCGGACAGGCCAGGCACTGGGCAGGAGGTGCCTTTGCTCCAGGTTTCCCTGTGCTGCCTGCTTGCCTCGCCCCAGAGCATCGCTGCACGGCAGCAGCCGAAAGCTGAACCTCGCAGGCAGCCTGCTGAGCTGTGCAAAGGTTACTCGACAATAAATGCAATAAATCCCAAAATAAATACATCTGTTTTGCCACCGGGGTCAGGCAGGCTCAGAGATGTTAAGGTCAGCCTGTGTTAGCCCAGTTTGATAAACGGCTGCGTGCTGTGTACACGCTGTGAGCCTGGAGCTCTGCTCGGGTCCTTGGGATGGAGCCAGCCTGCACCCTCGGAGGCGAGGGAAGAGCTGCTCCAGGTGGAAGAACACCCCTGAGCTTTGATCAGTGGCTAACATGAGCAAAAATAGCATTTCTGTTATGCCAGGGGGTAGATGTAACCCTGTTTGCCCCCATCAATTCTCTCGGTGGCTGACTATTTAGCTAAGCTTTTCTCTCCTGTACAGAAAGCACAGCACGGAGAGCTCCGAGCCCTGCTCTCCTGAATACCATGACTTTTATTAAAGAATGATGACTTCATCGACATCTTGGTTTGGCCAATATTTGAGCTGTACACAAAAAGATCGTGCTTTTCACTGGCAGTGTCTGAAGTAACCCTTTCCTCTCTTTGCTTCTGCTTCTGTAGGTTTATGAAATATTGAAAAGAACGACGTGTACCAAAGCAAAATATAGCATGGGTAAGGAACTTTATTTAGCTTTAAGATCAATATCTTTTTCAGGTATTGAAAATAATTGCATGTCGTAAATGGCTGTGGAGTTTAGGTTTTTCCCCTGCTCTCTAATTTGATGTATGTGGATGTAATTGTTTTATTTGGAAATTTAATGTAATTTATGTAGCTGTTTGACATTTTTTCAAATGTGAATTTATAGATTTGACTCTAAATTAAATGGTAAGTGAGCACATAGCCCCTGCAGGGCTGGAAGGTGACATAAACCAGCAGATGAGATGTGCTCTGTGTCCTACACTCCCTAAAATGCATGAGGGTATTTCCATGAACTCCAACTGCAGTGGAAGTCTGTGGCTTGGCCCATTCCTTTCAAGCAGGAACCCCACGTTTTATGGTGCCATGGTTTTCCAGTGACTTGAGTGAAATGGTCTTGACCGATGACCAGCCTGAGTGGAACTGAGATGAGCCCCATGGAACAGCCAGGGGCCAAAGCTTGGGCTGGAACTGGGCACCTCAGCCCTCAAAACAGGTGCTGCAAGTCAGGGGATGTGAAGTTTGTACTGCCACGACCAAGAGCTTTAGGATTTCAGCCTTAGAGTTTGTGCTGTAAGAATTAAACTCATAAGAAAGATGAACTGCAAATCAGGCCACCTTAAAGATTTGTTGGCAGCTGATCGTGCTCAGCTGTTATATACTTTATTTTCTACATCTCATGATGCACAGGTATACACTTGGCTGTGGGACCAAAGCTAACAAATAAGTTAATTGTAAATCCAAACAAATAAGGTGGAAGAGTGAATTCCCAAACAAAGCGAGAAAAGTGCATGAACATGGAAGAAAATGTTTGGTGACTGTTGAAATCTGTTACAGCGTTTATTTGCCTACAAGCAGTTCAATAAAACAATGGGAACTTGAATTACAGGTAGTTCTGTTCAATATTGACCCATCAGCTGCTTAGAAAGACATCAAATAATAGATGAACAATTACGCCACAAATTATTTCCATGCTTTGCCTTTTGTGTCGAAGTTGCAACACACAATGCACAATTGTTGACTCCTTATATACACTAAAATTTGGTGTCCAGCCAGTATTAACAGAAGTGCTGTTCTCTGTAGCATGGGAAATCCAAATTATTGTGTGACTTTCAAGACCCTTTCCGAGTCTGGTGCTGGATCATTTTCACTGGAAATTACGTCTTTGGACTCTTGAAAGGGGAAGGTCACAGCTCAGTTTGAATTCTTCCCTTGGAACTGGTTTTTCAGTTGAGTATTTTTTTTCCCCAGAAAATGGGAAATACAGTAGGGATTAGTTGAATAGGGAAGACACTAATGGATGGTAGTGTGTTGGGATTCCTGGATGGTTCTTCTACCTGAGACTGGCAAGGCCACACAATATTGCTAATGAAAATGCCATCAGGCCAGCCCAGCATAACTCAATCAGCTCCTTTGTGTTCCAGGGCTGGAATGCTGGGTTACAACCCAGCAGAGGTGGCAAACAGATTTAAACAAACACAGATAATGCTGCAGCACTGTTGCCCAGCAGGAAAAAGGCAGCTGCCCAGGGGAACACTGCAGCCTTTGTTATTTATTAGGAAAATTTGTGAAAATGTGAATCTGTCTTCACTGTTAAATCCAGATCTGAAGAAGGGGACTATGTAGCTCTTCTCACAGCCCTGGGAAAATAATTTATCTGCTCACCAGTTGTTTCTGCCAGGAGTGTGGAAACATTTGCAGACAATTCATAGACCTGTATAATCTTAAATAGGGCTTTGAAAATTAATGATACCGCAAGATACTGAGCACTCCTGGAGCTGCTCCTGCAGCAGGTGATTAGTATCTCGAAAATGTTAATGAACTTGAACAATCCTCATTTGAAGAGCAATCAAAAATGACTCTACAGTGAGCTGGTTCCAGGTTCATAGTCGTTGTTCCTTCAAATCCAGTCCCACACTCTTTTCTTAGCCATGAACTGATGGGCAGCATGGAGCACACTGTACACCTCATTTTTCTTTTCTTTTTTTAAGCCCTTTCAAATCCTCCCCAATGCCAGTGGCCAGATTTATAGATATATATATATATTTTTCAGTTGGCATTAATCACTGTCGCCCTGCACAGAGACAAGTGCTTGACTTAGCTCTGACTCAGCACCCAAAACTGGTTCATTCCATCCCCAAATGTGTGTTCATGGGCGACATGGCACCTCCAGACGTGGTGAACAGAATTGGAAGTAGCTCTATTAAAGCCAGCAGCTGCTGGAGGAGAGAACATTAGGGAATTAATGAGCTACAGCCCTCCAAAGGTCCAGGTCCAGCCACCTTTGGGAATGGTGCAGTGCTCCTCCAAACTTCCACACCAACTCCTCCCTCTGACCCCTGGTTAAGGAGCGACACCACCCCTGGGAAAGGCAGGACTCCTCCCAGTCCCTCGTGCCACAGACATTTAATAGATGAAGCACTAATTGCTTTCAGCCTCATGCATGTCACTAATAAACGGCTGTGTAAACAGGGAAAGGAGAGGGAAGAAAGAAGGAAACTGCCCTTTTAAATAAAAGACGAAAATGTGGTAAATATGGTAAGTATTACGCCAAGGTCTTCGCAAAGGCTTTCCCTACAATTTCTCTGATCAATCTGAAACCTGAATTCAAAACTTTGCGTGGGTGATGCGTGTGGATGTGTGTTCCCCTATGCCATCAATTCCAGCCACATTCTCCTTGTGATCCAGCCTTCTGCTGCACTTTCAAATCTTCAGGCTTGCCTTTAAATCAAACTGACTTTTCAGAAAATGTAATTTATTTTAATGACTAATTTCAAGTCATTGGCTTCTAATTCTTGATTCTCAAATATATATGACTTCCTCTTGCTCTCTGCAGTTCTCCATTTCATAAAATGAGTCATGTATAATAACCTATATGATTAAAAATGAAACTACCTGGAAAGGAATGAGATGGCAGCAAAATCATTATCTGATCAAATGGCTGTTATTTTGAGGGAAATCTCCAGGAAGGATGATGAAGTGAGGCTGTCTAACCTTGAAATTATAAATAACTATTATGTCTTTATTTTTCAAGGGATCACCAGCCTGCTTGCCAATGGAGTTTACAGTGCTGCATATCCTCTGCATGACGTAAGTGATCTCGCACTGTATTTTACACGTCTGCTGTCTGTCACCAAGAAATCCCTTGTGTGTGACGTGTTGGTGGCATCATCCCAAACATGACTGACTTCCTTCTCCCTTATGTCAGGACTGCAGTAACTTCTGCAGGTTGTTTCCATCCCTCTGCTCTCTTTTAAGGAATTCCACACCTCTATTCTCTGTCTGATGATCATAGATTTGAACGTCAGAAGAGTTGTTTCAGTGTTTTAGCAAATGAAATTCCTCTGTTGTTTCCTGACCTTCTGCCTCCAAGATCTCTGGCACCAATTCCAGGAACCACATTCATTCCCAGGGCACCAAGGAGCTGGTTCCCTTGGCCACATCCCCCTGCAGAGGTGTCAGTAGCTGTGTGTCTGTGCAACTAGGAAAAACCATAAGCAAGGATCTGAAGTCCCATATTCCATGGGGCTGGATGTGATTGCAGACCTTCCTACTGATGAAATCTGCTTCTGAGCAGCTCAGTGAGATGTCAAGAGTGTGTTCAGCTGTGGTGCTCATCAAGAGGGTCAGTGAGAGCTCAGGAATTCTGGTGGCACTCACAGCCCAGCGGGGACCCTCATCCTGTCAGAGGTGCACACAGCTGGGTGCTGGTGTCCTTCTGATTTAGAGGTTCAGGGTACAACTAGAACTGACAAACACATGCTCTTAGCCTACAGAAAAGCTTGGCAGATGTCAGGGGGACGTGGCAGTCATGCTGCTCCCTCCTCATGTACAGCCTGTGTGAGTGTCCAAGGGCTGTTGAGCCCAGTGCCCGTTTTCTGGCCTGGGATGTGAGGGTGAAGTGTGTCTTCCTGGCTTTCTGCTCCCCACACTCACACTGGTTTTAGGTGGGACTGTGAGAGCTTTATCTTGGAGCACACCAAAGAGCAGAGCTGCCTCTTTTTCTGCCTAATGTTTGTCATACATATCAGGGCTCAAAAACTACAGCAGTGCCGTGTAGAAATCGAGAAAGAAAGGTTGAATAAACTTCTCGTCGTGTTCTTGCCTCACATCTTTAGACAGCTACTGATAGTCTTGTATAGAAGTTATTTATTGCCTTCGTTTACTCCTTTATCATATCAAAAAATAGCTGCAAATTAAAACCTCAGCTCTAATCAGCCCCGAGTGTTTGGAGAGTCTGGAGAGGGAGCAGGTCTCTCAGCTGGTTTCTTCTCTTTCCAGTGGACTGAGCTGAACCCCAAATACCACGGCAACACCGCATCCTTTCCCTTGACATTTTTAGGCCACCTTTATCACTTATTCATTCCTTTTCCCCCCATGACAGACACTATTGCTCTTTCCTAATGTGTCCGACGACAGAAGACAAAGTGCGCCGTGACAAATGGGCTCCTAAAATACAGCGTTATTTTACAGATTGCTTTTTCTGGTTTTGATGCATTAAGTGAGTGGGAGACGTGGGTATGCAGGATGCAGAGCAGTTCTTGGCACAACCTGCTGGATGACACAGATTTTCTCTCTTTTTAAAGGGTGACTATGAAGGTGAAAACGTGGAGCCCAATGACAGAAAAGTAAGTTGATGCATGGAGGGGTTTAACATATTCACAAGAGTCCCAGCCTGAAGAGTCACCTGTTGCAATCTGGATGTTTTTGCCAAAATCTCACAGAAAATGCTGCAAAAAGACGCTAAATTCCAAGCAGTTTAAGAGAAAAAGTGTTTTCCAGTAGTGTGGATATATATAAAGCACCCAGCTCAGTAATGACACATTTCATGCCACATTGGCAAGAACACTGACATATAACTCCTCCCAAAGTTCAGATGATGTCATTTTGGGCCCGCTCTGATGAGAATATGCTCAGCCATCTTCTGGTGTCTGTACTGGGCATAAATCCTGCTTCAGGATCAGAACTGGAGGAGTGGGAGGGAGTGGCAATTGAAAACATAAGCATAAAAGTGATGGGGAAAGATAAATATTGAATATTTATCAGGAATAAGAGGTCCTCAGCAACGTTTGATGTGTTCTCTGCAGCTAGAAGCTGCCCTGTGGATGTACACACTGAGGCATTGCATCACTTTCTGCTGAAGTTATGCTTTAAAATGTGGTCTTATTTTCTGTATAGTGAAAGACATAACGTTCATTGTGGTGAAACAAGTTATTAAAACAAGGAATAATGCAAGTTATAAAACAAGGAATTCTCCCAAGGAAGAACTCTTCCTAAGGAGGTAGGAAGTACTACTTTATACTAAGGAAGTATGAGGAAAAAATCCAAATTTTTCAGCCTTTGTGGCAATGCTGATTTCTTAAATTCAAAGCTCAGTTACTGCATCCTCCCCATCACACTTCCCCAAAGAAGGGTGGCTTTTGTGCATCAGACAAAAACTGAAGTGGAGAGGTGACAACCAGTTCTCTCAGGAGGAGCTACTAAATTTGGGTGTTGTATATGCTGGGCTTTCAGACCTGAAACTTTGCCTTCCCTGTTTGTTTCATGATATTTTCCTTCTCCAAAGAAACGCTCTGGTCATTCAGGTCGTAGGAAGAGCAGATTTAAAGAGCTTCAGGCTTTATATATAAAAATAGGTTCCCAAAATGGACAGTCTGCTAGTCCTTCAGGTGCAAATGGCTCATCAAAAGGCAGTGGATGTTATTTCCCTCCCTCTATTGATTCGTGTTAAAAATACCACACATCTGTCTTTTCATTATTAAGCAACACTTCGCTCAACTAAAAATAGCATGTAAGTCCATGTTTTCTGAAAGAGTCCAGGTCATCTTCTTCATTGCTATTCCTTCAAACCTCACAAATTCATTAATTTCTCGAGTTCATTGGGTGTTTGGAAGTGTTTACCTTGGCTTTTGACTTTCAGTTCCATCAAGTAATCTTTTGGTGCGTTTTGGCATGTCTCTCTGGTTTCTTGAAGCTTTCTTTAATCTTATCCAGTGCTAGGCTCATCCTGTGCCTTTTTTTAACAAGAAAATTAAAGATTTGAGGCCTAGAAATGAAGTAAATATTTAGGTCTAGTATGCTGATCTCCTCTAATCATGTCTTTGAAGCTGTGCTTTGAAAATCAGGCTGATAAATGTCAGGATAAATGAGATAATTCATTTGTACTTTAGACACAAATCTGGTTTCGAGTTGCACTAAACTAAAACATGGCACTGATGCAAAACCTCCTCAGCTTAGTGTTTTCCTGATACGTCTGGCCAGCTTAGATCACAGAGAAGGAATCTAATTTCCACCATAAACTTAGTTTTAAAAATGAAACCTTACAAAAATATATATAAAACAAATATAGCTAGTGCTGCATGTGCATGTTGAGGTGTCCCAGATCATTGCCTCCGAGACACAGGCAGTTGGCCTTAAACTTTTGGAAAATGTGGTTGAAAGAAACCTAAAGCAGAATAAAAATAAAGTTTGCAAGAATGTTGCTGTTTAATAAAGGCCTACTGTTAAGTTTCAGTTCCTGCTCTTACTGTTGTAAGGAAATTATTAATGGCTAATGACTTTGGGTTGCAGAGGGGAAAACCCACAGCCAACTTATATTTTTGATGTCATATTTCCGTAAAAGCTGAGAAGTTTCTTGGTGTTTTTTGGTTTGTTTGGGGTTTTTTTTAATAAGCCAAGCCATTTGTATAAGTACAGCTTGGAAATTCTCTGTTAGTGGTTTGGCAGGAGAATTCCAAAATTGCTCTAGGAACATTGTTTGCGGTGGGACTTCTCTGTGATCAAATGTGACCAGGAGGAACGGGCATGGGCCGTGTCTCTGGTCCACCCTTCTTTTCTCCGCTGCATTTCACTGGAGACATGTAGGAGTTTGACATCTGTCAAGTTTCCCATGATAAAATAGCCTGGAGTTCAGGGAATAACATCCTGTTTGGTCTAGGAACAAGATTAATCCTGTTGTCCTCCCTGTACTGCTACTGGTTTTGGTCTTGGTTCCCCATTGAGTTTGATTTTTTGTTCACTCTGTTGGCTGAGTTGAATAAGGGAAAAAAATCAGGTTTGAGAAGCACTATTTATATATTTTACAGAATAAAGGATAAGTTGAAGGTCTCAGAGGAACCTGTTTTTGTGAGGGATTCAGTTTTGCAAATCAGTAACGGGGATCATTGTTTCCCTTGGCCCCATATCCTGACAAAAAGGAAGACTGGAAATCATTGTCTTCTTGTGGTTTAAAGCTGAAAAAAATCTTAAATGCAGCCTTTGAGGCACCTCAGCCCCGCACCTCTTGCTGGATGCTGAATTATATATTTGGTGTAGCAAAACAGCCTGAAGTTGTGTCAGGGGAGGCTGAGGTTGGATGTGAGAAGGTTCTTCCCCCAGAGGGTGGTTGGGCCTACAGATCACAGAGCCAGCACTGGCTGTCTCTGCTGTAGGTGTCCATCTGTCTGGCTGCTGAAGAGCCTTTTAATGTGCTGGAATTCATCACTCTGTTGGAGCACGCCAAACCATCACATTGGCTTTTAATACTTAATGCAGGCTGCATGTGTTGGCACGATTTGGGCTGAAACCCCGAGGCGGTGAGGCCGGAGCTGTGGGCCCTGCAGCCGCCCGAGGAGAACCCACTGGTGCTTTAGCTCTCACCTTTCTCTTGCCCTTCTGTTTTCCAGCTGCTGTGTGAGGAGTGGGCGAGCTACGGAGTGTTTTATAAATACCAGCCCATCGACCTGGTGAGGTGAGAGTTCAGCCCTTGGGGTCGAGTTGCCCCGAGGCAGAGCTGAAGCTCTGCAGGGATGCTCGTGGGGGATGCCGCCCTCAGTGCCACCCCCGGGGGATTCCAGAGAGTGGGAAATTCACCGGGAGAAAAGGAGTTCTCTGTGAGTTAAAATGTGCTGATATAGCCCACACCGTGTGAAAGCTTGCGGGGGACATATTTTTAATTAATTTTGTTTGCTCATGATAAGACCTGAGGCTCTCTGATGAAAATGAGGTGCCTTTTTAAGAGGATTCACTCACAGAAGGTCCAAAGACACCAATTTGCACAGCAGAAGCACAGTGGGGGGAAAAAATGACCAGTGGGACAAACTAGTTTTCAGGGTGCCTGAATCTCTGGATGGACTCCAAGCATCATGAGAAAGAGAGTCCTCTGAGAAGAAAAAAATTCCCACAGGTCATCAGATCTTCTTTTCTCCATGCCTAATACAGATGCGATTAATAATTTTAGCCACGTTATATTTTAAGAAGTAGGAAACATTTCTCTCTCTCTCATTTCTTTTTCTTTTTTTTCTAAATGTATTTCAGAAAATACTTTGGAGAGAAGATCGGGCTATATTTTGCCTGGCTGGGAGTTTATACACAAATGCTCATTCCAGCTTCAATTGTAGGGATTATCGTTTTCCTGTATGGCTGTGCAACTGTGGATGAGAATATACCCAGGTAAAATGGATGAATAAATAGATTCTGTTGTTGGAGGGCACTGGAAGCTCAAAGTTGCTTTGCTTTAGAAATGTTTTGTCAGTAATATCCAGGCCGAGCACAGCTGAAATTGTGGTTTCTTGTTCCTGCATCTTGCCCTGTGCCGCCCACATCCTGACACCCCAATCCCTGTTCCTGAGGTCTGTCTATGTGTGCTCCTAAAACCCTCCATCCTCACGCTTTATCTTTTGGAAGCTGTGCTTAAAATTAATCCACCTCCACAGGCCCCACTGATCTCAGCTTCCAGTAAGCCATGGAGCTTTCCCAAGGGCACAGAACAGCCCATTTCTATCTCATTAGCATTTATTGCTAATATTACTTGGGGAGTTTGCATTGATGTCCTAAAAATAATTCTTGGCCGGTTGCTCAGGTGGTTGTTTCTTTTTCCCTAACTCAGATCATTATGTTAAAACAAACCAGCAAAATTCTGCTAATGAGGGGGTTTGGTGCTTCCCAGCACAGAGTGCTGAGGAGGGCATTGTGTGACGGAGAGATGCATCAAGAATACACATCCCTCAAATAAGCTACTGTGATCACATCAACAAAATCTGGATGTCCTCCTACTTTTAATCCTTTAGCAAGTTTCGTATTAGAACATTTTTAAAGCCCTCTGATTTTGCATTATTTGCCCTGCATGCATCATCAGCTGGAGATGCAAATTACAGGGTTGTACAACGAGCACCAGCCCTGAATAACAAAGCAGATAATGAATACCAAAAAATAGATTAAATTTTTTTTTTGTTCGTTAAGATTGCTTTGTAGTGCTTCCAACAGTTGAAGTTGAAGTCAAAGGGAGGGTCACTGTTGCTATTTCACAGACGGAGCACAGAGGAGATAAATTGGTTGAACTCCAGTCTCTTGATGTTCAGCACTTCCCTTGTACCTTATCTATCACTGTAGTTTGTATTTCAAAACAAGAGTGTTTTATTTTATTTTATTTTATTTTATTTTATTTTATTTTATTTTATTTTATTTTATTTTATTCTCTAAGATCTTAGAGTAGAAAGCATAGAACCTTATGCCTTTCTTAATGTTCCCTCTTATTCCCTGGAATGGAAATAGAGCTGGGGAAGGAGGGAGGGAGGGAGGGAGACAGCCTTACATGAGGATTTCAGCCCCTGCAGCAGTGTAGAATTGGATCCAATGATCCTACAGAAACAGCTGCTGTCCAGAGGAGAACAGATGACCAGAGCACAAAGCTGAAGCCATCCTGACCGTGCTGTTCCCTTCTCTTGTGCCTTTGTTGCAGTATGGAGATGTGTGACCAGAGCAACAACATCACCATGTGTCCCTTGTGTGACAAAACGTGCAGTTACTGGAAGATGAGCTCTGCTTGTGCCACTGCCCGTGCGAGTCATCTGTTTGATAACCCTGCAACTGTCTTCTTCTCAGTCTTCATGGCTCTCTGGGGTAAGAAGATCTATGCCTTGATGTTAAGCTTTTAATTATTTAAAATACAACAGGAAGAAACAGAGGAGATAAAGCAGTATATTTATACACAGGCAGTTAATGATACAAAGAACCTCTCATTTTCTTTTTCTTCTTCTTCCTTTTTTTTTTTTCCTTTCCCATGAAACTGTCACACCCAAATTTATATTCTGGACTGGAGGCTAAAATTCAAAAAGTTGCTCAAGCTGAATAGCAAATGAAATTGTTAAGCATCTGTCATAAAACTGCTGCGTGGTATGTCAAAATTTCATTAAAGGGATTGCACAGCTTGCCAAAAAAAAAAAAAAAAAATCTCTTTGCAGAGCCAGCTTCCACTTTAGAACATTAGAGAAGAAATGTATTAATGTACTCGGGGGTTGAGGGGAGGGCTCCGAGGGGAAGTGTAATGGCCTTTAGCGTCTTCAGGACAGACCAACATTGATTCCCGAGTGTGCTCCGAGATGCAATTAGGTTTATCAGCAGGCAGACATCATGCAAGGAGACTGGGAAGAGGGAACAGTGGTGGAGAGGGATTTTTCCTGATCCTGATGCTGCCCTCGTGCTTTGAGCCCGTTCTGGGCATGTCTCTGGCACTCAGGTCAAAATATGAACCCTCTCATGAAAACTTTGTGAGGATGTCTTCAGGAATGGTTTGGAGGTCTTCTCCCCTCCCTGCTGGAGGAGGGGTGGGGAACCTCCCTTCCCCAGGAATGGGCTCTGGGGGAGAGGAGCTTTGATGGCCACATATTCCCAGCAGCACTGAGAGCAGCACAACCCTGTACACCTCGTTGTGAATTAACATAACCTGTTCTGGATTATATTTCATCCCAGTAATACACCCTGAGCTTTTATCTCTTCCAGTACACTGGGAACTGTTTGTACATTACCATTCATCTGAACTGATTTAAGTACAATTCAACATAATTTAATTTAAATTCTTGGCCAAGGTCTGTGGTTGGGATAACACTGTTTTAGCTGCAGCACTGAGAGCTTATTATCAGGTACCACAAGGAAAGTCAAATGTCAGCTTTAGTCTCCTTCATTTTCCATTATCGTGAGCCCCACATGGATCTTGGCATGTTGTCCTGTTGTCCAAAAAGTAACAGTTTGCCTCACTTTCCACAGCAAGCAACTATGGGTCTCTTCATCCATTTCTTTGCACTCTTGTGCAAAGTAAGGCAGATTGGCAGAAGCCGGGTTCTGGGCCCTGCACAAAATTTGAGAGGGTTTTGAAGTGGGATGTGAAACTCCTCAAGCTCTTTGGAGTCAACATAAAGCTTTGTTGTGGTACAATACCATATAAAACAAATGTTGTTTCAAAGAGGTCTTTTTCAGCTGGAAAACGAAGAACTTTCTCCACCTAGTTTTGAATTTGTATTTTTAAATTCATGTGGAGTTGAAGTAGGAGAGTGCAGGTGCTTGTGGCAGAGCGGGGGTGCAGCTCCCTGGCATCTTCCCCCAGGACTCCTGAAACAACCCAGCATTCCAGACACTGTCCTCTCTCTCCTTTTGCCCTGTTGTAAACCAGTGCCACGGGAGGCTTTCCAGCAGCCTCTCATTCGTTTTCCATCTTTCTGGCTGTAAATGGGAGCCGCAGCCCCCAGCCAGTGTGAGAACTGCCGGCGGCGAGGAGAGGGGAGGCAATTCCAGATCCCTGACAGGGACCCTCTCAAGACACAGCTCTGGCCATCCTGATTCACAGGAAGCCTGTGGCTTGTGAAGGGCCTCAGCTGTAGCTTTTCCACGTGAGAGTTTCGCTTGGAAGGCGAATGAATGTCATGGCCCCAGCCTGGCTCCAGTCAAGAGGGTGTCCTTTCCTCTCTGTTCAACTTTGTTACCCTCTCCCTGCCTCTGTTTTTTCTGGATATGAATGTTTCTGAGCACATCTGTTAATACTCACTGTGGGAAGCTCCCCTGGGAGCACCATTTCTTGGTAGACTTGCCTCTTTCATAATCACTTATTTATTATACAACGCTGGTGTATTCCCAGCATCTAAATATGTCCTCTGAGAACTCGCTCGGTCTCAGGGGCAGATAGACTGATATAGACTGGGATCATTCATTGGGACTCAAGAACAGCTTTAGTGAGGTTTTTTTTTTTCTCTGAGCCTTCTCCATCAAATAGAAAATAGCCAGGTTTTTAATGATTGAAACTCTTAAAGGCTTCCTCTTTCACAGCCTGCCCACATGCAGCTTTCACAGGAGTGTTTGGGTTTGGGTGTGATGTTTAGAGGCAACCACACTATTGTGACCACTAGATGGATGTAATTATAATGACATTAAATTGCTCTATCTTGATATCTTTGAGGGAATAACTCTACCATCAGTACAAGTGAAATCATTCCTATTTTGTACAGGTAAGACTCAGGTTTTCTGGACTCACAGATGAAACGATATGCAGTTGAAGACCAACAATATCATTAGTCACAAGTACAAATATTTAAGTAAGTTTGGCTGCCTGACTTTCTTAGACCCCTTAAAAATTACAGGCATCTTCCTACCTGAAGCTGTGGATGTAACAAACACCCTTTTTTCAGCTTACCTGGATAAAACATTTGGCTCTTGGAACATCAGTGTTTCCCAGCCAGACGTGACTGCTGAATAAAAGAGAGCAGAAATGAAGTTATGTGGTAATATGTGCTGTATGTTAAACTGTTGTTTCAGCTGCCACCTTTATGGAGCACTGGAAGAGAAAACAGATGCGCCTCAACTACAGGTGGGACCTGACTGGGTTTGAAGAGGAGGAGGTTTGTCCCTTCAGTTCTGACTCTTTGCTTTCCACTGTGCTGTTGCCCTGACCTTGCAGACTTTGCCTCGTGTTCCTGGGAGGGTACCATCCTTTAGAAGGAAGGAAAATCCCTATACATGAACTATTTAAGGTTTTTGTAGCAAGAGCATGACTAGTCCAGCCCTGTTGCCATGGGAACATAATTGTATAGCCACAAAATGTGGGTTGTTTTTTTTTTTTTTTGAAGTGTGTAGTGGGGTCACACCTAGCAGTGTAGGCATGGAATATACAGCTCAGACCTTCTGCTGGGCTGAAGTCAGGGTGCCAAGAGCCAAGGACCTCATTCACCACACACTGCTGTAAATCAGAAATGAGTGCATTGAAGCTGATAAAGTTACAGCGCTGTAAGAAAAGCGCTGAAAAATTCCTATTAACTTTAACGATGCAGGATCAAGCCCTGACTCGGAAAATACCTCAAGAAGCATTGCCAGACATGTGGGCTTGAGGCATGGGGAGGGACACGGTGTGGAGGTGGTGGAGTTTTTTGCAGTGGCTAAAAAAATGTAATATCCCTGGCCAGGTTTATGCTAAATCTGCTAAAGAGCATAAAGGAGAAAAGGGCCAAATCTGTATGAAAAAGAAGATCTTAAAAATCAATGAAGTTTTAGAAGGAAAGGAGAGAAAACCCTCAGTCAGCTGAGAAACTGTTTCCCACCTTTTTGGTTTCGATTTTGCCGCTTCGCAAAAAATAAAGGAGACACCTTCCTGGAGCAGAGCACAGTCCCAGCCCCCAGCCTTGCCCTGCTGCTGTTATTAAAAGAAGTATGAGCTCCCTTGTCACGTCCCTAGATGTCCTAAACAGATACACAACAAGCACTGCTCACATGCAACACAAACCTCACCAGCCCTGGGTCTGACACCCTGCAGCTCGCTGAGCCTGGCACAGCCATCGCTCCCCTCGCCCCCAAAGCCTTTCTGCTGGAATTATCTCCCCTCAATATGTTTATCTGCTCCACAACATATTTAGGTGCCCTGTGCCAGCAGCCTCTGTGCTGGTCCATACCTATTTACTGGGAGAGAATATAGGGATTTATTTCCTGGACACTATATACTCCTTTATTTTTGGTAACTTGTTAGCATTCATGAAAGGGGAGAGGATTAAGTGTATCTTTCCAGTGTCTGAGTTCAGAGCTCTGCACAGCCAAACCAGCAGCTGTCAATACAGTATATTTTATTCTGTGTTTTGGGCAGTGATAAAGAATACAGTCACGGGTTTAGCACAGAATTTAAGATTCTCCTGTTTCTGATTTGGGGGGAAACTTAAGCTAGAATCATGTTGAACAGTCGGGGTTTTGAGTGAAATGCTAAAGCCCAAAGTATCTCATTTTCTGGTGGTTTTAGGGATGCCTGGTTCATACAGTACTTTCAGTAATGTTAAATAATATGGAACATGAATAGACTGGTTTTTCTCTGGTAGTGTCTAACCATCCACTGTAACTATGTTTGCTTTATGTAATTTTTAATATATAAATACAATATGACCTGCAACGGTTCAGTAATCAAATTTTTGTTTATTTGTTTTATTTGTTTTTTCTTGGTTTTCGTGGGTTTTTTCTGGTTTCCTGAAGGAGGCAGTCAAGGTTTGGAAAACATTTTTTTTTTTAAATCACTCCTACCTTTTTTATTCCATGTCTACTGATGAATGCCATCTTTTGATCTCCATTTCTCCTTTTTCAAGCATCAGATTTTCTTTAGAACTCCCACTGATTGCTTTGCCTTTACACTTTCCCCTCTCCACTTGTTCAGACTTTTTTCAGCTCCGTTCTGTTTCCCATCCAATGCATAATTTTGAATTCTGACTCTTTTATGAATGCGTAATTATCGGGAATTCTGAATCCATGAATCTTCCTCAATCTTTTGGCTGTCTCTTACTTCCAAGTGTCTCCTGCACCTTCTCCTGCAATGCAGATGGAGAATCTGTGGATGCTGTCCAGGACAGAATTAGGGGAACACCCCACCTGACAATTTTATGGGATCCCAAAGCCAAGTATTTTGCATACTTACAGCAGAAAAATAATCCCCTCATGAGCTGAGGATCACTGAAATTAGTAACTGGCATTTAACTTTTATCAAAAATAGAGGTAATAAAATCCAAGCATCATGAGCCATTCTGTCTGCAGGTTGTGCTGCATATCTCATATATTAAATTTAATCTGCACATTGCTGTCCAAATCGTTCTGCAGTTGCTGCTGTAGACACAGGATTCAACATTTTTTTCGTTATAGTCAACTATCAATTGACATGAATGACATACTAAGTGAATTGGAATTCAGTTAGAAAACCCAGAAATTACCAGGAAATCGACCTGCAGAGAGTTCATCTGTAGCTGATAGAGAAAATAAGTAATGTTGCTTTTTAATTAAATATGACTTCTTTCACAGGATCATCCAAGAGCAGAATACGAAGCGAAAGTTTTGGAAAAATCCCTGAGAAAAGAACACAAACATAAAGAGGTATGGTAAAAATATTCATTTATTTCACTTATGAAAAAGAAGGTTGTTACAGCAGGCAGTGACCCAAGACTAAGAAATAGGTAAAAAATAGTCAATGCTCACTGTGTTTAAATTCCAGGTGTCTTCATCTATGCATGAGATGTTCGGGGTGTGCCAGGCACAAGACCTGATTAAATCTAGAAATGCCTTTACTAATTAGATTCAGGAGTGTGGCTCAGGGAAACTGATTGAGCCTCATCAAAGAGGTGCTCCTCTAATGCTGATAAATCAAGTTTGAGAAAACTATGACAAAGCATCTTGTTCCGTGCAGTAAAAGTACCTAAAGCCTCTCAGGAGAAGTTCTCTCTCTTGCTGGACTTTCCCTGCAAATAAAAATATTAATGAAGAGTACTAACCCCAATTTCCATGCCAAATTCCAGCTTTGGCAGCAGCCTTCTGCCTTTTGAAAACACAGCTTCCCTTTTATCCCACTGAGCGAGGCAGTGCTCACTTACGCTTGGAACTTGCTCTTTACACCAGTGTGACAAAGGGGCTGCCACTCATCCCAGGAGCACCTGCCTCTTGCCAAGGGATGGTGCAATCCCTACAAGCAGCTTCCCTGCCCTTTCACTGGGGCTGGAATTCCTTTCCTGTCAGCAGCAGAAAGATTTGGAAAAGCTCCTTTTCTCCTGGCCGGTCCTACCTGAGGTTATTTCCCCTTCACTGCAAGGATTGAGCCATTTGTGTGCCGTGGCTTTAATGACAGAAGTAGAAGCTCCAGCATAAAACCAAACCTGTTGGCAGAATTTCCTCTCATGTCTGTTGCCAGCGGCACCACAATGTGGAACCATTCCCTAAATTGGGATTTTATGACAAGCCTGTGAAAATACAACTGCAATAACAAAGCTTACATGATACACTCTTTAGGGGCAGCACGTAGAGATGGGTGTTAAAGTAAATTTATACTTGAATACCACTGGGCTCCTCTTAAAAGATGCTACAGAGCTGCTGGTGGTGTGTTCCCATTAATCTATAGGATGCTGTGTGTCAGTGGTTCGGGGCCATATGCAAATCAAATCCCTTTTTAAGTCTCTTGCAGAAGAGAAACAATTTGGGTTGCTGCCCTGTGATAGGCTGGGTAAATGATTTTGAATACAGACTTTACTGTATTCTGCTAAAAACCTGTAACTTGCTGTACTTTTGAGTATAATCAGAATTTGGGTCTTAAATGTGGAAGGCTAATCAGACAATTAATGAATGGTGGCCCTCTAATATTGTAGAATGAAAGTTGAGCAATTAAGAAAGGATTTTTTTTTTTTTACCAGACTATTTATAAGTTTTTGGGCTGTGTTCAATTTGGATGTTACTAATTTGAGAAACGTGAGAAAAGGAGGTTTTTTTCTGAAAGACTTGATGGTTATCTTTCATTGGGATCTAGTGTATTAAAGTTCAAATTCAACAGTTGTAAGATGACTTGGAAACCTTCTTAAAGAAAAAATATCTAAAGCTAAACCAAAATTGCTTATAGCTTTTCCAAGAGAAGCCCAATTTAAAACAAAATTAAAGGAAAAAGAAAATTTGGACACTCTTTATACATCATAAAAGAGCAAGCAGAGCACAATCCTGTATTTAAAAGGGAATATCCTTTTAGGATTGCCTGATGTTCCCTAGGATTTGGGGCAAGCGTTTGTCTTTTGTTGCTGTTAGGCTTTATTAACTTAAAGCTGAAACACCAAGCCCTAAGCAAACTAACAGAGCATTCACTTGTGCTAAAGTGCTGTGCCAGTAGAGAATATGGAATTAATTGATGGAATTAACTGAGCAGTGCTTTGTAATGCCATATTGCCCAACCCTTTTCTGTTTCCTTTGACTGCCATCAGAAGCACCGATATTTTCCAGAAGAGACAGCAAACAAATGGAGACAAAGAGTTAAGACAGTCATGGCTGGGGTGAAATTGGTTCTTTTTATTCAAACTTATGAAGAAACTCAAATTATGAGTAATTATGGAAGACACAAATCAATTTGTTTTTGGCTGTTGAACCTTTGTTTAATATTCACATTCAGTTCTGGGTTTCTTCCCCTTCCTCCCCTTGTTCCTTCAGCACTTTTTGGGACGCTGTTCTATGAGTTGGGAATGGCACTGCATGGCTAATCTTAGATTTCCCATCCTGGATGTTCTGTTTTGCAGTGGAGCATGGGCCATGTGTTGAAAGAGTCTCTTGCACTTCCTTGAGACAACGTGCATGTCCTAAAAATAGAATTTGAGCAGTATTTTCATGTGCATTACAACGTGTGCATCATCTTCTGCCATGTTTCTTTTGTTGTTGATTTTCTGGTGTTTCGAAACAATTCCGGGCATCCAAGTTTGTGAAGGACTCCAGAGGAGCAATGCTCTTCTAAATGAATTTCTGGAAACCAAATTCAGGCAGGGGCTGATTGGCTGGATCAAGGGAATTCAGAGAATATAAAGACTTGTTATATAGAAGATCACAAAATGGTTTGGGTTGGAAGGGACCTTAAAGATCACTTCATTCCAGCCCCCCTTCCATAATTCCTCTTAGTGTAGTCCATTGAATACTGTGGGAATAGCCAGGTAAAATTAAAAATCACTCATATCAAAGGAATTTCAAGTCTTACCACCCACCAAAACTAGATCTTCCCTGTCAGCTGAGTGTTCACCTTGGAGCTACTCCATAGCATGAATTAATTTAATACCTAAATCTGTATTTCAGTGGAGCCAGCTGTGCAACAACAGGGCTGCAAATATTAACTGTGGAGGAAGAGAGGAAGGAGGGGGATTTTTCTAGGGAAAGCAAAAGAAAATATTTAACAGCAAGAGAGACCTTACTTCATGGTTTATGACAGCCTATTTGCATGTTTCCTTCAAAAAGTACACAGAAAAATCTGATTTATTTATACTCCCAGCACAGGCACTTGACCAGTCTGAACCTGGATACGGAGTAAACAATTTGCCTCTGTGGAATTGTGGCTGTAAACACTGTGTCTGCATCCTCTAACTGGTTGTGGTTTTGCCAGCCTTTTCTTCCCCCTTTCTGTTTTCATCACATGTGCAAAAGCACACTCTCCTTCTTTATTAAATGTACGCTTTTTTCCCCCTCAAAAAAAAATTTTAGACGGATAAAGAGAAGCTGACATGGAAGGACCGTTTTCCAGCCTATTTAACCAATTTTGTTGGCATCATCTTCATGGTAAGCATCACCTGGCAAAACCTGAAATTTTTGTTACTGAGTCGTTGTAAGGAAGGGAAGTGATAGAAAATTTATCAGGTGGACGTGGTTCCCAATGGCTTTCTCCCAGTGAAAAAATTCAACCATTTTATTGGTTTGTGATCTAAAATATTTTCTAGAGCTTGAATTTCTACTCTGCTGTCTCTTTGCAATAAAGAAAAAAGCATACTAAAATAGGGTGGGGGAAAACAAGGTGACAGAAATGGAAATTCCCACCACCACTGATGGGATGAAACTCAAAAAGCACAGAGAGGCCTCTCAGAGAGTGGTCAGGAAGTAGAGACCAACATAATTTTTATAATCAAACTTTTGGAAAGAAATGACATTGCCAGTTGCAATCATAATTGCAAGGATTTTTAATTAATCATTCAAATTTGGAGCTATACCATCTAACAGGAGAATTGCAAACAGAGCACTTAATTCAAGGAAAAGGTAAAATAATGATGAGAACAGCCTTCTTCCATTTGCTGATAAAGCATCAGCATTTAAAACAAATGTTGACAGAAATAATAATAATTCAAGTCATGGAACAGATTGGCAGAGAGATAAAAAGAAGCTTAAACCCTTTCCAAAGGTAAAATTCACCAGAGTAAGTCAATTAATTTGGTTCCTTGGGATAGGGATTTTGGTTTAGGGTTGGGATTTTTAAATTTTTGTGTTTTCAGACATTGGAAATGCAACAAATCTCATATTTTCAGCTGAAGAATCAATACCTTTTGAGAACCATGCTTTAAAATCATTCCTCTATTTAAGCACTGAAAAGTTGAGAGGGATTTTACTGTGCCAGGAAGTGTGTTGATTTAATCAGATTTAATTTCAGTTTGTGATTATGAAAGCACAGCGAGCCTGAGTAAGGGATTTGAAGGCTGGTGTGTAGAGTGCAGCTGAACTACTCCTCTTTGTTTCAAATTTGGCTTTTTTGGTATATCAAAGAGGAAATTCCGTGTGTATGTGCCATTGGTGTTGGAGCCGAAAACAAGCACACTAATACTTTTAATATTAGTATTTATATTAATTACAATTATTATTTATATTCATTAGCAATATACAGTATTTTAGAATTTATTTATTAGCAATATGCAGTATTTTTTAATACTGCTAAGCAAGGAGTTTACATTTAGGTGCCTTAAAAAAAAAAAAAAAAGCCTTTTGCCTGCGATTGTGGCATCATGGTGTCTTTTTTTTTCATGTGATCTTCAAGTAACAAAAGAGGATCCTTTCCCACAGTTCCTCAAAGCCTTAAAGCAGAACTGGGGGGGCTTGGGGTGTGGCCCAGAGGTCCCCTTTGTAAGGTTATTTCTAAATCCCAAAGCAAGCGTTGAAAGGTACATCTTTGGTAAGGTTTTGGGCGGTCCTTCCTCGCAGGTCGGGCTGACGTTCGCCATCGTGTTCGGAGTGATCATCTACAGGATCTCCACGGCCGCTGCCCTGGCCATCAGCTCCACGCCCTCAGGGCGCTCCAGTGTTCGCGTCACCGTCACCGCCACCGCCGTCATCATCAACCTGGTGGTCATCATCATCCTGGACGAGGTGTACGGCTGCATCGCCCGGTGGCTCACGCAGATCGGTGCGTTGGAGCCCTCAGCTCGCTGGAAGGGGTTTAAATCAGAGCACCCAGATGACTGGGGCTCATGAGCAGAGGCAGGGACGTTCAAATTTGTGGCCAGAATGCCACTGTAGAACTTTTTTTTTTTTTTAATTATTTCCAAAAAATTATCCGTAACAAAAAGGTCCGGAAATCTTTTCAGGTTAAGTTTTTGCCCATCTACAAATGATTGTCATGAAGGTCAGGCAGGTGTGGAATGCAACTGGAATTGCTGCTGTAATGTGTCTGACTGGTGGGATCCTCAGCAAATTGACCACTGACCTCAGTATAGCCACAGCTTTTATATATATATACCTTTATAAATATATACCTTTGTTTAAAAGGTGGCTGATGTTCTCCAAAACCCACATTTATAAGATCTTAAAATGTTTCCAGGTGGGATAATTCCTTAACATTTCTCTTCCATGTCCCATTGGTTCCAGAGGTACCAAAGACCGACAAGAACTTCGAGGAGCGGCTGATTTTCAAGGCTTTCCTGCTGAAATTTGTCAATGCCTACACCCCCATTTTCTACGTGGCTTTCTTCAAGGGCCGGTGAGTCATGAAAGGGCTGCTCGGGGTTTCAGCTTGTTGGAGGCCTTTTCAGGCCTCAGCTTTAGGTGGTCCCACTCCAAGGCATCAGGAATCAAATATGGAAAGTATAAAATCCATCTGATGTTTATAACTCTAACCATTGTGCCCTAGATTTGTTGGACGTCCAGGAGACTACGTCTACATTTTCCATTCCTTCCGAATGGAAGAGGTAATTGAATTTCTATCCTGTCTGGGATCATGTTGGATGGGTGGGAGCACCCTCTGCCCCTGCCACAGGGGTGGAGGAGGTGCTCTGAATGACCTCTCCTCTGTCCACCCCAGTGTGCCCCAGGAGGTTGCCTCATGGAGTTGTGTATCCAGCTCAGTATTATCATGCTGGGCAAGCAGCTGATCCAGAACAATTTGTTTGAGATCGGCATCCCGTAAGTAGCAGCTTCTGTTTGATTTTTTTTTTTCCAAATTATTGTGCCTGTTAATGTAAAATAACTGGGAAATGAGCACTGAGTGAGCAGAACGGAGTGCTCAGCAAATGATCTCCATTTCCCTCAGAAAAATGAAGAAGTTTATAAGATACTTGAAATTGAAGCGCCGGCGTTCTCTTGACCATGAAGAGCACATGAAGAAAAAGCAGCGTTACGAAGTGGACTATAACCTGGAGCCCTTTGCTGGACTCACCCCTGAGTACATGGAAATGAGTGAGTGGAGGTGGAAAGAGGGCGTTTTAAACCGTAATTATCGTGACTAATTGGGGTGGAGAGCTGAGCTTTTTGAGCTGTACATTCAGCAGACAGTGGATATGAGATAACTGAATTATTAACGTGTGCAGTCTTGGACTGGAGCGTGTTTCAGCCAACCCTGGCTGCTGGAGGGCTGAACTGTGCTCTCTGCTGTTCACAAGCCTTTACTTTAGCACAAGATTTCAGATATTTTCTTTGGAGCCATGTGACACGTCACTGTCAAGTTTCAAATGCAAATGATTAAGTGGCATCTACTCAGGATTGTGAGGCATATTTCACCATCAGTTGAACCCTGCACTGGAAATAAGTTAGTTCAGATTTGATCATTTCCACACCAGAGTCTTTCTTTTTTTTCCCTGATATCTGAACTAAATCTGAGAGCCATGCAAGTCTGTAGACCAGGTTCTACTTGACAGATCACACAGAACTTTTTTTTTCAAGTAATATCTTATGTTGAGTGAGACAAATTAGAATATCTGGTGACCTTGATGTTCAGAGTATTTGAAGCAGATGGGAATTCAGTGGTACAAACTACAAGGCCATGCTGCCAGTTCCTAAAAATAAGAAAAAGTGCAGTTACTGAGATCAGCATGTGGAAGTAACAGGAGAAAGATGGGCACCAGCAGTACCAGGATGAGCATGGCATTCACGCAAAAAGCAAATATGATCCCAGGTTATAGGAAGCAAGTTATTCCTGGAAGAGGCACAGAATCAGCCATGTCCTTTCCAAAGCTTCCAGTGGGACTGGTGAAGGCCAAAAACCTGCTGGGGGAACATGGCAAGTTGAGGTAGAGCCAACACAGAGGTTACTGCCATAATCTCACTCCTTCAGGTGACTCCTGTGCCAGCCTTGACCATGGAAAAAATGTTTTAGGAGCTTCCCCATCCTTCTGGTTACTCTTGCCTTGCTTTTGGCAAGGTGGCAACTGGCCCTTCCATGCCCAAATGGAGCAGCCATCAAGCAAACTGTGCCTGACACAGAAAATGGGATTGAGTCTCCCAGAACTTGCCACCTTGTCAGAATTTGGGGGCTGGCACTGACGTGGCGATGGCTGCATTTGGTAAATACTGGCAACAGGCACTGAAATGTTTTGTTTTTTCTTTCCAGTTATCCAGTTTGGGTTTGTAACTTTGTTCGTTGCCTCCTTCCCACTGGCACCTCTGTTTGCTTTATTGAACAACATCATTGAAATCCGTCTGGATGCCAAGAAATTTGTTACTGAGCTGAGGAGACCGGTAGCTGTGAGAGCAAAGGATATTGGTAAGTGGATATAGCTATTGTACCCCTGTTTGTTTATTCCTGGATTGATGGCAGGATGTTGTTATGCTGAGCTGGTTTCAACAACAGGGAGATATTTATAGGAAAAGTCAAAACATTCGACTGTGGCTTACCCGTGAATTGTCATAATTTATCGGGGCTTTACCTTTAAAATAGGAAGACCAAAGCTTTAAATTCAGATGAATATTTCATTAAGTAAGCATTATCACTTTTGAAATTAAAATGATCAATGCTATAGAAAAATATCTCACATGGTTCTGACAACACCAGCCCTTCCTGGCAATGCAGTTTTCGTGCAGAAGCAAATATTTCCGCATTTAAAAACTCTGAACTGGCCTCAGAAATACCCTTGGGAATGAGAGGAGACTCAGAAGTCTGTGGGTAAATGTATCCCTTTGTCCCTACTCAGCAGGAATGTCAGAAGGGTGAAAACTGCAGTGGATGGAGCTGGAACTGGGCTCTGTGGCTGTGTGGGGACAAGAGCCCAGTCCTGCCCTTACAGGGGGGCCAACACCTATGGGTGCTTGTCATGAGGGAGCTGCTTCTCCCAAATGGTGGCTATTTATAACTAAAAAGCTCATTAAAATAAAAATAAAAGTAGAAATAAAATAATTGTCCTTGTTACAGAGCCAGGCAGCAAGAGCACAGAGATTTGTCTGTTATTAAACTCTATGTTCATCCTACTGCTGTACAGGCAGAGTCTTTCTTTTTTCCCTTGGGCTCATCCTTGTGCCCTAGGATCATCCTAGACTTGAAGAACATGTCCTGTTTTGCCATGACTTTGTTTTGGAGGTGTTTTGTGGCTCCCTGATTTGATGCAGCAGGTTCAGGTTGCTGGTGGAGATGATAGGGAGGGTGATGTTGATTTTTTTGATTGTGATGGAGGTTTGATTGTTTTTTTTAATTTGTTTCTGAGAACGTATTCATTGCAATTCATTGCAGTTCAATCCCATTCTTCAAACCTGAAAAATATAGGTGCCAAAACACAGTTGGGCTCCCTTTGCTTACAAGCCATTAAATTAATTTTTTATAATTTATTCTTTTTCTATTTAAAATATCATTCTAGCTCAGCACAATCACACACGCTCCTAACTGTGTGAGCTGAAGATGTAATTAATCTAATTTCAAAGACTAGAACAGCATTGACATGCTTGTCTCCTTCCTTAGGAATCTGGTATAATATCCTCAGAGGTATTGGAAAGCTTGCTGTCATCATAAACGTAAGTAAATCAGCATGAATTAAATTTGAATTCAATAGGCTGGCTTTTCCATTCTGCTCCATTAGTTTTACTTCAGCACAAATCCCTTAAATCAAGTGAAAGGATAAGATTTAGAAACTTTTGGAAGTACTAGAGGATGAGTTGCTGTGTTTATTTTCAAGCTGTGATAGCAGTAGCAATAATGTAAAATAGTAACTAGTCACTGCTGCTTTTTTCCAGAATGTTTTCATGAAACAGTTTTGCCCTTCAAACAAACACGACCACAGCTGCTTACTTTTACTCTTGTGAAGTACTATCAGTAGGATGAGATGTATTTTTTCATTTCAGCACTGTTTTGGGTAAGGTGAGAGTCAGTTCAGCTCCTCAGAGTGCAGAATCCCTCCATCGAAAATCTGCCCTCGAGCTGCTTTGCCCCCACTCAGAGAGCTTGGAAAATCCTGAAAAAAATTGAATTCAACATCTTACACAAATTTAGCAGGCCTTAATGTATTAATGCATGTACTTCTGTGCTATTCTATATGAATAGACACCCACAATGATCATCCTCTTCACACCCCAGCTGGGGAAAGATGAAAACAAAGGCCAGCTGAAGTTCAACACGTTTGCAGTGCAGCAAAGCAGGGGCTCTGTAGCGCTTACGGCCACATGGCCATGGGCTCCCGTGGGGTTTTTTATGTTATCCAGACTTGCAATCCCTTCATTTTGTCCCCAGGGTTCTGCTGTGCTATGGCAAACTCATTCTTTTGGTTGTTTCATATGCTGCCTTAGCTTGTCTTCCCCATTTCTCTTCTTTTCCTTTGGAAATAATTTCTCTCTGTTTTTCTCTTCTGGTCTGTGTAGTCTCTCTTCATCAATACCCTGTGTTATTTTTCCCTCTTTGATCAGTGTACTGATCCTCTTTACCATAAAATAAGTAAAACATTTTGTACTCTGTTTGTTCCACATGTACATGAGATTTATGCCAGGGGCAATGTTTCATAATGATGATAAACGAGGAAGGCTAAATTCATGAGGAACTCAGCCCAATTGGTTGTCGTGCCTTTTCTCCACGATCTTTTTAGAAAATTTTAAATAACTGGATGAAATGCAGCTTTTGTGACCATAAAAATAAAACTGGGCTCAGTCTCCTCATGCTTTTATCCTGATGAAGTTAAGAACCACATGCAATTAACGTCCTTTTGCAATGCAATGAGACTTGGAAGAGTCAAATCACCGTCAGTTGTTTGCAGGACGGAAAAGCAGCTGGAAATCAATCAATTGGACCTTGTGCAAGGCACCAGGGAGAGGCTGTGATGGGGACACAGGGAAGCAGAGCTGTGGTAGCTCTCCCCTGGTGCTGGGGGGTACAGATGCTCCATTTTTGGGGGGCTCAGGTTGTCACCCACGCAGACACCTCAGCTGGTGTGGCACTGCTCTGGGGAATACGTCGCTCCTCAGGAGAGTGGGCAGTGAATAATCCCTTGCTGGTGCAGTGGATGCTCCACTTTCAGGGCCCCCAGGCTCCCCTGAGTTGTGTGAGTTGTTTGGGCGAGTCATGGTTGAGGATGTGATGAACTTAAGCTCTGCCTGGGTACTGCGCTCACTCTCTACTCTTGTGGCTCAGGCATTTGTGATCTCATTCACATCCGACTTCATTCCACGCCTCGTGTACCTGTACATGTACAGTGAGAATGGCACCATGCATGGCTTCGTCAACCATACACTATCCTCTTTTAATGTCAGCGATTTCCAAGCAGGAACAGCTCCCAACGACCCCCTGGATCTTGGCTACGAGGTTCAGATATGCAGGTACTCTCTTGAACGATCACTAACGTGAAGGGTTTTCACGGCTGGCTAAGAGTGGGGCAAATTCTGACATTCCTGGGGCAGGGTCCTTGTATTTTCAATGCCTTTTTTAGCACCTTGCTAGCCTTTTGTATCAGATGGATCCACTGCCTTGAACATCTTGCCTACATATCAAGTAATCACAAGCCTGAATATGATTTACTGCTTATTTGGGGAAATGGAGATTAGCATTAGTTAAATTCAGTGCTTGTCCATGCAAAGATTTTTATTATTATGGATTCCCTTTTCCAGGAACGGAGACAAATAATGATAAACAGCACAATGATGCTTTAAGGGAAGAAAATGATGTCACTCTGATGTCATGTCATGATAAAATGGCCATGACCTCATTTTTTTTGTCCAGTTTCCAATTCCTGATGAGAGCAGTAGCATCCTTATCTGCACTGGAACTTAGGATTTATTTAAAGTGTCATCACACAGGAGAAATTTGCATGGCTGTGACGATTTCTGTGTGTTCTTTTCATGTTTAAAGGAAAATTATGGTTACCTATTTCAGCTTCTGAATTCTTAAAACTGGGGGCCAAAGCCAAATCTTACAGTGAAAGTGCTTAGACCAGCAGAGCTGAAAGGGGGACAATGGAGGGAGGAAAAGGGAGAGGAGAGCAAGGAAGGACGAGATATTCCAGGGAAGAAAAAACCAAAGATGACTTTGATCCACACATACTAAGAAAATCACACGAACTGACCAAGTAAAAAACCTTGCCTTTGAATGGTATTATTTTATATTATATTCTTTATGCATTTGAATAGTGCAAGTTAATATGCTGAAATGACCTCTAAACAGAAAATTCGCTCCGAGATGAAAGCAAAACCAACCCAAACTGCATTTGTAGTAGCTTTGCTTGTTTTTACTTTCTCCTGGTTTCCTCCTGCTGCTCTCTGGGCAGAGGTTAAGCAAGGTTGGCAAACACGTTTCAGCACAGAATGGAAGTGTTGGCATTGTGGTCCAATACCAAAAGGCCAAATTTATTTGCTTTCCAGTCCCAGCCTCTGCCTTCTTCCAAGCCCATCCGTATCCCAAGGATTTTAAAATCATTTGAAAATGCAGAGCCCTATTTCTTTCAAAATATTGACAGGATGCTGTGGTTTTGAATTTAATGTATTTTTGTTTGGTCCTGTTAATCAACACATAGATTTTCTGTTAGCCATAAATAAGGAAAAACTCTCTTCTCTCCACATGGCAAAATTTAGCTTCAATCTTTTGCTAATCATGTGTTAAACATTTTCTATGAATCTGAGGTCAGTATTTTTGTCTTTAAAATTAGTTTGAAAAATATATGTTGTCTTTTTACCTATCTTAAAATACATCACCTGGGCTGTGTAGTTTACTCTGTCTTATGCAAAATTGATGTTATTTGTAGTAATCAGAGGGTATTAAGATGTATTAAGCTTTAATTTTTGAGTAAAACTGGAAGGCTAAGGGAGACTTTCAGCTGTGTCTCGTTTCTGAAAGGTTAATACAGTGAACTTTCTTTTAGACAGTTCCATTTATTGTTTGACTGTTTGTTGATAATTCCTTCTGGTGCTAACATTTCTGAATTGCACCCCTGATTTACTGAGTCTTGTTTCACAGGTACAAAGATTATAGAGAACCCCCCTGGTCTGAAAACAAATACGACATTTCTAAGGATTTCTGGGCTGTCCTGGCAGCAAGATTGGCATTTGTGATAGTTTTCCAGGTAGGTTACACTGCAGGCACTTGGAAATAAGTTACTGGGCCAAAGAATTATCTTCTCAGTTGTTTCATGGAAAAGGCAAAGAAATTTGCCCGTCTTCATCACCCTCTTTGTCCCACCCACCCTGCCAGGCATTGCTATATCCTCAGGGGAACAATTCATCCCCAGGGATTCCCTGAACTGGTTTGATGCAGAACTTAATGACCTTAGAGAACAGCAAAGCACCAGGCTGATACTAATTAGGTCCCACCAATTTCTCCCATAGGACATCAACAGTTTCACTGAAGCAGCATAAATTTAATCCAAAATCGTTTTCAGAACTAGCCAAGAAATGAGATTTTCAAAATTTTCCCAGTTAAACTTGCATCTGAATAAGAAGCCAAAATCTTGTAATTTGTCCTTAAAAGACATTATTTAATCACAACAGTGATGCTGCTTATTGTGACACAAGTGTTTTAAGTCTGCCTTATCTGAATAACTTGTTTCAAAACTTTTATTGGGTTTTTTGATTAAAAATTATCTTTTCGGGAAAGACCTCCCTTTCCTTGAATCAAGGTTTTCCAAACAGAAGAGTTTAATTGGAACGTATTTTACCAATTTTTGCCATTTTACCTCTTGTACTTGTTTCTGCCTTCCTGATGTGAACCTCATGAGCCACTCACCAATGACAAATTCCTTTGGATTTCTACAAGGCTGTGTCAGGATTGGTTCATAAATCATGGAGGTCTATGATGTATTTCTCTACTTCTGGCACACACAAAGCAGTTGAGGGGAATTTGGTCAAGTATTCCAGATCAAATATTGTCCTCTCTTCATTTTTCCTTCCTAAGCCCACCAAAATCAGCCCCTTTCCTTTCCCTCCAGCCTCCCTTTCATTTATGCTCACTGACACTTTCTCACAACTTCATTTTCAGAACTTGGTCATGTTCATGAGTGAATTTGTTGATTGGATTATCCCAGACATTCCCAAGGACATTAGTCAGCAGATTCACAAGGAGAAAGTTCTCATGGTGGAGGTCTTCATGAGGGAAGAGCAAGGGAAGCTGCAGATGCTGGAAACCTGGAAAGACAAGGACAAGAAAAAAGGGGAAAACTGTAACAACCACAGCCCCAGGCTCTCCAGGAGCCGCAGTGGGAGCTTGTCCTCCTGCCATTCCTATCCTCTGGACGTTTAGAAGAGGAGGGAGCTGAGTCTGTCGGGGCATTCCAGAGACAAAAGCCATGGCGCCAAGGGCAGGACTCCGGTCATGGACACCCCGGTGCATGCTGAAGGATGTGCTGCCATTTCGCTCCCACCTTTGTGAGAAATGCCCTTCTTGCAAACACGGAGGACCACGTTCTATTTCTGACAATGCTGGGTTTCTGTTGGTTTGTTTTTTTCCTTTTGCACAAGCAGTAATGCAGGGAGTTTTTATATTTCATCCGTAGGTAACACTATCGATGTTGGCGTGCATTGAGAAATGCAGGTACTTAGGACATCTTGCTAGAGATATTCTCTGGGAATCTGATCTTAGCCTGTCAATTATCTAACAAAATAAAGGTAAATTTGAAGTCATAATAATAATAATAATAATGCTAACTTGAACTATTTTTTGGAAACCCAGGTTTGAAGGTCCATGGGGTAACTCGATAAATTATATGCAAAATCAGTATTCCCTAGTATTCCATAAAGCCTACCAGGCTGACTTGCTTCCCAAGGCTGGCTTTAGCTCAGTGAATCTGAGCTTTGGAGTCCCACAGGTGTGACAGGGGGCACTTTGTGGCAGCCTGCTGTGTCCCCCAGGCCCTCCCCGGGGCACCGCTGCCTCCGGAAACATCAGCGCAGGGAATTTGGGAAGTGCTTTCTTGGCAGCAGCAGCAGCACAATTCCAGAGATCCCCCAGCAGGTCCGTGGTCACGGAGCATTTTGTTAAATGAGCACACGGAGAGCTCCAGTGACTCTCACTGCCCTGCCAAGCACTCGGACACTGCTCTTGCTGAGGAAATTCCCTTTTTTCCCCCTTGTTTCAGCACATCCCTGTCCCAGCCAGGCTTTTCCCTGTAGCCCTCTGGAGCAGGAGAAGGGAGTACTTGCACCCGTGTTTCACAGCCAGTGCTTCCCACAGACTTTCTGCTGTTGGCTGGCATTTCCCAGAGGCTGTGCCAGAGGAGTAAATCCCAAATGCATCCCACTCACTGTCTTCAGTGGAAGCTTTGCCTGCACTGGGGCTGCAGGACCAGACCTTCAGTTAGTTACAGGACTTTTCTTTTGTCTTAAAATCCTCTATCTTTTGTACAAGGAGCTTTTCCTTAAAGTATAACTCTGAAATCCTTACCTACCACAACTAGTTAAATCCCACCAGTACAGCTCTTTTTAAGCATATGTTTTAGTTTTGCTTTGTCGACCGATGAACTGCACTTCCAAATAACATTGGTGCAATTAACCTAATTTCTTTTTATTGCTTTGTCTTGTCCATGGCACTTGCATTACAAAACTGAAAAAGAGAATAAAAAGGAAAGATTTCTTTAAAGTCTAACTACTGTATGGTTTGTTACAAAACCAAGCTGTTTTCAAGAGGAGTTAGTTATTTCTTTTGTTCTTTTCTTTTTTCTTCGCCAAACTAATTTAAAGATTAATGCTAGAACTCTAAAAAGAATGCCATATATAGCTTTTGATATATTTATTTGTTTTAAAGTATGTGATAAACTTGATATTTTTCTGTAGTCTGTCCAAAGAAGGTATCAGAAGAGAAATTATGTGGAAGAAAGATAAATGGTATTAACCAAATATTCTTGAAGCTTATTTAAAATACTGATCCAACCAAAGATTTTTATTAATAAAGGGCTTATATTTTGTTAAATCTTGTTTCTGTTGTATTTTGACTTGCAGGAATGTCACTATTTTTAAAATTTGTAACTTAGGGTAGAGTGTTGCTGCAGGGCCAAATCCTGCCTGATTTATTCCCACATAAACACAATGCCTGGCAGTAAATGTCAGGTCCAGGTCAGTCCCAGTGACTGCAATAGGACTGGGAGTGGGGATAAATCAAGCAGAATTCTGTCCACACATTTTGTTGGAAACCTGTTCTTCCTCTCATTCCTCGGTAGCCCGAAAGATCCAGGAGAAAGCCAAACTACCTATTCAGAAGAGAAATCTTAGGGATCGTCCTTGAAGGGGATTTAATCTGTAAATACTGACCTGAAGGTATTCCCAACTTAATACTGACATTCCTGTAAATGGTGGAACTATATCCTGAACACATACTTAGCCGAATTTTTCATTATTTGCTGAAATCATGGAATAGTAACAGTAATGCTTATACTTTCTTTTGTACAGTAAATTGTTTGAAATGGAATTTTGTATATAAAAATCTGTATTACTACTTAGATATCTATAAAATTCTTTCATGGAATCATTTTTTAAAGAAAAGCAAATATATACTAAATCTGTTTTATTTCGGTTTTTTTTTTTTTTTCCTTTTTCTTTGAACACTTATTTGAAATAAACTTAAATATCCAAGAGTTTCTCCTGTGGGACAGGTTCTGTTCCCAACCCTCCTTGTGCTCTGAGCATACAGACATCTTCCTAAAAATGTCCCAGGTAGATCTGGTGTTTGAGCCACTTTAGAGACCCCCTTGGAGATGAGTGAATCCCACCTGAAATCCATCTCCAAGAGCACAAAGGGAGTTTTTGGCTGCTTTGGACCTACAGACACGGAATATGAAATGATGGGCCTTAGCCTGGGAGCTTTCCTTTTCTTCTGATTTAATCCTAGGCATTTAGGAGAAAACAATGTGGAGGAGCTTTTGCTAAGATATTTGCAATGAGGAAGAATGCTATTGGCTTTGTTTCTTTTTTCGTTGGAAACTGTACTTATTATTAAGAATGAAGTGGTGAAACTACAGGAGTGAAACTCGGGGAGCCTTTTGACCACGCCTTGCTGGATTCAGCTCTGAAGGGAAGCAGAACGGCCCCACGGTGGCTGTCACACTTTCACTGCCCTGAGGGACCTGTCCAAGCAAAGCTGGGCTCAGAACCTCACCTGCTGATTGCATTTTTTTTTTCTCCTTCTCCCATTTAACTGTTCTATGAGAAGGTGAAGCAGGAGGCTTCATGCCAATCCTCCTTTCCCTGATGGAAAATAATGGTCCAAGCCAGGAAATTTAGTTAGAAGGTGGGAATTGTGTCCTGAGAGAATGGACATGGACACTAGAAGGAGGTAAATCATGGTCTAGCTGGTAACTGTGTGGGATTGTCAAAGACAAAATAGTACATATGAGCTTATTAGATACAAGGTAATGCCTTCCAGAAAAAGACCTGCACTGTGGTTGTGGTACTTCTGAAAGTTTTTTCATATTTGGGACACACACACAAAAAAAAGGTTTGCTTTTACCAATAGCAAATTTGGGGCAGGATAATGCTAATAAGGATTTACTGGAATAGAGGGGGAAAAAAAATAAAGCAGGGAAGCAGGGATCTGGAAGTGATCAAAGAATACCTGGCCATGCCTTGATGTGACTCCCAGTCACCGTGTGGACCAGGTTTGATGAAAGATAGCAAGCCAAATATTTCATTTGAGCAAATACAAAGCCGAATTCTATGTTGGTATGACAGCATGCCCATGACATGCATTCGCCCTGTTCCTGGCATGCTTCTGCCCCAAAACCATGAGTACAAAACCACTTCCCAGCCCTGATTTGAGCAAAGAAAAAGAGTCCCAAAAGCAATGTCTTAATGTGTTGAAGAGGAAAGTCACGACACCAGTTTGCTTGGTCCAAGAGAAAATGCAGACCAGGGGGAAGATTCCTGCTGGAAAAGGCTCCAAGGACCATTTCTGAACCACTGCTGAATCACTGTTTGCTTTTTGCCATCCGAAGCTCGCGGCAAAGACACAACGTCAGTCGCTGCGTCCGAGGAAGAACTTGTTCCCACCCCACAGTGCTGCCAGAGTGAGTCTGGAGCTCCTGGATTTCCATGTCATTGTGTTTCCAAGATACTGTCCTACAAATATTTTGCAGTCTTAAATAGCTTAAGGGTGAATAAGTCTCATGTCAAGGCACAGACACATTTCTATTTTTAACCCCCCCACGCTCCCTGGTCCTGAGCTGTTAATGATCTTTTTGGCTGCTGTGATTTCCAATAAGCAATAATAATTTACTTTTCATCTTGATACCTCAGGAGTCTGACCTCTCTCAGAGTTCCATACATCACTTGAGTGCATTTATATTTTCCTATGAAGCTTTCAGAGTAAACAACTTCTCTTCCTCTTGCCACGGGAAAAAAAACCCCATCTTAAAATTTATATGAATTCCATTCAAACTCTGGTTCAATTCTTTGCACATTCGAGCACTATTTATTCCATGACCAAACACAACATGCCATTTTTAGTATAGCAGAGAAAAACCAAAGTTCTTTTTTTAACCTTCTTTTTTTAGCCCAACAGGCCTTTCTGAAGAAAAAACTAACTATGGTTTGTTTTGAATTTTAACTCTATCCTTAGTTTTTAAGGCCATGCAGGCCACCTGAAGCCAAAGAAAATATTTCCATTGATTCCCTTGGACTTCAGTGTGCTTTGCATGAGGTTAAGCATTACTTATTGAGTGATTGGTTTCACTTTGGATAAAACAAAAACTCCTGACAGTTATTGCAGGTTACTTTTCTAACCCTCAGTGTCAGCTAAAGCCAAAATAAATCGATGCAGATGCATTGTGAGAGCAGTGAAGAGTTGGGTGCACCACTGTGCTGGTTTCCGTGAGGCAAAGGCCTTGGAAAATCCAAGAGGATTGAAGATTTTGAGGTCAAAGCTTTCATCTTGCCTCCATCTTGGGAAAAAAATTCATGCCAAAACAGGAAACGGATCTGTTCTGATGACCATGAGAAAAAAGAATCAAAATACAAAATATTTAGCAGAGTGTTTGTGCTGAGCAAGCTTAGAAGTGTAATAAAGTCCATTTTTCAGAGCGAGAGGCAGGTGGTTAAGCAATCTTAGAAGAGAAGAAAAGGTTATTCCCTACTTTTACTGCTAAATGAAAAAACCGTGGTTATCTTCTCCAGCTGAAATATGAGATGGAGCTACAGGAAAGGTGCGAAATAGGGAAGGGAGGAAGAAAAGGCTTTTGCCTGCTGTTCTCAGAGCCCAGGTAGCTGACAGATCAGCCACAGGAATGGTTTTTTCTGGAAAGAGGATGGATTCCTAAGGCAAGGACACCTTGTAGGTCGTTATGGGGCAGCCTTTGCCAGGTTCCCACAGCCATGTGCCATCCCAAGTGTGCCAAGCCAGGCAATGCTGTGGGTCTGGTGTGGAGACGGAAGCTGGAAGGCTTTGCTCCTGTGGGAGGGACGTCGCTCACGAGCCTGGAATTCCCATCTGTCCTGGCAGCAGCGTGTAATTACAGGAGCAGCTCACACTTCTCATGGTATTAATCTCTGAAATACATCTCCAGGTAAGGAAGGAAGGTAGCTGCAAGTAACTAGCCATCAAGTGGGAGGGCAACAAATCTCAGCAGGCCAGACTGCTCCGGGTGTGCTGCAGGAGACGGTGTGTGTGCGCTGTGTGTCTGCAGGCTGGTGGGCTCTGACTCCTGGAGGTGTTTGGGCATTTTACTCTCCCCAGGCCCTGCTGGAAAAGAGGAGCTGTGAGCAGGGGAGGAACAGTGAAATTCCTCCAAATCAATGTGAACTTCAGCTCCATCTTTATCCTGCTTTCAAAGAGTGAAATGGGTAAAACTGGGAGGTAGCTCTGAACTTCTACTGAACCTCTTCCCTTCTGCCTCTCTGAGTTTGACTTCTGAACCCAAGTTTCTCCACCTCTTTACAAGACTTGCCTCTTAGAGCTGGTGAGCTAAGCTGGTAATCACCTCTGGGGCTTCTTGGGTATAAGAAGTGACAATGAATTAATCACAGGCAGGTTTAGGTGCTTGGCAAAGATGTGGTACAGGCTCCTTTCGAAAGCCTCACTCCAAAACTGGTGAAGAACAGCCAAGGATGGTTAAATGTGTATTTGACTGACCAGAGAGGGTGAGCTTGGGGCTGATCTTATGCTACAGGTCTTTTAATTTGGGTTATATCTACAAAAGGAAAAAATGAAAACTCCCTCTGTGGCTTTTTTGGCTCCAAGCTGTGGCACATGTAACTTCCTCACTTCTTGTAAAGGGTACAGACTGTGAGGAAAATGCATAAATGCTATATATTGTATTAGATTAACCCAGCCTTCTCTCAGGAAGCCACACTCCCTTCCTAGACTTTTCATCTCTGGGAACAAATGCAACAAGTTTCCCACATGTCTGTGTATGAAAATGGATTCCAAACTGTGGTTTAGGACCAGCTGATATCTGGTTCTGACCACAGCACTGTGGGCTAGCTCAAATTACAGCGTTTCTTCAGAGAGCAGAAAATAATACTTCCTCCCCAAAGAACCGAGGGAGAGGGATGATGAAATCAGATTTGCTTTCTTATTTATTATATCTAAATCCCTGTGAGCAACTCGCCCAGTCACATCCTGTATCACTTAGTGGCTACACAAAACTATTCATGTTCTGAAAGGAAATAACTGGGTAATAACTGCACTGTGTTTGAGCAGACGAGGCACTCCCTCTCTAATCGGAATTGAGTCGAAAACTTGCACCTTCCAACCTCCAGGACAGTGACTCAGATGGAAAATACTGCATTGGCACATCCTGAGAAGAATGAAGTCAGGTATCTAAGGCAATACTGTTTCTAGGAAATAACCCCCACCTCTCTCAGCTTGTCATCCTCTCCAGTCACAGCAGTGAGTTCACAATAACTGAGTTTAACCCAAAAACCAAGCAAGTGTGACCAGGCTCACTGATTTTTCTTTATTAAAGCAAAATCTCAGTACCTCTGAGAGACACTTTGATATTCCCTGGTCTCTGAAGAGGCTGCTCTGCAGGCTGGGAGAAAGTTTACATTTTTCACCAGGTCCAAAGCAGAGTCTGTTAGTGCAGAAGAGATAAGAGCTGAATATTCACAGGTACACCCACAAGTAAAAATTGCTGCTGCCATTATTTCAACTGCAGTGCTCTGCAGCAGGCAATGGAGTGCTGCTCCTCAGTAAGGAAAGGGGAAAAAAACCTTTCCTTGGGTGGGAGGAGGAAGTCCGATGGCACAGGACTAATTACATGCTTGTAAGAAATACTTCCAAGTGGTGCAAAATGGATCAGTTTTCTGCAAAATAATTATTTTTGTTATCCTAACCTTTATTTTATAGCTGCTCACAATATTGTATTTTCTATTACAATGATGGAGAGTGAAGAAAAACACCTCAATTTACAGAAAATAAATGTTATTGTGGTAAGTATTTACCTTTTCATGGTTTTATCTGGTTTAGGAACTGGCAATACAGCAGCTCAGGAAAATAAAGAACAAATTATACATAGTCTGCAGAAATTAATTAGTATTAGCGTCCAAGCCTGGCAGTCAAAGCTGCCGGATTATTTCCCTGGATGAACAGCAACTTCCAGTTTGGATCTTAACTTGCTTTGCTTCACCCTCAGCCAGTTACAGAGCAGGAACTGAACTGAATAGAGACAGAAAGGGCCTCAAAAGAGATCTAATGATCATTCACTGTTACTCGGGGGTGTTTTGTCACTTCACAACAATGTTCCTCTGCAAACAGCCCTCGCTTTCTGTTTTCTCTCTTCTCCTGTTTTTCCAAGTGCCAAATTGATGTCACAGGGCTTAAGTAATAAATATGGTTTATAGGAATGAGATGTGCTGGGCTAACATATACACACAGCTTTATTGACATGTGAAATGTTTGTCTGAATGATTTCATACTTCCATGGTATGATGAAAATTCACTACAAAAATAGGTAAAAAGTCAAGTCAGAGGTTTTTAGCCGGAGCAAATAAACAAAAGTCTACAATTTACCCTTCCCCTAAAGTTAAACTAACTTCTTCTGCCAACAATAACACAACAGAACTGTATCAACAGAATTATATCAACACTTCTGCTGTTTCAATATTAAGTTCAAGCATCTGTTAACAACTTCTTGCTTGTTGTTGTTGTTACTTGGCCAGATCTTTTATCTGTATACAACCTAGTCATGCCAGAGTTCACTTTCTTTTCAGTGCTTATTTACTTTTCCCACACTCTGCTTCTAATTTACTCTCTCAACCCACAACAATTTGACATTTCTTACAGGCCCTTTTGTCAGGGACAGTTTTCTCCTAAGACCCTTAGTCTCTTCACAAATGAGTTTCTTTACCAGAGCACTTCTTTCTACACTGGCTGTTATAGCAACAGAGAGGTGATAGCTGACAAAAGAAACATGTGCAGATCAATTCATTCACAAAAGAAAACACAGAAACTGTCTTCTCTTTGCTGAAAATGTGCATTTTGGGGTTTTGCAAAAAAAATAAGAAAAAATGGGTGAGAGGCATCGAATAAATACATTAAGAAATGTTATGGAGATCAGTTTATTCACCATGGGAGTGAAAAAGCAAGCAAGCAAACTACAAACCTCTTGCAGCCCAGTTCTACTAGTAGGGAGGGGGTTGCTCTTTTAATGTAAAATCCCCTCTTATCTTGGAGACAGCAAAGAAAAAGAGGAGGTGCTATTAATTCCCTTGGGAGACAAGAGCAGGTATAGTAAAAGATACATATGCAATCAACTGGGCCTCAAAAGAGAAACAGTTCCTCAGCACTGCCTCTGCCAAGGTGCTCGGCCAACCCGTGTGGAGGATTTGAAATCCCCCCTGGGTTATCTGCTATCGAATTGCCTGGTAAATTAAAGAAATTATCAACGCTGCTTCACTTAAAAACCCGGCAGCTCCTAAATACTCCAGTTTCTCTGGAGCAGCAGAATGTCAGTGGCCTTGGCTGGAAATCACGATGCGTCTTCCCACACAAACACACCTCAGTCACCCAAAGCTCAGGACAGCCCCACACTTTGCCATTTTTGCAGTCCCCAAATGGGCGGGTTCTGCCGGAATGTCCCGGTGTCCGACACCCCCCTGAGGGCTCTGCTGAAATTAATCTTTTCATGCTCTCTTTGCCCTGCTCCTCCAGCGAGGACCGTGAGGTCAAAGCTAAGCCTGAAACACTCCCAGGCTTCGAGCTCCCTCTGCAGTATTGTGCAAGGACTCATCTTGCCTCGAGAATCCCGAGGATTACTTGGTTAGGAACGGGATCATTCACAGCACTTAAATTTCTGGGAAGCTTCCACTGAAATCTGAGCTGCTCCAATAAATCATTTCTATTAAGTTTTATTCCGATGCGGAAGCGCTTACGATGTGTTAGGCTCGCCTAATCCTTCCTTTGCCAAAGCCCCACGGACTGCTTCCAAAGGAAATCCCTGGAATACAGCAAGGTGCTGGGGTACTTTCATCAGTGAATGTGTCCAAGTCAGGTTCAGACAGAATCAAAGACCCTCCTCAATCACTCTGCCTCCGGTTAGGAGTGAGTTTAAAAGCACTTAAGAGTCTTAATTAAATACTGATTTGTGTCTTTTAGTTTCGTGTCTGTTACAAATTTAAACACCTTTGGAATCACATAAACGTGCGGCATCACTTCCACGCTCCTCCTACCTCAGTGCTGAACCCGGCCACTAGGTTTGCATGAGCTGATTAAAATCTCGGTTGCTGATGTTCTCAATTGCACGCCAAGGTATAGAGAGTAAAGCCATTAATTTTACTGATTTAGACTTATCTCACATGGGTTTGTCTCTGAATTCAGCTGGCTGCCATCACCAGGCACATTGAGATTTGGTCCCTGCTGTTTTGTAGAGTCACCTTCTGTCATAAAATTAATAAGAGATTTTATTTAACTGGATTTTATACTTCTTACATCAGTAAAAGCATTGCTCCTTCTTCATAAATTAATACACACACAGTTGCTCCTTCTTCATAAATTAATACACACACAGCAAACATATTTCTCCTACGCTACCCTTTTCGTTAATGTCTTTCCTTGAGTTTAAGGTATATTCAGCGCTGCAGAAAGAAACCAAATCTCTTAAATCGGGCACATCTCATCCCAGCTCAGGTTCTCTGCGACGATTCCTCTCACTCTTTGCTCCATCACAAGACCCTGCAACAAAATAATTCCCTCCAGTTTGCAGCATTTAGGGAATAAACAAAAATATCTAGTGGGTTTATCTAAGGAGGGCTTGTGCCTGTGGGAGTTTTAGAAATGTTTTGGGGGTAGGAGTTCCCGTTGGAATGTGAGAGTGGAGACGGAGATGAGGAAGACGATAGTGTTTAAGTCCATTTATCAGATGGAAATCTTTTTATGATGAGGGAACACAGGCCTGTGAGTGTAACAATAATAAATTAAAGTGTGCTGGAAACAACTTAGGAATGGGGCAGCTTGGGGAATCAACGTGCCAGTGCTCACAGAGGGAGCAAGGAAATCTCTGAACTATCTACATGTGCTGAGAAGGAAAGCCAAAAGGCACCTACAAACAATGGGATGAACATGATCTTTCCCATTTAAGAAAAGTTCACAACCTTCCACCTTGTGTAAGAGTCGCCCCTAAAATACAGGGACTTAACATTTGCCCTGTTTCTTCCCTTTTAAAGGTCAGGAGGTACTTTGTGTCACAATTAATCTTTGTGAGGAACAAAGGCCAGGCTGCATGCCCTGCGTTTCCAGGGAAAGGCTGGGGGTCTCTGGGGGCAGCCGAGGCCGCACAGGGAGGGCAGAGGCTGCTTCCCTGGGCAGCTGTCAGGCAGGGAAACCATGGGAATGGCATCTCTTTGGGAGCAGGGCTCTGTTGTGGCCTTTCTTGCTCTTGGTGTAGAAAGCCCTCTATAGAATCATAGAGCCATTGAACAATTAAGCTTGGAAAAGACCTCTAAGATCATTGAGTCTGACCATTAACGCAGCACTGCCAAGTCCACCACCATGTCTCAAAGCACTGCATCTGTACGTCTTTTAAATCCCTCCAAGGATGGTGACTCCACCAATCCCCTGGGCAGCCTGTTCCAATGGCTGTCCACCCTTTCAGTGAAGAAATTTCTCCTAATATCCCACCTAAACCTCCCCTGGTGATTTTCTTCTTGTCCAGCCCCTTTTCCTCAGGAAAAGAGATCAAACCCACACTCTACATGCTCCTCTCAGGGAATTGAGGAGAGCAAGAAGGTACCCCCAGAACCTCCTCCTCCCCAGTTTGGACCTTTCATCCCGGTACTGTTTTTCTTTCCATCTTTTGAAAAAAACCCCACAGAGATTAACCCTCATAAGGGTAGATGTTTGCAAGAAGTCCAATGATTGCGTACTAAACAAGGAAGCTACAGTTCCCCCAGCTTCAGGCTTAGACTGGCAAAGTCACTCCATGAGTCTCGTGTCCAGTTCTGGGCTCCGTGATTCAGGAGGGTCATCGAGGGGCATGTCCAGAGGAGGGAACGGAGCTGGGAAGGGTCTGGAGCCCCAGGAGCGGCTGAGGGAGCTGGGAAAGGGGCTCAGGCTGGAGCAAAGGAGGCTCCGGGGGGACCTTGTGGCTCTGCACAAGTCCCTGACAGGAGGGGGCAGCCGGGGGGGGGAAATCGGGCTCTGCTCCCAGGGAACAGGGACAGGAGGAGAGGACATGGTCTAAGCTGCACCAGGAGAGGCTTAGGTTGGACATTAGGAAGAATTCCTTCGCAGAAAGGGTGATCAGACTTTGGAATGGGCTGCCCAGGGAGGCGGCGGAGTCACCGTCCCTGGTGGTGCTTAACGATGGGTGTGGCTCTCAGAGCCACGGTCTGGTTGACACGGTGATTTTCGCTCATCGACTGGACTCCATGGTCTCCGAGGTCTTTTCCAACCGAATTGGTTCTGCGATTCTGTGATTCTGGGACCTGGCCAGGACTGAGGCGCTGAGGCACGGGGGACTCTGCTGCAGCCGGACACGGACCGGGCCGAGCTCGGCTCCAACACACGCTCTGCATTCAGCAGCACCAAACAAGCCCCTTCGCCTGGCGGGGAGGTCGGGGCAGCGGGTCCCCAACCCCGGGGTAGGCGGCGGCGAGGGCACGAACCCCTCACCCTCACGAGCGGCAGCGCGGCCGCCATCTTGGGGCGGGCGGGGCGCGGGAAACCCGCGGCGTCACGTGAGTTCCGGGCGCGGGTCGCGGCCATCGCGGCGGGGCCGGGCCGGGCCGGGTCGGTCTCGGTTTCGGTCTCCGTCTCCGTCTTCCCGGTGTCGTCTCCCCGCCGTCTCTCCGTGTTCCCAGGAAGTCGCTCTGCGCAGGCAGCAATGGATTTCCCCTCGGGAGGGTGGGGACGGGACGCCGAAGTGCCCCCCGCGCGGCCTGTGCCCGGCGCCAGCCCGGGCGCCGTGAATCCTTTCCTGAGCCTGCTGCACTCCATCTCCTTGGGCCTGTCGGACACGGAGCTCTCCGCCATGAAGTTCCTCTGCCGCGACAAAATTAGGAAGCGAAAGCTTGAGACGGTGGAAAGCGGCCGGGAACTCTTCAGCATCCTGATGGAGCAGCAGGAGATCTCGAGCGGCAACCTGGAATTCCTGAGAAAGCTGCTGCAGCACATCGACAGGGACGACTTGGTGGCACAGCTGGTGCAGTTCGAAGAGGAAGAACCTCATGCTCCTGATGGTCAGCCAGATGTGCATGAAAAAGGTAGGTGGATTATTATATGTATGTGGTTATAAACAGTTACATCCCCGTGTATATCGCTGCCCAGCAGCCCCAGGAAATGTGTACACAAACGGCTTTCCGGCGTGGAATTTTTTCCCCTCTTTTTATCTTCCTTTTCTGTTGTCTTTTGGGATTCCAAGTCTATGTATTCTATTCTTTAGAACTCTCAGTATGTGCAGTGCAACAAGAGTAGTGGCATTTTGCTGAAACAGAACCAAAAAACCGACAACTTCTAAACATTGTCTTATATTTCTTAATAAATCCATGGCTAACTTGGTCTGCGTCTGCTGTTTCAGGTCTCCTGAAGGCAGCTAGTGCTGTCATATGTGACAACGTTGGGAAAGAGTGGAAGAAGCTGATGCGAGAACTTGGAATGCCGGAGGTGAAGCTGGACAGGATAGAGGCAGCCCATCGATTTAATTTGTATGAACAGCTTGTTCAGGGACTTCGGGAGTGGCAGAGGTGGAAGGGGAAGGATGCAAAGGTGGCTGACTTAATAAAAGCCCTGCGGGGCTGCAGCCTGAATTTGGTGGCAGACATGGTTGAAGAGAAGATCTCACAAGTGAACACTGGAGCCAGATGAAATCAGTGTAAAAATATGAATGAAAAAAGTCAAAGTGCCTTCTTCTCTTGTGAACCAAAATAATTACCACTGTTTGCTTGCCATGCCGTTAATTTATGTGCCTTAATAAGTTAATTTGTGCTCAGATGAAAATTGACATTGAAACAGATTCCTTTCAGGGAACACTTCGTAGTTTGATGCTTCCTTCAAGATATTTTAATTTTCACAAGACCTGAACTCCATTTTGTAGAAAATTCTTACACTTTTGTTCTGCGACCTACCTGGAAAGATTTGCTTTGCTGCAAGGCCCTTTTCAGATACATCTCCATGAAAATACATCCATGGGACACTTCTGAGGCAACTGGAATTTAAAATTTCATGGAGAGGTTGGATTTTTTTTTTTTTTTTTTTTTTTTTTTTTTTTTTGGTAGTCTATTATACATTTAGTGTGAAAGGGAGAAGGAGTAAACTTCTCAGCTGGGTGCTGGCTTTTCTTTTGGAGTAGCATAAGATAATATCTTAGGTAATACGTCAAATATATTTGCTCTCCATCAAGGGATATTAAGACAACTGTAACCTCAGACTGCAGTGCAAGAGGGCCATTAAATATTGTGGTGGCTCTTTCTTGGAACAAAAAAAAATGTGCCTTGGGTTTGAAAACAAAATCCAATGTCTGCACCAAGTGCCTTCAGCATCCTGAAGGAAGTGTTCTCCTGAACCTATCCAAGTGATTGTGTGTCACAGATGTTTGCAGCAGCCTCTTTTCAAAGCTGTGAATGCTTTGGGGTTCCTTGCTGGGAATCCTCTCATGACCTCTGTCACAGAGGCTGCTCGTAGGTGCTGGAAGGTGTGAGGGAACAGGATGTGTGAGCCAGACCAGGTGCAGTTCTCAGCTTTAATCTGGAACAAGCTTCAGTTCGTGGCCTTCCCGCCTGACCTAAGGCTGGAGAAACTGCACAATTGCTCAGTCCAGGACGTGCAGGGCTGTAGAGGCCTCTGGGGACCATCCCCTGTGCCAGGGAGGAGAATCCTCTGAAATCATTCTTGCTTGAACAGTTGTAGGATCATGTGTTTCTGCAAACATCCTGCCAAGTGCCTGGCTAGAGACTGGAAGAGGTTTTATTGCTGCTGCACCTGTGGGACTTCCAGCTCCTTCCAAGTTGTTTTTGTGTGGTGCCATTGCTGTGAAAGCCGGGTGTCAGCAGGTAACCTGTCAGTGCTCTGCAGAAACATCATGACACTGACAGTTGTCAGGTTTTCATTGCACTTGGTGCCTCTTGCTCAAACACTGAGGCTTGAATACTTAATTGTAGTGAATGGAAACTGCTGTAAGTTCACATGATAGAAAAATCATTTCAGTCAGGGCTTTTTTTTTCCTCTTCAGTGATTTATCTCCACATTCCTAGAAGTGCTCAAGGCCAGGCTGGATGGGACCTGGAGCAACCTGGCTGAGTGTAAGGTGTCCCTGGTTGGAACTGGATGATCTTTAAGGTCCCTTCCAGCCCAAACCATTGGGATTGCATGTTGATTCTCAGTATCTTTCCACCTGTGGTATGTTAAATACCAGTGAGTGTATCCAAGCAAAGGGTAATACCGGAGATGCCACCTGTCTGCCTTTTGGGCAGGCAGAGTTCTCCACATTCTTATTCCCTCTACTTGTATCAGTTGCCAGTTCCAGGCTCCCAGGAGGAGATGCTGAGCTTCAGCTGAATGACCAGCTCGAGTGTTTTGGAGGTTTTTGTTCCACAGACACCAGCAGTATCCATTCTGCAGTATGTAAAGAAAAGGATTGCTCCAGGAATTTTTCCTTCCTGCCTCTGAGCAATCCTTGGGAGCAGAGCAGAGAAGTGGAGTGAGTTATGTGAGTGCTGCAACAGCTCCAAGTCCAATCTCTCTGCTAAAGTGCCTTTCTTACCCACTTTTAATGAGTCTTCTGCTTCACAGAGGAGATTTATGTGGAATGGGAAGAGCATACTGCCTACTGCATACAACGAGGATATTTTGGGAATCAGTTGGAATAACCTCTTAGTTGTAGCCAAGGACTCATCAGCTACAAGAAATATTCTGCTTCAGAAGATAAAAACCTCGTTTCTTCAGAGGTTTTGTACATCCTTTTACTGTGTATGAAAGCAATGACCTGGACTGCATCAATCTGTGCAGTACCTCAGGGCCAATTAAGACTGTTTTTATGCGAGATTAAAATGTTGTTTATGTGAGAGCAAAATCAACTGAAACGAAGGAAACAAAATATTTTTATTGGGAGGAAGGATAAGGGGAAAGAGTGCAGTTTGTAAGGGAATGTTTTCTGATCCAGCTGGCAATCTTATATTTTCAAATTAAACACTTTGAACTCATATACATATTTTTATAACTTGAATTAAAGCTTTATATTGTGTAATTTTTGGTACAATTCATTAAAAAGAATTCCTTAAAAACCAAGATAAATGGAACTGGGCTTTCTTCTTGTTTGATGGGATTGCTGTCTGCAGTGAGATCTCTGATTGGGAGAAGGTGGATGTTAAGGACACTTTGAAGGCAAGGAGTGGTGCTAAACAGGCATTGTGTTACCAAGTGCCCTCCCTGGGACATGAAAGAAAAAAAGCAAAGTGTTTTGTCATTGAGTTTCTCAGAAGTGCTAAACAGGCTGCACTTTTCCAGCAGCAGCAGCAGCAGCGTTTGAATGCTGTCACTCAGGGAGATGTAAGGAAAAAAAGATTCTCTGCCAGCCCTCAGGAGCCTAAAATCGAGTCCCAGTGTGCTTGGGAGACAGGCTGCCTGTGGGTAGGTTTCCTTACCTTTTCCTCTGGTAGCCATGCTGTGCTGAGGATGTTATATTTGTTTTATGATTAATTAAAAGCACGGCTTCCAGTTTAGTCTAAGCTTGGTCAGGCTTTTAGAGGACGTGCTCAGAGCAAATTGTCAGAGGTCTGGGTGCTCTGTGGAGTGTCAGCCTGCACTTAAAGCTGTGAATGAGTAAGACAAATAACTTAATTATCCATTTTATCAAGTCCTTTAGGATGCTCTGCAAGAAGATCTGCCTGTGAGGAATTACTCAAACCTTTTCCTTTTGGTCTCGTGAGAGTCATCTTTCCTCACAGCCTTGAGAAAACAGCACATCAAAACATGTGGAGAGTTAAAAGTGCCATCTCGGGAGAATTCTCCTCTTGGAGGATTGTTTTTCCATGTCACTTCTGGGTCCCTTTCAGCACTTGCTTCCCATTGCCTATGATTTTTGAAGATACCAATTATAATCACATATTGAGGTGTTTTTCTTAAATCGCATTATTTTCATTACTGAGTTAAAAAGAAGTTTCCTAGACCATTAATTAAAAATCCTCTTACGCAAATTGGTTGTTGTGAACATTTCAAATGCAGTGCTTTGCTTTCCTTTTCTCCATTCTCCACACACAGGCAGCTGCATTTCCTCCAGCCTTTGTTTCATTCCTAAAATAATTGCCTCCTTTCTGAAATCTAATTGCTTCATTTAATTGTTTAATGCAGAAAGCTTAATAACACAGACTGTGTCTCCAAGCTCTCTGGTGCTCAGCATGTTCTTAATTCAGGCTTTTTGGCTGAGTATTTTTCAATTCAAATTTATTTCTAATCACTGCCTTGTGGCCTTCTTCTTCTGCATGAATCACCTATGTCCTTAAAATGTGTTCCAGCACAAATATTTTTGTAGGCTGTCTTCCCTCTTTGATTTATTGCTTTTCTCTGCCAGTGTTTTGGTGCTCTGGTGGAATTGAGAGAAATTAGTTCACTGCTTCAACCACGAAAATAGGAATTGTGGGGGTGAGCTGAGGGCTAGGGGAAGGAGTTGTGAGTAGAGGTTCAGGAACTTTTGGAGAATCTGTTTCAACAAAACCTGTCGCAGCGGAGGATTGCTTCACAGCAACAGGGCGTGTTGCCAACGTGTGCTGGGAACTGCAGGTTCGGGGAGAGGGAAGCTGAGCTTTACTCGGCTGCTGGGAAAGGCAGAGTCATGCAGGTCTCTGCGTGGGAATCTGCGGGGAACCGACTCTTAATCATTAAAGAGTCCCGTCCACAGAAGCGTTCCTGCTCCTGCCTCATTCCTGACAGCATTACACATGCCTTTCTTAAAGCAGGCTGAAGAGAAAACAGCAGGCTTGTTCTTGTGAAGCGTGATGTAATAGACACCGCTAAAGCCCCTGAAGTTGGCCATCCTGGTTGAGTTGGAATGTGGTCATTTCTCTGATTTGATCGGGTTTGGAAGCTGAAAGCCTTTTCATGGGTTTCCAAGTGCTCTGTGTGTGTAGAGCTCCTGCGTGGATGGCAGCTTGGCTCTCCTTTCTTTCGGTTTGCTGTGCTGTGTTTGGGGCAGGGCACAGCAGCTCTCAGTAACCAGCTCTTGTAGCAAAGTGAAGGGCTTTGTGTGTGCTCTCTACTCTATAAAAAAATGGCAGCTCTAAGGGAGGCCTTGGGATGTCTCCAGTGCAATGGAATAAAAAAGTGCCTTTGCTAAGGAAAGCAGCCTAATGTCAACTTTGTATCTCTGCCGAATGCTTCAGAAAGTTGCCAGACGGGTGTTTTTTATTTACTACATAATGTCGAAGCCTTCAGAGCAGGCTCTGGTGCTGTGTGAAGTTACACAGACACAGAACTGGACCTTTGTCATGGCAGATGTAAAAAACACCCAACTGGGACTTTGTGTGGGAGGTGTTTTATTCACAGGCGAGCCTGGCTTTCGAGAACTTCTACAGAAAGCAATCATCTTGCCATTAAAAATGCTCACCATCTTTATAATGTTTCCTTTTCCATTTCTTAATTCTGCTATTGCTATGGATCCCAGCAGGAGTATTAACTTTAAAAAAATTTGAATTTAATTCAATTAAATAAGAATTTAATAAAGAATATAAATAAGAAATTTAATAAAGAATTAAATAAGAATTTAATCTGGGAGCAGTTCTTACTGGGGTCTAACTTTTAATAGGGTTGTAGCAGCCATTCTGCAAGGGTACACACCACCTGTTTGCCTGTTTGCAAAAGTTTGCCTAAAGGGATGAATAAAGATTAAATTTCTGTACAGAAGTTGGTGATTTTTGTATGCAAACCTGGTACGAGATTTTGTAGACAGCATACAAAGTGTGAGAAAGGTTTGACATAAAAATGAAACTATAAAACTGTTCTTGCCACTAATGTCTGTATGTGAACAATTGAGCTAAATCTTATCTTTGTTTCCCTCCCAGTCATCTCCTGAGAGGTGCTTTCTGTCACTCCCAGGCATATTGCCAAATTGTGAACAAAAATTGCGGAGAATATGTGAATTAAAAGGGTGCAGCACTGGCAGGTCTGTGCCTCACATCCCACATTGTTTAATTTATGTTCTGCTCAGCGTAAGCAGAATTTATTCACAGCTTCTTGGCTGTGAAGTCCCTAACGTGGGAAAGCCGGGATAGCCTAAATTCCCCCCAAAGCCGGGGTTGCCATGGCAATCCGAGTGCACGGCAGTCCACGGGCCATGTGGCTGCAGCACGCTGCCTCCCGGCCATCCCAGCCAGCCGCACAGTGCTGGGAAGCCCTTACTGATTGCGGCATTTGCTGCAGGCTCCACTCAGTGACCATGTCAGGAACCCAAAATCCGAGGGCAGGAATGGAAAATGAAAATTTCTTGACGAATTCCCTCGGTTCCACTTCTCCCTGGAACATGACATGTGAGAGAGCAGGACTAAATATTAAGGCTAAATATTAAGATTAGCACACGGTGCTCCCATTTGTTTCCAGCTGGAATGGTAAAGCTCCAGCTTTGTCCTTGTAGCTGCATGTTGGTGCATGAAGCAGCTATTTTATATGCAGATGAATTAAAATTAATTAGAGCTAAAGCCAGCAAAGTGCACATTTCTAGCTAATGGCTGTGTGCAGCTCTGTTACACGCCACCTAAATAAGTTATTCACTGTGGACCTGCTCATACGATTTTCTGTAAACCATATTCTATTTTTTACAAAAAAAAAAAAAATAAAAATACTGGCTTCATGCTGAAGAACTAATGTCTGAATCTTTAAATCAGAACGTCAAATTCTGCATCCAGCCTGTGACTTTTCAGGGCTATTAAATGTTGCACTGTATCTTGGAGGACTGTGTTTAGAAGGCACTTCACTTCATGCAGTATTTTTTCCCCTTAATTCCTGAAATTTCATAGTCAAAGCTCTCCAGCCCTGCCTCACTTCAAACTTTTACTCATGTGACTCAATGGCTGAGTAAGAATTTAAACCCCTTATTTTCATGTTGGACCTGAGCAAGAGGCACCCCCAAGCCCTGGCTTTTGATTTTAAGAATAATTCTGTGGACGGGACCCTTTTTTTTCCCCACCCTGCATCCAGTACAGAAATAACATGCTGGGGAATGAAAGTGCTCAGCCGAGGGTCCAAATAATCCTTGAGCTCCTCGGCATATGAGACTGATGCCTGTGCTCCCTCCAGCCACTGGGGGTAAAGAAAAGCAGCTTGAGCATGGCATAAGGTACCTGATCATGATTGTCTCCCTAGGAATATCTCCTTCTTTCGCCTAATTTGCCTTAAAGTGGGAGTGGAGGTGGGAATCCTCACCAGAGAGAGAAATCCTCAGCTCTAGAAATTCCTGACTCCAGTAATCACTTCCACTGGGTAAGATGCTGAGCAGTGTGAAAGGACCAGATCATTTTGCAGCTTGAAAGCCAGAGGCAGATTTGACTCCTGTGAATTAAGGTTTTCAGAGGTGTCTAGGCCAACAGTCTCAGAGAAGATGCCATCACACAGCTACTTAACCAAATTTAATGTCAACCAACACCTTTGAAAATCCTGAGTTTGCTTTCACACATAGTGTTTGTCCATTTCCTAGGTTAGTATTTTCACTGGTTTATGGGGTATTACTATTAGGTTTGCCTGAATTTAGGTTGAACTGACGTTTTTTGAAGGTGATTTCTTTAATAATGTGTGATTCAAATAGGCTTGAGCCAGGTCTTCTGCCAGAAGGGGCCTCACCAGCAAGTCTGATGTCTGTTCCTCGGGTCTGACTTGTGGGGAGCTCAATTTGTTTCATGAGGGGTGAGAAGTTCCCACTGGCTAATTCAGAGGAATTAGAGAAGGAATTACAGAGAAATCAGATCCCAGTTTCTTTTATTTAAAGGGTACCTGAAGTGCCCCATAGGCTTGTCCCATTTTCTCCTTTAAAAGGTTACTTTCATCCCTTATCTCCTTCCTGCAAACTCATCCCCCAACTCATCATTAAATGCTAGATAATTCCAACACACAGGCCCGAGGGAGGACAAACACTCGTTTTCTTGGTGCTTTGAAGAGGACTCTGACAGTTCTTGAATCACCCCTGGTTATTCAGGCAGCCTGTTCCAGCGGTTCTTAATGCATTCAAATAGGATACAACAACCTCAGCTAGGGAAAAACGGGCACGGGTGGAATTGCCATGGCACCTGTAGGCAGGTCAGGGAGTATCCTGTTTTTGAACCATGTCAGATGTCACAGCAGCAGTGGCAGCTTCCTGCTTTGGGTTTGTTTATTTTTTTCCATGCAAAGGGAGGGAATGGGGGAGCTGCTGGCCACAGAGAGCTGCCAGCTTCTCCCGGCCGTGTGTTTTGGTACTACAAAGGTGGCATTATTGAAGGCAGACAAAAAAAGCCTCTAAATCATGGAACCAAAGTGAACCCTAGGAGCTGAAAAACCCTTCCTTTGTGCACTCAGAAACCTTGCTATGACCTAGCTGGTGTCTGTATACAGAGGCTTTTCTGCAGCATTTTGCCTGTAACTGAGACATGTTATCTCCATGAGCACTGAAAACTGGGAGTCAGGAACCATCCCCATTGCTGTTACTATACATCCTGACCTTGACAGCATAAAACAACCCAATCCAGCAAAGCACTGCTGGATTTGAGAGATAAAAATTTAAATTATCACTGTTTTGGCTGGCATAAAATTTGATGATTCTGTTTACAGCAAAAATCTGGTACTGCAGGACTTTTTGTTGTATCACTTACACCTGAATATTCCCTGTTTTTCTGAATATCCATGGGCATGTGGCAGGTAAATGCCGAATATTCATGCAAGGAACCTCACTGTCTGTACATGGCTTAAAGATATATTAAAATCAAACTGGTGCCAGGTTGTTTTGGTGAAAGGAAACTGCACATTTAATTATAGGAGAGAAAGAAAGTTTTGGACATGAAAATTACGTGCCTCCCAAATCCTGATATGCTTGTGTGTGTGTGTATATCCACATATCTGTGTGTATATAGTGTGTGTATCCAAATGCACACACACACACACCCTTCAGTAAAGTTATTTGATATAATCTGGAAAACAAGATTTTCCTGACAGGGCTATGTCTCAACACTGCTTCTCCAGCTTCTGGCTGTCCCGTATATGCTGCGTCTGTAAGGAAATACATCCCTATGGCAATCTCCAAGAGCAGCCTAATTTTGTTAGAAACAAAGGTGGTATTTCTGGGCCAACTCATTAAAAATAAGTACAAATCCAGAGGCAGCTGCTGCATCTCCAGGATCAGCCAGAGCAGGAGTGATTTTGGGCCACTGTTTTACTCTCACAGCTTTAAATGCGAGAATTGGCTTAATTCCTGGTGTACACTAGAGCAGTTACTGTGATTTTCAGCATTTTCCTTCAGTCCAGTGTTTTGGGTCAATTCAAAACCTGGGATGCTGAAATGAACCTTCTGTTCTGTTCCCCGTTGCTTCTGCTTTCGCAGGCAGCAGCTGGAGACACCGAGGAAATCATCTAACAGTAAAAATTTAGAAATTATACGTGGCCAGAGTGAATGGAAGAGTCCTTCTCTCACTCTCCTTGTGCTTTTCCAGTGCCATAAAGGATTCCAGCCCAGGGCAGGTGAGTCCCTGCCACTTCAGCCTTTGGCTTCACAGGTAAAAAGTACAAAGAGCAAGTTAGTGCCAAGTTCCTCGATGGCTGTTGTGGCGAGGGCAGCACGTCACCAGACTGGAACTGCCAAGTTAATCTCACCTTGGCTAGACTTAGTATTTCCCATTTGGGTACGAAGAAATGCTAATGATTCCTGGAAGTTTTCGGCATTGTTATTGAAAGTTGTTTGAGAGACAAAGGGAAGATAGAAGTTTGTTTGCACTGGGGGGAGGACCTGAGCTGTGTTTGGAGTACAGGATGATTGATTGTAACACGAAAGGAAAAGGTGAGAAGTGTTCCTGCGGCTCTTTGTGCAAAAGCTTAAGTGTGCTGTGGGAGCTTAACTCGCAGGCCTAAGCTAGAACCAGCTCGTGAGTCAATACTGCTGTTGACTCTTTTAGATGTGGATTACAATGCAAACAGATGGTGTGGTCAAAGGGTCTTTAATATGAACCGTGTTCAGGAGAACAGGGAATTTAGTTTCGAAATAAATCGCTTCCCCTGCTTGTTACGGCACAGATGAACAATAACGGGGCTGCTGCTTTCTTCTATTATGAGTTATTCCCTTTTATATCTTACACGTGTTATTCTCACTTCCTTTAAGGATTAGTATAAGACAATGACAAGGTTTGTTCAGCTGTTTGTCCACCCTCCTAGAAATGATGATTCCTAACCAAGAGCAGGGAGAGGACAACTTCTCATACCTTTTTCTCTCGTTTTTTTTGGTTTTTTCCAAGTTACATGCCATGTCACCTTACCTGCAGCAGTTAGATAGCAAATTACTTTTTATTTAGTAACAGCTAGCCTTAATTAATTTCAATTTGACAGGAGCTGTGTAAATACCTCTGTGCAAAGGAACAAGGCATTCAGGCAAACAGAAAAAGGGAAAAGGAACACTTGAGTGACTAAGAGCGTTATCTGGCACAAGGCAGGGACAAACCTTTTGTTGGTAGATGAGCCAAAAGACTACACGTGGAGACCTCAATTGCAGCTGAGGACACACCGGATCAAACCTCAGGTGCAGATAAAGACATTCCTGTAAGGGGCCTGAACTCGGAGTGACCCACAGGGATGGGTTGAGCAGCACGAGCTGCACACACAAAGCCACACTCCAGCCAGAGAAGGCAGTATGAGCTGACCATAAGTTTTACAGAGATTTCTGTGTAGAGGGAAGACAAATTGGGCCAGATTAGCAACAGACACTCTGCCAGCCAAGAAGGGATGCAAGGCTTCACTCTTTTTATTCATTATTAAAAAAAGAGATGGCTCCATAAGGACTTAAGCATCCTTAACACATTTATCTCAAAATTAGGATATCGTAGTAACAATGAAATTATAATTTCAGACAGGAATCCTAAAACTGCCTTACTTTAGGGCACTGTGAGTCCAGCAGTAGGGATAGCCCATATGGGCAAGGCAGTGCAAAGGCAGCTCCTGCTCCTGTTGGCATTAGAGAGGATCCTGCCTTCTCCATGAGGATCTCCTCCCCACAGCATGTCTCAACCAGGCTGTGTGCTGTGTGCTCTCTGGGTTTATGGATTTGCAGGGAATTTTGCTCAAAAGCTAAGGGTGAGACCACTCCCAGCACAGGGATAACACTGACAGGTAAGGACAGGCCAATAGAGAAGCAAGTGGGGAAGGAATTTACTTAAAAAGAAGCCCCACTTACTATATTTCCATTCTTTTTCTTGATATTTATTTCAAGTCGACTTGAGCACTGCTCCCAAAGGTCTTGTGTTTTTTCCCTCTGGCGAATGTAGAGCTGCTTCTTCTGAAGTATTGTCTGTTTTCCCTGAAGGTTTTCTTCTGACTCTGATTGCTTTTAAATGTCACTCTGCTGCTTCAGGCTGCTGGTAGGTGGTCTGAGCTGAATGGTTCCCATTAGATGGCTTATACCTATACTCATTTTCCGTGTTGGATCCTGACCTAATAACCTTCTTCTCCAAATGCCAAAGGTGAGATTTAGTCTGAAATGACCTGGTTGCCTAGGCAGAATTGCTACTAGTCAGAACAGGAAATAATATTGGGAACTGAACTTTAACAGCACTTTAATACACCATATCTATTGGCAGACAATTTCATCTGAGCCTTAGGTTCACCTTGAAACTGGAGATGGTTTTTTGCCAAACACACTGTTGCCATTGCAAGTGTCCGTAGTTTTAATAATTTTTATCTGTTGCAGTTTGCTTTATGACTCATTTTGAGGCCATGTTGGTTTTTAGTCACCATCTCAGCCAATTCATTTCAGCAAATTAATATTTCTAGTAAATACTGTGAAGACAGTGGGGAGCTCTAAAACGGTGAAAATAAACGTTTTAACTCATACATAAACTGGTGATTCACTGCAAGTGTTGTTTACATTTTCATTTGCCTGTAAGCTGAAGCTGGTTGTACAGAAAGATCCTTCAGCCTTGTCCCACATATATGATTTGGGACTAATGCCTTCCCAACATTATTATCCTCGCACACACGGGTTAATGCTTCAATTCAGTGTGCATCTGAATAATGAAGGTGGTGATTGCTGCAAACAATTTCATGCAGGCAATGTGCATGTAATGAAAGGTATGTTATCACTTGAAATCTAGTCAGGTAAGGATTAAAAATAGGCTTAAGTGCTATTTGAGATCTCTTTATTTTTCAAATGCTTTTATCTACTTTACTACAGTATGAAGGACTAATAGTAGAGGACACTGAGTACATAGAAATCATGGTCCACTTTACTTAGTGCCTACTCCAAAGCCACTTGAAACAGTAGGAGTCTTTGCATAGCAGACAAAGCAGAAAAAAGCCCCTATTTTTTTCCTTCAAACACTGATGTACAAGAACAGAAGTGTTACTTCACATGCAAATCCTTTTTGTTTTCTGTAGTTGGATTATTTATAAAGTTTATTAAATATATTATTAAAATAATGCAATCTTTTTATTTTTCTCGTAGCAGGTCTCAAAACATTCTAAAAGCTGAAGCCTCCACATTGAAGCGATCCAGGTAGACCCCAGCTGTCCTCTCTTGTGGTCCTGAGAAGAGGTGAAAGGTTCAATGTCTGCAGAGTTCATTCTGGGATCACTGTGTGCGTATTCAGGGGGTTCAGAATAAAAACAACATCATTCTTTTCTCTTGGAATGAAGACAGGCTGAGGGAGTTGGGACTGTTCATCCCAGAGAAGAAAAGGCTCTGGGGAGACCTTACAGCCCTTTGCAGTACCTAAAAGGGCTACAAGAGAGATGGAGAGGGACTTTGGGCAAGGGCAGAGTGACAAGCGGAAACGGCCTCAAGCTGAAGGAGGGTGGGTTTACATTAGATATAAGAAATAAATTCTTTGCTGAGAGGGTGATAAGGCACTGGCACGGGCTGCCCAGAGAGGTTATGGACTCCCCATCCCTGGAGGTGTTCAAGACCAGGCTGGACAGGGCTTGGAGCAATCTGGTCTAGGGGAAGGTCTCCCTGCCCATGGCAGGGGGTTGGAACTGGATCATCTTTAAGGTCCCTGCCAGCCCAAACCATTCTGTGTTTCTATGATTCTCTGCCCTGAGAGGCTGCCATGGCTCTGAAGCTCTAGGCTCCAGTCTTGCAAAGACAGTAATTGAATTGCAGACCAGCTAAAATTACTGAGACAGAAAACCCTGGGCTGCTAAATCCGTGGCAATGAAGCCAGTAACAGCCCTGTTCATTTCTGAGGACAGTCACGTTCTTTTCCCTTGCTTTCCTACAGCAACAAGCTGTGCTGGTCTCACACGTATCCAGCATCCAGATTCATCTCACGCTGCTTCAGACCCAAGCACAGCTCCCACGGCAAGAGTCCAGCTGCCCTGGGCTCCCTCTGCAGTCAATGGGAACAGACAGGCACCTCGAGCAGGTGATTCATGGACCACACCAAAGGTCTGAATCACTCCTCCCATGGAGTGGTTCTCTCGCTCCACTGATTACAGAGGCAACCCAGGGTAAATGGGTTCATGCTGTAGGTGGTCAGCCAGGTGGAATGTATCCAGACCTGTTCTAGTTAGGCAGGAGCTGCATTATCACAGCTGGTTCTGAACCCTTCAGTTTCTTCTTCCAATGTTATTCACAGCTACGTCACACAAATATGGCCTTTATGAAAAGTATTATCTTTTTAAAAATGCTTAACTAAATAATGTGCAACTCCATTGCCCTGAACTTGCAACTGAATGCACTTTTAGGTCGATACCTTTCATTATAGCTATAAACTGTCTGAAGACGTGCTGAAATCAGTCTACACCGAGGGAATGTACTACGTTTGCATTAGATATTAGGGGTGTATTTCATTTCACATTGAAATAAATGATACTTGGCTTTAGAAATTCCTTCTAGCTCAAGGGGATTTCTGCCACTGTAAATCCACACAAAAAAGACAACAGCTGCAATAATTCTGAACTGCAAATTGCACAACTGAAGCTGAAACTAAGCTGAAAGTCTTTTCGAGTTCAGCAGGTTTGTACTTGAGTGAGAATATGTGGTTTTGGTTGCAGGAGTAACAGCTACATTTGAAAATATTTATGGTCTTGACATAGGTATGATTCCCACTAAAATAAATTGTGTAAGTTCATCTGGTGTTTGAAGAGTCCTCTCCATGTCTCCAGCGGCTTTGTGGAGATTTTTCTTCCTAAGTCCAGCTCAAAAACCCTCTTCAGCTTCAGAGCAGCCAATTCCCATTTGCTTTACACCTGCCTGAATCCGGCACAGATCCACGTAGACCCACATTATATAAATAAAATGTCGGTGTCAAGAACTGCGTTGGGGTTTGTAGAAGTCGTGGCTTCCATTGCCCAGGGGCTGACACATTTACTGGGGCACTTATCTTTATACGTGGGCATAACCATTAATTACCTCCGTCCTCTTCTCCACAGGCCACCTTCCATCCTCTTCCCTCTCATTCCTTCTCCCTCAGGCAAAGTGTCTCCTCTGTCTAGAAACCTCTGGAGACGTTTCTTATGGTAACAGAATGGTCCGGGTCACGTCTATCTACTGACAAAAGGATAATCAGTGCTGCTGGCAAAAATCCTGTCCTTGCGTCTATTCATTTCAGTACGAAATGCCTGAAATGTGTTCAAAATGCATCTTGCTGCTAAGTCATTAAGTCATCTGTAAAGGACAAGGAGTAAATAAGGTACCGTCAGCTCGGCTCGGAGGGGAAGAAAACTGCGTAGGCGATCTTGGACTATTTTCAGCAGAGGTTTTGTGCTAGCGTGGGGTGGCTCTGAGGCTCACAAAGGAAATTTCAGCACAGATGAAACGTGAAGCCCTCAGTGGGCAGAGAAGGCGGCGGGCGAGGCGAGCAGGGTGCGCGGGCAGCCCGGCCCGGGTGGCAGCAGGTGTTTGTCCTCAGAGCCCACGGCAGGGCAGCTCCGGCCCGACCCCACTCCTCACCCCGCAGCACTGGCTGGCAGGAAGAGCTGGCTGCTTTGCTGAGTTTGGATAAACATTAGGATCTAATTTATCATGTGACAGGAAAGGAAACCTTCCCCCCCCCCCCGGTTTTAACAGCCTTTGTTTGAATTTCAGCGTGTGGTTTCTGAGGTGCAAAGAGTGGAGGGAGATTTAACCTGGGTTTCTGAACTGATTACTTTGCTGTCAGCTGATGTATGCGGGGCTCTTTCCAGACACATCCACAAGTGCTACATCTCACTAAATGACATGGACAGGGAGCCAGGCCTCTTGCTGAACTTACAAAAGACACATCACACTCACTTAATTAAAAAGATCTGAGCTGCTGGTGCCTCTTCATGTCGGATGGTATATCCTGGGTTACATGCCCAGGAGGAAGGAAAATAAGGAAACTGTTTTCCTTGTACTACAAAGTAAATAGGACTGACAAATATTCTGGTATTTGCAGGGCCTGGGAGTTCTGACTTTATCATTCCATGTGTGTTTTGTGCAGCACGGAGCATTATGCAAAGACCTGGTTATTCACTTTTTCTCTGGAATTTCAAGTTCTGGCTCTACACTGATCTGGTCCCAGCTTCGGTGGACTGCACATGGGAGTAGCAATTGGCTTTGAAGTCAGGCCTTTTGGGCGTTTTTGGGGCATCTCAGCAATTCTGCTGTATCCACGGTCTGGGCTCTGTGTGGCATTCCCAGAGCATGGCGCCTAAGGAAGGTATTTGCAGTATGCCATGTGGGAGGCATATTCCTTAACTGGGATATTCTGGATGTAGGTTCCCTCCTGGACTAAGCCATCCTTTTGGGCATGAATAAATACCTGGCTCTTTACAGTGCCTCCTTCTCATATAGCAGACATTTATATGCTATGGGAACTCTGTTCCCACCCGAGGCTGAAACCCATTTCTCAAGAAAGTGCCTAACCACTGGCATTTCCACCCTCCCCTGAAACCTGTGTACACAGTGATTTGAGGGTGACAGAGATAAAGGTGACAACTCCTTGAGGCTGAGGAGGGTCTGCAGCTAAAACCTCTTGCCTCTTAGATGGGAAATCCAGCCACGGATGTGAGGAGCTGAGCAAGCCAAATGTGAGTGTCTGTGCCTCGTTAACAAACTGGGTGAAGTGAAAATTAATATAGGGAGCTGATCCATATTTATTCTCCATTCAGAATTGTGTGGTAGGTTCTTTGCTTTCATAATGAAAGAGGATTATAGCACGGTACAAATCTTCATTTTTTGGTTTTAACCATCTAAGGACAACCCAAAACTTCGTTTCAGAAGAAAAACACACATTCCAAGGCATCCCAGGCTGAGAGAAAATGTAATTCCATGTTTTAGGATCTACGTGAATACCGAGGTTCACTTATTAATTTATTCCACATGACCTGGCTCTGAGATCAGTTAATCTGACTGGATATATTGCAGTGTCCAGTTTGAGAGAGATTATCAACTCCGTGCCCATTGCAGTCTTTAACCTTTTGCCCTTTCATCCACAAAGTCTCCATTTGACTCACATGTTGAACACAAACCAAATCAGGCCAGATCAATCTTTCTACCAACATTATTAATTTTCATTTTTTATGTGTGATGAGTTGAAGTGAAATGGTGTTTTTTTTCACACAGCCATAAATTCCACTTCATTTTCCAGCCTTGTCTTGGTTTTGCTGGAGCAGGTTATTTTAAAGATGCCACCCTGGCAGCTGCTTAGCTTGAAGTCTTCTTCATCCACTGAAAGTAATCTGGATCAAAGCTTATAAATAAAAGCATTTACCTATGTACAAGTTAATTCATAACAATTCATTTTGGGATCTTTTTGCTACTCTTCCTACACTGAAAAGTCAGACTTCAGTTCTTCAGATATTCAGCGTTAAATCTCTGCTAGCCAATATTTGGCAGAACTCGTGATTTGAATGTGCATCATCATATTTGGCTTTTCCCTCAAAGTTCCAGCTCCCAGAGTCATGGGATTACATTAGAAACTTCAGGAGGAAAGAAAAGTAATCTAGACCTCACGGCTGTAGAGAGAAAGCTTAAAAAAATGTGACCTGGATTCACTCAGATACCAAACGGAAAGAGCACAACGTAGAAAACTTGTAAAGGATTTCGTATGTGAGGAAAGGAAGACTGACTCATTAGCAATCCTTTCTATCCAGTGCTAGGTGTCGGGATGTTGTGTTTACAAATTAATCCACATAATCCAGCCACAAATCTGCAGAACCTTCTGTGCAGGGACTGCCACTTTTTGGCATGACTTACCTCTGTCTGCGTAACTGGCCCTTGATGACTTTTAAAGCCTTCCACTGCAAAAGCAACAATAGGGTCCAAAATGCAAATGCTTCATTCAGGGTGGTAACACAAACGTGAAGAGAGGGAAGTGAGTTTTCTAAGCTTTGCCTGCAAACTTCAACCTTCAACTCATGGGCACGGTGAAGGCTCCAGGAAGAGAGTAAAAGCTATAGACATGCAAGCGGAAAAACATTTATGTGGTGTTTTGGACAAATAATACTCAGTGTAGGCAAACCCAGTTTCCTGTGGAGAACAGGCTATATCAGTGAAGTCGCCCCTCGCTGGAGCTGTGCTCGGACCTGGTGGCTCCGCTCCACAGAATCGCAGAATTTATTAGGTTGGAGAAGACCTCTGGGATCATTGAGTCCAGTCTATGACCAAACACCACCGTGTCAACCAGGCCATGGCAGCGAGCGCCGTGTCCAGGCCTTCCTTAAACACCTCCGGGGACGGTGACTCCAGCACCTGCCCAGGCAGCTCATTCCGATGTCTAATCACCCTTCTGCAAAGGAATTCTTCCTAATATCCATCCTAAACACCCCCTGGCAGCTCAAGACTATGTCCTCTTGTCCTGTCACTTGTTGTCTGGGAAAAGAGACCAACTCGGCCACAGCCTCCTGTTAGGGAGCTGTAGAGAGTGATAACGTCCCCCGCTTTTGTCGAGGCTGAGCCCCCCAGCTCCCTCAGCCTCTCCCGGTGCTCCAGACCCTTCCCCAGCTCCATTCCCTCCTCTGGACTCGCTCCAGCCCCTCGGTGTCCTTCCTGAACCGAAGTGACCGGAACAGGAGAAGGGCTCGGGGCACCCGAGGCGCTGGGAGCGGGCGGGGGCAGCCGGGGCCGGGCGAGGCGCTGCGATCCCGCTCCGCGCCCGCCCGGGCCCTGACGCGACACGCAGGCCCCGGCACGGGCTGCGACTGCGGGGCCACTCCAGCCCTGCCCTGTTCTCAGCCCTCAGCGAGCACGCCTCCCGCCCCGGGACTCCGCTGCAGCTTTCCCGTCCTTTCCTTCGGGGCGGGCAGCGTGGGCGGCGGCGGTATCGCTCACAGGGGCAGGCAGCGCGGAGCGGGTCTCGAACCCGGGTCCCCGGCAGCGGGGAACGGGCCAGGAGCGGCCGCGCCGCCCCGCGCGGTGCATTGTGGGCGCCGCACTGATTTATGCGGGGCCGCGGAGCGCGCCGGGAGCGGCGGGAGGAGGCGGCGGCGAGCGGGGCCGGGAGCGGCGGGGCCGCGGCGGCGATCGCGGCTCTCCGGGAGCGCAGCGCTTCTGCCGCCCCCTGAGGCTGCGGCGGCACCGCCGGGCGGCCGGCACCACCCACCCGGCCTCAGCCGACCCCACGCCGGCCACCACGGACGTGGAGGCGGCGGCGGCGGGCGGAGCCGGGCCCGGCCCGAGGGAACCGTCCCGGCGCGGCGGAGCCCCCGGCGCTCGGTAGGGGCCGGAGGGAGGGCGGGCTCGCCGGGGCCTCCGCGGCCGGGCTCGCTCCGCAGGGGCTGCGCGGGGCCCGGGCCGGCCGCGCTCCCGGCGCCGCTGGGGCCTCTGGCGGGGAGCGAGCGAGGCGAGAAGGGAGGCCCGGCCCGGTGCTCCCCGAGACGGGCGGGGGGAGCAGGAGAGCCCCGCGTCCTCCGCCCGCAGCTTTGCTAGCCCGGCCCTCCCTCCGGGAGCGGCGGGACCGGGCCGGTGCCCCCTGGAGCTGCTGGGTCCTTTCTTTCCCCGCTGTCGGCTGCATCTCTCGGTTGCGGAGCATCGTCTGCGGGGCCGAGCGGGTGCGGGACACGAGCAGAGGAAACAACAGGTCTCGTTCCCTGCTCGCCTTCCAAAGCGACGCCAGCGCCTTGCTCTTGGGATTATAAATGTTTGAACTAAGACCCAGGGAACTGGAAGGAGAGCCTCCCGTTGGAATTAATAGAAGAGAAAAGGAGGGAGGCTTTTCCAAAGCCTCTACAAGAAAGCTCGTGCTGTTTTCCCCTGCTGTCCGTACTCTCTTTAATAATGCGATTGTGACCTGAGTGGAATTTATGAGCGATGAACTATTGAAGCTTGTTGCACCTCTGCATCGGACTACATTTTTGGTTTTTTTTTTCCTCAGCCCATGATTCCTCCATCCCAGCTGTTGCAGGACCTATGGGCCAGTAATAGAGGAATGGGAAGCTGAGACAGTTTATTTTCACATTCTTCTGTGCCGGGGACTTGGCGAGTTAGCTGAAGCTGCTGCTTTTTACTGGATCTGCTCTTTCCTCGGCAGGTTTTTCTTTTTTTTTTTTTTTTTTCATGTGTTTCGATTAAACAGCCATTGGACTGGAGCTGGATGGATGCTTTGCAGCCCAAAAGGTTTTGGGGGATAACAGAAAACTGCTAAAACAGAGAAGAACTGGTGCTGCAGGAAACGTGGGGCCTGTTTTCCAAGCCTTTTTGTTTTATTGAGCAAGGTAAATAATGTAGTGATGAAAATTCAGGGCTTATCGTAATCATGCATGAAAATCTTACAAAGCGCTTCAGACCGTTCCAAGACTTTCAGTGGATTGAGGGACCCACAGTAAGCCTCAGAATGAATTGTTCTTTTAAAATTTTCGGCTATGAGTGTGAAATTTAAGGCTGAGAACAAAAGTTAGTGGTGCCTGAGAGGTTGGGGGCACTACTTTTCCTGATTTTGCCTTAAGTTCTTGCAGGTTTGTGATTTTGAGAGGGGTTGCCTGAAGAACTTTCTTGGCAGTTCAATGTGCAGTAATTACACGAGTGGGGTTTTTCCATGCTTTTTAAAAACTTGATGCCTTAGCTCTGGGAGGGATCTGTTAGGGTCTCTGAAGGGTGCTCCCAGTTTACAGTGTGCTCACTACTAGTGCAGTGCTCCCATTTGCACCGGTAACTGTATTCATCCCCTGCCTTTAATTATTTGTGCCTACCTTTACTTTTGCTGTCCATACTGAGAGCTACTACTACTTCATAATGAATTTTTGGCTTCTTGTCTTCCTTCACGTGTTTTTATCTCCCGAATTGCACTGTTTGGATTTACCACTCATTTATATACATCACTTTCACTACCATAAACCTTCTACAGCCAACACAAGCTCAAAGTACTGTTTTAGATACAATCTTTGTACGTCTGAAGCAGTGGAAGAAGCAGATAATGATTCCCAAAATGTGCAGTGTAATGAGTTACTGGGTGAAGTGTATAATTTTTGGTGGCAGGCTGCATGCCCTATCTTTGTTGTTTTTTTTTTTAAAGATCTCAGCAGCAGTTTACTCCTCACAAAAACATAAATCCATTAAAATGAGGTCACAGTTTGAGACGTAGCTGCAAAAATCTGGTTTTGCAAGAAGTCACAAGATTCTCATTATGAAGTGAAGCCTTGATTAAGTTGATTGTGTACCTTTTCTCCACTCTTAATGAAATAGTGGCAAACACCGAGGTGCTGGCAGCCTTTGCTGATGCTATTGTGGGGAGAGCCAAGTGGGTATTATGGACAGTACTCAAAGTTCCTGTTTAGATTTGTTTGACCAAAATTTCTGGCCTGTGTTTTGTCTCGTTTTGTTTCAAGATGATGTGTGAGGTGATGCCAACCATCAGTGAGGCCGAGATTCCCGCCGGGGGAAACGGAGGCCACGGTTCAGGTTCCCCATTGCAGTCAGATGCTGATTCCCACTTTGAGCAGTTAATGGTGTCCATGCTGGAAGAAAGGGATCGCCTGCTGGAAACACTCCGAGAAACTCAGGAGACGCTCGCGCTCACCCAGGGCAAGCTGCACGAAGTTGGCCATGAGAGGGATTCCTTGCAGAGGCAGCTCAATACTGCACTTCCACAGGTATGGGCATTTGGGAAGGAGGGGATTTTTCAATGGTTTTTGTGTTCTTTGTGGTATTTTGTTGGCTTTTTGTATGTTTGATTTACTGAAGAGTCAGGTCGTCTTAGGGGAAGATGAATCTATCCTGAAGGATCTGTTGGTGCTTGCTCTCTTTGAGAAAGATGCAGAAGCAAGGAAAGCAGGGAAGAGCAGTCCTTTTCCTCCAGTCTGCTTTCCCAGTTTCTGGAATTTCCTTGGCTTAGCATAAACATGGAATGGTGTCTACATCCTTTTGTGTAATAGAACTTGATGGACTTTCTTCTATCACTAGTACGTTTAAAATGCTGTTTCTAATTGCCTGATTCATTCATGTGCTTAAGAATTAATACCTGGTCTAGTGGGAGGTGTCCCTGTCCATGGCAGGAGGTTGGAGCTGGATGGTCCTTAAGGTCCCTCCCAACCCAAACCATTCTGGGATTCTGTGAATTCCATACAGACCATTCTGACACCATTACGGACTTTGATTTAAAAACTTGAAGACTGCTACCATGTGAATGCATGCTGAGTTGTCAGTGTCAATAGAGAAGTCTGAGGGTGTTGTTTAAACCTCTTCGGCTACTTTTGAAAAGTCTGGATTTGGTTTTTGGGGAATTTTTTTTGGTCGTGCTAGGAGTTCCTAATTAGTGACTTGTGGAGGATGCACGTGGCCTGCAGTGCTGGGTTTGTTACGTAAGGAACGTAGTTAGGAAAGGTGATTGGTGTCTACAGAACTCGCTGGGTTTTATCCATTTGAGTTAAAAATAATTCAGCTGGACTTTGAACATGTTGAGAAGCATTTGGCTCTAGGCAGAGCAGGGGCTGCTTTCAGGTGCTGGTTAACTGTTGACAGCCTTGTGCTTTCTAGCCTGGTGGTTGTTGTCCCAGGCGTGTCACAAAGATGCTGTTACTTTTACAAACGTTCACATATCCTTAAATACTGTAGTTACTGTTTATACCCTTTCACATGGTAGTGTTAAATCCTTCTGTTTCACTGCTCTCATTATAATGTCATCACTGCATGACTCTTGGTATGGTAATTGGTGCTGCTAATTACTGAGGGATAGAAACTAAAATGTTACACGTGTTAATCTAGTTCTGTTACAATGATGAAAATCAGAAAGGAGAAGTTTCCAACCTTTGCTGCTGTCTGTGCTAAATCGTGTGCTGCAGGCAAAAATCATTCTTTGTTTTTTTGCTGTAATAATTGTGGCTTCTCCTGAGCCTCTGTGTCAGGTCTGCTACATTAATGGAGGCCATTACCACTTGCATGACCTGCAAACTGTTAGACCTGAGTTTGTGGCTGAGCAGAATTGTCCCAGCTCTCAACCCAGCTGTTCCCCTTTTGCCTTTTCAGTTCTCAGTTTTCCTTCCTGAATCTAGTAGGCTACTTGCATATAAACATCACTTTCTAAACATATCTGGAAGATTAATAAACACTTCCCTTTTTCAAGAATGCCGTAATTGCATGGTTTCATGTGAAATCTGTTGGAAAAGCAAGTCAGTCGAGGGAGAAATTCTACTGCAATTTTATATAAGCATACAGCAGTGTGTGGATTTTTGTAGATTGCTGGCAGAAAATACTGTTTTCATGCAGTGGAACTGCTGCTTTTGTCCTCAGTGGTGCTTAGCTCAAGTGACTGTGGTGCTTCCAAAAACGAGAAATATTTTCATTATCATTGCTACATCAGAAGTAGCTTCTGTATTGGGCAGTTTTTGTTGTTGTTATGGTAGAGTCAGTTACTTCATGGATGTAAATTTTGATGAGGCGAAACAGTTGGGGTTTTTTTTTAATTCTAATATGTGTTCACTGTCAAAACTTTATGGTGACTAATATTTGAAACTATTCAAACTTTTTTGTTAATTATTTCAAGCTGAGCATTCTTTTGAACTACTGCCTCAAGTGACCCGTTATTTAGCTGTGGATTTCAAGGAGGGTAAAGTCAGGATACCTTTAAATTTAATAAAATAACAACTGTGTTATATTTTTTCAGCAAAGGAGGGATAGTAGTATAGATTTTAAGTTTTTGAATCGTAGTAGTTGTTTTCAATTTAGGAGATCTGCAAGGTCAATTTAACTAATTGTACAAAGACCAGTGTAATTTCCTGAGTTACTAAATCGTTCTGTAACCAAAGTATTATTTCTTTCTCAGACTTGGCTTGTAAGAAGTCTTTGTAGTTGATTTTAGACTACTTTATCTTAACAAGTATTGAATGGAATTGTTTCTATGTGTGCTTTTCCTGTGGTATATGTATATTTATCTGAATCAGCCAGTTTTATACCATTCTGTTGACTGATGGAAAGTCCTGGTATAAAAGCAGGGATGCCAGATTGATTTCTTCTATACCAAAACTACTCTCCTGGTTTTGCTATGAAGGCACTCAGTTTCTGATGGCATCCCTGTGCTTAATTCCTTACATTCAGAGTTTCTGTGTGTAAGAAGAAAGCTCATACTGGTGTGTATATAATTAGTTTCAAAATAGCAAATTAGTATTTTCACCTCTTGATTTCTAAGAGTAAATGCAGTTTGTCCTGCAGCAGTGATGCACATTTTATGGTTACAGAGGAGCACACACTTAGTGTGGTGAGCAGCTGGGAATTCAAGGCATCAGTTCTAGCTCCACAAACCTGGGACAGCTATTTAGAGTAAGGCAGCTTTTGTGGATGTCTAATTCACTGAGAAGACAGCATTTTAATCTTATATAGAAGTGCTTTATCTGTTACATTTACTCAAAGTGAAGCTGACTTTTTCTGGGTTTTTGGTGTAGACAGCTGGAAGTGAAATACATCACCACTGCCTTGATAAAATAACTGCATTCTTGGCAATGCTCTTTGTTTTCTGGGAGTTCCCTTCTATTACAGATTACCCCAGTCAAACTGTACTCTGACCTTGGAAAGTGAGCTTGAGGGAATCGAAGTGCTGTGCTAGAACTTACTTTTATTCTTTCTGGAATTTTTCACAGAAAAAAATGAACATTAACTTTTTACTTGAAGAGCTGTGTGACATAAACACATTCAGTTATGATTCTAATTATGGCCTTAGTGGATTTAATTATGCCTTTTATGTGCCTTTAGAGTGCATTCTACAAAATTCAAGATTTGTGTGCTTCAAATTTATAAATTAATCTGTAAAACTGTATTTAAAGGTTAAATTTTGAACCTAAGGTAGATGAGACCGAAGTTACTACACTTCTTGCTAAGTGTTGTAGGCCAGGGTTCATTTTGCTGATAGAATTTCATGTAGATGTTTTCTGTAAATGAAAACATGATGCTTGTTTTGGATGGAGAAGACAGGAGTTTAATTTCCAGTGACTCTGGTGCCTATCACAAATAAAAGCATGCTTGGTGAATTCACAGCAGTTGTTATCAGGATGAAAATGTTAATGTGTATGTTAATTTTATAAGCTGATAAATGCAATACAAATATGCTTCTGTAACACTTATTAAGATCCATCTTAATCTTGCACCTCTGATCTTTTGGTCTTAAACTTACCATGCCATATCTTTTTCTGTACAAGGTAAGCAAAATAGAAGGTTAAAGTAAAAGTTGCTTTCTATCCATAGTAAATATTTTATCACTACTTCACACTGCAGTTAAAAATGGTGCATGTCAGTTCATAGTTGTATTCAGTGAAATTCAGGTATGTCCCTATAGAATGATGTTCCTTAGACAATCTCAGAAATACTCAATGCCTCACATGTAAGAAATACCAGAACACCTAGCCCAAAGGCTGCCCTGGTATTGTTTTGAAATGATGGACTTAAGGATTTAGTTGCCACTTTATGAATAGTGGTATTTGGATTTCTTCCAGACAAGTTTTGAGTAATACAGGATGTCATAAATGAGGTTTTGAATTGTACCTAATATGAAGAACACAGTGGCAGAAAGCACATTAAGCAAAGGCCTTGCCAAACTCTGCAGCAGCTGAAATTTCCTCAGCACTTCAAGCACAGCTCCGTTTCCAGCATTCCCAGATGTTCAGCCCCGAGGTGCCATAGCTTGCACTTCTTACTCTGGCAGCAGCTGGTGCTGACTTCTGAGTAACAGCCATTAATCTCAGCAGAGTGTCCAGGAATCCTGGAGGTGCCAAAGGGTTTCACACGGCTGTCAGAGCAGGCACATCCTCTGCTTTTCCTGCCCCGTTCTGACAGCAAAGATGAACAGGACTCTTCCTGTTGCATTTTCAGACATCTGTGTTGAGTTTCAGTTGCTAAATCCTACTTGGCTCTTACTGTTAGTAAATTACTGAACAGATTTGGCTTCACACTAGTTTAAGTCAGATGGTGATAGGAATTAACATTCAGAATTCTTCACTGACTATTGGTAAACCTCAGCTTCCCTATTTCTTTCAAGACATAGAAACAGACACTTTTTGACCCAAACCTTCAGAGTATGAGTTTATCTGAAAGAATGCTCTCTGTTTGGGCAAAAAGGAGTAGTTACACTTAAATAATGCAGTGGAGTACACTGAGGACTGAGTCTCCAGCATTGGTTCTTGGTTTCTCATGTGGATATGCTGGGGTTTGTTTATTGAAACATCCCACCCCTGCCCAGCAGACATCTGTTTGCCTATTGTTAGCAACGTGCTGTTTATACTGTGCTTTTAATTTAGGTTTGCTTATTTATAAATAGACCTTTTAGCTAGATTAAATTTGGAATTTATTTTAAGTTTCCATGTATTCGAGGGTGAATTTTGCTGCTGTTAAATTTAGGGTGAAATTTGCTGCTGTTTTACCACTTAATGATATTCCATCCATCCCCTTAATAAGCAGATTTGATGAAGTCCGAAACTCTTGTTTTTTATTTTCCTTAGTTTATTTGTAGGAAGAATGTTTGGTGACTGCACAGAAATGTCTTCTATTTGTTTTTAACAGTGGCTGATGCCCTGAAACAGGAGCTAGTGATTGTTTTTCCCTACTCTTGTGCTGCTGTGGACAGATGTCTGACAGTGGGTTTATTAATGCTTGGGGTGCTCTAGTCTAACCTGCAGCCTAACAAGCAGGCTGTATATAAGGTGAAAAGAGCTATAATCAAAACAAAGTATTTAAAAATACGTATTTAGAGCCAGGGGAACATCACATATATACTCTCATCAGTGTTTGCTTGCCTGTAGCCTCTGGTACTACAGGCAGTGTCTTTAGGTATTCAGAGAATTCTTCCTCTGCTGCCTTTAATTTTTTTCCTCCATTCTTTCTAAGAGTGTAACTAAAAAGGGCTTTGAAGATGTTTGGTAGCAAGACTTAAAGATTCGATGTGGCTACATAATTGCAATTCCATTAAAAAAAAAAAAAAACTCCTGGCTTTTTTTAAAGATAAATATGAATTAAGAGCACAATTCCCTGCCCCTTTACAAATTCTTAGTGTTTTAATGTCCACTGGGCTGAGACTTTGTTTCATCCTTTCTGTAATTTGTTTAGGAGAGTTGAATGTTGGTTTTATTCACTATGGGTTCTGATCAGAGAATTAAGAGGACACATCGTGTTTTAATAGATGTAGGCCCCTTATAGTTAGGAGTGTTGTCAGAGACCTTGAATCTTAGGAAAGAACATTTTAAGTGCCTATTAGTAACTTTTTCTTCCTCTCCCTGAGTTAGCATTGCGTTTCAGAACTGCATTAATATGCTCCACAATTGAATTTGGGGATTTAGTTTTAGTTTTCCATTTTTAAAGGAATATGACAAAGGTCTTTGTGTAAGCTGCTTGTGGCAATTTAGGCAGCTTAAGTCACTTAAAGTCTGTAAGGCTGACTGGTATCTGTTGACGCATATTAGAAATTACCATAATCTCTTGTGTATATGGATCTCAAACTGCAAATACTGAGGAGGGATAAATTTGTGTTGTGTGTGTCAGGTACTCTGGGTGCTCATAACTTTCCAAATGTCTTTTTTTTTTTTTTTTTTTTTTTGTAATCCTGCCTGTGGGTTCCCCAAGTGTAAATGTAATGTAATTCTTGCCAGGAAAAATGTTTTCACATTCTCTGGGCTGGAAGAATTATTATTTTGCTACTGAATGGAGTGAGTTTTTTATTCAATTTGACTTTTTCACAGAGGCACAGGGAAGAAATATTTCCACATTTTGGAAACTCCAGATGATTGTGTAGGGAGCTGAATCCATATCTGTAGGTCATTTGAGGAGATTGCTCTGGGAGTTTGGATATTTAGACTTGGAGGAGTGTGATTACAAGTCCAAGGTAATGCTCACTTTATTTTGATGTGTTGTTTTTCTCTAAGATGATGTGAGTAGTTGGTTCACTTGTTTTTTTTGCCCATGACCTTTATCTGTTTCAGACTTGACCTTTGGTTTCAGTGAGCTCTGCTGAAAATCAGCTCCTTTCTCCTCATCAGCCTGACAAGGTTCTGCAGCCTGTTCCTACAGAGGCCAGAGCTGCAGCATTTTTCAAAAGAGAAGCTTTGTTGCTTAATCTTCCCTTTTGAGACTGTTCCACAGTGGCCTTGAACTTTGCTCGTGTGTTTACACTCATGTCTACTGAGGATATGGTTTTTGAGGATGGTTGTGAAGATCTTAAAGAGGAGTATAATTTTGGTTGGATCTGAAATATGCCATGGCTATTGATGGATATATATAATAAGAGCAGTCAGCATATTCCTGTAATTCATCTGTCTTCTGGTTATGTTTTCAGAAAGATAAATATCTAGAATTAGTCTTTTGTTTTACGAATTTTTTGAAGTGCACCAAGGTTCAAGTCCATGCTGGGTGGAGCTCTGAGCAACGTGGTCTAGGGGAAGGTGTCCCAGCCCATGGCAGAGGTGAACTTTAATGTCCCTTCCAACCCAAACCATTCTAGGATTCTATGATTCCTTAATGAAAAGATCCTTACACGAGCAGTATTGAGCATAATCAGGGTATCTTCAGGACAGATTTTAAACAGGGACTTGTTTAAAGGGCAATGTGGAAAAAAGCTTGAGAAATTTCATTTGTGACCTTTTGAGTTTTGTTAAGGAGAAAAAAAGAACTTCTCTTTGGAAAAAATGCATTTTTTTATTTGTTGTGATAGGAAAGTGGGCAGCGCTTGATTTTATTTTTCAATTGAATTAATTTTTTTCTCCTTTTTTGTTCTTTTCCTCTGTAGAACAGTAGTCTCTCTTTGGGTATGGTCTGAGCCATGCTGTGTTTTGCCTTACTCCTATTGCTAGTACATGGCAGAGTTTGGTATTCAATTGTAGAGAAATATTCTGAAGCACAGTGCTTCAGAATATTTTTTAATCCTACCTCTCATATAAATGCATATAAAATTTGGTTCTATACACTTAAAACATTGTTTTTAGAGGCATATTTACCTTTTATATAGAATGGCAGGGTAGATAATCTGGTAAAAATGAGTAAAGCTTGGAGATTGTTAAACACTCTACTGTTGAGAGAAGTGAGATTTGGATTTCCCTACCTCAGATTTACAGAACAGTGCACAGTATCAGGATTTAATTATATAAGCCTATGGAGCTGAATAATTTATGTAGTTAAAAAAGCCAAACAAAACAAAACCACCTTAAGATGTGCAGTTTCAACAAAGAATTTCTATGTTGGCCTGTACGAAGTTGAGACTGGTTTGATGTAGGGTTGAAAGATCTGTGACTCTTCATGTAAAGAAACTACCTTGCAGTTGATGAAGTCTGTTAATGATTGTCTTCAACACTGACAGTGTCCAGTGCTGGGAAATGGGGTTTATTTTTAATTACTTGAAAAGGAATTTTGGCCACCAAAATCCTTGGTGTAAAAGCTAAATGCTCTTCCATGTGGAGAGGGCTCACTCAATAAAGAGGATCATAAATTCTTGTTGTTTTAGTGGTGCTGGATCCATGGTTATCTCAACAAATAGTGACCAGTTTCATTAAACTATTTTTGAGTTTTCAAGCATAGTCATGAAAAGGGAGAGAGAGAGAGATCTGAAAGTGGAATTGCTCATTTGCTTTACAGAATGCCTGATATGAAAGTTTTTTCACGGTGCAACCCCAAATTGCCTTAAAAAAGGAAACTGGGTGAAAAGGAAGTTCGGTACACGTCTGAAGGGACTGCTGTCTTGATCAGTGGCAGGGTTTAAACTGTGGATTTGTGGGTTTGAGTTGTGCATTCTCAATTGTCCTGTGTGAGCCTGTGACAATTATTTAGCAATATATACTTTTGCCAATAGAATGTTAGAGTCAAAACACTCATTTTCTTTGCATTCCTATCTGTAATTGGGAAACCTGTGAGCTGAACATGCTGGGAGCCATGGGGCTCTGTTAACCTTGCTGAACTAATAGTACCAGACCTAAATTCAATTATTTGCTATGCTTTTCACTGTAGCTTGTGCTTGTGGATTTGCTGTTCCCAGTGGGAAACTGGACTGTGTAATTTTACATACTTTAAGGTTCTGTTGTGTAGGGTATTTAAAGTCCTGGATGCATCTCACGCTTGAATCTCTTGCTTCTACTGGGATTTGAGGCATGGGCTGCTTTGGAAACCTGGAAGTAAAAGAAACTTCTGATCCAAATTAAAAATTAATGAATGGGATTCTCTTGTTAAGAGTTCTTCAGATAATCTAATTTGGATGTAAAGAGTGATGCTGCACCCAGGAGACCCAAGGCTGGAAGAGCAGAGCCCGTGTGATATTGGATGTCTGGGTGAATGTGGTTGGGCTTTCCACATCTTTATGCCTGTGTAAGGTAAACTCCTAATTTCAGATTATCCCCTCAAAGCTCTCTCTGGTGTAGTACATTTGGGGGAATGACTAAAAGTCTGGTTTAGATAACTTCAGGGATGCCTTGGGGATACCACTGTGAATCTTTTTGTTATTCTTGAGTAATGTATTTTTCATACAGCATGACCACCTTTTTGTAGTTCATGGGAAAAGGCTTGGAAGGTCATAACATTCTTTTAGCCTTATGTTAAAGAGCACGAGGCAGGTGCATCCAGTAATTCATTTCTTTTAAAACATGCTGCTTGAGTTTTCAGAATGTCTTTGGAGGGTGTGGTTCCACACCATTATCTTCCAAAAGCTGAGTCTTTGTCTCAAGAAATCTGGAATTACTTTGCTTCATGTAAAGTGGAAATGGAACAGCTTTTTAGGATTTTAGCTGTCCTTTTCCTCTCCCAGGGTCTCGTTTATGCTGATACTGATGTTGGTGTAACTCCGATCCCATTGGAGCTGCAGTTTGTGGAGTCTTCATAACCCTCTCCTGAATTTTGTGCAATGGTTATAAAAGATTAAGTCCTGGGAAGTAGAGGAGGAGAAATGGGCTAAGCATTTCTTTTGTCTCAATGGAGTTGGAGGCTGCAGGGCTTCCCTGTTGCGTCATCTTTCCCTTGCTTTTAGTCCAGTGTGGAACAGGAGCTTCACAGGTTCCTCACCAACCCATCCTTCAGTTCAGCATTTGTTAGTGGTAACACCATATTGACAGTCTGCACCTGTCTTTTATTCATTTATTTATTTTTCATTGATTGATTGATTTTTTTTTTTAAATTTCTTCTCTGCATTATGGCATTGCTCATCCCCCTGGTTTCCTTCTGCTGTCTGGGTTCAGGTAGTTATCAAGTTAAGAACTGTTCATTATGGGGTTTTTTGGTTTTTTTTTTGGTGGCAGCCAAAAAAAAATTACTTTGAACCTTAAAAAAAGCTTTAACCTTCCCCCTAAAACAGCTCTTCAATGCTTAATCTATGATGCTGATCTTTTTCCTAGTTTTTTCTGTGTTTAGATAGCAGGCATGTCTGTCATAGGACCTAGACTGTGGTTTTTTCGTGTGGATTTTGGAATTGCTTTGTTTTGGAGTATTTGTTAAAATGGAACAACTTTTCCATGGAATGGTCCAGTAGCATTTATTCAGAATATCACAGATTTGGACATACTTAGCTTCAGTTAGCCCAATAAATCCACTCAGCCTGTAAACTGGGGTGATAGAGTACAGAGAAATAGGAAAAACAAAATGTGACGAGCTGGTAAGTCTAATTTCCTGCTGAAGGCACGTATCTGTCCTCAGTGAGTATTACTTGCTTAAACAAGTTTGAAATTATAAGACTGAAGTGTGCATTGCTTGGCAAAAATAATAAATACATATATATATATATAAAATAGGAGAGCACTGAGGGGGAAGTGCATGCTGGTGCTTGTTTAATGAGGGTGGCTTGGCCAGCCTTACTCAGATATTCCCAAGCGTTCCCTCTTAACAGAGTGTGAAAAATGTACTTTTCAGCTGCTAGCCACAGAACTAAAGCTGGCAACCAGAGGCCAAGATGAACGATTAGAATAGGGCAGGGCCTCAGCTGCTGCTCACAGTTTTTGCAAGCAGGAGTATCTTGTCACTGAAATAATTGTGCATGATGGGTCTTGTCCTGGGTCTGTTTGTAAAAAACTGAGCAGTATTAGTCATGTGAGATGACTAGAATGTAGTATGTAGGGTTGAAATAGTTCTTAATTTATAGAAGTTGTAGGAATTTAATATTTAATTCCAGCCGAGCCAGAATTGTGCTGTTTCTTGTGAGTGCAGTATGTTTAGAGTTGATGTGCAGAAAAAGATTTATTTCTTGCCCAAGTAAACTTCCAGTTCAATGTGTTTACAACTTAAAAGATTTTGCTATAGCTGCTCAGTCTCCAGAATGGGGGGGTCCCAGGAAAATTACAGAGCTTCTTAAATCTTCCCAGCACATCTTGCTGTTCTACAGTTTGGCATCCCCAAGGAGCATGGCATGCTGTGCCATCCAGTGTGGAATCCCAGGAAATCTTGAGCAGCTCTGTGTGAGGAGAGGAAAAACTTGACTGAAATCTCTCTACTGTCATATTAAAGATGGAGACTGGTTTTGTCCCATACCTTGTCAAACTAGTAATGCAAGATTCTTGCTCTTTAATTAAGTACGAGTGTATTCTCCTTTTGCCATAGTGGGTATGGGTGTGGGTAGGTTTCTTCACTGACATGAACTCCAAAAATGGAGATGCCTAAAGCTACACCTAAGAAGTTGTGCTGCTGCTTTACTGTATTAGTTCCTAATCAAAATAGACTAGGCTGGGGGTGCAGGAATGTGGTAACTCAGATTGTGAAACCTTTAGAATTGACTGATTCAGAGTGTCACTGAGGGGCAGTTGTTTTTCTAACACCCCCCAAGTATTGTAGGCGTACTCTGTGTTAAATTAAGGTGTTACTCTGGAATATTGGTAGTTGGAGTGGTACAGTATTGGAAAGGATTACTTTGTTATCAACCATTCTCAACAGTTACTGCACAAAGTAGCCATACACATCCCAAGTTGAAAAGCCTGTTCTTCGATGATGACTAAAGTCTTCCTGATGCATATTTTAGCTGATCTTGGACATTTTTCCAAGGAAAACAAGCTGGGTATGGTTCTGAATACTTTTGTGCCTTATCTGCCCTTTCAGGGGGCGTATTCCTGTACATTGAAGAGCAGCTAAGGTGGAACTCCTTGCATAGCCGCACCACAATGAAGTGATTGGAAGAAGGTTTTCTGCTACCATTGCATATGAATAGATGCCAAGTTTCATGCAAGTCTGAAGGCTGCTTCTGCATTTCCTGTGCTTGCTGCTAGGCAGCTGTCACCTTCCAGCTCCTGTAATGCTTCAGCTTTTGGACTTCCTTACTCAGAAGATCCACAGTGTTGCCTGAATAGAGGCAACATTTCATAAGTATTTTTTACAAAGGCAAGTGAACAAAATAACTTAAAACTGGTATTTCAAGTTAGTGCTCAGTATCTTCATTTCTTGTTAATCCTCTGTGCATTCTGCTAACTTGCAGGGTTTGCCCCCTCAATTGAATATTTGGAGAAAGCCCTGGGGGGAAAACCAGGTACTTCAGTAGAGTTTTTCACTGGTTGATTTGATACACATCTGTAGCTTTAAAAGGGGTGTAAAAGGCTGGGATCAAAACAGGTTGTATCTGCTCTGGCTTAACTGACCACCCTGTGTGATCTATCCTACTTTTGAACAAGCTGTGTTGATTTGTTAAGGCTCATGAAAAGATTAACAGACTATCTGGAGAAATTGGGGATTCTGAACGTTTTGATGATCCCAAGGCTGGTTACAGAAAATGCAGAGCAAACTGCAAGTTGTAGTAGGAGTGACTGGATGAGGTTTTCTGACTTGTTTGAACAACCTCACGTTCTCTTTCCTTCGTTTCCTGGACTACAAAGCAGTTGAAGGATGCAGCTGTGGCTTGGTTTTGCCTTGCAGCACATTAGCTGCAAACAGGCTTGTAGGGACTGCGTGTTGCATGTGTGACTTGTGTTCCCCGTGCTGGATGGATGGACGGATGGAGGTCTGGGTATAATGGAGGAGCCTGGAAGGTTGCCCTGTGTCCCTTGCAGTCCAAAGCACGGTGTGTGATCAGGGAATGTTGGCTCTCCAGTGATGCACAAAGATCTGGTTTTGCACGAGGCTTTGCCCTTGTCCTTGTGTACATAACAGCACTGTTCTGCTGGGTTTAGGGGAAGTGAAATGGGGGAGGACAGGCAGTAAGGGTTCTGCTGGTCCTGGTTTGGACAGGCTGCAGTTAGTGATTCCAGCATGTCTTCGACCTCTGCTCTGCTCCGTGCACAAGGGTTTGCAGGCTCCCTCTCCAGACTTTGCTGCTGTGTGTATGAGGTCTGAGCAGGGATTCATGTGGTGAAAGGAAAACCCCTCGTCCTCTGAGGAGCAAGAGGCTGGATCCAGGTTTGGGTTCCGGTACTTTTACGCCCTGCACCCCAAATAGGACGTGTCTGTCAGAAATGTGTTTGTTAGATTGGGGAAGGGGCGTTACAGGGGGAAGAACATGGAGCTGGTGTGTTTCTACCTCCCTTTTCCTGCTGCTCCTGCATTCCTTTTGCCAAGCTGCCAAATCCCACCTTTCCCCATTGATGTTTCCTTGCACTTCCGGGAGCTCCCAGTGCTGAAGTCTGGATTTTGTGCTTTGTAGTTCAGGCTCAGGGCATGCTGTGCATAAATTTAGGCAACTCACTCAGGATGGTAACTGGGAACCTACTTATTGCCATGGAGACTTGGGCTTGCTATAAGCTTTTCCATTTTGCTCTTGGGCATATGTTTGGTACCTGCTGGCTGTGAGCGAGGAGTCCTTTGGCTCTTTGCTTGTCAAATGCCAGGCAGTTGATTCTGCTTCCAGCTCCAAAGGGGACTGGGAACAGCGAGAGTTTCATTCCAGAGCAATAACATTATGCAACTGTAAACACGTTAAAACTTAATTGCCCGTTTAGGATTGAGCAGCGTTAATGACAAAGCCTAGATAGGTCAACCCAAGAGGGGCATTTGAAGAAGACCTGCTAAAACAAAGGACTGGAATGATAAGAAGTGACTCAGGTTTAGTATTGATCACTGACTGGCAGCTGGCAGCAATATTCACTAGAGTGTTTTCATGCAGTCTTGCAGTTTCTGAGAAAAGAAGAAAATAAAAAAGGGTTTTTTTCGAAGAAAATACAGATTTTTGAGAGTTAACCAAAGGTGATATTAAACCTTTTCTATATCTCAATGCCACTAGTTGCAAGGGGAGAATTTTTTTTTGACAGTAAAGAAATCTGCACCTCTGCTTTGGTGGTTGTCTTTTGAGTTATAAAACATTTTATGCACACACAGAAATAGGAAAGGAGGTCAATACACGAATTATGTAATGAGCTCCAGTGTGTTCCCACTCTGGTGGGTAGTTAGCTCCACTTGGAAAAACAGCTACTTTGAGCATGAAAAGCCTTTCAATGTTCCGAAACACAAGGATTTGACATATCCATATTTTAATATTACTTGAAGTATTCTCTTACACTCCCTCTTAAGTTGTTGGGGGCTTTGAGAACAAAAGCTAAACTTGATTCATAGAATTGATTTCTATTAATGCTTGAAATAAGTTTTATGTTTGTAGTTTAGTCAATTCAGGTTGCGTGATGCTTACTGGAAATTAATTTCATGAGGTGAAAAGGAAAATATTTTTCTTTGCACAGTCTAGGCTGATTTTTCTCTTTCCCATTAGCACAGGCCAGAGATATGGAAAGGTTGAAAGCAATGTGTATTATTACATGGAACAGGCAAAGCATAATCTCTGTTGGTGGTTGGTTGTTTCTGGATTTGCTGTTGTGTGTAACTCTGTTCTTTTTCCAAGGCTGGATTTAATGGTGAAAACAAGTCAGTTTTCTTTAGTTTTAACTCTCGATACCCTTGAACTGTTTCATCATTTCATTGTTTGGATTCTTAGCACAAAAAAAAAAAAAACAAAACAAAGCTGTGATTTAATAGATACGAAAATTTGCTTGCTAGGAACTTTCAAATATATTGGGGGTCTTGGTCACTGTGTGCTACCTAAACCCTTCAGTTTAAAATGAAGTGACTGTGAAATACCCTAGGAATAAGCCTAGATATTTTACATTTTCTTTGCTTGTTTTGTTGAAGACTGTATATTTGCCATTTCCATGCAGTCATCATTTGCAATAATTGTGGTTTATATGGAATACAAACATCATGATGGAAACTTATCTCAGATCCCATTGGTTTTCACCCCTGATGTCCTGCACTTCCCCCAGTTGTCCTTTTCCTGCTCTCTTTAGCTGCTCAGATTTGTGAGTGGGTTGCTTGGTATTCAGTCTACAGACCAGAATGATAACAGTAAACAAAAATATCACTTGGAGATTAAACAGATAAATTCCAATCATATATTTTGGTCAGAGATGTTCCTAAAGATGCAACAGTCACAACTTCATCTCTCTATTGCCTGAAGTTACTACTTTAACAGTATTTAATAATATTTGATGAATTTAAAATATTTCTCTTTTTTTTATTACATATATTTTCATCATTTATATAAAGTTTCTGGGTACGTGGTTGCTTGTAATCCACGATTCCTTGTGCACTCAAGTGGTGTTCCATTTTCTTGTGGAATAAGGTTTTTTGTTTGTTTTTTTTGCTTGATCAAATTCCAACCAAATTTAGTTCTTTGTAGAGCATCCCTAATACCCAACTTATGATATAAGACTTTCAGGAATTACCTCTGTTTCCTTCAAGTGTTTCCCTAGGTTAAATACTCTATTCCTGTCATGTAGCATTTATTGGTCTGTGATGTGCTGTCTGTGAGACCTATGAGTTAGGTTTGTAATAAACCTGTTCCCTGAAAGCCGTAATGTTCCTGGACTGGGATCTTGGAAGTTCCCAAGTGTGTCAGCTCAGCCAGGCTTGACAGCTCAGCACTAACAGATCCAGCTTTTGGAAGGATGTTTATATTGTGGCATCTAAAATACTGAAGGCTGAAGGTCGGTTCTGAAGGTTGAGGTAGAAGAAATGCTATTGTTTTAAAAAATCGTGGAGCTTGAGAACAAAAAAAAAAAAAACAACAGAAAATGTATTACTGAACAAGAACCAACTTACTTGCTCCATGTGGCTTTTTGTTGAGAATATTTATTTCTGGCAGCAAGAGTGATGTGTTTGGAATGATTCAGTTGGGTCAGAAAGTTACTTTCTTCAGTAAACATTTCAGTTTAGTGTAGAGTATGGGTGTTTGCCAGAATGTTCTAATCAGCAGGGAATACTTCCCTGGTAAATTCAGCACTCTCCCAGTGATTCGTGTGAGTGCTCTGAAGTGCTTATTGTGAGTTCCATTCTTGTCAATCCCCAGCACTGTGTATTTATTATTTTGATGGCTGCCAGTAACAGAGCAGAACTTCATTCTGTTGTTCTCAGTCTTCTTAATTACAGAAAAGTAACACAGCTTTGTGGACAAGTACGAAAGTTTCTCAGGATTCTTTCATTTTTCTTTTAATTCTTTCTGTACATTCATCTAATGCCAAGGAAGAAATTATGAGATATCTAGAAATTTTTTGAGATTATAAAGCTGCAGATGGTTTCTCTGCTTTTGAACTGCTTAAGGAAATCAGATTGTCTGCCATTGAAGGTAAGTATTAAAACTAGAAAGGACACGTCTTTTGGCAGTGTCAACTGAAACTAAGGACATTCAAATGTTCTTTCTTAGGCAGCTCACGGGACTCGAAGCAACTTTATTTTGTCAAAACAAACAGCACTGGAGGTGTTATGCAATGCCAGAAATCCCTCTAAGTGTGTTTATGCAGCAGCAGTATAAATTCCTGTGGGCATGCTTGCTTTGGGTCATCTGACAGTGTGATGGCTCGTGTCACACTTGGGATCTAGTTGTGCTACAGTTTGTGTTTGCACAGAAGTATGCAGTGGAATAGAACTCTCTGTCCTATAACCATCTGAAGAGTGAATAGATTTCCTTTCAAATGTACAGCTGGTTTTCATGTGGGGAAGCTCAAACAGATAAAAAAATATATATTGATGCTATGCAGAAGTTTTAAGTTGAGAAAGGATGATGAGACAGTGTTTGGTAGGCCTTGCTGTGCTCTTCATCCTGTTCTCAAAACTGGAGATAGAGGTTGGAAAAATAGAAAGCTTCCCATGTCAGTCCAGTGTCATTTGGGGAACTGGGAAATATTGATGTTTCTAAATGTTAATGTTGGCATTTTTGAGGTTTTTCAAAGAACTCTTCTTACATTACTATTGATTTGAAAGGGGAAGCACACCAAGGAAGTAAGTTCATACCAAGCTCTTCTCAGTAGTCCATGATTACCTAATCTGTAACGGTAAGTGGAGACTGCCAGTGAAACATGGAAATTTTGGGTTCTGGTTTACCTGAGCTTGTGTGAGAGCAAAAGGGGAGTGTGCTGCCAGTTCCCCGGGAGTCTTGGAAGCTCCCACAGGTGGGATGTTGAAGGTACAGGGAAAGCTTGGATGTGAAGGAGCATTCTGAAGGGAAAGCTTGTAGTAGTCAATTTTTGTGTCAGCTCCAGCAAAGCTTGAGGTAGGTTTTTCCTCTCTTGGTTTACCTTGCAGTCAGGACCCTTTTGTAATTTGCTTTGTGTGTGTAAAAGTTCTGGTAGCTGTATTTACAGAGCAGGTTGTTTTGGAAGTATTTTCAGGCCATGTTGAAAATAACAGGCTGGTTTTTTTAGGAATGTAAATGAAATACTGCAGTAAAATATTTATGTGAATGTAATTATTAAGTGTGTTAGAGAAATCAAATAATTTAGTGGTTGAGAAAGGAAAATAAATTAAGACTTTGCAGGTTTTTTGCTGATTAGGCAGAGGGACTGAAATTTTTTTCCAATGAGCAGGTTTTTATTTAGGAACAGGGATTATAGGGATGGATTCTGCATCTGTGGTGGTGGCATTGCTGTCTTTTTCACAGCAACTTTTAAAAGCCTGGTACGTTAGTAATTCCAAAGGAGTTCACTCTAAATGTATATTGTGCAACATACTTTTTGTCTTTTCAGTCATGTGAATATTTTAGAACAAAGTTTACCAAATGAATATTGGAAATTGCAGTGTCTTTTGACCGTGTCTGCTTATTTTTAGCTGCATGTTAGAATTTGCAGATGTGCTTAGTATAATAAATTGGTTGATGTGGCCTTTTGTTTTTAAGCATGTGCTTTCTGTCACTTTGAATTTTGCTGCAAAATAGCTCCATCTTAAGTTTTCACTTGATAAGCAGCTCCTGGCTTATAAGCAGTGTGTCTGCAAAGTTTGGAAAATGCAGAGAAGCAGCAATTGTGTCTCCACTTAGCTGGCTATTTGTGTTCACCACGTCCTGCTAATCACCAGGTCAGCTGTACAAATCTATTGTTTGTTAGGCAAGTCTCTTGTTATGAGTATTTCCCTTATTTTAGACAACAGAAAGGAGTATTATTTACTAGCATTTCACTGTTTTCTTATCCAAGTGCTCCTGACGTGTTCACCAGCCGCTGGAGTGACTGAGGCATATTTATTTTCCCATTATAAGTTGCATTGACAACACGAGGGCTGCTTTCTTGCAAGGCTCTTTTCTAAAGGATGGACTTGTTCACGTTCACACTTCCAATTCTCATTTCCAGTGTGATTCAGATTAGAACTTAAATTTTGCCAGGGTAGATAAAGTTACGCTTTGTGTTTGCTTCTAAATGTGGTGTATAGTTGTACCTTTTGCTCTATTCAGAGTATGCTCCCTGCGTTGATAGAGCATTTAAATGGCTTTTATGTTAAGTATTTTTAGTGAGGCTGTTGGTAGGGAGGGGAAATGGTCTAGGATGCAGTGGCTCTTGCAGATATTAGTGCAGTCATTTCCTGACAGAAAGCCAAAACTGTGGGAAGATACTCTCTCATATTGACTGTGTAGTAATAAGTGAGTGATGTGAGTTAGCTCCATTCCTGTTCCCTGATGACACTTCACTCTGTACTATTTCACTTTGGTTGGGGTTTTGTTTGGTGAAATCTTTATTGAATTTGAAGGGCGAGCCTTGTGAGGGCTTTGAGCCCCCAGGCTCAGCTTTCAGAAAATTCTGATTCTAATCCTCGGAGATTCCTAGCAGGACTGCAGGGAAAGGGCTGCTTCATTCCCTTTTGTGAGATCTGAAGGAAGGCATGAATGAAATTCCTGTGTTTAGCTGTATTCTGGTACATGCCAGGATTATGCATTGTTGCACACAATTAAATACTGACTTGAAATTTGTCATGTTTTTTGGTTTCTTTATTTTGCTCTGCTTAGTGCTCTGTTTTTTCATGTCTCCCTCAGCAGTAGTTTAAAAAAACAAACCAAAACACACAAAGCCAACAACTCTTTGAAACCGTAACAAAGTGTGTGACAAATATGTTTTTCCCTTTGCTTACCAGGGAAACCCCAACTCATATGATTGCCTTGAGACACAAACAAGTTTTCAAAAGTCCTGGTCAAACACCTTTTCTCTTTACAGTTGTCAGCATAAAGGTTTTAAGTGCTTGAACTGAAGCTGGCTTAGCATGACTCTATAGTTGTATTGGCTTTACACATCTGAAATGAATGCTTCAAGGAACTGTCAAGTGTTCATATGAATCTGCTCTCACTGTGTCCTGATATTTGACGTGCTTATGTTTCTGTCTGGTTTGTTCCAGGAATTTGCAGCGCTTACAAAAGAGCTGAATGTATGCAGGGAGCAGCTGCTTGAAAGGGAAGAAGAAATTGCTGAACTGAAAGCAGAAAGAAATAATACGAGGGTCAGTTCCTTGTCTTCCCCAAGCTCACCATTGTTAAAGCATCCAGCTACAAGGAGGGAAACACTGAATGTTCAATTTGAAAAACCAGGAGTACTTTTCCCCTGATATTTGTACACAAATCCCCATGGAAGTGCAAATGTGTGTGTGTTGATCGAGAAGGTTTGGCAGCTTGTGCACAACTCCAAATGCTGCTGTGCAGAATCAGGAAAAGCTTGTAAGACTGCACCACTATCTGCCATCCAGATTCTTGTTGTTAAAAGTTTTGTAATCCTGCACCTCTGGGATCAGAGGAGCAGAGTGGGCAGGTTGTGGTGATCAGTTTGAGCAGCTTACACTGCTAATACAGCTCAAATGTTAAAAACGAGTCTTTACGCTCAGTACAGTATCTTTTGTGTCTGAAATTTGAAGTTTAGAACTCTAAACTTGATGTTTTAGGAGGCAAAGTTTTCTGCAGTTGTACTGAACAGGAATAAGCATTGTTCCTTTCTTTTTTTTCCTTTTGCTTTAGCTGTTACTGGAACATTTGGAGTGTCTTGTCTCCAGGCACGAGCGGTCCCTCAGGATGACTGTTGTGAAGAGACAAGCTCAGTCTCCAGCAGGAGTTTCTAGTGAAGTAGAAGTTCTCAAAGCACTAAAATCTTTATTTGAGCATCATAAAGCCCTTGATGAGAAGGTAATGAAATGTTGTCCCTAGCATCTTTTTATCCTGTTTCTTTTGTGTGGGCCAGGCACTGAAGTTGTAGAAATCTCTGAAGTGTAACTACATCAGTAACTGCTCTCCTAAATTAAGATGCTGCACTTAACTAAAGCAAGGTGCTGTGGTTTATTCAAGTGCTTCTTTAGTTGTGTTAATGTAAACTCAGCATGGCTCAGGAGCAATATATTTGCTGTAGGAATGCACACAGCTGCTTACCTGTACAACATCAGGATTTATCCTTTTGATTATCTAGTAAAGAAATGGACTAGAGAGAGGAGGAGGAAGGGAATCTGGTTACACTGGGATAGAAAGGAACTCCTCCCTTCAGTGGTGCCTGATATTAGCAGCAGGATATGCAGCTGCTGAAGTTCACTGTGAATTTTGTTGCCAACTTCCAGTTTACCTAACTTTGTGACCCTTGTATATAAAATCTGGCAAATGATTTTAAGTGGAATTTTGCCTGTTCTTCCATGTTGTAAATGAGCAAAAGCAGACACAGTCTGTGCCTTGCAAAAGGACAAGCAAATTCTGGGTGTGTTTAATTCTTTAATGCTTAAATATACAGGTCGTGTTGCTTATGACAAAAAAGAAAAAGCTAGATTATAAGATACACATTATTTGGCTATCTTTTTTTGGTAGCATGTGTTAGTACTGACTCCAGATGAAGAAGGTTTCTAAGCGTAATGGAAATAGCGTTATTATCTGTAAAGGCATGGCAGCAAGTGAAATTGATTTCGTTTTGATTTGAATGATTTCAAATAATTTGAAATTACCCTTTCAGGTAAGGGAGAGGCTACGAGTAGCACTTGAAAGATGTAGCTTATTGGAAGAAGAACTAGGTACTACACATAAAGAGGTAGGTTTGTGTCTTAAAAGGAGGCTTCATGTGTCCACTGTGGGTGTTTCAGTCAATATTTGTACAGAGTAATTTATTAAGTTTCACTTTCACTTCTTGCTTTTGATTTCTTGCCAAATGGAATAATTGTTAATTTTTAACTTAGCTGCTTTGAAAGAGCAGGAGAGGAAAAAACCGAACCTCAGCCTCCTGGCACCCTCTCTGCCCCCAAAAAAACCCAACCAAAAAAACCCCAACCAAACCAACAAAAAAAGTTCCTGTGCCTTTAAAATAAGGGTTTGCAGTGGCATAAGGTATTTGAGTGCCTGTGCCAGATTTTATTAATACATACCTGGCAGTAGAATCAGTAATTGTTGTTTTGCTCCTTTGCTTTTGCAGCTGTTCCTTATATTATTAGTGAGAAAGGAATTGACTTGAAACATGTGTCTGTAAACTTTTCTTTTAGTTAATGATTCTGAAAGAGCAAAATAATCAGAAGAAAACACTTCCAGATGGGATGCTGGATATAAATCATGAACAAGAAAATACACCTACTACAAATGGGAAGGTACAACTATTTACTTTGCTTAGCTGACGTCTGATTTTTAATCATTAACTATAACATTTTAAATTTAAACCATAATAAAATATTTTTGAGTGATCATCTAATTAAAAGTCTTAGTTATCAAAACTTCAGTTTTTGCAGTCTATCCAATAATAAAATTATCTTTGGGGAGGGATGTTTACAGGTGAGTAACAATTCGTTTTCCAGTCTTACTTGCATCATGCTAATACACTTTTTTTTCCCCTGTTTAACAGAGATCCTCTGATGGTTCATTATGCCACGATGAGAACCTTGCTAAAGTGATTGAACTCCAAGACATCATAGATAAGCAAAACAAAGAGCAGACACAAATGAAAGAACGCCTCACTGCTTTGTCCAGCAGAGTAACCGAGCTGGAAGAAGATCTTGACACAGCAAGGAAAGACCTAATAAAATCTGAAGAAATGAACACAAAGTTACAGAGGGATGTACGAGAGGTGAGGAAGGAGCTGTCAGAATCTGGGCAGTCACAAATGCCATTGCTTTATAAAACTGTAGTCTCTTTCATGTTCCAGTTGAACCTTTCTGCTGTTTGAATGTCTTTGGTTTGATAGATGGGAAGAAAATGGTTTTTTGGGACATGATGTTTGTCTGGTTTTTGTTTAAAAGACCAGTCATTTAAAAGATTTTGTCTTCAGGATAACTCTATGACTAACTAGATATTTCATTAATGTATTAGTGATTTAGCATTGCCAGCTTCAGCATGTTCTGGAAGAGATGCTTGATCTTGTCATACATGCTCAGCTTACTCCTGATGCTTCCATTTGTAAAAGATGCACTTGGTTGAGGAATCCCTTGAATTTCAGTGGTGTGGTTGACAGTTCCTGTCACTGCTGATTCTCTAATCTCCAAGGTCCCACACATCCTTATTAGATAGAATTAGTTAAATCCAAGAACACTCTCTGACCATCCCCAGAAAGTCAGGATTTGCTGTGTGTGTACCATTGGAAAGGTAAGTAGCAGATCTGTGGTGTAAGATAATAAAGACCAGCGGTTTTTAATCATTCACTGTTTTTAAAAAGTCATTTCTTTCTACTTCATTTTCTGCTGAGAAAAATAACAGAAATACCTGGTTGGTTTTTTTTCAATTTTTATTTGATCACTAAATAATTCTTTCTCAAATTCTGACTTGTGTCCCAGACTCTGGCCCAGAAGGAGGACATGGAGGAGAGAATCACCACTCTGGAGAAACGCTACCTCGCTGCACAACGTGAAGCTACATCCGTGCACGACCTCAATGATAAACTTGAAAATGAAATTGCCACTAAAGACTCCATGCACCGACAGGTTGTGGTTTCAAACGAGATGAAGTACATTTTGCTCAGCATAACGCTAATGGAGATAATTAATGTTCATGCTGTGCTGAAGCACTTTGCTTTTAGGAAGATAAATATCAGCTGTAATGTGCTGTTATTAGTGATTGTTTTTTCAGGAGCTGGAGTCGTACATTGTAGAGAGTTTTACCCTGGGAATAAAGATGGGAGGCAGTTTTACTGGGAAGGGGAAATGGTTTTGAGAAATTTAGTGCACTTCATCTTGGGGCAACAGGGCTGTTGTCCCTATTAATTCTGGATTTTTAAGTTGCTGTATGTGTATCCAAGCATCTTAAGTTTTGTGGCTGAGAATTACTCATTCTGAGCTAAGCTTTTAAGATCTGCATAGTGTGTACTGACTTTTACAGGCCTTAGTGAGGGAGGAAGTTTGACAAGTGCTTGACATGAAATAGTCCAACTTTATAAACCAGAAATGGTTGTTTAGCCAACCACTTTGTAACTGATCACTTCTTTCACTCTCAACACTTGCTGGCCATAATGTTGTACAGAGTGAAGATAAGAACAGGCAACTGCAAGAACGACTGGAACTGGCTGAGCAAAAGCTGCAGCAGACCCTGAGGAAAGCTGAGACTTTGCCAGAGGTGGAGGCTGAGCTGGCACAGAGAGTTGCAGCACTTACAAAGGTGAGGTGGTGGCACAGTGTCCTCCAGGCTCCCTTCTCCATTGGTGTCCCACTGCAGGAAATCCATTCCTAGTGTTGGCTTGGTTACAGTTGGTTTCCAGTTTTCCCACAAATAATTCAGAAAATTTTAATGTTTATTTCCTGCTTTCTTTCCATTGATCTCTCTGAAAACTCTCTGATTTATTTCTTAAATTTTTAATCTCTTTTTTTTAGTTTCTGCTCTTTGGAACTCAAATGGGTTTTCTGTTAACTCTTTTACATCATAAAAATACATCTCTGAATTATTATTTTGGTGCTTTTTATTAAAATTATTCAGTAATAGGTATAAAGTCTTCTAAACACGAACCGTTTCGGAAAGGGAAACCTAAATTTCTTCCACTGCTAGCTAAGTGAAGCAAGTGGGGAGCGAGAGAAGTTGTGGTACTACCAAACATCAGGATTTTTAGAGGGCTAAAAATGGAGTAATGAAGTCTAAGGAACTAGATTTAGTTAACTACAAATGAGCCTTTTCAAGTGTGTGTGCATGTTTTCTTTCAAAGCCTTAGTTTCATTTCTTTCCCTGTTATCTTTCCTGTCCCTAACTGGCTCTGTAGTCTGACCTTTTGTCTCCTGGGAGCTCTGCTGCTAAAGATGCTAAAGTTTTGGAACTTGCCACCAAGCTTAGGAAGGTAGAATTTGTATATTAGTCCTTGTCTCTGCTTGCTGCTTTCTGCTTTGCCATGATTACTAACAAAGGGTCCCATCGTCCAGGCTAGTGAGGAGAAGCTGCAAATGCACTTAGTTTTTACTTTTATTTGTTTTTTAGTTTTATTTCTTGGGGGTATGAATGAACTTTGCTGTTGCAAGCTCGTTTGCAAGCAGGAGTTGATTCATGGTACTTAGAGGTGAGAGGTGTCATCATTTTGCTACTTCCCATCTGAACTCTTGCAAGGTCCTTTTGGTGACAGAAAAACATCTGTTCTGCTTTGTCCTTTACCATAAATGGCAGTTGTGCAAAAGCATGTTTGAAATATTCCTGTGCCTCAGTGTTTCTGTGCTTTTGAAACCTAAAAAAACCCACCCAAATTCTAATTTTGCTCTCAACTTGACAGGCTGAGGAGAGACATGGCAATATCGAGGAGCGACTGAGACAGATGGAGGCACAGCTTGAAGAGAAGAATCAAGAACTGCAAAGGGTACTGCACATAATTTTGACAAAGATAAAAAGCTGAAAGAAAGAACCTAATCCTCGTCAGCAAAGCTGGTTTGATTTCTCAGCTTTAAAATAAAGCCAGAGTTTAGGCTGGCTGATAGCTGTGAGATTTGAGTCACTGTACTGTGGCTAACCTTAAACCTCAAGGAAAATGTGCTGAAAGTCTCCAATGAAAGTTTGAAAAACCTTGCTGAATTAAATGACTATGGACAAATTGTTTCCTGGGTTATAAATAATGGAATCCATTCTGAATTGTGCCTTTCTAAGATTTTTTTAATGTAGGCTTAGATTTTTAAACTTCTGATCTTGTATCACTTATTAAAGACTGAAGTGTCCCTTAGACTCCCTTTACAGAGCTCTGGAGGCACATGCAGTGTTCCTCTTTGGAAAAATATTGCTGTTAAAGAAAATGCATTTGGATTAAAGAGAGCTTGCTGCCTTCATAACCTGGAAGTTGCTGGAGATACTGCAAATTTGGGGGGTTTTCAGCAGCTTTTTTGTATCTCAGGCTAGACAGAGAGAGAAGATGAATGAAGAGCATAATAAACGTTTGTCAGAAACTGTTGATAAGCTCCTGTCTGAATCCAATGAAAGGCTCCAGCTTCATCTCAAGGAGAGGATGGCTGCCCTGGAAGATAAGGTAACAAGTCACATTCCAGTACTGAATGTGTAATTCTGTAATGATTTGTGCATATTTTGCAGTGTGTCTGTAACTTCAGCAAATAAACACAAACACCTTATTTATAAGTAGGTTCTGTTAAGACTTTTTTTAGTGTGGATTTGGAAAATATGCTCTTAAAAGTCATTTTTTGAGGTTGTCCCTGGGCACTGCACTGCAGTGTTGAGAAGGCAGCTTTTAAGAAGCTGTATCCTTTTTTGGTTAAAAATTTGCACTTGACTGGTGCAGATTGCATATCCAGTGTAATACAGGAAGCCTAAAGTGCTGGAACTTTGACCTTTCCAGTTCAGTTTCGTTTCCCACTGCTTTTGGCTGTTCCAGTTCCCCTGAGTCATTGTGGGATTCCTGCAGTTCTTCCCAGGTAGATCGTTTTGAGACTCGTTATATGAGTGTGAATGGGCTGTTCCTGCATTGTCAGTGCACATCTTGGAGCTTTCCCCTGCACTCAGGTCATCTCTTTTGACACACTTTTTACTCCTTTTCTTCCCTTCTACTTTTGGATCTAGGTCCTTACGGATTCTTCTTCCATGCACACCTTGAAGTTAGATCCCTAACTTCAAAGTGTCTTCTAAAGTGGCACTTTGCTTGATGCTGACTTTGAATTGCTTGGTCTTGGATTAAAAAAATACTTGGTTTCTTTTACTAGAGGGTGAAATGGCCATCTGGGGAAATGTTTCAGGAAAAGCTGAGTGTCTTTGATTTTAAAGTCATGGCAATAAAATGCTTTGGAACCTCAGTGATGTTCCCAGACTCTTGCTGAACGTTTGCTTCCTCTTGCATTCGTGCCTAATGCTTGAATAACTGGTGATGCCTTAGGGTTGACCCTGTCTCCCTCTTATCTTCCAAACCATAACTACATTTGTGAATAATGAGGAAACTCTACTTGTCATTTGCTGTAGTTCACAGCTTCTAGAAAAGTGTTCTTGTTGAGGCTTCCAGCTCATTCTTTTATGCTAAGTTGGGAAGAAACATGCAGGTAAAATTTTAAGACTTTGTTCTGATCATACGGTCTTTTTTGAATGACTTTGAATTATTCCGTAATTCTTCCTTTTTTTTACTAGTTAGACTTTGTCAAATGGAGCCTTAAAAGGCTGCTATTGCTATTAAAGATTTATGGAACCAGTACTATTACCAAATCCATTATTTAGAGTGCTGTACACCTGGAAGGATAAGCCTTCAACTATAACCAAAGTGAAATGATGGAAGCAGTCAAGGATCTGTAATTTTAAGATGCATTTGTGTAGTGTTGACTGAATTTTTTTTGATACTCATCATGGTTATGGTTGAAAAGTGTAAAGCAGCTTATGAGTGACTTAATTTGTGATGCCTTTTGTTTCAGAATTCACTTCTTCGAGAAATTGACAATGCAAAAAAACAAATAGAAGAACTTCAGCATGAAAAGGTACACTCTGCATTTCTGAAATATTATCTTGGAACTTAATTGCTGCTTTGCTACATAGCAGAATCAGATTTTAATTCCCCATAAAACTTAACATTTCCTGCTCTGTTTAAGAGAAAGGAGCTGTTATTGGTTATTTTATGGTATTGTGTGCCACAGTTTTAGGAAGATTTTATAGCTAATACATAACCTTTTAGTCCAAGGCTTAACACACTTTTGAATCTGTGAAGTGCCTGGATATGTTGGCAGTTAGCCCAAGTGTGGAGATTGTGTAGAATTTTTATACTGTTGTACACATGACCTTGAACAGTAAAACCAAACGAGAAGTACTTTTAATGTTGGGCATTTTTCCATGAGGTTTTCTCAAAGCATTGAATATCTTGAAATGCTTGTGCAACTGCTAACATTTTTTTTTTTAAGTTTTAAGAACTGGGGAGCAGAGGGAGAAATATTTATTAGACTTGGCTGCTCCTTAGCAATAGCAGCTGCCTGGTGTTCTGCTTGTCCTGGAAATGACAAGGTCCCTCCTTACAGATGTTCATCATCAGCCACTTTTTATTTTATTTAGACTTTCATTGTTTTCTCATTCATTGGATCTCTCTGCGCAATTCAGGGTTTCTAGAGCCTGTAAAAACGTTCAAGTTAAAAGTAAGTGCTGCTAGATCCTTTTGTGCAGAGAGCTTGAACAAATCTTCTTGTTTCTTATTATCACCACTTAATTATAGTAACCTTAGTAGCAAGTGAACTTTATTTCATAGCTGTTTTTAAAATACATATTGTCATTACTAGAGTCAGGGTAGAGAGGCAGCAAAATGATTCTGGGATGCCCTTTTGTGACAGTGCTGTATGGTGTGTAGCAAAACTAATGTTTAAATAGTTGAAGGGTATATCTTAAAATCTTTTATTTCCAAGTTGCAAGAGAAATGAGATAAAAAACCTAAAGGTTAGTTTATAAATTTGTATTTGACACTAATTTTTTTAAAAAGCCTATTTTACATTTTTTCTATTTATTTTTCCAGGATCAGCTTGTTTTAAATGTTGATGCATTAAGGGCTGAAAATGACCAAGTGAGACTCAGAGCCACATCACTTCATCATAGGTACCAGTAGTAGTTTGGGTTTTTTCCTATTTTCTTTAAAGTCACTATGCTAAAGACAATTTTGTCTATTATAAGTGCAAATATTTTTGCAAATATTTATAAAATTCATTTTTATAGAGCATATAAAGCAATTTTTATACTGCTTAAAAAACATACTTAAAAACAATTGGCAGTGGTGGGACAAGAGGAATCCTTTGGGGGACTTGTTTTTGGTTTCCTTCTCCCTTTGTAAGGATGAAATGTTGGTTTTGTGTTCCAGCAGACCAGATTTCAGGTTCCCTGTGGCATCCTCCTCTGTGGGGGACAGTCACACAGACTCCTACGGCACCTCCTCCGTGCTGAGGCGGCCCCAGAAGGGCCGTTTGGCTGCTCTCAGAGACGAGCCCTCAAAGGTAAGGAAGGAAAATACAGACAGCACTGTGACAACAGAACAGATTAGCTCAATGCATGAGGCTAATCAGGTGAAAGGAGGTTTGAGAATTGGGAGTACTTGCCACTAAACTCCTGGATTTTATAGGTCCAGTGTTACCAACTCATGACCAGCTGCTGGTGTTTTTAATTGTTTGCAAATAGTTGCAAGACTGCGGTTCTGAACTCCAATTTTGGGGTTTTTTTTAGTTTTTGGTTTTGCTTTTAAATTTTGATAAGCCTGTAAAATACAATTTGAAACAGTTCTACTTTTGTGTCTGTACTCTTAACATATTACTGTTCTGCAAGCATTTCCAATTTCCTTTCAGGACACATAAGCACTCATTACATAAAACTGATTCCATAGTTCCCATGGAATTGATAGCAAAATTCTTCTGTAATTAAAAGTGTGTATAGCCAAAATATGTGATGGTATAATTGGCTCAATGAGCCTGTTTTGCATCTTCCAGTTAAATGAAATTTAAAAGTTTCCAACATTACAGCTTTTTTTTTTTTTACATTTCTCTAAACATTGCTGTCTTGATGGATGCATTCAGCATGTAAGTAGACTTACATAAATTATTTTAAATATCTTGATAAGCAGTAGAGATGTCGTGTTTTTCCCATTTGAGCTTGGATTTATTTTTTTATGGATTCTTGTAGGTTCAGACCCTGAACGAGCAGGATTGGGAGCGGGCCCAGCAAGCCAGTGTGTTGGCAAACGTGGCACAAGCATTTGAGAGTGATGTGGATGTGTCTGATGTGGAGGACGACAGGGAGACCATTTTCAGCTCAGTTGATCTGCTGTCACCAAGTGGTCAGGCTGATGCTCAGACTTTGGCCATAATGCTGCAGGAACAGTTGGATGCAATCAACAAAGAGATCAGGTACGGCCTGTCTGCTGTGGAGCTTTCGATAAAAATGACTCGGAAGATGGTAATTTCTCCATGTTTTTCTGCTAAATGCTGCTTCTTTCAAAGCCCCATTCTGTTTGTATGGCCCTTGTTGGAATGTCACGTTCCTCTGAGACTCTCTTTCCCCCAGACTGATCCAGGAGGAGAAGGAGAACACGGAGCAGCGCGCCGAGGAGATCGAGAGCAGGGTGGGCAGCGGCAGCCTGGACGCGCACGGCCGGTTCCGCTCCATGAGCTCCATCCCTCCCTCGTACGCCGGCGGGGCCCTGGCCGGCTCCTCCCCGCCCGGCAGCGGCCGCTCCACGCCGCGGCGCGTCCCGCACAGCCCGGCGCGGGAGGTGGACAGGCTGGGCATCATGACACTGGTGGGTATCCACGGCCTGCAGGTTCCTCGGGAGAGCCTTCCTTTGCTCTAGGAAACCGGTTGGTTCATTGCCCCTTCCTCTCCTGCTTACTCAGCTGTATTTTTCCTTCCTCTAGGTTTTTCTACTGCTTCCTTTCAACTTCTATAAAAAGTGTAAGATACATAATGATTAGGAAAAATGTTCAGAGCTCAAGTCTATTATTTGGTCAGCATCTCGTGCCTAAGTATTTATTCCTTCTGTTGTTACAGTCTTCCTTCAGACTCCTCTTTCTAGAAGAAATAATGTTTTCTTTTCAACCACTTTCTTCCTCTGCTTTAAACTTTATTTTTATTATTTTCCACTAAACATTCAGCTAAAAAATGATTTGCATGTTAATCTTGAAGATTGAGATGGTATCACTGCTGTTTGAATATTAATGAGTGCCAGTGTCTTGGTTTAGGCTGTTAAAGCCTGATAGGTGAAAGAAATATCTGTTAGACCTTGTAGGTGATAAAGAAGTTTAGTCTTAGGAGTTCAATAAGTAGAAAAAGATGTTTTCCTTCTTTTGATATTCTTATGAATTCTTAGGAAGATAAATCCTTCTAGGAGCTGCTTTATGCATGTAAACATATCTGTAAAAACAAGATACAAATTTTCCCCTTTCTTCTTTTTAAAGACATGTTAAACAAAATGAACAGTTAAAACCAAGTATTTCAGCTAAGTAATTTTGCTGGCTTTCTAAAATTGATGTGTACATATACCAAAAAGTCTCTTTTTTTCATAAAAGGGAGTAATTTTGCCTTCTTTGAATTAGAATAAAAATCACTGTACTAGCTCTAGCCATATATCCAGGGTCAAGCAGTCGTCTCCTAAGAAAAGCTATCAAAATTCAGAATGTGGAGTGCTTTATCTTCTAACATTTCACAATAATTAGTTAAGCTAAACACTTCTCATGCAGAAAACCATATACAAATTTAAGTAGCTCTTTTCCCCAAAACTAGATCAGGAGAACGTGTCTTGTCTGAAATCCATTGCAACCGAAGAAAAGTGAACTGTAATGAAGTTCACTTTAGATCATAATTGTGCATCAAAGTCACTTGGTCTAGTGTTTGCAGTTGTATTTGATGGGTTTTGTACCTGGCAACTGACTTGTGAAAGCTTGAAATCAAGAATTACAGATCAAGGGCTTTCTTTAAACTTTTGGAAGAGCTATCATGAATTACTGGACTGAGTTCTGCTGTGTCTTCCAGTATTTTAATAGAGAGTTGCATCAGTTTTTGATCATGTAGGCAAATTAGCTTAATGCCAGTGGTTATGCAGCTCAGTCAGTTGAAAGCCCCTCATGATTAAAAAGCATCAGCATGATAAATGGTGAAGCCTCTCTTGAGCAGTCCTTGTGGGCAGTTCATTCCATGTGGTGAACATTTTCATTTTTATGCTCATCAGATTTAATGGATGAAAGATCAGTGAGGGTAAAACAAGTCTGCAGTGCTTTGTCAAGAACTTGATGAGGAACTAGATCATCTTTAAAGGTCCCTTCTATCATTCAGTGAACTTATGATTTGTTAATGTGGTACTCTACAGTCAGATTGAACAAAACTTTCCATATTAATGCTGCGAAATTTACACGTTTTCTGAATCAAAAACAATTAAAAGTTGTCCTTTGCGGGAGGGAAACAACATCCCTCCCCCTTGTCCCACTTCAGAGGGGACCGACTTTATTTTTGGTTGCAGCCTTTTTAAATGATGAGAGCTATTAAACAAATTATCTAAATTTGGCTTTCGTCAGCACCAGTGTGAATAAGCTGTTTGTGTAACTCAGGGTTGCTGCCTTGCTCTGTGCACTGGCAGAGGTGAGCACTCCCTGGGGAGTGAGGTACAGTAGATGGAGGGTAAAATAAAAGTGGTGGTGAATTCCTGCTCAAACATTCCAGCACTTGAAAGTTGTAAAAAGAACAGAATCCTGTGACTGTATAGAAATGAGCTATTGTTGGCACTGTTTCACATTATTAAAGTATGGGCTGCTTTTTGTGCAGGGTAGGAAACAGCTGCAGGAATGCCAAGGTTGTGAGGAGGGACAAGTGCAGCTGATTTATTAAGGCTGCTGTGGCTGACCTGGAGGTCCAAGGCAGGTCCTTGCCTTTTCAAAGCAACACCTTGCACCCCACAGCACTTCTTTGGGGTTTTTTTGCTGCACGTATTTTGTGCTAATTTGCCTACGGTCCCAATACACTCAAACATCTCTGGTACTTTGGTAGATAACCAATTGTAAGTGTTTATTTTTTGCTTCCTTTTCCTCACTTCAGGGATACGTTTAAGTAATCTGTGATTTAAGGAGTACTTCATACCCAGTATCTCTCCGTGCCATTGTTGTAATTGTTGTTTATATTCTCCCTGAGATGTTTTGTCTGTACTAGTTGTCTTGGTCTGTGGTACAGTTTACAATAAATACAGCTTTTCCAAATTTCTTTTCTTTGCATGCGTCTGTCAGCCTAGTGATTTAAGGAAACACCGTAGAAAGGTAAAAATCTTTAGTTTATTTCATGGTGTGCCCCTTCATCTCCCTCCCTGTCTCCAAACTCATTAGTGGATAACAGGAACATAAAGCATTTACAGGGTAGCTCTGTAATAAAACAAGATTATGGTTTATCATTTTAGCCTAAGTATGGGTTTTGTTTTGTGGGTTTTCATGTTTGTTTGCCTGTTTTTGCTGGTGTGGAGGAGTGTGGTGCTGCTTTCTGTTTCAACCACTGCTTTGCAGTCTTCATGCATCAGTGCTTCATTTTAAAAGCTGTCAGTGCACACACAAATAAGTTATTCTTTCTGTTTCTCAAACTTTTGTAGCCAAAGGTGTGTAGAAACTGACTTCACGGAGTCAGTGATCTTGCTAATAACTCTTTTCACAGGTCTCTTATTTCTGTCTTTGCACTTGCTTAAACTGGTGACAGGTATATTCATTTTATGGTGCTGAAGGCATTACTTTAGTTCTTAGCCCTATAAATGAATAAAAGATAAGTGCTACTTTCTTGTGTCAGTAGCTAAGATTGAATTTAATAGTTTGTCACTGAAGGTAACAAGAAATTCAGAAAGAAATCAAGCAAAAAATAGGCAACAGCAGAATGGTAAGGGCAAGAGTAATCCTTTAATGCTGAAATAAGATTCTTTTTTTCATTGTTTTTTGTAGAGTTGGTATTGCCTTCATGTTTCAGCATTGCCCCTGAAATTTTCCTTCCTTTTCCATTAGTCTCCATCTTCCAGAGAAGAGGTACGAGACGACAAAACCACCATCAAATGTGAGACGTCGCCACCTTCCTCACCTCGGTCTTTGCGTCTGGACAGAGTCCAGAAAGGAGCTCTGCATACAGTGAGCCATGAAGATATCAGGGACATTAGGAAGTGAGTAGCTGGGAATCACTCAGACCTACCAGGAGCTCAGTGTCCCACAGCATCAGGGTAAAACCCCCAAACTGCAGAGCTGTTCAGCCTGTAGGGCTTTAGTCTGGGTCTTGAAGTGTTTCTCAAAAGCCAGGAGTGTGGACACCTAAATGGGTGACTGTGTTACATAAACATTAAGAATGTAGGTTCTGCTAATGCTTAGAAATGGCATCATGGGAAGTCTCTTGGTACTCCGAGTCTGTGTTAAGTGTGCTTCATGTCTGGGAAATAAAAAGTGTAACTTTCAACTCTTTAACTTGTAACTTAGCTGTAAATTGAGATATAACTTGCAAAATCGTCATCACTTGGATTGACAGATACTCTTTTCAGAGTTCCTAAGTATCTGAGATGGATTCCACTCAAGTATTTCAATCTTTGTCTGTCCCTTTCAGTCAAGAACTTGTACCATCAACATTTCTTTTCATAACTCATAAAAGCTGAAATTAAATGTCATTAGTGAGTCACTGAACTTTGAGTAACTCACACAGAACCCTGAATTTATCTCTGGTGAATTTGTTGTACATGGGCTCCTTTATGATGTTTTTTTTGGTACAGTTCAACAGGTTCACAAGATGGGCAAACAAGTAATCCTAGTAGCAGTAACAGCAGCCAAGATTCCCTTCACAAAGCCCCCAAAAAGAAGGGGATCAAATCCTCTATTGGCCGCCTGTTTGGCAAGAAGGAAAAGGGACGACCTGGACAAACAAGCAAGGAAGCTCTGGGACAAGGTTGGTTTGCTTTTTCTTACACAGTGAGAGATATGAGCTTGGAGGTTTGGTTTTACACATTCCTGATCAGTAATATTACAAAGGATTAAGTTAAGACTGACTTGAGTTTGGGGGGTTTTTTTTGTAGGTGGCATGGGAGAAGCAGATGGTTCCTCTCAGGATGCATTAGGTCTCAGCAAACTTGGAGGTCAGGCAGAGAAAAACAGGAAAATGCAGAAAAAGTAAGTTACCAGATATTTGGAATCCTGTGTTAATCATGTATTGCTTTGTTTAAAAATGCTGTGGTTTTATTTTTTAGTTTGGTTTTGGGGTATTTTTTTGCCTAATACGGTGCTGTGGTTAATAAGTGTCTGTAGATTTATTTTTTGTTACTATTTTTCCAGAACATTAATAGCAGCATGGGTCATGGTAAGTTTGAAAGGAATTTCAGCTGAAAACTTACTATTGGACTGCTGTAATAAAGAAATTCAGAGATAGAAGTGGACTCTTACCAAATCTCCCCCAAATTTATTATACTTAATACCTGCTTTGGGAGGGATTAAATATAATAAATTATAAATACCTTTGATTCAAATGGGAGATTTCCCAAAGTTGCTCTTGGCTGTTCTTTGCCCAGAGCGTGAAGGAATTGACAGAAGGGAAGCATGAGATGCTGTGTGCAGACATCCCTGTACATGAACTTGCTGGCTCCTTTCTCTGTCCCTTTGTGTTGCAGCTGCTGACAGCTTCTCTCTTCACTAATTTTTTCACTTCTGTTTGTCTGCTGAAATCTTTCTCCTTGCACCATATAGCCCTGATTTCTTCCATTTTTAAATCAATTGTGACTGTTCCTTTTTTATGGCACCTTGTATGCAATTACCTTTTCCTAGTCCAGAGAATTTTATCACTCTGTGCCAGAAAATCTTGAGTTTACTGCTCACCTTTTGAGTGTCTGTTTGCATGCTTTGTTGTTCCCAGACTTAGAACAGATGAAGCAAAGACTAATCATAGGGGAAAAACAGATACTGCTACTCGTAGAAATCCTGACTTGATGCTTATATGGCAGTACAGGAAACACTCATATTTATATAAGTAGGATCAGGCATTCCTTGCATTTTTTCCCCCAATGCTGAGCCTTAAACTTCTGCTGCTTCTGTTCTGTTCAGCTGTCAAAAAACTGATGAAGATCAGACTTTCCTTGCCTTCTGAAGACAGACAGTAAATATTGGAAAGAAAGGGTGCTAATTTTCCCTTTGAGAGAGATTTCTTGCAGTACCTAAGTTCTATTAACTAATAAGAATAATGCCTGGTGGCTGCTAATGAAAACCAGCAGTGTGTTGGTTTGAAAAGTTGGAATGGAATGTGGGTTTGTTTGGATAACAGAAGGCTCAGCTGTTTTTCTTCAGACTGCTACACTGAAGGCAATCATACATTATTATGATCTGGTATTTTCCCTTTTCTACAGTGCTTTAAAGTCATACCACGTCTTGGTTGAATAAATAGTTTTAGTCTGGTCATATCTAAATAGTGTTAAGGTCTGTTCTTTGAGCAATATAGGTATTTCTCAATACCAGCCACAAGTTTCATTCTCAAGTAAAACAATCCATACTGTCTTGCTTTAAGAAATGCAAAAAAGTGCAGTTGCAGATAAATCATGACTTTTCTTGTAAACATTCTGCTTTTCAAAAATGTACTGGTATTACTTAAAGTATAATTTATGGCTGCATGTTGTAGGTTGCTTAAAAGGCAGCTGTCTATATTAAACAGATGAAAACTTCTAGTTTGGAATTGCCTTCCCTAGCTCTTCAAACCCCCCTCTCCATCTCTTCTAGAGCCCCTTTAGGTACTGGAAGGGGCTCTAAGGTTTCCCTGGAGCCTTGTATTCTCTACCACTCAATGAAATTAATACAATCTAAATCTATCATTTGAAAAATCCCAGTAAGATGCTTTCATGCAGCTGTCTCAGGATCCTGAGGGGTATTCTGAACATGGGAAGCAATATTATCACAAGGGGTCAAAGATCCCTTGCTGCCTTCTTGAGATGCTCATTATCAAAAAGAAGTAGTAGTAAAGCTGCTCTGAATTACTTTTCACTTTGATTTTGGAGGAGGCTGGGTTAAAACAAATTCCAACTGACTGTTTGCTTGCAAAACCTTGTATTCAGCAAAAAGAATTCCAGCTACCTGAATGCTTGGAACAACGACAGCTCCTTCTATTTATAGCTGTCTCTAATCCCTATTTGCTCATTTATCTTTCTGATTTCTGCTTGCATGTGCACAAACAGGCTGAGGGCAGTGTTCAGTGTCTGCTAACAAAAACCTATTTATAGTTACAGAATTAAATTACAGTACACATTATTTGTCTGTTTTTGTATGCCTTTGAGTTCAGTTTAATCCTAGTTTTATATTTGTCCTTTATGATTTTATTTTCCTTTTGTTTACCATTTGATGTGGTAGTGCAAAATCAGGGTAAGTTTGTATTTATTTTTTAAGGATTGTTGTGCAAGTATGATAAATCTCGTTTGGATTTTTTAGCAATATATTAAAACCTCTGTCCTTTCTTAAAGTCAGATCATGAGAGGAAATAGTAAATTCAAAAGAATATGTTATGAAAATGTGTTGCTGAAATAAATCCAGTGTCACCTAGTTCAGTGTGAAAGCTAGTTTGGTGTCTTGTCTTAATTTGCATGGCGTGAGCTTTTATAGTGGAAATATTAAACCCTCTTAGATTAAATAAATTTTGTAATCTGGGGTTTGAAAGTTGCTTAGCAATAGTAGGTATTTGTGTTTCCAAGGTAGATGTACTTCTGTGAAACTGTTGTTTGGTGTTGACTAAAGCTAAGTCCTTTTTAGTGCTGTGTTCATCTTCTGTGTGAGCTGTAGTAGTGACGGTGTTTGCCACAACTGTGTTCGTGCTTTTCTGTGTACAGCACAACAAACTTAGTACTGTATTCAGCAAAAAGGAAGGCAACCCTAAATTTAAGATAACTTTCACACACAAAAGACTTGCTACATCCCTGAACTCAATCTAGAATAAGGATATTGACTTTCCCCTGATGTTCTGCCTATTTCCATCTCATGTTTTACAACTGTTTCTTCTCAGTTTTTATACCCTGAAGCTCTGTCACTTCCATCAGTATCACTCTCTTCCCCACACTGCAGTGTTTACTGTGTTCTGAACTTCTTCCAAATCAGTCCTCTTCAGTTCCATCCAAGAAATCTGGGATGCAGCACTCCCCTCTGGCTACGAGCTCTGGATGTATCCATTCCCATGCTGTCTTAATCCAGTGACGGAGTGAGGTTGCTCTGCGCTGCTTTGTTTTCCTTGTGGGGTGAGCGTGTGCTCTCCTGCCAAGAGCCCTGCTGAACACAGATCCTTCACACGGTCCCTAGAGGGTCTTGTGCACTCACTGCTGCATCAGGCACCACCTGCAGCTTTGACATCATTTCTCACTCCCTATGACCACAGCTTTTGTCCTCCCCAGCTGCTGTGAGATGCCTCTGGTATGTGTCTAACAACAAGCCTTCCCCCCTTGCAGCAGCGTGTTTGGGCTCCTGTTCCAAGGGAAGCTCAGCCAAGTTTTTTATTAAGTCTCCAGACATCTGTCCCTTGGTTTTGTCACCTATGAGTTATTCCAGTAGCCAGCTGCTCCTTTGGCATTCTTTTATCCTTCACAGGGCCAGGTTTATACCGCCTGTTGACTGGCACCATTGCAATATCTTTTTCCTCACAAAGATACGGGGCTGGGTTTTGCACCCATTTCCACCAGATCCACATCTGGTGTAATGGTTGGGCTCTGAGACTCAGTTGGCCTGGCAGTTGTGATCTTTCAGGGATGTGATCCCATATTACTGGAATGCAGCGAGTGTCTTGGTGGAGTTTGAAGGGAATAGTGGGAAAAGGGAAGTTCTCTGCTCTAGGAAAAAAACCATTGATGCATCATTTGCAGATGAAACAGCAGCTGCTTCTGAATTCTTCCTATGAGACATTTTGTGCCTGGGCTACATCTTGAGCTTGGGGGTTAATGATTTTCTGTGCAAGCAAGTTTTTTATCTCTTACTGCATATGAACAAATTCTGCAATTAATTTTCCACTTCATGGTTGCTTTCCTCTTTGGATCCATTGAATAATTTCTGCATAAAGTCATGTCATAAACATTTTTTTATTTGTTTCTATTTTTATGTGTTTTTCTCCATCACACAATTATTTTCTCCCTACAATACCAGCATGAGTTTCAAGTTTGCATCGTAACCTCTCCTTACATTTTTGATGTGTTCCTGGTATCCTACTCCAAAGGATTCACTGTTTCATGGTTACCATGAAGTACACAATGAGACTTAAAAACAACCAGAAATGACACTGATTTTCTCGGAACTCCACACAACACAACCACCAAAAAGGAAGGCAAAGACACCAATTTGGAAGTTAAACTACTTGGAAAAAACGTTGTGTTCCTTTCTGTCAAATACAGTATTAAGCATTTTATTCTGTTCTTACCGAGCAATGTTTCAGAGTATCTTATTAATTTATTTTTCTAATTTTTAAATCTTTACACAACAAAGAGAAGCAGAACTGAATGTGTTCAGGGCTAATTATTTGTGGAATTAATGTAACGTGTTCCACAGTAGCAGGGAAATAACTGATCCTTTATTCCCAATTTAGAAATATATGTATCTTTTTGAAGTGTACAAATATGTCTAAGCTTTTACAGTCTTCTTTGTTAGTGAAATTCAGCAGTTGAGCTGCTGACTGCTGAACACTGTTCCACCTTAATGGATGGATCCTAAAATGGTACCTAGTGTGGTTATTTGTAACCAGTTGTCTGGCAGTCCCTTCCTTCCTCCCCTTTTCCCATTGCTGGGAAGCACATTTAATTAGGATAAATTACTGGGAGGTTCTTCCAGAGCAATAGTAATTTATTGGTGTGCAGGTGGAGAAGTGCTATCTATTGATAAAGCAGTTGCTAGTATATTTATTACTTCATTGATTGCTTTTTAATATTTAGTTACCTACCAATATAACATGAGGATCCCAGGTATGTCTGAAAGAGCTGAATGCTGCATTTCCATTTTGTAGGAGTAGCAAAAAAGCTCCTTTTCTGTCAGTAATCACTCTTCAAGGTGCCTTGTGTATTTTAATACCTATAACTTCTAAAAATGCTGTCATCTTAGAGTATCCAGTGAGACAGTTCAGAAGGCAAGGAGATTTTATTTGATTTAAATAGTGAGAAAATGGTAAATACCTCATGTAGGATCTTGAATCTGTAGTATTGCTGCATATCTTAATTCTACACTTGCAGGCATGAATAAAGAATAGTAAAACCAGTCTAATTAGGTGAAGTTGTTTTTTCTGATTTTCAAAGGAGAATGAGCAGAGATTTAACCATATACAACTGGCTTTCAAAGGCAGTGTAAAAATGCTTTTTTTAGGCTTTCTCTGTGTTTTCAGCCAGGCATATCCAAGCAGCATTGCATGCTTATACCCACAGTGCTACGTTTTGTCCTTTGGTTTATCAAACATTGTTGGCAGCTTTTTATAGGGACCTTGTGAGCTTCCATTGTCTCTGGAAGCTGAATTGTTAATATGAAACTTCAGGCGCTTCTGTTTCAGAAGAACAAAGGAAATGGTGTCATCATGGGAGATGAAAGCCGAGTTTCAGTACACAGCCCTTCGGGATATAATTGCCAAACACAGCTCTGGTTGTGTGAAGCTGTCCCTGACGTTCTGACAGGCTGAAGTTCACCAGTGAAATGGTCCCTGTCCCAGGTTCCAGCCCTGACAGCCTGATGGACAGGGGTTTCTGATGTGTTCATGTGTTGCCACAGGTTTCAGATCTGCACACGCTGAGGAAAAATGACTGCTTTGGTTCAGCTTTGCTGAGCAGAAAACTGCAGCAGCTGACAATCTGATTGCCAAATAAGCCTGACATCTCTGCTTTGAGTTGGGAGTGTTGGGTAGAGTGTCAGTAGTGGCTTCAGACACCAGGTTCTGAAAGGCAAGATCCACATCTCTGCTGCTCTCAGATTTCCTGGCCGGTTCAGCTTTCATCCCTGTGTAGTCCCTGTACACGTGCTGTACCTGCCTGAGGGGGGTATCATACAAGGCTGGCTGGGAAAGGAATAAGCTAATTATTGGAAAGGAGACAGGGAGGCAAGTGCAGTGCTGACATTGTAACATCCATTATAACTAATGACTGTTTCTGTAACTGTAGGCACGAGTTGCTGGAGGAAGCCAGAAGACAAGGTTTGCCTTTTGCACAGTGGGATGGGCCCACTGTGGTGGTGTGGCTGGAGGTGAGTGGTCCTTCCAAAATTAATAAAAAGCCCCCTCAATGTACAGACGTGTAAAGACTGCGAGGGTTTGGAGGCAGGAATGTTTTCCATCTCCTGCTTACTTCCTTTTCTCTGTGTTGCAGCTGTGGGTGGGGATGCCAGCCTGGTACGTGGCAGCCTGCCGAGCCAATGTGAAAAGCGGTGCTATCATGTCAGCCCTGTCTGACACGGAAATCCAGCGGGAAATCGGGATCAGCAATCCCCTGCACAGGCTCAAGCTTAGGCTGGCCATCCAGGAAATCATGTCATTAACCAGCCCCTCTGCCCCTCCCACCTCAAGGACGGTAAGGAAACTCATCCAGCATTAAACACCTAGAAATTCCCAACATTTTACTGTAAACTTAAAACTGAGCTTCTATTAAGAATTTCTTGGAAAGGAATACATTATTTAAATATAGGCTGTTCCTTCCTTTCATGGAAATTAACCAAAGGGATAACTGCAGTTTTCTTTCTCGAGGAAAAGAGAAATTTATTTCAGTCTAAGTATGTAATCCAAAGTAGTTAGAGTACATGTTATTCACCTCATCTTTTGGCCTCCAGAGAATTTAAAATCCAGATGAAGCATACATGTCTGTACAGAAATTTGTGAGATAGCTGGAGGCTCTTTTAATGCAGCTATAAGGCCATTAACTCCAAATAATACAGGTGACATGAACTAGGAGTCACCTGTCTCTCTATAGTAAATTTAGGCACTTAATGGGAATTTTCTCTTGTGAGTCTGTCTGCCCTGCAGTCTAAAGTTCTTCCTGGGGTTATGTGCTAGACCACAAATGTATTTTTCAGATTAGAGCAGAGCTGAGTGTTTAGCCATTAATGAAGTCCTGTAAGCTGTTTCTGATGCTCAGTTTTGTTAATATCTGTGAAGAAGTTGATTCCTGTGGGTAGGCTTTTATTGCATGCCATGACTTTCAGTAGCTGTACCTGACTTAGAGACCATTGCTTTGCCCATGCCTGCTCCTTACATGTACCGATTGCTTATCTGTTCTGCAACCTCTCCTCTTTGTTACTGCTTTCCTTTCACTGGATGGGATTGATTCCCTGTGGGCTCATATTAGACCACGGGAAATGTCTGGGTAACACATGAAGAGATGGAAAATCTTACAGCCACACAACAAACGGTTAGTTTACAGTGTTGCCACTTCTCTTCCTTAGAGTGCTTTTCCCACTTCTTGAACATTTGAATCAAGTACCTTTTGGTCTTTTTTTTTTTTTGGTCTTTTTTTTTTTTTTCTTCAAAATAACGCACTAAAATTCTGGATCATTGCTTCTTCTAATTATTAACCTTGCAATCTGCATCTTGATAGCTTTTTTTCCAGAAGGGAGGAAAAAAAAAAAATCAACGTTGATAAGATTGTAAACAAAATTCTGATCTGTAAAATGGAGCTCTGACTTGATTGACAAATAGACAAATTGAATTATTGGTGCAGAAATTTCTTCTCTCCAGAAACTTAATCAGTAGATGGGGTTTGCAACTTCTCATACAAAAATAAATGCCTTGTGTATAATTTTTTACATTGCATGATGCTTGCTTTATCTAGATCCTTTGGTATGCAGTAGATTTAGAGTCTTGCAGTGCACCGTTAACTTTGACCTCCTTACTAAACTTAACCACTAATATGTGTGTGTTCTTTTGCTTTCCTAACCACCTAACAGGAAGATGAGGAGGGAAGCTGGGCTCAGGTTGGAAACTTTATCTAATATTATGGACTGTATGTAAACTGTCACAATCATTAGAGCATGAAAGAACCTGTTTTTCCTTTAGACCAGCAGCTTTTAGTGATTCTGGGTGTGACCTGGGGAGTGGGAGAGGGGGAAGCTGCAGGCTTATCTCTGTACAATGCACACTTGGGAAATACATGTGATTTAAATATTTTAATGTTTTGGTGGGGGGTGGCTCTCTGGGGAAGCCAGAATTCCTAGAGGAATATCTGCTCTGTGCAGAAAGTCCCTGTCCAACCCAGCCACCATCCCAGGTGTGCCACAAGATACCCTGGGCTTGGATGGTTAAGTAGATTTCTATGCACTAATTCTGTAATCCCCCTTGATTAATTGTTTTGCCTTAAAGTGGTGGCAAATCCTAATTGTATTTTCAGGCATTGATGTAGCTGAGTATTTATACAGGGATATAAACAAAACTTGGGGTTTACCCGTGATCCATACCTTTGGACAGTACAGGCTCTTCTTGCTAGGCTGCCCTCCATCTTAAACCTGGTTTAAGTCCCATTAACTACATCTCAGCTATTCATTTGTTGATTGTCAGTGGTAACAAGCCCAGAGTAAGGAGCTCTTTGACTCTTCTACCTTCTGATGGCTTAGGTGCATTTCCCTGTGGCCTTGCTCCTTTCTGGAAGGTGCTTCCTCTAGAGGAGAAATAAAGCTTTTGACTTTTAACAGAAAAATCTCAATTATTACACTTTTGAAAAAAGGAGCTTCTGGGTTTTGTTGCTCAAGGAGTGATTAGATATACAGTTAGAAACTCTCATCTTTATAGATGTTTTCTCTACAAAAATGCCTGGTGATTTGCAGATCAAAACTGTAATGGGAAAAGTCTTTAGGATAAGGACTAGCATTTAGAATGGCTTGTTCTTCAGTTTTATCAGTTTCTGAAAATAGCTAACTGTCTTTAAAAAGGCCTGCAGTTATTTTTCGGATATCTTTTCTTTATAAAGTCACATGAAAAATAAGATCCCCCCCCCCCCCCCCCAGTTTTCAAGAGAGAGAGTATTTGCAACATCTCAACACAATGAAATTCTATGGCTTTTGCTATCCAACCATGCAGATCAGTATTTTTAAAAATTTTATTACCTCTTGCATATTTTGTCATGCTATTTCTTGATATAAATTGAGGCAGTTTTACTTGCTGATCTGAATATCTGAACCTGCTTTTCTCCACGAGGGTGACTTGTTTGGAAAACATACACGTAGTATTCAGTATTCTGATGTGCTTATCTTTGCAGGCTAAGAATTAAATAAGCAATTTCTTTAAAATAGGCTGTCTAAAGTAGCTTTTCTTTTTTCATTTCTCATTTCAATAAGCTTGTTCCTTAATTTTTTTTCAAACCAGACATTAGCCTATGGTGACATGAACCACGAGTGGATTGGCAACGAGTGGCTCCCGAGCCTGGGGCTCCCTCAGTACCGCAGCTACTTCATGGAATGTCTGGTGGATGCTCGGATGCTGGATCACTTAACTAAAAAAGACCTGCGTGGGCAGCTGAAAATGGTGGACAGCTTCCACAGGTAAAGAGGCTTAAGCTGGAGACCTCACCCACAGGAAGTGTTTCCATTATCTCTAAATATTTGTTCCAATTTTTTTTCCTCTGGTCCAAACAGAAACAGTTTTCAGTGTGGAATTATGTGCCTCCGAAGACTGAATTATGACCGAAAAGAGCTGGAAAGAAAAAGAGAAGAAAGCCAGAATGAAATTAAAGGTTAGTGTATTGTCTTCACCTCAGTCTGATTCTGCCATGTTTTCACTGATCAGCCTCAAAATTTCATTAACAAAGGAAAGGCTTTAGAGGAAGGAATCACTTATAAAATATCAAGTGTTAAATGCACAAGGCGTCTGGATGTAGGCACTGAACACTGAATGATAAAACACATCATTAAATCATTTACTTGTGCTACTTGTGAACATTTTTGAAACTCATACTGCTCTGAAGTTTGAAACGAAATGTTTTAGGAGAATGAGAGTTAAGAACATGCTTTTGGGTGGCTTTTTTTTCTTTATTTTCTTCTTTTCCCCCTGTTTTGACATAACTTTACATCTGCATCATTTTGCTGTTGCTTGTGGCTGGTAATTTTTATTACCCAGCAGTTGATGAAAAAATATCCAAGTGACTTAGGTATTTATGTCTTCCAGATTCATGGTGATTATTGAACAAGAGAGAAGGAATAAGAGAAAGCAGGGTGGGAATTCATGGTTTTCCAAGACTTCCCATAGAAATTTTTTCCCTGCCTAATATCAGAAGCATTTTCTGATATCTGAGTCTAAAATTTGCTTAGAATGTTCTGTGCCTGCTCTTTCCTTTTAAAGCATTGATACCTTTTGGTGGTTAATTTGCTAATTGTGCCTGAGAACATTCCCAGGAATCACAACTAACTGGCAGCAAACAAGCCAGGGCTGTGGCTGGTAGGTTGTTTTTAGCCTCCCAAATGGAATGGATGCATCTCTTGCCCCTGGGAAATTTCTCCTTGGAATATTTAAGTCTAAACTGTTAGGGTGTGAAACACCTCCCAGCAGACTTCTAATACGTATTACTTTCCACTCCAAGCCAATCCAGTCATCCAGTTCATGACTGTGGCTGATTTGGTTCAGAGAAATGGTGTTATAATGAATCTGGCACTGTGTTTTTGCCTCCCTAGATGTCCTTGTGTGGAGCAATGAGAGGATGATCCACTGGGTCATGTCCATCGGCCTTAAGGAATACGCGAACAACCTGATCGAGAGCGGAGTTCACGGTGCACTTGTGGCCTTAGATGAATCCTTTGATTACAATGCATTAGCTCTCCTGCTGCAAATCCCCACTCAAAACACACAAGTAAGCAAGGAGGAGGTGCTTTAGGCCTCTGGGAAGGTTAAAAATGGAGCTGATTGCTTTTTTTCACAGTTAAGAGCATCTAGAAACTTCAGCAATGGAAAGTTGTCCATTGTCATGCAAGAGAAAAACTTTAAATCGTGCCTTTGTAATAGTTCTCTAGTTGTTAATAACAATTCTCATTGGTAAATTTGCTTGAGAAAAAATCATTAATATTTATGTTAGTATTTTCCTCATAGCCCATCTTCACAACAGTAGTGTGAAACTCATCATTTTTGTTGTTTGCTAGTTTTTACTCTGAAATAACTAAGTTTGAGCCAGAATCATGAACTTTCGTGTTGCAACTAAAGGAGAGCTGTTAAGTCTTCCTTAAATTTTTAATAAGTTACAAATTAAACTGTAACTTTTCAAGTACGAAGTATGTTTGTTAATCTGATAAGAAAGCATTAAACAATTTGGGTCCTATTAAATTTTTAAAATCATTTATAGGTTACTAATTGCTAATCTTTTGTAATTAACTTCCATTTCTTTCATACCACAAACTTCAGGCTCGTGCTGTTCTGGAGAGGGAATTCAATAACCTTCTTGCTATGGGCACTGACAGAAGACTTGATGAAGTAAGTTACTCAAGTTGTTGACCCATTTTACAGTCCTGGAAACTTTATCAGACCTGCTCAGTGAAAGAATTTAGCTTGAACCTCTTTAAGCTTTTGACAGAATAGTGACAGAAACCTTAACGTGAAATTCCCTGTCCCTGATGTTTTCTAAATACAGCAGGGTTTGTATATTTTGGTAAGATGCCTTTGAATATGAAAGTATTGGAAAGATTTGCAAATTTGGTTTTGTAGCTCGTGTGGTTAATGTCTAATAGCAGCACTTTGGGCTGAATCCTCTTTATCTAAAATATGGGAAAATGAGCGATCAGCATTGCAGATGAACAAGCTGTGATAGAGAAAGGCACTTTATCCTAAAGAGCAGTATTTCAAAGAGCTTCGAGGGGCTTTTAAGAAATCTCATGTTAATTTTGATTCATACTGCTGCAGAAGACCAGTAATTTCTGTTGGGCAGCCTGTGATCTTACTGTATAAACTGCATCAAAATGAGTATAAAGCTTTCTAAGTGTGAGGCTGTTTTGTGCACCCACAGCACAGATGAGAGAGTGTTCCATCTTTAACCTTTTAAGTTGCTCAGTGAACAGATTCAAGTTGATGTTACTTCCCCAGGAGAATCTTAATTAACTCCATGTTGCCTCATCTTTGGTGCTGATGGGAGTTGATGTGGTAGCACATGTAGGCAAAAGTGGTCCAGATTAAGGCTGAAGTGGAAAAACCCTTCTGTGGTAAACCTCAGCTCAGGAAACCAGTCTCAAAAACATTGCTGCTGGGATGAGGAAGAGGACAGGGGAAGGGGAAGCTCCTGACTGCTCTGTTCCCATGTGCATCTCTACCAAGATTTTAATAACTCATCAGAAAGCAGCTTGATGGTTTTCTGAAGTATTTTTCATGGAGATTTCAAACTGCAAAAGGAGCTTTGAGGGAACGGATGTTTGCTCTGTTCTAGTGGCACAGGGCAGTTTGATCATCAAGATCTCTTCAAATAATGTAGGCACTTATCTCCTAATTGTACAAGGGAATAAATGTGAGCTAAAACAGCATTCGAAGGATTGAACTGTTTCTAAATGGGAAGCTGGCAAATGGAGCTGCCCAGTGGGAATATTTGCACTGACACAATACTTTCTCTGACAAAGATGTTTTTGGAAGTGGGACTTAATGCTGCACTTACTAAATACAGTTTATATTTCTGAGGTGGGAATATTGCTTGAAAGATGCAGATGTATTAATGGGGAAAGGAGAATGCACTTGGGTAATTAAGTTACATTTACCTAAGTGCTTAAGGAAAACCCTGCTTGGCAGTGTATTTAATACACTTACTTTTTATTTCCTCACAATCACCTCCTTCAGTGGTGATACATTTAGTTAAGTTTGTCAGTAATCCTTTTAATGTCAGTAACAATCCCACACTTTTTGCACTGCTAATGTTGTTTGTCAATATGACAGGATGATGATAAGAGCTTTAGGAGAGCACCTTCGTGGAGAAAGAAGTTTAGACCAAAGGACATAAGAGGTTTAGCTGCTGGATCAGCAGAGACTCTTCCTGCAAATTTCAGAGTTACAACCTCAATGTCTTCACCCTCTATGCAGCCAAAGAAGATGCAGATTGATGGTATTGATTTTGTATAATTTTAAGCATGATGTGCTTTTTTTGCCTGAGATTCCAGGGGAATTAAGTTCAAATGACTTTTTTGCTGCATAAAAGCATCTGCCTTGTGCATGGTTGTATTTATAACACTGTGTTTAACCATAGGGTGCTTTGTCATTTCAGGAAGCTGTACTAGAGGTGGAGTTTCTTTTTTTACGTCACTAGAGTAACAAAATGAGAATCATAGCTAGAAATAAATGTAATTTAAAGTAGAGAAATAAAATGACAGCTTAGTAAGGAGTTTTTGAATCACATGATGCATAATTTCTAATTGGCAGCAATTAGACCAATATGAGCCCCATTTCTGAAATGCAATAAAATGCATTCAAAAATGATGTGAGTAAACCCCCTCAGATAATTTAGAGATTAGTAAAACTTGAGTAACCAGGTCCATTACCCCTCCTGCAGTGGCCACTTCAGTATTGAGCATACTTGAAATCAGTTTCATTCATTGCTGTGTACTTAATGATCTTTGTGTATATGTGTGCACACACAGATATGAATTTAAAAAAACCCAAACCAACAAAAGCAGACCCCAGAAATCCCACCTGGAAGTGGAAGTTGATCACCTGTCACATGAGGGATCCTGTCTGTTTAAAAACCGTCTCTGTAGCAACATAAGAATAAACTTTGACTTGAATTTAGTTTACAAGAGACAAGTAGAAACAAATATAAAATGTTTTTTATTGGAACAGACAGGGTGAGAACACAATCTGTCAGAGTTGCCTCAGGTTCTGAAAACGCTTTTTTATTCATAAAGCTCAAAAACCCAATTTTTGCATCTGATGCTACTCTCAGTAAGCTCTTCTCAATTTTAGATACTGTCACTAGCACAAAATATTGTCCAGAATTCATGTGGAAAATTCTCTAAGTGAAAGTAAATTGAGTCTTTACCATGTAAAACCACTTTCTTTGTTAAATATTAAATATTTGCAAACTACATAAAGTAGTAAATAACTTACAAAATCACCTTTGCCAATTTCTGGGTGCTAGTTGGCACGCAGGTCTTTCTTTAGAATTCTTTTTTGTTAGCCCCTGGAACAAGAAGTGGTTAATATACAAACTGTAAAATAAATTCTGCTTTTCTAACTTGTAACCTTAGAGTTGGGTGAGTACCAAAGCTGTAATCACCATTGCTGTGGAGGGGTTGTTTTTTTTTTTTTTTGAAAACTAACATGCATGCTGTGTTCTGCATGTCTTCCCATGCTTCTTGGAATAGGCAGTGTATCAGGAACACAAAGATTGGATTCTGCTACAGTAAGGACCTACTCCTGTTAAAGCCTTCTCCTGGTGAGTAAAGCTGATAGGAATAACACTAAAGCAGCTATTTGTGAAATAAAACAGCAGGGATTTTACTACAGTGGTTTTACACACTTAGAAAACAGTCCAGGTTTTGAGGGTAGGTTGTCATATTGAAAATCCAGAGTTTATTTCCTACAACAAAGACTGAGTGTGTAAATAGTGGGTTTTGTCAGTACTGTATTCTTGTGAGGGTTTTTAAACAGCCTCAAAAAGAACCTGTGCTAAATAGCTCTGTAGAAAATGCTGGAATCAGAGGTTGGATGAAACACAGCTAGTGGAAGTGGGGAGGGGGGGAAGAGAATAAATTAGGAATGGAAAGGAAAGAAAACAATCCAGTGTGTGACATTGCAGCTCAGATTGTTGATCTCTGAGTCTTTGCTTGGTCTGAGTGGTCCCACTAAAACATGCTTCAGTATTGAATTGTCACAGGGAAAACTGCAGTTTCCCAGTTCCTGGACAGTCCATGCCACTGTGATTGCTTAGGCTGGCTGGCTGGATTTAGCTACCTGCAGCCTAAATTTGGGGAGCTGGGGGCAGTGCTGCCAATAAAAGGCAGCTTGATGTGTTGTAACATGAAATCCACGTACTCTGGCTTGTGAAAGATCAGTCTGGAATGTTTCTGCAGCAGCCTCTGCTGTATTTTCTTATGGCACAGTACTGATTCTGATTCTCTGATTTTGCAAGCAAGTCAGGAAACTGATCCTTTTTTTTTTTTTTTTTTTTTTTTTTAAACTATAATGAATTTTTAAAAATCAATTCAGTGGATGTTTCCCCCTCACTGGTATCTTTCATAGACTGTAAATTATCTTTTCTGCTTGCAACTTCTTTCTTCTTACTGGTAGCATCCCTTCCAACTCATGTATTTGCTTCTTCAAATTCAGAACCTTTTTGCATGTATGAGTTGAGTTCTAAGGAGTTCTTACATATGAAATGCTGAGAGAGGAAACTTGCGTGTAGCAACTCAGGCCATGTGAGTGTGTCAGTTCATAATCTCAGGGGCTCTCTTAAAGTATTATTAGTTGCAAGAAACCGAAGTTTTAAGTCTCCTCTCCCCCAGATTCTTCTCCCTGGTTCAGGATTTTCTGTAGTCAGATGACGTGGGATGGAAATCCTCGAGGCAGAAATATTTGCCCTCATTGCTTTACTTTGCACTGAAGCTGGAGATTGCAGGAGGCAACAAAATTATATCCAGCGTGGCATGGCAGTAATTCAGTGCATGTCTGCTGCACTGCTGAGCTGTTTGTGAGAATCTTGGAAGGAAATGTTGGTTAAAAACTGCTAATGGAATCTTTTGTGTTTTGTTTTTTGTTTTTTGTGTGTTGTTTTTGTTTGTTGTTTTTACAGTTTACCCACACTATTTCTACCGGTGATATGCAGCATTTTGAACATTTGGAACCCTTAACCTGTTAATACTTGTTAAATGGACACTTTGAGATATTTTATTACAGAGTTTTTAATTAGCAAATAAATTCATGAGTACTATAGAGAAAATATTTTAGAATCTAAATGTTTCTTATATTTATGTGACTTCTCATTTATATAGTTACTTACTTTTTCTGTTTCTATTCAGTCTACAAATCAAATCATTGCTGATTTTTTTATTCTAATTTTAGTCTTTCCAACTGAATGTACTGTAATGCTTGTATGTATATGTCCCTATGAGCAATATAGGGTTTTTGTAAATTATGCAGTTACTGTAATTATCATTGTTTTTTAATAATGAAACTGAAGGTGAAAAGGATTTTAATACCTTTGTAAAAGTATCATGACACCGAGCAGTATATATTTTGTCTTTTGGAGCTCTTAGCTTAGATCTGAAAACAAGTCCAGCTTTTTTTCAGGTGAGCCTTTGTTGACGTAGGAGGGACGGTACACGAGCGTTGTTCTTCTCAGAGCTGTACCTTTCCACACAGAGGATGTGTCAAGTAGTGGCAATTTGTCTTTATTTAAAGTAGAACTTGTTTGCAAAGCTGGGAGGAGCTCCTAACCCTGCGGGACACGTTGGAGGAGCGATTGCCTCAGTGGTAACAGCCCGTGCTGTATTTGTATCGCGGCTCTTCGCAGTGACTGAAAACAAGCCATAAACCAAGGACTGCTTTTAGTTTTGCTTTTCCTCACCTGAGGAAGATAGACTTCATAATGATTCCTGGTCGTGAGCCACAGGCCACAGAGAGGTTTTTTTTGTCCTAGACCTTTTTGCTTGAAAACACTTGGTGGAAAGATGCTGGTGGAACCAGTTTTAATGGACCAATCCTAAAGCACTGCAGCCTCCTGTCAAATGAGTAGTGAAAGATGAAGGTACAATGATGGGCTGAAAAAAGCAGTGCATCTTCTAATAAAGGCCTTACTTTTCTTATGTAAGTCATCCTATGTGTTTTGTAAACTTGTTCTAAAGACTTGTCTGGACTTTGATTTTGATGGTTGTAGCCATTTTGGACTGTATGAGTAGAAAATGTATCTGACACTTGTAAATGGCATATTAAAAAGCCAGCAAGAATCTGTTCAGATGGTGCATTATTTATTATGCAACTATATATATAGCATGTCTTTTTTCTTATTTTGTTTTCCACTTTTAACTTGCTTGTAAAACTGAAATCCATTGTTACTGTTCTGTTTTTCTATTAATCTTTTGTGTATTTTCAGATTATGTAACAATATGTACAGTCTACTTTTGAACTATTTTTATCACAGTATTATTTATTGCTTTCTTTCAATAAAGTACTGATGCATTTTCCACTGCCAATAAAACACTATGGAAAAGCTAAGATCTAATTGTATGCAGGCAGAAACTTTTGCAGTGAGTGGATATTGTCAATAAAGCATCTTAATGATTGTTTGCTGCCCTATAGATCTGGTTTCAAATGATGACCTTTCGCTAGTAGCAAAAATATTCCGTTCAATGGGACATTTTCTTTGGAAGTGTTCGAGTTCACATGCACTAACACCAGTTTTCTGGAAAAAAACTGCTTTATTGCCTACTTCTACTCATAGTTAGAGCTATGATTTGCTTTTTAAAATAGTAAACCAGACCTGTCATACAACTTCAGTGTATTCTGGTCCACATGATGAAGATGGAAGTGCTGTTCTAGACTGCACCAACAGTTGCTTTGGTAATAAAATGGGATCGTGACCATAGTGATATTTGGGGAGAAACATACGCATCAAGGGAACCAGTGCAAAATGGGGTCACAGTAGGGCTGTTCATGTCAATTTTGATATATCTGTAAACCATTTCGTTGAGTAGAAGACAGAAGGATAAAGTTGCAGGATACTGGAAGCAGTAGTGAAGCATATTTCATCAGGTCCTCAACAGCAGGATCTGGAATGCCTGGAGAATCACTGCCATGGATGCTCCAAACCTTGTTCAGTAATGCATCTCTGTTTGTCTGGCTTGTCTGTACGAGTTGCTGTCTGTTCATTTGCAGTCTTCTTTTATATTCTCAGAGAATCTATCTTTCTAGAAAAAACTAAAATGAAACTGCAGAAGGAAATCCTGACTCACTGCTCAGCTAAACTTTGCTGTTTAGAGAAACCTTGCCTAGGCGTTGCTGGTCACTGATGTGATAGTAGGTGTTCAAAGTCATGTATTGTTGCTTCTCAAAAGTGAAACCAATGCGGGATAGACTTGTAAAATGTGAACAGAAACTGCGTTTATTATTTTGAGGCTGTAAAACCTTAACTGTTATGGAACAATGGAACTGACATGAGAGGTAGAATAAATGAGTGAAATGGCAAAAGCTTTCACGAACTGGCCAAACTGTGTGGTGACTTCCTTCTCAGTTACACAGCAGAGCTGTGCTGGAGAAATCCAGAAAAACGTGTCTTGCTCAATTTTAATAACTCCCACACACCCCGCTGAAAGAAAGCTGCACATGGAAAAGGCACCTGGGTTTGTTACAGTGATCTTTAGATAACACTTGATTAAATACAATGTCTTATAAATTGCCAAATGTCTCTAATGGCTTTAGTTGGAAAGAGGGCTGAAAAAATTAAACTATGCATTCTGTCTGCATGCTTCAGAATTATCTGAGTGAACTTTAAACTTGCAATTTTTGCATGTTTAAAGGACGGGGAATCTCAAAACAGATGTTTGAACTCTGTCTTTTGAACTGCTATAGCAGTGTCATGTGGGAAGTGGTGATTTATCATGCCAAGATTTGGAGAACAGGTAAAGCAGTAGTTCAAAGCAGAATGTATTTTTGGAACTTGGTGTAGGCTAAAGATTGAGAGGGAGGGGCAGGAAAATTAATTTTCAGGTGAATGAAAACTGACATTCTGTGGTTGGGGGTGGTACTTTTTAAAGAAACAAAAGAATCACTTTGCCTTTAAAATCAAAGTTTTTCACTTCCCATTGTCAGGGTTGTAGCTTTGGTGCACAAGTTATTCTACATTTTATTAATTTCATTTTTTGTTAATAGTAGGGGACTTGGGGGGGGGGGAAGGGCAATTGTAGTTAGGTAGCAGTACCGTGTGGTTTTATATGGGATGTTGGAACAGATGGGTGAAAAGTGATACATAAATGTGGTTTATATTCCTACCTGTACATGGGAGGGACAGGTAGAAGTACTGCCCCAAGGATCGAGGTTCTCTGCACCTCTGTTCTCCTCGAGCAGACAACTTTCTGAGAGTAAGTTTAGCCCAGGTTTTTATATATGCTGTATTCGGTTTATAGGGTAAATTGCACTGTATTTAAGCCTGGAAAAAGTAGCTGAGCCGATTTATAACGTGACCTGGCTACATTTGGAATTGCATTTGTGTTCACCTGGATTTTGTTTATCTTGCCCTTTATTACAGCTTGAATTCGTGTGTTTGTTTGCAATGTTTTTCGCTAGAAATGGCGTTCCTGGGGACCTTTCCTTCTAGAAAACAGTGGGCAAAACAGTAACTCCTACCAGAGTGTTTTAAACCCTCGTTGATTCCATTTTAGCATCCGTTTCATTTGGATCCCTTGGGGGACCCCAGCCCCGGGGGAACCTTTTAAAAGTGATGGGAACCCCTAGGGACGGAGTAGATGCGACTTCCAAAACATGACGGTGCAAAAGTGAGTATTAACATTAAAAAAGGATGTCCAAAACTGCACCAACAACTCCCCTGTGGCCATTTTAAAACTCCTGACGGTGCATTTTTGGAGCGGCTGAAAGCAACGGGGCAAAGAGCAGCCCAGCTGCGGCTCCAGAAATAAATGTTTATCATTGTTGGAGCGGCTCGGAGCCCCGCAGGCTCCCGGGGGCAGGCGGCGTTCCCGGGCCGGGCCGGCGCGGCCCCTCCCGGCGGGGCGGAGCGGAGCGGAGCGCGTCCCGCTCCCACCTGGAGCCGGGAAGAGGAAGTGGGAGCTCGGGAGAAGCGGAAATTGCAGCAGCAGCAGCCGCCGCCAGCCTGGGAAGCACCGGCGGGGAGCCAGCGCCGAGGAGAAGGCGGCGGCAGAGGCAGAGTAAGCGCGGCGGGGCTGAGGGGGAGCCGGGCCGCGGGCTCCGCGCACGGGGGCGGACGCGACTCGGTGCCCTTTTCTTAAAAAATTCTGTTTCACCTCCGAAGCTGGGAACTTGCGGGGAAGCGTCTGCGGCGGGGGGTCCCCACAGCGGTGGTGCCGCTGCCGTGGGTGCCCCTCAGGGCAGAGCCCCCTGGCCTCGGTGCCGGGCTCAGGCCGTGCGGCCCCGGCCGGCCCGGGAGCTGCTGCCCGGCTCCCCTCACCTGCGCCCCGGGGCTCGGCTGCTGCTGCCCGGAGCGCGTCCCTAGGCCCGGGCAGCGGGGAGCTGCCGAGGGTGCCGCTAAAGGTGCTGGGTAGGATGATGTGTGTGCTGATTAGTCATAGCAGCGCTGAGGAGCGCATACATTCGAGGCGTATATTTAGCCTGGGTTTGTGTTCGAACCGTAGCGTTTGCTTCTTCCTTCAGGAATCATGACCACGTGAGTCAGTGAGTCATGAATAGATCGTGTTTCTCCTCGTTCTGCCCTGGAATCGGTGCTGGAATAGCAGGCGGAAACCAGGCTTATTCCTGCTGGCTGTGGACTGGGAGCCTTGGTCACTGGGGCTGCTTTGCTCCTTGTGGAATTCACTTCATAGAATGCAGGGTTGAGCTGCGGAAAAATGTTGGCGTTTATGCGCATGATTTGCAAAGAATCCTGGTGGATTCTGGATTTTGCACGGGGGTGCGTGTGAAATCCTTCTTCCCTGAGCTATTGTTTGTGAGAGCTTGAGGAGGAAGCAATGAAACCTAGACTGAAGGATCCAGCTTTTGTTCTCTGAAATGTCCAAGCACAGCTGAATGAACAAAGTACATCCATCAAGTGAGCATAAGAAACAAGTACTTGGGGGGAAAAAAGTTGTGTTTTGCACAAAGTATGTAGAAATTCGCCATACACAGATGTACCTCTGCTTCAGCTCTTGTCACTTGAATTCCATTCCTAAGCATCTTGCACAGTGTGGTGGAGCACAGAAGGATGGATACAAAACATCCCTCTTAGGAGGAGTTAGAGAGAACTTGGACCCATGTTGAATCTCATTATTGAACTGGTTGGGTTCTGTTTTCCAAGGCTTTTGGGGCTTTTTTTGGTGAGAGATTGGATTTTAGTAGGAAAGAGTAGGGCAATCAGACACAATTATGTGAAAGAAGGCTTTAGAACAGAGTATTTTAAGGATGCTGTTAAAATACCCACGTTCTAAAAGTTTGGGTTATAAACTCGTAGTCTCACAGGTTTTTTGGATATGAAGTACTATTATAAAGGTTAGTTCCTTAACTGCCAGAGGAATTTAGAGATGGGAGACCTGAAAAAACATGAGAGGAAAGGTATTCGTACTGTGTTAGGATGTCACCTGCTCTGCTTCTACACCCTCCTTCCAGGCTACTCCAGCATTTGCTACCCTGGTGTTTGACTATCAGTTTTTCAGTTGTTCTCACTCACGTTACCAGTCCTGAAACTTCTGAAATGCTCCATAGAACTGGCTCATCAGCTCGTTCTGCCAGGCTGCAGAACACGCCTAACAGAACGAGCGGCGGACTTTACCCAGGGACTATTAGTTATGCATTTCAGAGGGAGTTTTCATCCCACCCACTGAATTATGCTTGTGTGAATTAAATAGCCTGTGATAATTACCTTTGTAATCTATTCTTAATTAGTAGGATGAAGGTAAGAGGACAGAACGATGGTATGTTAAAAAGCTGAACTCTAGTTGAATTGCAAAGAAAAATCCTTTCTCTGAAGTGTGTTCTGAAAAAGCTGGGAGAACAGGCAGCTTGTAGTTTGATGTTCTAGTTTTGCTTTCTAGAATTTATTTGTTTTGATTTACATTGAATAAAGGGCGTAAAATCCAGCCGCTAGCACCAGGAAGATCAGGAATTCTGCTAACTAGTTGCATTCAGAAGTGTTGATTAAAGGCTTCCAACTTGATACTCCACAGGGGATAAGGTTTCCAGAAAGTGAGAAGCCCCAAATCATTAATCTCTTGAAAGTGCTGGGTGCTGTGTCTAGAAGTCAGTTTGCCTTTTTCACGAGTCTCGCTTCCTGCTGTCAGTGCTCCAGCAGTCGCCCTCTGTTTCGTTTGTGTACACCGTGTCTCACAAGGGATTACCCAAGGAACACAGACACTCCTGTACTCTGTTGTTGGAGCAATGTCTGGATTGTGTGCAAATTCTTGGAGCTGTTGGGATTTCTGTCACCTTGCTGAAACTCACTGCACAGCAGGGCAGGTTGTGCAGGTGTAATGCAGGTGAAGAACAATGTTTCAATGCCTGAGGAAAAAAAACTCCACCTATTCCTACCCCTTAACTGTATGCACATGATCCAGAATTAGCAGTTTTTGGAGGTGCATGTTGGCTTGGAAACTTGTGTGAGGGGAAGTGTTTGGCTGCAGTGACTGCACAAAAGACACACGTTAATTTGGGCAAGGAAAGGTGACACTGTTCTCTTTGAAACAGCAATTGCTCCTAATACAGCGCAAATGAGAGAATTAAACAGGTTTTTAAGCCAGCTTGAGAAGACAGCCTGAGCACCAATGGTCAAACCTGTTTTCACTGCAAGCACAGCTTTTGGTGATGTGGTTAAATAGCATACTTTATTGGGAATTTTGAATTCCATCTCCTCATTGAGTCGGCTCCTGCATGAACCAAATGAGCTGGCACTGGAGTGGAGCATGACCCTGCTTCTCCTGCTGGTGTTGCAGATGTGGAAGGCTACTGCAGGCCACACCGTGTCTGTCAGCCAGGATGATGGAGCTGATGACTGGGAGACGGATCCAGACTTTGTGGTATGGCTTTTGGGGTTTGCTGATCTGCCAGGAGTGGGTTCTGGGACAGTTCCAGAGGAGCTCTGCAGGGTGGGGGCTGTGTCTTGGCAAAATAAACTGTCAGGAGCAGGTCCCTGGAAGTGGAGGGGAAGTGAAGCTGCTTTTCTAACCCTTGTGGTCTCAGTGACTGCTGGAAGGTTTTGCTGTGAGCTCTGAAATGTGTGTAACTAGTGATTTCTTTGGGTGTTTAACTCTCTTTTTCTGTGTGTCCTTCACAGAACGATGTGAGTGAGAAAGAACAGCGCTGGGGAGCTAAAACCGTGAATGGATCTGGCCACCAAGAGCACATCAAGTAAAGCAGCTCTCTTGTGAAATGTATTAATAGGCACAGTCCTAGGCAACTTTTAATCACCTCATGTTCTCAGTTACTTGTGTCCTCATAATTAAAACAAGAGTCCCTGTAGAAGATTGATTATTTGTCAGATTGCTGGTCTTTCAAATCTGTCAGTGTCTTCAGAGCTGAAATTCAGAGCAGAAATACGGTGTAGGGCCTCTTAAATCTTTCTTTGTCACTGGAAATGTGATTTTTCCTGCCTCTGTGTCTGGAAAGGTTCTTTGTGCTGTTTTGGTGCAAGAGCCAGTAGTGCCAGGGGAGAAGCTGAGGGATCTGAGCAGCTCCAGTTTGGTACTTTAAGGAAACGTTTGGTCCCTTAATTCTTACACTTTGTTTAGAAAACTGCTGCCACCAAACTCATAAAAACCCTGGCAAAGTAACAAACTGAGCTCTCTGTTAGAAAAGCAGATGAGTGCATCACAGAGGGATATGTGAAACAGAGATGATGCATCTCCTGAGTCTTGTATTTCTTACAGAAGGTGCTTAAGACCAAACTATAAAGCAGTTTTAGGAAATGCAGGATTGTTGCAGACAGAGGGAGACTGAACTCTGGTTACCTCAGGGATCAGTGTTACTCTGCCCTGTTCTGAGAGCAGTGGGGATTCCTGCTGGCTGAATTACACCTGAGGAAGCTTAAAACTTGGGTGGAAAGTCCTTAAGGTGCAGATTACATCCTGGATTATCCTTCTTGTGCCTAGCCTGCTCTGCCCTCAGTTCAATTCCTGCATATTTTAAGGGATCACTTTGGGAAGAGGAGGTGCAAGTTTCCTGCCATCTTTATTTTGCAGTAGAGTGGTGTCCAGAATGCTCTGTTAGAATGAGCCCTGTTGCCGTAGGGACTGTGTGTGATAAGGGATGATCCCTGTTCTGAAAAGTTGCCGTCTAAATAGAAAGCATTGGGAAGAATTTAAATTAGGACATGAGGGAAAAAAAATATGTTTCAGGCACAAGTCAACTCTAGGTAATGGATTGTTAAAAGAGCAAAGTTCCCTTCCACATTAGTCTTAAAACCAGCAAGTTTCTTTTCTTTTTTAAACAACATTTTGCAGTGGGACAAATCCAGTGTCTCAAAATATGAGGAGATGTTTTGTGCACTGAAAAAATGGGAAGGGCTTGAAAAATGCAAGTCATCCAACTTCTAGTTAAGATGATATTTTTGTCAGCTTTATATTTTGCATCTTTATGAAGTTGCTTGCTGAAACTTCCTTAGTAAAACTTGTTGCTTGGTTATTTGTCTTTTAAAGTATTCATCAGCTGAGGGAAAATGTATTCCAAGAACACCAGAACCTCAAAGAGAGGGAGCTGCAAACAGGACCAAAAGCTTCCCATGGCTATGGAGGGAAGTTTGGCGTGGAACAAGATCGAATGGATAAAGTAAGTATGAACGGGGCTTCCCTGGGATGAAGTGATAAATGAAGTGATAAGCCTTGCCTTGCCCGTGGCCAGCACCACTCTGTGTAAGCTGAGCGTGTTCCTGCTTTGCTCTGGGATGTGCAACGGCCCCACATGACTTTGATTGATGCCAAGTCGTGAGAGGATTCCCCTGGAGTCAGGATTCAAGTTTTCAAATTAATGTTTCTAAATTAACAGAGCGCTTCGTGCATTAATAAGTCCAGCATGATCTTTCTATTTGGATGCTGTGCCAGCTCTTCTATGCATGTAGATAGAGACTGCCAGAAAAAAGGATGTGCTGCTGCATTAAAATCAGAGAGCAGCTCTTGTGAACAAACTCTGAACAGTGACAAGTAATGCAAGTATTTAAAATATCCTTGTACTTCAATCAGATGGTAGGTTTTTATATAAGGAGTTGATGGCTGCTTATGTTACACTGTTGAAAAAAGTTATAATTCTTAATATAATTCCTTTAGTCATGTGATAAATAGGCATATCAACTTCTGGCTACTTTCTCTCACGAGCTCTGTTAGAATACGAATCAAAACATTGCTGAATAAGGAAGTTTTCTTACTTTCTGTGTTCTTGGTAACTTGGCAGCCTTAAATTTTTGCTGGATTCCCGTATTCCAGAGTTAATTGCTGTCCAATTCTCAGTGGGCCTTTGAAATCAGCTAACCTTTGAATCTGAGAAAAGGAATTGCTGAGCAGATTCAATCACCAGACCTGTTCTGCTGCTGCTCTCTAGTGTCAGCAGTTTATCCCTCACCTGTGTCCATAGGGAAAAAGAAAGGACCCAAAGTCAGTAGTGTTTTCCATAGGCCAGAATTAATCATGGGGGAAAAACGTGCCGATCATGTCCATCTGAGCGATGCTGGTGGCAGGAGGTGTTCATGATTTATGTTTGTAATAAATCTTTCCCCCTTGTAACTGTAGTTCTGAAGCCTTGTGGCTGAGATGTCTCCTTTGCAGGTGTCTGTGCAGGTGTGCTGCTCTTAAAGCTTGGCCATTAAATCAGAGTCACTGCAGCGTTGTCCTGGTGCAGGGTTTTGCTGCATTTAGGGCAAAACCTTGGTGCTGAGTTAAAATGAACAGTTCCATCGCTCTGTGTGCCATACCTCCCGAGCTGGTTTAAAATGTACAGAAAAATTATGGGGGTGTTTTACTCTGAAATACAGATTTCCAAGAAAAATATTCTTCTAAGTCTTTTCTAAAGGGGGATTTGTTGTAATGCTTGGTATTTGGTGAAACGCAGAAAGTCCTGATACCACGAAGAAAACACCACGCTCATACCTCAGTTGATATAACAAAAGGGAGATCATGTAAAACCACATAAACTCTAAAATTTTCAGAGCTTCGTGTTTTCCATAAATGTAATGGGAAGAATAAAGGGAGGTGGGAGCCTTTTCTGTCACATTTAACAGATACTGTGGTACGGAACACCTGCAAAATGAACAGGAGTGTGATTGTTTCAGTCAGGAAAAGAAGGCAGCTTTTGTAATGCTTCTGAGTTAAAGCAGTGTCCTATTGTTGCCATCCTTGATCTGTTACCTGGCAGTAACTTCAGCCAGTAATGCTTTGCTTCCCTACCTGCTGGGAATGTTCCCTCCAGCACCTGTGTGGAAGAAAAAGAGCAAACACTGTGAAATCCAAGTTACTTAGGTGTGCAGGCACCTTGTGTCCTCAAAATAATTCACCTTGGTGCAGCTGCCTGGCACAGGATTATCCAGTGTTGGATTAAACTGATGAATTGCTCTGGCCGGTTCCCAGTGTTGGCACTGGGCAAGGAAAAAGCACTTTTGCTAGAGGTGTGAGACTCCAGCAACAATTCCAGGAGCTGGAAGGGCTCCCTAGCACTAGGTCAGTGTAACACTAGCAAAGGCTGTGTGGAGGCACTTCCAGGTGTGTAATTACATATCCCTGTGTCCTGCCAGTTGTGGTGGGATGGATGGAGCTCTGCCTCTGTTCAGCTCAACTTCCAGGGCCAGGATGCAGGGCTGGGATACCTCTGGCACAGGTGTGAGTGCATCTCCTCATGTTCAATACCATTTTGCAAGCCAGGAAGATGCCTAATTCTGATTTATGCTTCCCTAAACCAATGGCAGCTGGCTTTGGTTGTTATTTGTTGCAGTCCCCTGTCAGCTAAAACAGATCCCTAAATACAAGTACCAAAACACAAGGCTGTGTGTTTCACCTGGAGCTCACTTCAAATTCTGCATGAACACCATCAAGACTCCCTCTGTACCTGTCTTGCTTACATTCCTGTGCTTTTTGAAGGGCAAATGCAGGGCATAAAATAGCCCTCTTAAAATACAGTCACTTCCCTTGCCTAGGCTGGATTGGTAGCCTGCCAACATCCTTGTGGAGACCTCCCAAATGAGTAGGGATTTCCAGGGAAGTTGGTTTCAGCAGGAGGAGTGGCAGTGATGCATGTTGGTAACAAAACTCACCCTCAGGTTGCTTGGTGCAGTGTTTTGTCTGACACACAGACCTGTGTAGAACTGCTGTCTCTGAACTTAACCAATTTCTTGCAGTCAGCTGTTGGACATGAATACCAATCCAAACTTTCTAAGCATTGCTCCCAAGTGGATTCGGTGAAAGGGTTTGGTGGCAAGTTTGGAGTACAAACCGATAGAGTTGACCAGGTGAGTGATGTCATCTCCTCCTGCAGCCACTCACAGTGGTTTATTTCCTCCTTTTGTACATAAAACTGCAAAATTCCAGTGCCTTAGGATGCTGTTGTGGGCTGCTCTTCCTGCTCTTTTTGAAGTTTAGCAGAAGCTAACACTGACTGTTATGGAGATGAATTGCTGTTTAAAGCGGAGCAGAAAAAATCCCTCGTGGGAGATTGAGATGAGTTGAAAAGAAAGCTGAAAAGAGATGTTAAAATATTACTTTTCTTGTGTTCTTGGACAAGGTCACTGTGAATGCTATAGCAGGAGGGGTTTGGGGGATGGTTTGTTCTGTATCTTAACATGAACTACCAGGCAGGATGATTAATGTCCTGTTCCAAGACTCCGTAACAATCCCTGCATGGAAATGCTGGATTTTTGTCATACTGAATTGCTGGACCTGGCAAGGCCAGACTGGAGTGTGCTGCTGGTATGATTTGCCATGCACTAAATTCCCATGTAAATGCATATGGCTCATAAGTTAAATAGGTATTTATGCCCCCAATCCAGAAGGTCAGAGCAGTATGGAAAGACACAGGAGCTTGCCATGCTCTTCGTCCACTTGCCATGCTCTTCGTGCAGTTTTTCTCCTAATGCCTAACTCTGTCACACATGTCATTTTATTTCTCTTCCAGTCAGCTGTTGGGTTTGAATATCAAGGCAAAACTGAGAAGCATCCCTCCCAAAAAGGTAAAGTGGGGAGGTGGTCACCTCTGTGAGCACATTTTCTGTAAAAACCAGAGTGGATTCTTTCACTGTATGGAAAGTACCTCGTTTAGTGAGACCTCTGCATGACATTCTCAATGAATCAAATGGTGGGTTTGGTGGAACAGAAGAGGAATAAATGAATTTCAGAGCAGTTTCATGAGTTGATGAGGTTTTAAGGCAAGGAAATAGTGGGTCGTCAGGAGTCTTATTTTTCTCTCTGAAGTGAGGTTCAAGGACATGTCAGGGAGACTGGGAGTTGCTCTTTGCTGTATTGCACCCTGTTGGAAATAGGGAATAAATTTAATGGGAACCATCATAAGCTGTAGGATGGTTGCTTATCTTGTATTTTAAATGAAACCGAATTTTGTGTGCTAAAGCATTAATAATACTTCAGTTCTGAAATAACTTTTTTTTCCCTTCAATTGCTAGGCTATGCTGTATCTGTGACAAGTGCCTTCATGCTGTTTTTATTGTGCTTTACTCTCAATGCAGACTACTCAAGTGGTTTTGGTGGAAAATACGGAGTACAGGCTGACAGAGTGGACAAGAGTGCAGTGGGGTTTGATTACCAGGGGAAAACTGAGAAACACGACTCCCAGAAGGGTGAATAGACACACATGTGTTAGCAGGCTCCTTCCCTGATGCTGTAGGCACTGCCCATAGGCCATGTTGTAAAATACTCATGTTTTACACCTCTTGCACTCCCAACCTGCTGAAAGGTAATGCTGGGTAAAATTTACGTTGCTGAAAACCTCGACTTCTGAAAAAAGAAGCCTAAAAACCCGTCAGTTCTGCCTGGTTTTAAGGAGGTTTTTTGCAGCTCCTTTTGAAAAGCTGTAGATCAAAGTATTCAGACTGTGAGCAGTTTAGCCACCACAGAGAAGTGCTTCGAAAAGAATCAGCTGTTTGTGGATTAAAATGTTTGCCAGTTAGCAGCATTTAGAGTTAATAGATTTTGTGTTGCTGGTCAGGTTTCCAGGCATGTCTGATCAAAAATTGACCATTTTATTGAAAAATTGTGACAATTTGCCATCTGTTTCCTGTTTATCCCAAAGAAATGTTTGTGCTCTAGAAATGCTAGCAAGGAGCAGGGGGTGTTTAAAAGCATCCAGGCTGTTGCTGACACAGGTTTTGAAGTTCACTTTGCTAAAGTGTCTTCAGAATTTTTCCAAGGAGTCAAGCAGCTGAACTGCTGGTATTGCCCAGCAAAATGCAATTTTATTTTCCATCCTGGAGAAGGTATTCTGAAGGATTTCTGACTTCAGTGTCTGAAATCAAGTTTATCTGAGGGTGTCAGTGCTTCTTTCAAAACATGATGTAATGCTAGCAGCCCTGATTATCACAATTTCTCAAGGTGATGATTTTGATGCTGAGCACTTACAAACAAAACTCTTCCCTCTTATCTCTAGATTATTCCAAGGGCTTTGGTGGTAAATATGGTGTCGACAAGGACAAAGTGGATAAAAGTGCTGTTGGTTTTGAATATCAAGGCAAAACGGAAAAACATGAATCACAGAAAGGTTTTTATTATCTTCTTTAAAAATAGCAGCTCAGACCCTTTTAAACCTGGGAAAAATATTTTGTCTGTGGGGTTTTTTTTTGGGTGGGAGTTTTTGGATTATTTATTTTTTTTTGTGGTAAATGTGTGTTTGCCCTGTGTGTGTGCAGACTGTGCATCCCCTCAAATGAGTGAGTGTATTATGAACAGGGTGGCTTATCCCCTAACGTGTTCCTGGTTTTTCTGTCGAATGCAGTTTACAGCTACGAACTGCAATAATGTTTTCTGAAAACTCCACAGATTATGTAAAGGGCTTTGGAGGCAAGTTTGGCGTGCAGACAGACAGACAGGACAAGTGTGCCCTTGGCTGGGACCACCAGGAGAAAGTGCAGCTGCACGAGTCGCAGAAAGGTACAGAGCCCTCCATTCCTTGCTGTTCTTTCTGCCTCCCCTCGTTGTGACCTCCTGTTGCCTCTGTGAGCCCCCTGCCCTGGAGTCTTCGGGCACAGCCTCACAGGAGCTGGCGTGAGGCTCCTTTCCTGTGTCTGGGTTTTGCTGTCACTGGTTGAACTGGTGGCTGCAGAGCAGCTTTGGCACAGCTGACACCCAGCCCCTCAAAGTCCAGGCTCAGGACTAAATTCTCCCTTTATGAGCCTGCAAGTAGCCTGGATTATTTTCCTTTTTCAGTCAAGTTGTGCAAACCACAGGTTAGGAATTCCTTTGTACTTCCCTCAAATAATTTTTCCCTTCTGGATTCTGTTGTGTATATCCCTGTTTTCATGCAGGGACAGACTAAAATCAAATGCAGTCCTTCTTCCTGGCCTGTGGGGTACCTATTACTGTGAAATACTTGGTATTCCATATATATATATGGAAATACATAACTTCCTGTAAAATGCAGCTGGTGCTCTCTAGCCCTCTGCCTGTCACTGCTTTTAAATTAATGTTTTAAAGTGATGAAATTAAAACTGTTCCTCAGAATATTGTTCTGTTGGGTGTTCCAGCAGATTTGTTGTGAGAGGATTACCTGAAGCCCTTTTTTCCTGTGCCATCCCTCGTTTTATAACACACATATGTATTTATATATATAAATAAATATATATATATATATATCTATGTAAATGGCTGTCCCCTAGGCAGCAGTAGGGAATGATCAGTTCTTAGCTGAAACCTTTTCTCCCTCAAGCTGTGTGGCAGCAGGAATATTCCTCCTTCCTTTAAGGAATGTCTGGAGGGTGGTCTCTGTGGAGCCCATCTTCACACCTCTTTAAAAGTCAGCTGTCTGTACAAATGTTAACCACGCTGATGAAGGAAGCTCATTTGATTCTCTTGTATGTTTTGGTGTTTATTTTGTTTATTCTCTTGTGTATTTTGTTGTTTTGTTTGGGTGAACAAATTAGCTGTGTGCCTGTGTTCATACCTTTGATGAAATGCAAGTGCATTATGCAGTATGGATGAAAAATGTTGAGAAATGGTTTTTTTCTGTGACTTCAGAATGGTGTTCTTATATCTGATAAATCATCTCAAGTTGAGACTTTTTTCAATTTACTTTTACAGAAGTGTCTTGAGATAGTTCTTTTTTTTCACCATCCAAAATTGCTGATAATTGAAAATATTGCAAAAATTATTTTGAGTGTCTCTGACTAAACTTCTTTATTTTCCTGCCTTGGTTTTAATGTATCCCGTGTGGCTTTTTCAGACTATAAGAGTGGTTTCGGAGGGAAATTTGGTGTACAGACAGAAAGGCAGGACCCATCTGCTGTGGGGTTTGATTACAAGGAGAAACTAGCCAAGCATGAATCTCAACAAGGCACCGTTTTTCACTTGTTACTTTCTTACCAGTGCAGCCACTTCTCTCACAGTCTGAAATAGTTCTCTGAGTAGATCAACGCCAGGAATGTGCAGACACTTTCTTGCGCTTCTGTCCTTCCATGATCCAGCAGTTTTCTTCATTTTATCCTTCAAGTATTACCTAAAGCAAGCCTATGTTCAGGAAACCCAAGGTTTAGTCAACAGCTCTTCAAAATCCTGAATTAATTAATAGCTGTACATGCAGTGTGATAATAACATTACTGTTAGTATGATGTTAATGAAGTCAGTTTTAGAGACTAAATATAAGGTTTTGCCTGGATAAATTGGTGGGAAAATATTCAGATAATGGCCATGCACGTAACCATTAACAATCAATGAGCTGTGGCAAGATCATTTAGCAATTATTGTAGTCTTTGAAAGAAGTAGGGAATGTTTGTGGTTCTTGGGTGAGCAAATGCTGTTATAATGCTCTGTTTATTCATTGTGAAATAGTTGGGGTACAACCCATGAATTCCTGGTTTTCCGTTATCTTAAAGTGAGGAGTCTGGAGCAGGAAAATGTAAGTGTAGTATATTTATTCTGGCTGAAAATACATACCAAGCTGAAGAAAACGAGGGTGCTCATTGATAGTTGATATTTTCCTGTGCTGTAGTGACACATACAGACTTTCAGAGCCCGAGTGCAAACACTGCAATGGCTGGCAGGGAGAGCCAGTGGTTTGGGGGCTGAGAGGAGCAGGGCTCGTATTCCAGGGATGGATAGGAAAGCCTGTCCATGTAGAGAGTGTGAGGGCACATTCCTACAGCTCACTGCCACCACAAAGAGGTGTTTTTTCCAGCTACACACTCTGGCTGCTGCCGTTGTGCTGCTCTGGTGCTCCTCAGACATTCCTGTGAGAGCAGAAACCCACTCCTGTCCAGGTTTGTTTGTTGTTTTTATCAGCATCACTAGTGAGTGAATCTGACTTGGGAGTGTCACAAGGGCTGGGGTCAGCACCAGCTGGGAGGCAGAGTGTGCAGCTCAGGGCTGGTGTGGGATAGCACAGCCACCCCATATCTGTGCTGGCGAGCTGCTTTAGGCAACTGAAGCTGTGGCCTGTGGAATTGCCCCTTTCCACCTGTAGAGCAGGAGTGATCTCCAGTGGCTTTAATATTCACCAGCGGAGTATCACAGCCAAACCCACTGGAATGAGAAGTTTGTTACATTTTCCTGCCATTCATGGAATTTACCAAGCTAAAGAGGAAAAAAAACCCCAAAACTAAAACACCTCTGTAGTCACCGAAGACTCCTTTGAGCACAGAAAATGTCTCAGGCTCCATGATTTCTGCAGAGGGCTCAGAATTGGTGCAGTCAAAGGCTGTGTTGCAGAAGTGATGCATCAGAAGGGCTCCTCCCTTACTCTCTGCTTGATCCCTGATCAATCCTCAGCTTCATGTTTACTCAGGGAATGCATGTGGCCCACAGTCTGTCGTCTGCTGGTCTTCCTGAGGGCTCCTGGGCTTCTGTGTCCTCTCTGCATCAAAGCCAAGTTGCATTTTCTCTGGTGGCTGTCACTGTGGCTCTGCATGCAGCTGAAATGGCTCTTTGCACCTGAGGTGGCTGTTTGCATTTGGCAGCAAGGCGGGAGGGGCACCAAACTCCCTGCTCTGACCTTTCTTGTCCTGCCTTTAGATTATTCCAAAGGATTTGGAGGGAAGTACGGTGTCCAGAAAGATCGGATGGACAAGGTAGGTTCCTTCAAAGAGCCAAGACTTCAATAGTCTATGGGGCTGCAGAGCAGCCTGGTTGGATCTGCACGGCTCAGCTCTCTATTTCTGGACACTTCTCCAGTCTAAGAGTAAAGCTTTGTGCTTTCCTAAAAAGCTTTCCTTTAAAAAGCAAATTTATACACACAGAGCTGATGCCATCTTATGTGGATTAGAACAGCAACAGCTACACAGTGTATGTTTAGGGTACTGCCTTGCTTTTAGTTCTGATGAGTCACTCTTAAACATTTTTTTTAATTAATAGGATTTTGATGTGTTTAGAACTGTCCCTGAACATTAATTCCTTCTAGTTTGACTTGCAGAAAGGATTATTATTATTATTATTATTATTATTATGTCAAGTTTTGGTTCTTCCTGATTTGGTTTTGATGTTCTGCAAAAAGCCTTAGGGGGAATAGTGTTACAGTAAAATATCTCAGACTGAGGCTGTGTGAATGTCTTCATGAATTTGTGGGTGTTTATACATGTATCCTTTTTGGCCTTACTGATAGAATGCAGCAACTTTTGAAGATATTGAGAAACCAGCATCAACTTATCAGAAGACCAAGCCAGTAGAAGCTGGTAAGGCATTGGCCCCAAATCCTTTCTTTGGAGGTGATAATGTCCAGAATCCTGGGATATTGATGTAGTAGTGCTGAGTAAGGATCATCCAGAGGGAACTGCTGCATTTGCAGCTCTTTAGCAGCCTCAGATACTCTGCCTCCTTCCTTTAGAGGTTGTTTTGCTTTGTTACAGTTTGTTTTTTCTCTTGAGGCTTGTCAGAATTAAGGAAGGGAAAAATAAGGGAGAGTGAGCTGTGTAGGGGAGTGGTGGAGGTTGTATCATGAAGGAGAGGAGGGAGAAGCAGAGGTTTTTTTGGAAGACTCTTGGTGCACAAGAGGTTTGAGCTGGGAAGGGGGAGGAAGAAAGGACTTCCCTGACAGGACTATGAGCTCAGAGGGCAGAAAAGCAGAAATTCGTAGCAAAAACTCATTCTGGGCTACCTTTATATAGAAGCTGAGACATGACTTGACCTGAATTCTTTTCCATGTCACAGTTGCTAATAAAACAAGCAGCATCCGAGCTAACTTTGAGAACCTGGCCAAGGAGAAAGAGCAGGAAGACCGAAGGAAGGCAGAAGCTGAGAGAGCCCAGAGAATGGCCAGGGAGAAGCAAGAACAGGAGGAGGCTCGGAGGAAACTGGAGGTCAGTAAGATTCAAATCCTATAGGAGCAGCCTGGTTTCAATGCAGTGCTGGGAGAAAAGGGAATCTCTGAGAAAAGGTATTTTCCTCCTTTCCAGCTGGGCTTTAAAGCTCAAAGTGTGTGTTTGTGTCTGTGCTTTGGCTGTGCGTGACTCCAGCCTGGCCTTTTCCTCCTGCACTTCTGCCTTTTGGCAGTCCCAGATTCCCTTTGGGCACAAAGGAGCCCATGAGGGGAGAGCTCTGTTGTCCCCCAAAAGCCCTGCACATTCAAGAAATTTAACCCCATGGTGATAGCTGGTGATGCTGTTCCTTTGGGATCAGTGTTTTGGGAGATGGAGGTGGTGTAGCACACAGCCAGGAGATTAGGGCAAGATAATCCTCCCAATGTTTATTGAATCTTAGGGAACTAAAACAATTGACTTGGCATTGGCATGGGTAAAAGCTTAGTGATTTTTGTGTTATTCATAAGCAAGATGTTTAGTCAGAAACTGCATCTTGCCTGCTGTATGGAATTTGCATATTTGTTTAGTTTAGTTTATATTAGAGGAGGCTAAGGCTTGATGTAACTAATTTGTTTTAAGAGTACAAAAAGGTGCCTGGTAGGCTCTCTTTCTCTAAAGTGATTGCTTTTTTTTCTGTTTTCTGTTTTATTTTTTCTTATTTTCCTTTTTTCTCTCAGCTATTATCACCTGTTTTGCCTTATGGCACCACGATGTGCCGTGCGAGCGTATGTTCACTGCAGAGATGTATCACAGGCTGAATGGGAGCTCATCTTTTCTGCATCAGTCTAGTGCTGCCTTTCCTCCACGTGGACTTTTAATACCTTCCCCCAAACACTCCTGGGGTTTCTTTACTGTGCTGGAGAAAAGCTGGGAGAGGAAGAGGTCATGGAATGGTTTGGGTTGGAAGGGACCTTAACTACTGTCTTTTTGATTTTATTCCTTTGTTATCTCAGGAATTACATTATTTATTTGCTGGTATTTTTGCTGTAAGTGTGGGTTAAATCCAAGCCGTTTTGATGGATTTTTCTTGTGTTTCATCAAGGATTCTGTTGCCTGGACACATTGGAAGTTTTTCCCCCAAAGCTGGTATTTAAATTTCCCCGTAACCAGATGATTAATGTTCTTACAGCCTGAACGTCTCCATGGTTAATTGTGGGATTCTGCAGGCACGGACAGGGGGAATGAGGCTGAGGAGAGCTGAAATGGCACTGCTGGCACTGCCCCTTGCTCCCAAGCTGAGCATGGGAAGGGCAGGCATGTGATCCACAGCATCCACAGACAGTGCAAAGGGCGGGCACGGACTCTGACTGGAGTGAACTTTATTCCTGTCAGGGAACTTCTTCACACCAAAGGATGAAGTCCCACTTTCAGAGGGTATGTGGGCACACACACTCCCACCAGGGGAATGTGCATATGGACTGCATTCCTTCCAGAGCCCTGTTTACTGGTAATCCTCATTCTGGTTTGCTTCTCACAAATGTCACACAGTCAAAGAGTGCTCAGGGAGCTCTTCTTCGATGGCTGGGTTGAGTCAGTGCTGCCTCATGATTTCACTCTGCTCTGCTGCCTTGGAAAAAAAGGCAGGATGCTCTTTCACATGGAGCATTTCACTGTGGAACAAAACCCAGCCTGAGGGGGACCATGCAATTTAAATGTTTTATGGCAATTATGCTGTGTCTATCCTAAACTATAATCTGGATTGCAGACCCATTTCCTAGGACAAATTAGTCAAACTCTTGCCACGTTTGACATCAATAATGGATTGATACTGCTTAATTTGTCCCCAAACTTAGGTTTGACTTCTAATAATCACTTTGCTGGTGCCTTTTTATCTTTTTTATCTGTAGCACAGGAGTTAAAAGTGGGGGAGGGTTTGCATCAGGAGAGACTTTTTCCAAAAAGCACAGCACTAAGCTTTGAATTGTCTTCAAAGCTGGTTCTGCTCTCAAAACACAGTTTGCTTTCTTTGTTAGATGTATTTTTTTCTGAGCTGTGACAAGCAAAGGAAAGGAAGAGTTTTTTGGAACAAAGTCCTCCCGCTTCATCTCTGTACTGCCATTTCTCCTGAGAATCCTCTGGGGTATTACAGTTTGATGGGCCTAAACTACTGGAGTGCACAGATTCCCATTGCACACATCCTCTCTTCTTTTTTTTCAATGAAGAAGACAGTTTGGCCCTGGATTCATGGTTTTCTTTTCCCCTGTGGTAAAGAGAGGCAAAATGAAAGTTACCTGTTGAAATAGTTATCTCTTTTTGTGTCATGTGAGCAACACAGCATTTCTTGCACTTCGGTGTCCTGGCTCCCTAATGAGTGGCTTCCCACTGATTGTGGAATTGCCCTGTGATTCACAGGTGGGATGGCACAGCATGAAGCACTTGAGTGCCAGAACAGATCCACATTCTTTGTGTCACAGAACACAATAGCAATACTACTTTTATTTCTGCCACATCTCTTAGCTCCTCTGAACATTTGAATCCTGCACTGTCACTGTGTAGGACCCTCTTTTGTCTGAGCTATTCAGTCCTTTGCCTTGGCAGGAAGTTTTGCAGACCTGCCAGAGCTTGCAGGGCCATTTCTCATCAAAGGCAGTTCATCAGTCATGCACCCAGAACGTGTGTGGGCTTCAGGTTCATTAAACTCAGGCTGAAATGGGACATGAGGCCCAGCCAGCTGATGAGCAGAATGAATACACTGAGCACCAAAACCCTGCAGCTCCTCTGGGGATGGGCCCAACAGCACTGGTACTCTATTTTTAAACACAGGCATGCATATGTGCCATGGGGTTTTGTTTCTTCCCTTTTTTCCCTTGTGCTTTGCTGCATTTGTGATGCTCTGCTCGGCCCAGCCAGCCCAGTCCTCCTGTGACCACAGCAGTTTGTTGCAGGATATGCTGCCTGTCCCTTCTTCTGGAGGGTTGTCTCTTGGTCATCTCTGTAGCGACTGAACTGCACTGAAGTTTTCCTTTCTCCTGGATTTAGGAGCAAGCTAAAGCCAAGAAGCAGACGCCACCAGCCTCTCCTGTCCCACAGGTGGCGGAGCAGAAGGCGCCCTCCAGCCCGCTCTACGAGGTTTGTTGGGATCACCTTCGGGACGGGGGGTTTGATCCTGAGCATGGGAACCTCTTCCAAAACCCTGACAGAGCTCCCCTGTCTTCCTGCAGGATGCAGTTTCCTACGAGGCAGGGTCAGCCTACAAGAGCTCCAGCCCATCCTACCCCACTGCCCGGGAGCCAGAGGCTGGCTACAAAGCAGCGGAGCCGGACTACCAGGAAGCAGTGAGCCAGCGGGAGGCGGAGTACGAGCCAGAGACTGTCTATGAGGTGGCAGGAGCAGCAGACCACTACCAAGCAGGTTTGTTTCTCACAGCAAACCCCTTAAGATAAGGATTATTTCCTTGTGCAAGAGCTTACTGAGCAGTGGTGCTGATAGCACGCTGTCCTAGTTTTCTAAACTCTCAGTCCGATGAGACTTTCTACATTCCCCACCAACAAACTTTAATTAGGAAATTAATATATGGCTGCAGCAAGGTGTTGAAGTTACTTAACTTCTGTGAGATGATGTTGGAGTAATTACAGTGCTCTCCAGGGCCTCAGTTCAAAAAGAAGTTCAGGGGTAACCATTCCCACCCCATGGAATGTAGCTCAACGTGAGAAGAAAGCACTGAGCTGGAGATTAAACGTGTGCCAAGCCAGCAAAAAAATCCAATCAACAATTCTTGGAGTTTGAAATGGATGTGTTGTGTTCTGTGCCTGTGAGGGAGTGGAGTAGGGGTCTGTGAAACTGCAAGAGTAAGGTTCTTTTGAATTCCTGGGTTTTTCTCACCTCTTCTGATTACTGAAAGAGGTGTGAAAGATGAACCTGCTCTGGTACAAAAACCGGGAATTTGAAGCAGGCCCCTTTCTGCCTCCCCAGCATGCACCACTTGTATTAATTATTCTCTTACACGGTGATCTTGAGCTCAGCTGTCCTGTCACGTTTTACAGAAGCAGTACAGGGCTGATTGTTTTTATGTAGTCCTGTGCTAAATGTCTCTTGTAAGTGCTTCCTTTCATGCTTCAGGTGTGTGTGATTTAGGGAAAAACTCCATGCAGAAGGAACAGCAGCACTGCTGAAACCTAGCATGGGTTGTTCCCTGCTTCCTGTGTGGGTTAGCAGTGCAATTGAAGGAGAAGCACCACAGAAAACAACTGAGGGGATAATGTGCTTCATGTTTTAATTGTTCTCTCCTCTTTTCAGAAGAAAATGCCTATGATGAGTATGAAAATGAACTTGGGATCACAGCCATAGCCCTTTACGATTACCAAGCTGGTGAGCAAAGCTCTTGTTTTCACCCTTTGCCTTTGAAAGCTCTGTTCTGCACAAGATAAATCTGGATTTTTCCTTTGCCTGTTTATGTCCCTTGTAGTGGCAGATGAAAAGTCAGGGATTTGGGGGTTTAACAGCAGCGCGGAGACGCTTGCACGAGTTACTGGGTGCTGTTTGTGGGAGCGGTGGGAGTTTCCAAAAAGCCCTTTCACCCAGGTGCTGGGGCAGCTGTGAGCCCTTGCCTGTGTGAGTGCTGACCCTGTTGGGCTCTCCCTGCAGCGGGTGACGACGAGATCTCCTTCGACCCCGACGACATCATCACCAACATCGAGATGATCGACGACGGCTGGTGGCGGGGCGTGTGCAAGGGCCGCTACGGCCTCTTCCCTGCCAACTACGTGGAGCTCAGGCAGTAGGGGCTCCCACTGCTGCTGATGCCTTAATTCCCCAGGCCACACACACGACTGCTCACACTACAGACCACGAGGCTTTCCTGAGGATGGAGGGGGTGTAGACATACGGCTTTTATATTTAATACTTCGCTGATGCTTTTTAGAACGTTTATGCCACAGAAATCGCTAATATATTGTAACTACTCCGTCTGTCACCGAGGCTCTTGGGATTTATTTTCTTCTGGAAACGTTTCTTCTCTGCCAAATTAGCCAAGCCTTTTGGAGGACAGGTAGCTGTCTGCTGTAATATTGCATGTTTTACTCCTAAGTGAGCAGATTTACTCAAGTGTTCAAGTCTAGTTAGTCTTCCACTAAGCAGCTGAGAAGGTCATGGCTATGCAGGTTGTTTGCATTTCCACCAAGTGGGGAGGACTGGGGAGGTGCAGAGTTGGGGGCTTTTTATTTTCTTTTCTTTTTTCTTCTTTTCTTTCTTTCTTTTCTTTTCCAGATAGTGCTTGAAAAAAACAGAGAAAATGTTTGAAAATTGCAGCTAATGGCAGTTAATCAAATACTGTCCAATATTTATGGAATATTAATGTTATGAAGGAAACAGTCTGATACTTTTTCTCTCTCTTTTAAAGTTAAGTTCCTTGGCTCTTGAATTAATTTTATTTTTCCTCTTTTTAAATTATTTTTTCTTGGTCCTGCTCCTCCTGCTCATGTTATCCCAGAGGAGGGCTGCAAACTCTCTGGCACTGATTGTCCCAAATTCCTTTACATTTTTGGTTTTGCTTCACCCTCCTCTTTTCCCAGGAAAACTTGGAAAAGTTACTGTGCAAATGTTAAGTCACCCAAGGAGATTCCTGCTTGTTCAGAAGGAAACTGGCATCCAGACCTGCAGGAATATTCCCATTGCTTTAAATGGCAGGAAAAGGTGGGAGGGGCAGGGTTGCAGTTGTGTCCTGCGTGCAGCACATCCATTGCCACACAGGGAAGGGCCTGCTGTGCAGTGGTGACATTTTATGGAACCATTCTCGAGTCAAGGAATGTTAATCATTGGATTTGAAGCCCATGTGAATGATCTCCATTTTTAAACCAGACAAGAGGTTTTTTTTTTTTTTGTATGTTCAACAGAAACTGCCAGTACTGTTCTACTAAACAGCACAATTAAACCTGTTTGGGCTTGGTTTTGTTTTGTTTTTTTTTGCCAAAACTGAAATTCCTGTCGCTCTAGAAAGCTGAGCACTGCAGATTTAGGGTCCCTACCAAAGATAGCAAGTTGTATCCAGTAGTGCACGTGTTCAATGTCTGTACTGTCTGTTTCCACCTTCTGGTCTAAAGAAAAATGGCAAATCTGGTGTAGCAGCTAAGAAAGAAGGCAAAGAATTCCTTCCACTCTAAATTTGGACCAATGAAATATAGAAGGCCTGTACAAAATGGTGAAATGTACGGTGTATCAAGGAGGAAGGCATCATGTTGAACCAGTTCTTGGATGGTTGGGACAATCCTTCATGAATGTCACGTGTGTTTCATGATTATTATTACTATATTTTTCTCCTTTCTGTGGTCTCATATCTATGTTGTACTTGCATTACTAGGGTTGGGTTTTATATGCAGTTTATTTCATCCAATTTTGCATAGAACACCTCATAGGGATATGTTTTTTGTAAATTAAATATTCAATAAATTTTTTGAACCATTTGCATGGAATATTTTTTTTTCAATAATATTCTTTTGAAAAATCTCAGCACCAGGCTCAGCTTTGGCTTTTGTTTTATGTGCCTGTTACTTCTGCTATAACCACCAGTGAGCTGCGGGGTTTGTGGCTGCTGCTGGATTTTGGGAATGCTGGGGGTAGCAGCAGGGCACTGAGTGCTCTCCCAGACACAGATGTGGATTACATCAAATAAACTTTTCTCTCCCTTTGAAGCTGTTCTGCTCTTGTTCATGGCAGAGTGGGTCCTTCCCAAGGCCTTGCTTTTCTCAGTCCTGCCTGCAGGAAGGTTCTGCCTTGCTGCCCAGGTTTTACAGTTCCAATCCTGAACTTCTCTGGGAATCTGGTGCTTGATGCGCCGCCGGAAACACTGAGGAAGAAAATCCCAACAGCCTTTTTATAGTTCTTTAATGCTGCTGATTCTTAATGCTGCTTTTTACTCATGGTTTGCCTCACCCTATGGAGAGGGCTTCATGGAGTGGAGAAATTCTCAGTCATGAGATACCCTTGGCTGTCCCAGGCTGCTGTTGAATTTTAATTTAAAGAGATTTTCAATAGCAAGAATCAACCAAACTGGGTTGTTTTTTTTTTTTTTTTTTTACTTTAACCAACAAAGAGGAGCAGGAGTCTGGGGAAGTCACCAAATGAAGCACAGGGAGCATCCCCAAGTGGTGGTTTGGCTTTGCAAATGCAGGCTTGAAGCCGCCTGTGGTTTTCTGAGACACTCCAGTCTGCACCAGGAGCTTTCCTAGTGCATCCTGTGGATGTTGAATACTCCAACTCTTACTGCAGGCTTTTCCTTGTTAGAAAAGGGTGTGGAGCCTCCAAAACTCCGGCTGCAGTAATGTCCATTTCTGTCCACAGGATGCTCGTGGTGTGGTGCTGCATTTGTGCTAAATTTGAAGAAGCTTCTTCAAATTCCTCTCACGTTGAGCACATTTGTACAGGAGCTGCTGCAAAGTTCCTTGGTGAAAGAGAAATGGATACATTAATCCATGGGACGAGGAAGAGAGCAGGAATCGATCGATCTCGAGGCTGAGTGTAGAGTACTGCCCTGGATGGCTTCCAGGAAGGGAACTTGGATTGATCAAAGCAGCTTCACTTGATAGATTTGTCCCAGGATCTGGGAAGCTGGGACACAAAAAGAGGCACTACATCTTCCACTGCCTGGGAAGTGCCTCCCATGCAGCAAGGCAACCCTAAAAGGAGGAGTGTGGTGCTCTGGTACAGCTTCCCCCACAACAGGTCTAATGGCCGGGTGGAGTCAGGCAAAATGGATTAAACAATTACTTTTAAGTAGCCACAAATTTAAATCATCTGCTGCAGCTATTTCTAGCAAAATTCCCACTATGAGAAAAGATGGTGATCCTCAGAGAGCTGGGCTCCCGTGACTTCCCAGGCCAGTGTTTGCAATTCCCAGTGCCAGGTTTTGGCTTCCAGAAGTTTCAGGCAGTGCAGCAAAAATGCCCCGAGTCAGACACACTGAAATCCAGAGCTAAACAAGCTTTGTTAATTCTCTGCAAACTCCACTGCACGAGGAGCAGTCCTAAGTGAGGAATAAACACCAGGCTAACGCGGGTCGGGAGCTGGGGCATCGCTGGGAATCTCAGTTAATTCCATTTTCTGGCAGGAGGTCTGCAAGGCCTAGAGAAGCTCTGGAGGAACTCTGCCCTCCGCCTTCCCGCCTCCCCAGCGCGGTCAGTGTTGCCACCCGTAATTAGCGGCCTTTCTTTGAAAGCAAAGCACAGACGGGCTGGCCACGGGTAGGTCAGCAGGAGTACAAAGGCATTCCCAAAACAGCCTTTTGTTGGATCTTGGACGGGGATCAGCATTTGCTGGAACTTTGGAAGGGAGGGAGCTGTTCCCTGCCAGATGCAGCGCCGGGAGCAGCTCTTTGTCCATGGCTGGGTCCATCCTCCTGAGCACCGCTCACTGAGCTCTCGTGTTTCACACCACAGCCGGGGCGGCCAAGTCACCCCAAATCAAACAGGGCCAGGTGCCTCTCTCTGTGGGCAGGGTCAGCCAAGTGAGAGTTGCAGGAGGGGTCAGTTCT